>NC_059143.1:25937502-27137502 GCF_020740605.2 Lemur catta | reverse complement strand
GTTTGCCCTGGTGAAGGGACTTGTACAATGTCACAGCTCTAGTGGCATAGCAAGACCTTGAACGTGAACCTCTGATGGAGCCCTAAGTGAACTGTAAACTGTTGCCAAGGATTGGAATCTATGCAGGTCTCTTTCCATGGGCCCTGCTGCTCTTCGGAGTTTAAACACCAAGCTCAGCACTGGTGGCTGTGCACGAGCTCACTCACCTTGGGGTTCCTTGTCCGTGTCTTTGAACACATTGCTCCTCTGCCTCGGAAAGTTCTAGTTGAAGCCACAGTCCCAGAA
The DNA here is from genome assembly GCF_020740605.2 of Lemur catta. NCBI lineage: Eukaryota > Metazoa > Chordata > Mammalia > Primates > Lemuridae > Lemur > Lemur catta. The sequence goes on along the minus strand of NC_059143.1, from coordinate 27,137,217 downwards.
GCTGCTGCTCAGACCTCGGTGACGGCACTGACTTCAGGGAACTTTAACCATAGCTCAGCTTGCCCTTCTGCCTCACTGCACGGTCTGCTGCTGAAGTCAGAAGTCATGGTTGGGCTTCGCCTAGGACACAGTGGACAGGAAAGAGATGCTTCAGAGTGCACCCAAGACCCGTGATTCCTGAATGTTTTGGATCCCAGATCCCTTTGAGAATCTGATGGTGCAGGGGAGCTCCCAGGTGAGGAATGAGGTGGGGAGAGAGGGCTATATTCCAGACAGCTCTCTGCCCAGACCGATGCTTTTGGCAGGGTTTTGACATCATGAAAGACAGTTTTCTTTTTCTAATAGAGCAGCACTCTAATACCTGCCCCTAGACAGGATGGGACAGAAAGCCACTGGGGCCCCTGGCTCTATTGATCTGTGCAAAGGCTCTTTCTAAGCTCAGGAGGGAGATCGAGGGGATGCAACCCCTCAAGGCCAGGTCCTGCCTTGCTGTGTGTCCCTCCCATTCGGCCCAGACGCAAGCAGAGAGGCAGGGAGAGGGGCTGCCTGTGACCGCGACTCCCAAGTCTCTTCTCAGACTCATTGCTGCTCAACTTCTTTTTTTCCTCCACCACAGTAAATCTCCTTCCGTTATTCTCCAACTTGATGTAGTAAGCTGTGTCATTTTGAGAAGAAATACATAATGGTATATTAGAGGAATCATGGATCTCCTCATTCATGCTTAGAAAAAATTTATTACAATGTAAGAAAGTCTGAATAGCATGAATTTATTATAATGATTTAACACTTCTAGCACTTGAGTTAAAAATGCCCTTCCATAAATAACTGTCCCTGGAAAACATAGCAAATTTACACAGTTTACCATTTCCCAATGTTATATAAATCCAACAAGCTTAAATCACCTGCCGCTGGGAGGAGAACGTGGAAAACTGGGGCTGGGAAGTCCATTCCATCCCAGCTGGCAGCACACGGGGCACGAGCGCCAGTCCTCCCCGTCCCAGCCCCCTCATCTCAGCACCTGACTGGCCGCCTCAGGACTCCCAGCGGGTGAAGCCTGGGAGGACAAGGACGAGGCGGGGCAAACCTAGGAAGAATCAGGGCTGGGACGCCACAGTTTCATATCGATACCTGTGCACCGGGTGAAGGGCATGGGCCTAGCACATCCTGGCAGTGGTCAGGCCATGGGCAGTTGTCTGCGTGGTGGTGCCAAGGAGGGGTCAGCCCAGGCTGCCCAGCCGGGCACCGTAGGGAGGAAAGGGAGAGGCCGGCTCTGCTGCCCTGGCCAGATCTCTAACGGGTCCTGGCCTTCCGGCCAATCACCTCTTCTACTTTCTCACAAACGCCAGCACTGCTTCCTACTCTGGGACTTCTGGTGCCTCCGTGTTCCAAGAAGCCCCCTCGAAGCCCTCCATCCCTGGATACCCTGCCTGGCCTTGCTTTCATGGACACTATGGCTTTGTCGTTTTTTGTTTGTTTGTTTGTTTGTTTGTTTGTTTGTTTTTGAGACAGGGTCTCGCTCTGTCGCCCGGACTAGAGTGCAGTGGTGTCATCATAGCTCACTGCAACCTTCAAAGCCTGGGCTCAAGTGATCCTCTCACCTCGGCTCTCATGTAGCTGGGATTACAGGTGTGCACCACCACGTCAGGCTAGTTTTTAAAGTTTTTGTAGAGATGGGGTCTCGCTGTGTTGCTCAGGCTGGTCTTGAACTCCTGGGCTGAAGTGATTCTCCCACTTCAGCCTCCCAAAGTGCTGGGATCATAGGTGTGAGCCACCATGCCCAGCGACAGCATTATATCTGAAAAAAACCAATATGTTAATACATACCTTAATTTAAAAATACTTTGTTGCTTTAAAATGCTAATGATCATCTGAGCCTTCCATGAGTCATAATTTTTTTGCTGATGGACGGTCTTGCCTCATTGTTGATGGCTGCTGACTGCTCAGGGTGGCGGTTGCTGAAGGTTGGAGTGATTGTGGCAATTTCTTAAAATAAGCAACAATGAAGTTTGCTGCATTGATTGACTCTTTCATGAAAGATTTCTCTGTAGCATGTGATGCTGTTTGATAGCATTTTACCCACAGTAGAACTTCTTTCAAAATTGGAGCCAATTCTCTCAAACCCTGATGCTGCTTTACCAATTAGGTTTATGTAATATTCTAAATCCTTTGTTGTCATGTCAACAATGTTCACAGCATCTTCACCAGGAATAGATTCCATCTCAAGAAACCACTTGCTTTGCACATCTATAAGAAGCAACTCCTCATCCATTCAAGTTTTATCATGAGATTGCAGCAATTCAGTCACATCTTCAGGCTCCACTTTTAATTCTAGTTTTCTTGCTGTTTCCACCACATCTGCAGTTACTTCCTCCACAGAAGTCTCAAATCCCTCAAAGTCATCCATGAGGGTAGGAATCAACTTTGAAACTCCCGTTAATGTTGATATTTTGACCTCCTCCCATGAATCACAAATAATCTTACTAGCATCTAGAATGATGAACTTTTTCAAGGTTTTCAATTTACTTTGCCCAGATCCATCAGAGGAATCAATATCTATGGCAGCCTTATGAAATGTATTTATTAATAAGACTTGAAAGTTAAAATTGCTCTTTAATCTATGGGATGCAGAATGGATGTTGTATTAGCAGGCAGGAAAAGAACATCAATTTCCTTGTACATCTCCATCAGAGCTGTTAGGTGACCAGATGCATTATCAATGAGCGGTAATATTTTGAAAGGAATCTTTTTTTTTTTTTTTTTCTGAGCAGTAGGTCTCAACAGTGAGCTTAAAACATTCAGTAAATCATACTGTCAAGAGACTGTTGTCATCTAGGCTTTGTTGTTCCATTTATTCAGCACGGGCAGAGTAGATTTAGCATAATTCTTAAGGGCTCCAGAATTTCTGGAATGGTAAATGAGCATTGGCTTCAACTTAAAGTCATCAGCTACATTTGCTCCTAACAAAAGAGTCAGCCTGTCCTTTGAAGCTTTGAGGCCAGGCATTGACTCCTCCTGTCTAGCTATGAAAGTTCTAGATGGCGTCTTCTTCCAGCAGAAGGCTATTTTGTCTGCATTAAAAATCTGTAGTTTAGTGTAGCCACCTTCACCAATGATCTTAGCTAGATCTTCTGGATAACTTGCTGCAGCTTCTCCATCAGCACTTGCTGCTTCACCTTGCACATTTATGTTATGGAGATGGCTTCCTTCCTTAAACTTCATGAACCAACCTCTGCTAGCTTCAAACTTTTCTTCTATATCTTCCTCACCTCAATTCATAGAATTGAAGAGAGTTAGGGCCATGCTCTGGATTAGGCTTTGGCTTGAGGGAATGTTGTGGCTGGTCTGATATTCCATCAAGACCACTAACACTTTCTCCATATCAGCAATAAGGCTATTGTACTTTCTTATCATTTATGTATTCACTAGAGTAGCACTTTTAATTACCTTCAAGAACTTTTCCTTTGCATTCACAACTTGGCTAACTGGTGCAAGAAGCCTAGATTTTGGCCTGTCTTGGCTTTTGACATGCCTTCCTCACTAAGCTCAATCATTTCTGGCTTTTGATTTAAAGTGGAATATGTACAACTCTTCCTTTCACTTGAATGCTTAGAGGCCATTGTAGGGTTATTAATTGGCCTAATTTCAATACTGTTGTGTCTCAAGGAATAAGGAAGCTACAGGAGAAGAGAGAGACGGGGGAACGGCCTGTTGGTGGGGTGGTCAGAATACACACAACATTTTTCCATTAAGTTTGCCATCTTATATGGGCACAGTTCATGGCACCCCAAAACAATTACAATTGTAACACCAAAGATCACTGATCACAGATCACCGTAACAGATATAATAATGACTGAAATATTGCAAGAATTACCAAAAGGTGACTTAGAGACATAAAGTAAGCATATGTTGTTGGAAAAATGGTGCCAATAGAACTGTTCAACACAGGTTTACCACAAATCTTCAATTTGCAAAAAGCATAATCTGTGAAGTGCTGTGTAGTAAAGCACAACTGAACAGGGTATGCCTATAACTTTTGTCCCTATCTCACATTTTTCCCACCCATGGCTTTTTTTTCTTCTCCTTTGTTCTTTAACAATAGTTCCCAATTTTTGCCCCTCCAAGGAGCTCCTTTGTTAACACCCCATACACGCCACAGTGGAAAACAATTTATTTATCTAAGTGCATGTGTAGATTTTTCTGCCCATTTTTATTAAGCAGAGATTTATGTGTGTTCTATATATAAACACACCAACAAATTAGACGTGACACCCCACCCCCCGCAATAACCAAGGTGATTGCAACTTGATATAGCAATTTACAGTTCAAAGTAAAGAAGTGATATTACAGTTGGCCTGTGCAGCTTCCATCTACACACATGTAGGATTTCCACTGGTCTTTCTAAAATAATGAAAAATGCTCATGGATTACTAGTAACACCTTTTGGGTCTCTAGGATTCTGGGGACCCAGGCTGGGAATCAGGGGACTTTAGTCAAGTGTAGGCCCCCTCAACTTGAAAAAAAAATGCCCTGTTGATAGCCTAGACTTTCACTTTCTTATCCCTTCTGTCCACCATTCTGGGTCTCTCGAGACTTCCTTTTACAAGCCGATGTCTGAGCTCCCCCTTAGCACCTCCCAAACTGGCTTTCATCCAAGCCCAGTTTAGAGACACTGGTCAAGTTTTTACTCCTGACTTTTCCAGAACTCCTGGCCAGTCGGCAACCAAGGCCCATAGAAACTTCTTTCTCCTTTTTTTTTTTTTGATAACAGTTTCATGAGATATAACTCCTATACTATACAATGTACCAATTAAAATATACAGTTCAGTGGTCTTTAGTATATTCAGTGGTCTGCAACCATCATCACAATCAATTGTAGAGCATTTCCATCACCCCAAAGAGACCCCACACATGCATACAGGCAGTCACCCTGCCTTCCCGCCATTCCCCCAGCCCCAGGCAACCATTAATTGACTTTCTGTCTCTATAGGTTTGCCTATCTGGACATGTCATATGAATGAAATCATACTCTATGTGGCCCTTTGTGACTGACTTCTTTCACTCAGCATAATGTTTTCAAGGTTCATCCACGTTGTAGCATGTACTTTATTTCTTTTGATTGCCAAATAATATTCCATTGTATGAATATACCACATTTTTATTTATCCATTCATCAGCTGATAGATATCTGGGTTTTCTTTTTTTTTGTTATTATTAAGAGTGCTGCTATTAACATCCATGCAAAACTTTTTGTATGGACATATCTTTGTATTTCTCTTGGGTATATATTAATATCTAGGAGTGGAATTGCTGGGTCATAATTTAACTCTGTTTAACATTTTTAGGAACTGCCAGGCTATTTTCCAAAGTGGCTGCATATTTTACATTCCCACCTGTGGTGTTTGAGGACTCACGGACACTTCTTGCTTGCCTCTAAAATCCTTCCCTTCACCACGGCCATTGCCTCTACTGGGGCTCAGAATCTTGTCAAAGAATCTCCACTGCAGCAACGTCTGACCCCTCCCCCATCCCTTCCTCATCACTCCCTCCCCCACGCCCTGTTATTGATCTTACCGGTCAGTGGTGATCCTGACTTCCTCTGATGCGCATTCACAACGGGGCGAGTTTGATGTAAATACTGCAGTTGAGGTTCTTCTCTCCAGCTCAGTCTCTGGCATGTGAGGCGGAGTCTAGGAGCGTGTGGTCTCCAGTTCCTGACTCTCCTTGGGGTGGCTCATTACAAGATCTGGACTTATTAGAAAGTCTGATGGTAGCAGCATATCAAGTATATGCGGTTCTATCCAGTCTTATCGGTATAAAACAAAGAAGTGACTAGTGGGACAGGGTGGGGGTGACAAACTTCCAGCCTCTCGCCCAGCCTGTGGGAATAGCCTTATGACTGGTGTCTCTGCTGACAGTCTCACCTCCACAGGCAAACATAAAGACAACCTGTGTGGTAGAGAGAGCATGACTGCAGAGGCAGACAGCTCCCGTCTCCCAGTCTACTTACTAGCTCCGTGATTCAGTGGCTGCGGCACAATTATGTAAACTCTCCAAGATCAGTTCTCTTATCTCTAATGTGGGCATAATGCCACCTACGTTTTAGGGTGGCAGTGAGGAGTACATGAAATAATGTATCTATAAAACTTACCTAACACTTAATAGGCACTCAATAGATTTTATTTTCCTTACCTTCCTTATCCCAACCCCCCTCTAATAAGAGCCTGCCACGATTGCTAGACAGATATTTCTAAACAAGTAATTCTAACATTTTTTATGGCTTTTCATTGTTTGAATGATAAAACTTCATTGTCTGACATTCAGCATTCTCCATAATTTGGGCCCAACATACTACTTTCAGCTTATTTCCACACCTTCCCTTTTAGTACCTCACCTGCTACCATGATATCCTCACCAGTCCTTCAAAATGCATCTTGAGTTTTCTTGCCAATGAACACTCAACTTTTGCATTTTCCCAGATACAATTCTCTTCCCACTCTCCATCTCTCTTAGAGACACTCTTCCAAAGCCAAGGTCAAATCCTTCTTCCCTTTTTTCCTCCTCTTCCCATAAAGCCTAAATAAACTGAGCCTAGCAATTTGCTATCCCCCAACGAAAACATTTACAGCCTCCTACCAGTTACTGGAAAATTTACTATGATGGCTTTTGTTTAATTATTAAAAATTCCAAAGTTTGAAGCCTTCTTTTCTATCCAGTTTGTAAGTTCATGGAGCAATAATAATGAAAATGATAGCAACCATTAGTAGATCTCCTACTTGTATGTGTCAGATACTATCACATACATTATCTCATTGAATTTTACCCTTACAACCATCCTTTGAGAGGCATGCATTATCATCCTCATTTTACAGATGAAGAAACTTACATTCAGTGTAGTTAATATTTTGCCTAAGATCATTTAGCTAAGAAGTAGTGTAACTGAGATTTGTACCAAGATCTACTTGGTTGCCCAGTCATGCTGTTAACCAGTTCCCTAACAGCACCATCTAACACAATTCTGGGCCCTGGGGAGGCACTCAGCTGGCCAAGAGCCCCTCATGAAAACTGCTAAGATAAGCCTTGGGATTTGGCAGGTCATGGATAAAGTAGTTGGTTGCCCTATGGGCAACATAAAGCTCATTCCTACTGGACTCTAAGTGCCAACCTACCTGTATAGCTACCATTTTGTCTATCCAATTGAAGGGAAGCCTCATCCTCATTTTGTCCATTATCTTTTCAGAAGAGGTCTTAACTGGAGCTGTAACAGCCCTATTATTTGGAGACAGCAGTCATGCCCATTATGCCACCTGGAGAGACATCTCTTTTTCCTGGGTATATTGCTTTAGATAGCCTTCCCATGGCCTCCTCTATGGACAGAAATAAGTTCCAGATAGCGGCACTCAATCCTTGAGGATTACTAACCTACAAAACCCCTGAGGAGCAAACATGCTGCATTTTCGCTCACCTTGGCCCAAGTGGTCTGTGAAAGCTCGCTCCTGAGAGATGGTGGTGGAATGCTCAGTCCTAGTTGAGATTCTTAAAAATGCTCATCGTGGAACATCAAATCAAGGCAGGTGATGTGCTGTAGTGAGGAGGATACCAGCCTGGCAGCCAGACCTGCCACTGACAGGATGTGGGACTTCAGACAAGTCACTTTTCTCTGAACTTTCGTCTATAAAAGGGCTTTTCCTCATTAATGGGATTAAGGCCCTATTAAGGAGGCTTCATGCAGCATGCAGCTAGCTTACTGGCTTGCTCTTTGGCTCTTCTTCATGTGAGGAGACAGCATTTGTTCCTCTGGAGGATGCAGCCTCACCAGACAACTAAACGTGCTGGTGACTTGGAATTGCAGCCTCCAGGACTGTGAGAAATAAATGTGTGCTCTATATAAATGACCCAGTCTCGGATATTTTGTTGTATGTAGCAACACAAAAGGACTAAGACAAAGTGCTTACCCAAGTCTGAGAGGTTACAAGGTTCTACTTTGGACTGGAGAAATGGAACCCTAGAAGCTCGAGAACTTTTGCTTAAACAGGAGCTCTGAGACACCATGTGAATGGTCACTAATCTCTGAAACTGGTTCTTTAGCTGATAGCTCATCCTTCCTCTGAGGATTAGGGTGTCACCTTCACTTCACTCACCTCCAGCTTTGTGTCTAGACGTAAGGGCAGCCTTATGACAGTAGAAGCAAACTTTGCTTATTTCATTTTCAGTTTGAGAGCCGGCTGAGTGATGACTCTGCTCTTGCCACCTCTGCTCCTGAGGGGCAGCCGCAAAGTGTCCTTATTCAGGTGGAGCTGCCAGGCTGGCTTGGGGGTGGGGTAACATCTCTGGCTGTCTTAGTTGAATCCATAGGTGTGATCTCAGAACTGGGTATTTCAGAAACTCAAGGCCTCATCTCATTCTTCCACCATCTAATGCCAACTAGGCAGGACCATGTTTCCTGTCTCAAAGTGCTGTGATATTTCTTCCTTGCTGAGTAGCTATGGGGATGGGCACGTAGAAGGGACTCACAGGTATGTATGGATTAAATCTTCCATTCCAGCACCCACACTGGTTATGAAGGAATGGGAGGCTTGGTGTCCATGTGATGTGAATGAGCTGGAGCCACACCAGGAAAACCTACCAGGTTGTGGCAAACCATTTCCTTTCTTTCCATCGACCACACGCTCCTATTGTCTTAACAAGTACTGATGAAAGTAACATTTTGATAACCTGGGGCTCTACTCTTGCTTCCAAGCTTTCACTCATCTGATGAGGGATGTTCAAGGGACAATTCAATATCAAAACCACATGGGGAAAATAGCCATAGTATAATTTATTAACTTAAAATCTCATTTGTATATAAACATTTGCTCACACTCAAAATAACACATACTGAACTGAGGATAAAATATGAGCTGGGAGGAGTCTGCCGTAGCCTCCACCTCCCTCAGCAGATTCATCCAGCTCTGCTCCTGTAGGCCTCTCTCCTTCCCAGCCTCTGCCAGCAGATCTCCAGCATGAACTTGGTGCTGGAAGCAGGGCTGAGTGAAAAGAATGGCTCCAAAGGAGGAGAAAGAGAGTCCCTCCCTCCTCATGACATGTGGGTGCTCCAGCTAAGTCCCCACCATGGGGATCAGGTTTGGATAAACACAAGGTGTGCCTCCTGGAAGGGTGACCCTCAGCAAAAGCTTTTCCTTGATTAACCTTGGTTTTTGAAATGAAGCACTTTGGGTCTTGGAAGGAAATTCAATGGACATACTTTTCCTTTTCCATTTTGCAAACATTGATTGGTTTTTCTCTCATGGTATGGTGGGTAGCAGGGTGGGCACTGTTGTAGCACTGTCTGCAGTACCCTCAATACGTGTCTAGTCTAGCTTCATGGAAGTGTCTAGAGATTGGGCAAGCAAATCCCAACCGGTCACCGGGGAGCACTAAACAGGCAAGACAGGCAGACTCCTTTGTGCCAGGCCCTTTCTCCCAGTGGAATAATTAGGTTAAGCCTCAAGCCTCTACAACAACCTTTTCATATATATGTATATATGGAAGAATAGTAAATTCAACACAGATTAAAATGTTAACATATATGCGTACTATTCAATTCATAATGAAGATACTAGATTACATATAAATTCATATCCTATTGTCCTCACACCAATACCAACAAAATGCTTACAGTACAGAGAAAGGTGGCTGGCGGGTGAGTGTGGCATATGAAAAATGTGTTGACTGATACTCTGCTGAAAATCCATCTTCGCTCTTCCAAATTGCCCATTCTGGGGGAAGTAAAGAAGCAGTTAAACTCCACTCTGTGGCATGTGACCCCAAAAGGCCTTCAGTTGAGACCTTGTTTATGATTTTTCTAAAGACAAACAAACTTCATAAAGAAATCATGAACCTTTTCTTGATCCTTCTGGCATCTTCTCACCCCAGAGAGCAGTGAAGACACTGGTGTGCAGAACGGGTGACTGTGGTCATGGCTGATCTGAGGGAGTCAGGTACACTTAAGCTGGTCATGACACATGGGGTAAGGAAAAGACAGTTCTGGAAACCTAAATTTAATTGAGAAAATGGCTGAGGGCTCTTAGTTTGCTATCTATCATTTCTGCCACACCAAAGAAAGCTCCATATTCCAAAGGGTTTTTGAAATGGGATAAGACTGATTTGTTTACTCTCCCAAGGGTGAACTTTAAAAGAAATTGTAATCAGGCTGCCCATGGTGGCTCGTGTCTGTAATCCTAGCACTTTGGGAGGCTGAGGCCAGAGGATCGCTTAAGGTCAGGAGTTTTGAGACCAGAGTGAGCAACAAAGTGAGACCCTTTCTCTACAAAAAAGTAACAAAAATTAGCCAGGTGTGGTGGCATGTGCCTGTAGTCCCAGCTACTTGGGAGGCTGAGGTGGGAGAATCACTTGAGCCCAGGAGTTTGAGCTTGCAGTGAGCTATCATGATGCCACTGTACTCCAGCCTGGGCAACAGAGTGAGACCCTGTCTCAAAAAAAAAAAAAAAAAAAAGGAGGAGGAGGAGGAGGAGGAGGAGAAAGAAAGAAGAAGGAGAAAGAAAATTGTAATCTATAATGATTTTTCAACTTTTTAAGGGAAGGACAATTAGTTAGTCCTGACTTTCAATTAATCTTAGAATAAAAATATGATATTGCTGGGCGCAGTGGCTCACGCCTGTAATCCCAGCACTATGGGAGGCCGAGGCGGGCGGATCGTTTGAGCTCAGGAGTTCGAGACCAGCCTGAGCAAGAGCGAGACCCCGTCTCTACTAAAAAAAAAAAAAAAAAACAAAAAAAAAATAGAAAGAAATGATTTGGACAGCTAAAAATATATATAGAAAAAATTAGCTGGGCATGGTGGTGCATGCCTATAGTCCCAGCTACTCGGGAGGCTGAGGCAGGAGGATCGCTTGAGCCCAGGGGTTTGAGGTTGCTGTAAGCAAGGCTGACACCACGGCACTCACTCTAGCCCAGGCAACAGAGTGAGACTCTGTCTCAAAAAAAAAAAAAAAAAAAAAAAAATGATATTGGTAGGCCCCACTCTTCTCTAAAGAATAAAAAGACCCAAGTGAAGGAAGGCTGGGTGGAGGTGACAGGGCCAGGCTCAGCCTGAAGAGACATGAGATTTGGATCTATCTGGCGAGGGAGGCTGCTCAACGAGGTTTTTCTAGTCTGAAATAATCTAGTTTTCATAAATAAAGAATTCAGGGAAGCCACGTAGGCTATGTGCAGGCTGCCCTGGGTAGCCTAACCTTGGCTACCAATGCTAACTGACAAAGTTTTGCTCCCAGTTTAAGCCCAGGGTTGGTAAAAAGGAGAGAGAGAAAAAAAAGCAACACCCTCCAGATTGAATAAAGTCATCCAGTCATACACATCTGGAAACATATCTTTCCCTTGCTTCCAATGACTGCAGAGTTTTAAACTCACTGGCTCTCCCGGGCTCATCACACTTCCCCTCAGCTTGAGAGGCTGCTAGAGCCCACTGCAAGCTGAAGGACCCATTTGAAGACTCTGCTGAACAGGAAGACAGAAGAGAGAAAGAGGTCTCAACTGTACTTCCTCCAGAGGCTTTCTCTGGGTCAAAGTGAGGCCCAGTGGGAAAAGGGAGGAGACCCTGCTTGGGGTGGTGGAGATTAATCTGGCAAGTGGAGATGGTTCTTTGGGCCATGGGGTTAGTGGCCCTGAGCAGAACACATGCAGGGCCTGGTCAGCCCATGGCCTTTAATCCTCATGGAGTGCGAGGGAGGGCCAAAGAAAGCCTATCAGCCTGCAGCAGCTGGATGTCACCTTCCCTCTAGTGGCATCTTCTCCAGGCACAACCATGGGAAGGTCACGAGAGCACATGTGATGGAGAGTAAATAAACTGGACACTTGGGTCCAAAAGAAATACCTAGAGATTGCTCTTATTCATCCTGGGAAATTAGAAGCATGGTCACCGGAACATTAGTAGGGAAAGTGTTTCAGGCTTTTGCCTCCACTGGATTTCCCCAGCGTAATCACTCCCTTATGTGATTTAATGCTGTCTGTTTCCAAGGACTCGTTGGGTCTTTGCCTACTGAGCCCTTTGGTTACAGGATGAGCAGCTGCCAGGCTGATGACTACTGAGACTGGCCCACAATTGGCCCTCAAGTGTTGCTTGGGACGGAGGGGCATCAACGCCAACTTCAGAATTAAATGACCACTTAGAGGTAGTGGTGAGAGAACAGGTTGGAAAAGTGTATTTCTGAAATTGCTTATGTTGCCAAGGGGCTACTTTTAAATTTGAGGGATCTTTCAGTGGAAAGGTTTTTCCTTGTGTATAAAAGGGAGCCAACCTTTTTCAGCAGAAGATTGAGAAAGAAACACTCTTGAAATAAGACTGAATATGCAATGGTCTCTGCCATGCAGAAAGTATCCTATGTTAATTTTCTAATCTCTGTTTGGCATAGAAAAGATTCCGTCCCCCCACCCTCACCCACCTTAGTGTGTTATCTACTGATTGGTCTGATTGAAAACACCTTGGGTTGTTAGAATGATTTCTATATTCAATACATAACAGGATGCTAGTGAGATAGGTCTTTGTGAAAGGAGAGATACAATTACTTTGCAATCAAATAATTTAAAATTCTAGATCAGTATGTGAAGAAACCCACAAATCTCCTATAGCAATTTTGCAGCATGTGCTTTAGTGTCAAATGAAAAATATATCTTCCAGAATTTGATTCTCCTCCAGGTCTTCAGGGGTCCTGCACATCCCAATCTTCTTCCAGATGGATTTTGGAGGACTGAGTCGGAAAGTACTGTGATTCCAGGCCCCAGCTTCTCTGGAAGGGTGGGTTTGAGGTTTGCGAGCAGACTTTGGGCTCAGAGACTGAACCAAATCCAGCAGAGATGTCTCATATCTGTTAGACACACAACCCAGACAGAAAAGGGTCAGACTACTAGAACATTAGAATCCAAGAAACCCAGCAGAGATGGGCTGCCTAGGACAAGAATCAGACCCTAGATCATACCCTGTGCAAGAGGCCTCCTAGAGGAACTTTAGGGAAGGTAAACACCAGAAGGGCTTCAAGAAGCGAAGTCCCTGCTGCCTGTTTGTAACCTCTTATCTTCTGCTGACCTTTAACACTCATTTCTAACTTATGAAGAGAGGCTATAGAGTAGGAAAAGTCATCATAAGAGTAATAATATTAATAGCAACATTTATTGCAGGCTTACTAAGTGTCAGGCAGTCTTCTTAATACTCTGATTATATTTAACCTCTTTTGAACTCTCTAAACAACCCTAGGAAGCAGGTACAGTACTACTTTGATCGATTATATACATGGGGAAACTGAGGCTCAGGGAAGTAACTCACCTAACAGAAAGCTATCACATGGTAGAGTCTAGAATGCAACCCAGGTAGTTTGTCTCTACCACTCTTATCCAGGACACTAAAGCTGTCTCCCAAAGTCTTTGCAGATGGACAGACTTGGTTCAAATCTCTGCTCTACCATTTGCAAGCCATGTGATATTAGAGAAGTTATTCAATCCCTCCGTCTAGTCTCATCTGTAAGGGGCTAACAGAACTCTTGTTAGAATCAAATGTATTAGTTACTGTAAATGAACATACAATAGGTGCTCAATAAATGCTAGTTCCTTCCTGTTATTCTACTCCCACTGTTTTTAGAATCTCAGAAAAAGAAACCCTCATCTGAATCTATAAAAAGATTTCTCCAAATAAAGACTGCCTTGGTGTCCAGCACTCTTATCAGAAAGAGTAAGCTGAGAGCAGCTTAGAGGCAGAGAAATTAATCATGGTTGATGACACTCTCACCCATGGCCCATTGTGCATATTTCCAGGATGGAAAACCAAAGGCATGAATATATCTGCCTCCATACTCATTCATACAAGAGGTCAAGTAATTTCCACAGATAAATCATTAAGCCAGTAGTGTTTTTATATGCTAACAGCGATCAATCTGAAAATAAATCAAGACCACAATTCCATTTACAATAGCTACAAAAAAAAAGACCTAAATATAAGACCTGAAACTATGAAACTATTAATACTAGAAGAAAATATTGGGGAAATGCTATAGCACATTAATCTGGGAAAAGATTTTTTGGGTAAGACCTCAAAAGCACAGGCAACAAAAGCAAAAATAGACACATGGGATTGTATCAAGCTAAAAAGCTTCTGCGTAACAAAAGAAACAACAAGGTGAAGAGACAATCTACAGAATGGTAGAAAATATTTTGCAAACTATCCACTTGACAAGGGATTAATAACCAGAGTATATGAGGAACTCAAGCAACTCGAAAGCAAAAATCCAAATAATTGATTGAAAAATGGGCAAAGACCTGAATAGATATTTCTCAAAATATGACATACAAATGGCCAACAGGTATATGAAAAATTGCTCAACAGCACTAATTGTCAGAGAAATGCAAATCAAAACCACAATGAAATATCATCTTGCCCCACTGAGAATGGCTATTGTCAAAAAAAACCAAAAAATAACAAATGCTAGCAAGGATATGGAGAAAGGGGAATGCTTGTACTCTGTTGGTAGGAGTGCAAAGTTGTACAGCCATTATGGAAAATAGTATGGAGGTTCCTTGAAAAATTAAAAGTAGAACTACTATATGATCCAGCAATCTCACTGCTGGATATATATCCAAAAGAAAGAAAATCAGTATACCAAAGAGATATCTGTATTCCCATGTTGATTGCAGCACTATTCACAACAGCCAAGATATGGAATCAACTTATGTGTCCATCAACAGGTGAATGGATAAAGAAAATGTGGTATATATATACAATGAAATATTATTCAGCCATGAAAAGAATGAAATTCTGTCATTTGTAGCAATATGGGTGGAACTGGAGGACATTATGTTAAGTGAAATAAGACAGGCACAGAAAGACAAATATTGCATGTTCTCATTTATACGTGTGAGGCAAAAAAATGGATCTCCCAGAGGTAGAGTTGGATGTTGGTTACCAGAGGCTGGAGGAAGGGAAGTAAGGAAGTGGGGATGAAGAGAAGTCGGTTAGTGGGTACAAAAATACGTTTAGATAGAAAGCATAAGTTGCAATATTTGATATAGCACAGTAGGGAAATTATAGTTAACAATATTGTACTAGGTAAAAAGGAAATCAACCGTCTCAGGGCCACTCCCACCAACTCCTTATGCAAAAGAGAAGGTAAAGGCCTCAGGCACCTGTGAAAAACTGGCCCCACAGATCATTCATTAAGGAAATTCCTTGCTGACTTCCCATAAGCAAGGACATGCAAATTGTACCTGTGTCTAGCACCTATATATATATAAAATTGATGCTTCCTTCACCCGCTTTTTCTCAGAATTCTAACATTCATCTTATTTTATATAAAATGTAGATTTCTTAGGTCAGCTCCCCCACTGGCTCCCCACCCCTTCCTTTTTCCTTTCTTTCTGTATGCCTTTAAAATGCCAAAGGTTCCAACGTCCCCTTCAGAGAAAAAAGCTACAGCCTGCCTGTGGTTTGTTTTTCCCAGGCGCAACCTCAGCTTCGGCTTAATAAACCTCCATGGATTGAGATTTTTGCCTCAGCCATTTAGTTGAGTTGATAATTGCATATTTCAAAATAGCTAGAAGAATTGTAATGTTCCTAACACAGACAAAAGATAAATGTTTGCAGTGACAAATATCCAAATTACCCTGATTTGATCCATACATATTGTATATGTGCATTAAAATATCATGTGTACCCCCAAAATATATACAACTATGATATCACAACAAACTATCATGACAAATTATTACAGAAATGAGGAGTGAAATGATTAAAGACAAATGAAAGGCATATCCAATTGAAAGACTAAAAAAATCATTTTAATGGGAGAATTTTCTGAATGGAAAAAAATGCTGTGCAACCAAAGTTAAAAGATGAAAAATAAGCTGGGTAAAATATTTGTGACATATTACAAAAAGGGCTACTTTCCTTCATATGTAAAGAGCACCTATAAATAAAAAAATTCAGTGAAAATGGACAAAAGATAGAATAATTTGCAGAAAATACAAATGACTCACAATAAGAGAAATGCTAATTATAACTATGAGATACTATAATATTTTCACTTTTTGCACTGGTAAAGTACCACCCTATGTGATTACATTGTTGAAGGTATAATAATATTCATATAGGTACTTTCAAATACTGTAGGTGGGATATAAGTTTTACAGCCTCTATTAAAACAATTTGGCAATATTTACCAAAATTTTAAATGAACTTATTTACGATCCACAGTTCCAGTTCTAAGAATTTATCTTACAGATATCCTCACACATGTATAAATGACACGTATAAGAATATTCATTGCAGCATTGTTTGTAATCACAAAAGAATAGAAATAACCCAAATATATATTTACTAGTGGATTGGTTAATTGCATTATGGTATGTCCATACAATGGAACATTGTACAGCAATTTAAAAGAATGAGGTGGTTCCACAGTACCTGCATTCATATACATAGCCAAGATTGTACATGCATAATTATCCCTGAAAGGACATGCAGGAAACTAGTAATGGTTATATCCCAGGAGCGGAATGGGGTACTCAGTGGCTGAGAGACTGTGCTGTGAGAAAACCTCACTTTTGACTACATATCCCTATGAATTTGTTCTTCTTAAATAAGACAAAAATTGTCTTACAAAAAACAATTCAGTTCTTTGTTATACAAGTGAGTATTTAACCCAAATGGACATGAACTACCTTAATGGGTTCCTTCTGTATTCCGTCTAGCCTAGCATTTTGTCTAGGAAAACAATATGAAGAAATTATTTAGAGGAAAGCAGAACTATGCCTTTATGGAGAGTCCTGGGCTAGGAATATTTATTTTATTTAAAACAAAATGTCTAAGAGTGGTTTAACAAGTAAGTGGGCCCTTAATCCTTATCTGCAATTGTGAAATCTTAAATAGTGAAAACCCAAAGTTTTTAAATAAACTTTTTGATAGCAACATTTGACCTAACTCGAACTTAAGTGGTCACAAAATCTGACCTGAACTGATATAAGACTATATTATTCCACTTAATATGAATAATCACACATTGTATTTTATTCCATATGGTTTATATACCATATTACTTTTTAAGAAAAGTGAATTCTGAAATATATTTGGCTCCAAGAGTTTTGAATGAGGCACTGTGCGCCTGTATCATTTCCTCTCCTGGCCGTCAATCCTGATATAAGTCTTCACACATATTATCATTAACAGAAAGAAGCTTCTCAAAGTTACCCCATCCCCTTCTTCAACAATGCCCACCAATCAAGGTTCATGACACGCCTACTCTTGGCTTTTTGTTGTTCTTTGGGAGTTGTGGTAAAAGACTATCACTATGCAAACAATGTTGATCTCAGAGATTTTGAAATGGAAAGAAAATTTGGGTAAATTTGATAACTTGTGAAACTATAAAAATGAACTATTTAAGAAGAATTTCTTTTCTTCTTGTCATTATAGCAGGAGCTACACACAGACTTAAAAAAAACATTACCTCCTTTGGTTCCTATGCCTGTACTTTCAAGTACTAGAAAACTTAAGATATCTTAATTATTTTCTAGCATCTTAATCATTTTGTGAAGTTCTGATGTTAGATAATGGCCATTTAATATAAAATATTTTCTTTCCTACAGAATTGTAATGTCCTACTAATATGAATGAAGGTCTAATTTAGTGTGGCTGGGCAACAGCACGATAAGTGAAATTTACAGACCTTGACCTTGATTGCATTGAGAGACAAGCACTGCTGGACAGCATGGAGTCAAAGACTGCTCCCTGCTAGGCTCTAGTAGGAAAAGTGGGAAGCTGACTGCTGGAGGACTGAAGCGCTTGCCTTGTAAATCTTTCCAGACCAGAATAATATTAGTTACCCTGTTCATAGCGTGCACTTTGGAAAGCTGAGGGCACATGTGGATATACACTCATTCCATTTTTATGTTACACATTATTGAAAATACATTCTATAATACAAATAATTCATCAGTGCATTGTTTGAAATTTAAGATTATAAAACCAAATGGTAGTTTGCTATTTTATGATTGTTTATACTTGGCAAGACAATATAGATAGATGTCCTTTATAACCTTTATATGAACCTGTTAGGGAGAACAAACTAGCAGATAAGAAACACCCTCCCCCCAATCCCCGTGCCATTTTCTCTTTGTGTGGGTCATATACTGTGATCTTTAGGTGTAAGTAAAAACAGATGATCAGGCCTGCTTTAGTGGGGACAGAATGAGCTGGAGATTAAGGTGTTCTGTTTGCCTTCAGTGCCACAGTTGAAGCTAGGAGACTAGAACTGATTGTGAACAAGCTGAAACAGTTCTTTGGGAGACACCTGAGATCCTTCCAATTTAACACGGCAGATTATACCCCTCTCCCTTTTGGTCACAAAAATGGTGATACAGGTTGCCAGAGGGCAAATCGTGAAACAAGAGACGCTAGTGGATTTTAATTTAACGAGCTCACCCAATTTGTTGATAAGTACACAGTTCCCCAGAAGAGCCATTCCTTAAATGGTTGGTTGAGATTGTGAACTCAGGAACTGTTTCTGTAATTCTGAACATGGCTGCATGTTTGGGTTAACACGTGACCCCAATTAGTATCTCAGATAAAAATTAAAGATGAGAGAGCATCCAACTTTTTGGGATAGTTAAGGTCACTAATACACAGGTGTATCCTGGAAAAGGCAATTACCAACTCCCCTATTAAAATGCAAAATGGACCACAGGTGAAGCAGCTGATATACTGTGCATGCAAGCCATGATGGATTGGCTTTATGGTGACCAGGATGTTCCCCCAACGAATATGCCTCTGACTCAGACTATGATAAAAGATGTGATTAGAGTGTACCTAATGTTACTCCCATGTTACTTTGTTACTGGGGGAAGAATAAGAAATAGTACAGGTACACATAAACGATTCTAAAGTGCTACCTGCTTGCCACTTTGGGAACAGTCACATTTCAGCGAATGGATGTGGTGGTCATAATGTAATGCATGTAATGAAGTGTTTAAACACACCATGTATAAAAGAATATTTTTTAATTTAAAAAAAGAAAGAAAGAAAGCAATAGTGTAGGGAATTGTATCTGATTTATGGTCCCAACTTCTTTTCATAGCCTTTGCTGATGCTAAGAAAATTAGCAAAAAGGAGAAAAGGAAGGGAAGGAAAGGAAGGGGAGTGAACAGAGGAGAAAACAAGTGTAGCAAAACAGGTGGAAATGTTTCTGTTGTTGTTAAACAAGAAAATGGATAAAGCAGAAATTGATGGTGAAGAAATCAGAGTTTTAATACAGCATTACTAAGGCTAGGGGACAAATTGGGGTTTCTACCAGTGCTCTGGCAGTAAAAAGACCCAGACAGACCCACTATCTATTCCAGTTTGGGAGAATTTAGAAAACTGCCTGACAAGAAAAGCCCAATGAATGTTACTGAAACACAAGAGATGTCAATAAGAAGGACTGAATTTGATGAAGACTGATGGAGAGGCCAGGGTCTCCTGGCTCATTACAGCTGGCACTGGGCCAGCATAGTAATTGAACCTGATGCCCGTTGTTTGGGTCAAAATCAATGATAAATTGAAGGAAAGAGATAATGGATAAATGAGGTATGCTGAGGTGAAAATCCAACATTATTTTGGTGTCTCAAGAGAGGCTCAGAGAAAGAGAATTCTTCCTTAGCTCAAACTCTGGAGGCCCAGAAGGGTGAAGAAATATGGTTTGCCAAAGCTCCCTGTGCTTTTGGAAACTGACAAAGTACAATGACACCCAGCAAGCTTGAGTGGTATCCTCCAGGAAATGCCTTTGTTCTGCATTACTTCTAACCAGGAAGATTCCATTTGGTCAATTTTTCCTCTACAAAGAAATTAATTCAAATTGCTTGATTTAACTTTAATGTACATTTTTCTCACCTCAAAAATGGAGGTAGGAGTCACTTTTGGAATATACCACACATTTTAAGGCAGTGATTTCTGCTTCAGATTAAATTTCTGTATAGAGCTGACTGGGAACACAATGATATTGTAGCATTCCTAGGGTAAATTGTGAGAGAAACATGTACACTCTCATTCCAACTCAGCTCTGCTAAAAGGCCAATCTTAGCAATTTTATTTAGCATACCATAATTCCTACCTACCTCTTTCTTACTTATTCAACACAAAGAAGAGTTTTTGCCTTTTTAGCTTCCAGATATTTCAATATTTAGAAAATGAAGAGCATAAAAAGTGAAAGAAAAAAGGACTGGAAGGAAATATACTAAACACTAAAATAGCGACAGTGGTATAAACAGTGTATATACAGAGGAGGGCAGGATTATAGGTTATTTAAATGCTACTTTAAAAAATCTTAGTACTACTGCAATTGTCTCAAATAAACATAAGTACTTAAGTGATTGCTGCCAAATCACTGGTATCAGTTTCTTTAAAAACTCATTAGCAAACAGATTCTTGAATGAATCCTCCCTAACTCCTACACACAGCCCTCCAAAAAGGGATTATTGTTGGTATAGGGAGGAGGTGAACGTTGGGTGCCCATGTCACAGTTAATTAATTTTAATTAGCAGTTTAAACCTGACTTTTCAATCATGGGCTGAGATTAGAGGCAATAAAGTAAATTCAAAATCGTTTATTAGAGGCCATACAGTAGGTCATAATTTTTTTAAGGGCTACACGAATATATTTCTTAAAAGTTAATGTTAGTTTATGGTATTAAGTTTAATTCTCATTCTGTGATATCTTTGATCTTAAACTTCTGATATGAAAAATTTCTGTATATAGGAGGTGAACTTCATTTTTAAAAAAAATTTATTTTAACCAAATATCCACCTTAAATATCTGATTTGTTTCTACTATGTTTGCTATTCACCTATTCCAGACTTTTCTGTATACTGATATGTTTCCTTCTCTCTCTCAAATAAATTCTTTTTTTTTCCTCCATTTAAGGAGGAAACAGATTTTTGCCAACAGATTTTTACTTAACTCTGGAGATCTCAAATGGATCAACTTTACTTTCTTTCAATTTGAAATGAATGTGATACAGGGATTTACTCTTTCTATAACAACAGGAGCAAAGAGAGCACAAAAGACTATGAAGGCTGTAGGGCGTGAAATTAAAATTTTTACATTGATACAAAAGATACCACTGAAGTAATGATATAATATTACAATCCTGGCATGAAATCTTCTGGTTTGAATAAAAGTCAATGCCATGTGACCTACAGTTTATACATCAGTAGAAACATTTTGCTGTTCACAAAAATGTTTATATTCAAGGGAGAAGATAAAAGAATTGGGGAATGCTGTAGTGAGGCATAAACTTGCTGCAGGCGACAGTTGTGGAAAAGCTATGGAGCTTCAGCAGCGTTGAACTGGGAACCAAGGGAAACTGCAATCCTGGAGGAGGAGGCTCATTTACGAGCATCACAGCAATTCCCAGTGACTCCTAACTCTCCTAGTCTACAGAGTGACCATGTTTCCCAATGGTTTCAGTGCCAGTTCCAGTCCTAGCTCTGCCACTAATTATGTTTTTCATTAGTAGATCAGTGGTTTGTGTTACAATTGTGATGCACCCTTGAGATAAAGCATCACCTCGGCTTTTGCCAGAATCCAGTTCTTCCACTACCAGTCCATTTCTCTCCAAAGCCCAGAAGACAGGAGTTGGCTGTGGAGTGTTATCAACTGGTCTATAGAGAAGTTTTATTTTAGGAGCAGTGCATATCTCAGCTGTGTGCAGGATGGAATGAGGGAACACTGCTTGAGGATGCTCCTCTGAGCTATCCCGCACAGCAATGGCACCTATCCATGCCAGGATGGCAGTACTTCATTGATGGAGAACACTTAAAAGCATCTGAATGAAAGTCGGCACTAAATGTCATTTGTGATCAACAGTCCACTCTGCACCTGGCAGGGCAGGTGTTCCAAGGCAAATACTTCCAGCCTTCATTAGGTTATACCAAGTGCCAAGTACCTGATTGTAGTGACTCCTGTAGGTCAGACGTCTTCCAGGGTGTAGGGACGAGACAGCACTCAGGAGAAAATAAATTGAACATCCCTTCCCTTGGCATGGAGTGGCACAGTGCCCTAGCCCTGGCCTTTCATCTTGGCTCCTAAAAGTGTTTCAGCAGGGTTTCTCAGAGACTCAGAAAAAATAAAATTCCCAAGGTACAATTCCTAGCAATCTTTTATTTATTTAGTGCATAACATTTAAAAAATAATCCTCCTGGCTAAGTAAGCCTTTTATCTTACCTCCTTATTATATATTATTATTCAACATAAGCATTAATCTAAAATATTTTTAACTATCAAAATGTAGAAAGTATGAATTCTTCATGTATGTTAAGAAACACAATTACAGAGAAGGCTTGTATTATGTAAGACATGCAACTATACACAAGTTTTGTCTGCTTTCTGGCATGCTATGCTGGCATTGGGATTGAGGCTTTCTTCTCAGCTCTAATTATCAGCTTTGGTTTTCAAGTAGTTCATGTGGCAGATAGAGCTGGAAGCAAGATCCCTGTTCTCATACAAATCCCAACCCACCTCAGAATCTCTCAGATCTCCCAAAGGAAGAAATAGCCTCTCATGTATAACAGTAATCACCCTCCCTGTGCCTGCTAACAGACTTATGTTCCAACCAAGTTGATCATTTTATAAGCATTTAGGAGTGGGTCCCAAGCAACAGGATGACGAGCTTTCAATCTCAATAACAGTCATACTTCAGTATGCACCCATGACAAAAAGAAAATCAATGAAAGCCTTAATAAGTAAAGAGATAATGCATTGGCCAATTACCCTTGAGCTTCAAGACCAACTTGGAATCTTTCATGGATAATCTTTCTTTCTTCTATTCATTCATATTCTTTAAAAAGGCAGAGCACAGATGGTTAAGTGAGAATATGAATCCAGCAGTCTTAAGGCTAATGGATATAACCATGTTCATGCATTTCCTTTTGCTGTTTACAAAAACTTTCATATAATATCTGTCTTTTAATTTTTATGGTTAAACTCACAAAAAAAGTTACAGATAGTATAAGATGTTAAAATGAATTTCCCCACAAGAAATAATAAAAAGGTAAACCGAAGGGAAAACACTGTCTTTTGCGGGGATTGGAGAGGCCATTTCTCATTAATATGAAAAATGTTAAGTATGTTAAAAGTAGTGTATATATATATATAAGCAGTATATACAAAAATGTCCAGCTGAGCTAAAGATACATTAGTCAATTACCGCTGACTACATAATTCTGCATCTTCTTCATTATAAGTATTCTGGCTGACAAAGTCTTTGATTTACACAGTACCATTTTTGCTACTATCATGCACAATTTTCACCATTCTTTCACCAAGGCAAAGCAGGTAGCTTACAATAACATATGGTGACCTTTTTCGATGTGAGTGATGACCTGAACTTGGACTTCAAGGGTATTATCTTTTCTTCTGTTTTTCTCTTTGTGTCCTCCTGTAGTGAGATCTGATGTTTTCCAGACATGATTTCATTTAAAAATTCAAAAATTAAAACTTCAGTAAACACATATTCACAGAGCACAATCTCAGGACATGTGAACTGTACTGGGTCCCTTGCCAACTGGGAAAGCCAGTGCCTCCAAGGGACTTGCTCTGTACCTTGCTATGAATGACATGTGTCAAGTTTGCTTAACATCTCTAAACTACTCACCAGTATAAAAGTCAAACATTTCTGGTGGAAAGTTTAAAACATGTTATTCTGAAATCAATTATTTAATTATTTTTGAAGATGTTCCTTTCTTCGTTATTTTATTTCCCAAATGTGTAAATTACTCTGAAGTTAAGAGATAAATATACATGTTTTTGTTTTGATTTTATCTCTAAGCAAAGGGTAAGGTTCAGAAAGATAGGACAGAAGCATGGAAAACATAGGTTCCTTGTGGTCAAGGGACTTTTTTAAGGTTTTTGTGCTATTATATTAATTAAGCTATAGAGGCAGTATGAATCTAGGTAGGTTGTCAGACTTTAATTCCAATGTCCTTTTCTCTAAGCCATGCTGCCTGTCTACAGGCAAGGATTTTAATTCGAGAAAACTAAAACTAAAAACCAGGCTGAAGCAGAGGTTTAGAAAAAGCTCTGTGATATGACCAAACATAAGATAATGAAATGGCCAAGCAAAGCTTATCTGATATCCTCAGTGCTACTGACATTGTTTGTCTAAGCAATCAAACCCCAATGCAAAAAAAAAAAAAATGTTGACACTGCTCATAATTGAGAATCTGCTGTTATTCAGTCTGGAAACACCCTGCAATTCAAGATGCTTTCCAATTGTTACAAAATGGGAAAACCTTAAAGTGGAAGAAAATACACATAACTAGGGCCCATTCCTGGCAATTCTGATTCAATTAATCTGGGCTGAGGCCTAGAAATAGGTATTTTTACATACATTCCTAAGTGACTCCAATGTGCAGACAGATTTTAGAACTGCTGCTCCGAAGGGAATTACACCCTTTCCAAATCTTTACAAAAGGCCAATTATGAGGACAGAATCCACTATCAGTAGCTTCAGTGAGGCCTTGTGTGACCCTAGAAACAGATGTTCTAGGAACACAACATGAAATCTTAACTCTTATCATCTAGCCAAGAATTTTACTCCCCACCCTCCTCTATTTAGAAGACAAACAAATGGAGGGGACATCTCAAGAGATTAAAAAAATTTGCCAACATTGCACAAAGAAAGTCCTTTGAATGCGGGGTCATTCATGTTTGCTTCTATGCCACATCTCGGCAGAGGCACTGTCACTCAGGGCATTTCGCAGAGAGGCCAGTATGATTCATATGCACTGTTCTAGGTGCCCAAACAAATTTTGTTTCCCAGAGCACAAAAGAAGAAAGCTAACACAGTGCCCAATATGGCCAAGCATCAAGTTAAAGGCTTTGCATACCTACCCGCATTTAATCCTCTGGAGCAAATTTATTAGGTGGTTACTAAATATTCTTATTTTCATACGAGGAATGGGGCTTACAGCGTTAAAGTAACAGGCAGGTTTGCAAGGCCAATAGAAAAAAATACAACCCAACTGCCCACCTCTGACATGAACCTACCTTCTATTCCTAACCTTTTGTTAGGGGATTCACAAGGAGTTTGGAATCACAAAAGCAAGGTCCTAATCCTAGCTCTGTTGCTTGTGGCTTGTGTGATCTTGGCAAGTTCTATAATGACAACTATTTATGGAGCACTCAGCCATACACTGTGCTAAGGACTTTATGTAAACTACCTTGCTTAGTCATCATGATATGCCTATGAGAGAGATATTATTATTCCCATTCTATAGATTAAATGATTTGTTCCAAACCATGTAGCTAGCATTCAAACCTATACTTATAAACCAAGGTGTTATAATTATTACGCCTGGGCTCTTAATTGTTCTATAATTGCCTCTTGGAGCTTTACTTCCTCATGATTGTGAGGATTACATCAGGTAACATATAAAATAATTTTTATAAAAGCATTAAGGTGCCTAGAACAGTTAAGAGACACTCAACAAATGTTTCTTGAAGCTAAGAGAATCTGATGACCTTGGACCAAATGAACAACTCTAAAACAGCAGTTCATGAGGCTAAAAACTGTGAAATGATAGCAGGGACTGGCAATACTGAACAGATGTCACTAATCATAGCAGTTTTCAGAGTTCAGTACCCTGAAGAAGACGCGCCAAGGAAACATAATCCTCACCTATTGCTGAGATGACAAAGAAATAAGATATTTATGTTATATGGGCCAAGTATAACCTTAGGGTTTTTGCAACCACTTGGAACTACTGAGTGTAAAATTTTGAAATGGGTTTGCCTCCTACAAATGTGTTCCCTTTGTTTTCTTTTTACATATTGTTTATAAAATTACATAATATATCACTATTGCAGAACATTTGAAAAACATAGAAAAGTGTGAAAAATAAAGCAGGTCTTGTAATCTCTTCACCTAGAACTTAGGCCTTTAGGAAGATTTCCTGAAGCCACGACTAGAATTCTATCTAAGAGACTAGTAAATATTAGCTGTTGTAATGTATATTTTCCCAAGTATAGTATCTTCTTCCCATTGTAAGAATGTCTTGACAAGCTTCCTCAAACTGAATTCACTTCTTGGAATTATGCTATGACAGGATTATTTCTACCTAACCTATTTGTTTCTGCTTTCCTATCTCACATACTCTATAAACCAGCATGTGCAAGAGGAATGGATGACTTTAGTAATGGCTTTTAATGGTGGGAATTACAGTATCAATCCAACATTATGGTTTAACTAAAAGCAATATCTTTTCATCAAACAAATAACAATTTCCATGCATTCTCCTATTCTTGATGGTATGCAGCTACTTGGAATTTCAAGTTCTCAACCCAACTAAATGAAAACTCTTTGATTGGCTGGGCTTTTCACCCTCCTGGTTAAACATGGAAGGAAGGCAGGCATGTTTGTAACCTCGTATTTTCTTTCACATATTCAACACATTCTTTTCTAAAGTTTTCAGATTAGTCCATTTCTTCATCATCAATTTGTGTGCAACATTTCATGAGGTTTTGGTTTTTCTTGTTATTTACATCATACTCAAAATGGAAAAGTTATAGTTAATGCTGCTTTGCGTATAGTGTGTAAACTATTACTCTGAGGGCAAACAAAGCTAAAATGATAGTTCTTGGCTTAGTAGCTCATATTTTTAGAAGTCATTTTGAAAAATCTGAGAAGAAATTTTATCTAATATTTTGAAACTGAGTTTTAATAGTCATTAAAATTCTTTACTATAACAGATAATTTGTTTGAACATATATTATAAATGGATAACACAGTACCTGATACATAACAGGCATTGAACAAATAATATAGCCAGTATCATCATATCTGGTCACCACTCATATACTCTGTCATATAGAGACAGTGAGGTCTGCTTTGAACATACCACAAAAACATCAGCAGAGGTTTGAGATTTTAGTTTAGTTTATACCTACTCATGATCATTTACTCTGCTAGACACATGAGAAAGTCTGGTTGAATATTTACAATATTTATGCAAATGTGTAAGAGAAGAAAGTCTAATAAAAAAGCTTTTTTTTTTTTTTTACAGTTAGGATTCTGGGCACAAATGCAACAAAATGTTGCAATTTGGCTGCTGTGTATATTTGAACACCACCACCTCCACTTATCTGTGTAATTTTTTTCCTATCAAGTTATAAAACCAAATTCTAACACTTCAAGTAAGTTTGTCTGATTCCTATCCTAAACCAGAATTTTATCAGCTCAGTGCCTATACTGCAGAAGCAAATCCAAGTTCCTGGAAGTGGGGAAGAATGAAAAAAAAAAAAAAAAAAAAAACCCGCTGAAATTTGTAATTAGAAAAGCTAGATTCAAGTCTTCTTTTCTGCTTCCTACCATGAGACCTTGGCCAGTTAGTCTCTCTCAATTTTCATTTTCTCATCATAAAATGAGATAATACTACTACTTAACTCACAGGGTTTTGATGCAATTTAAATGAAACGATGCACTTAAAAGCATTCTGTCAATGCTAAAGTACTATGCTAAGAATTGCAAACAGGTAATTATAACTTTCAGTATATTTTTGTCACTAGAATAATAAAAATATGTTTCTTGTGTAGGTTTTGAATCCTCTGGCAGCTGTCACTCCAGAATTTTGTTGCCAGGACAAAATAGATCACTGTCACAATTGGCAAGAGCATATTTATATGATTTTCCCTTCTCTTCTATCTAAATGGTTACTGGCAATGTAATGTGGGAGGGTAAACAGTGCCTGAACCACTCATAGGCTAAAGCCTTGGTTTATAACTGACAGTGAAAGAAGAGCAATGTAGAAATGTTTGTTCCTCTCTATAACCCAGCAAACGACCAAAATGTCATCAGTTGTTCTGGTACTTTAAAAGCTATGCCATCATGTCTGGAGCTGGAAGCAACTGGATTTTCATGTTAAGTTATAATACTTAAGGTAAAAATAAAGATAAATAAAAACTGTTCTCAAGACAGACAGAAGATTCCTTCCAGCTTGGGCTTCATAGAGTGTGGTCCCAGGTTTTTGATACTTCTGACCCTGGTCCCTGGATTTCAGCCTCAGAAGGCAAAGGATCTCACAAGCTACCTTCAAGTTGGCTGTGTGTGAACATTTGCCTTGTGAACATGGCTGTGAGAAAGCACTTGTACTACTGAAAGCTCAGCAAGGTGTAAGCTTACAGGAAAGTTTTCAGAACACATTAAGCATATGGTTTGACAGCCAAGAACCAAGGTATTTAAAAAAAGCAAATCAAACTATTAACAGAATAGAGAATACAAAAATAAATCCACACACAGCCAACTGATTTTTGACAAAGGCACTAAGAATATACATTAAAGGACAGCCTCTTTAATAAATGGTGCTAGGAAAACTGGATATCCATATGCAGAAGAATGAAACTAGACTGCTATATCTCACCACATACAAAAACCAAATCAAATAGACTAAAGACTTAAATGTAAGACCTGAAATGATAAACCCACTACAAGAAAACATAGGGGAAACACTGATCTTTATGACATTGATGTGAGCAAAGATTTTTTGGGTAAGACCTCAAAAGCATAGGCAACAAAAGCAAAAATAGGCAAATGGAATTACATCAAACTAAGAAAATTCTGCACAGCAAAGGAAACAATCAATAGAGTAAAGAGACAACTTACGGGAGAAAATATTTGCAAACTATTCATCTGACAGGGAGTTAATATCCAAAATAGATAAGGAACTCAAACAGCTCAATCACAAAAAACCAAATAACCCAATTAAAAAATGGGCAAAAGACCTGAACAGACATTTCTCAAAAGAAGACATACAAATGACCAACACATGTATGAAGAAATGCTCAACATTACTAATCATCAGGGAAATGCAAATCAAAACTACAATGAGATATCACCTCATTCCAATTTGAATGGCTATTATCAAAAAGACAAAATATAACCCATGCTGGTGAGGCTTTGGAGAAAGAGGAATGCTTATACATTGCTGGTGGGAATGTAAATTGGTATAGTCATTATGGAAAACAGTATAGAGGTTCCTTAAAAAATAGAACTACCATATGATCCAGCAATCCCACGCTACTGGGTACATATCCAAAGGAAACAAACCCAGTATATTGAAAAGATATCCGCATGCTCAGGTATACTGCAGCACTATTCACAATAGCCAAGATATGGAATCAACCTGGGTGTCCATCAATATATGAGTGGATAAGGAAAATATGGCAGATGTACACAATGAAATACTATTCAGCCATTAAAAAGAATGAGAATACTATCATTTTCAGCAACATGGATGAACCTAGAGGACATTATGTTAGGTGAAATAAGCTAGGCACAGAAAGACAAATATCACATCATCTCACTCATATGTGGAATCTAAAAAAGCTGATCTCATAGAAGTAGAGAGTAAAAATAGTGGTTACCAGAAGCTGGGGAGGGTAGGGGTTGGGGGAGGATGGGGAGAGGATGGTCAATGGGTACAAAGGTATAGTTAGATAGAAGGAATAAGTTTTGGGATTCTAATGCATGGTAGAGTAATTATGGTTAACAATATTATATTGTACATTATAAAATAGCTAGAAGGAAGGATTTTTGAATGTTTTCACCACAAAGAAATGATAAATGTATGAGGTGATGGATATGCTAAATACCTTGATTGATCATTACACAATATATACATGTACTGAAACATACATGTATAATTATTATGTGTCAATTAAATAAAAAAGCCCCCAAGCTATCAAGTCCTTCAAAGCACATGCTCAACAATTTCCCAAACCCCCTCAAGGAAAAAACAAGCTCCACAAAATCTATACCTCTCCACCCACCAATAACTCAAAAAGAAACAAAACAAAATAAAACAAAAACCTTCAGCACTTCTATGTTGTGGTTAAAAACTATAATCTTTCTGGGAAAAAAAAGCTAGAGTAGAGAGGTGAACAGTGCTTCCTAGAAATACGCTAATTCCAGTTCCAGTTCCAAAAATTCACTAGTTGGGCATGATTTGCTGAGAGCTGCCTTTCTCTCTTCGTGTCTTACAAAGAAAAAAGGGCGGAGGTGGAAAAAGTACCAGCTGCATCTCTTCATATGAGTCACAGAAGAACAGAGAGGCCTTAGTAACCTTTTATTTTAGGGGCTGAAAATTTAATCCTGCCTCTGCATGCCTGGTGTTTGCCTGTTTATTAGTGTACAACAATCATCACATTGTTACATGACTGAGAAAGAGAAAGTGGACCAGTATTTTAAAAGTGACAAGATTTCTGTTGCATTGAGCAATCCCAGAAGATATTCTCTTAATCTTAATATAAAATGTGTCAGAGATCTACATTCCTGAATAGAAAAAGGTACTGATATGTAAAGCATATAACAGCTCTAATAGGCCTTTTTCCCCAGTCAAATTTGAAATGAAAGACTTGAAGATCCAAAGTTACATTAATGCAAATATCTGCCTGTTGCAAGTATACTTTTTGATTAAATTGGCATACATCAAGTACAATTAGAAAGGTTATTTATAACGAAGAAATACATAATTCTGCATCTTAATGGGGATGACAATTACAGCTGATGGTTGCTAATTAACATTACTTCTTTTGCTTTTGGGTGTTAGGTACTTCCTATACAATTTTATTGTTGGCAATGGACACATCTAATTCTGGAAGGCACAGAAGGGTTAATTATCAGTAACATTTGTGCTCATAACACATTCATTTGAGAAGCAAATGGTATTCTCCCCAGCTCTGGCTTCACATTGGAGATCAGAGAATCAAGTAGAATTGGTATACTCTGACTCAGTCTCATGGCAGGAAAGGCATTTATTCAACTTTCTTCAGAGCCAAGCCTCACCTACCCTCCAGGTGCTCAGAAGGTCAGGGAGAAAGCCCCTCCAGTCCTCCTCTCTCCAGGTGAAGTGGTCTGTGGGGCACTGCCTGTTCTGACCAAGCAGAAATGAATGGCACCTTTTAGTTTGGTCCCACCACCTTCTTGTGCCAAGATGACTGCTGTGCTTACTCTCTTGGGCAGCTGAGGGGTGTGTGATCAGTGTTGGAAGCCAGAAGTGAAATGGAGAGAAAGATGCATTGTAGATCTCAGCCCAGAAAACTATAATGCCCTCTTTGCTTGTGTTGTAAATTACATGTTTATTTTGTTAGTGTGAGATAGATGAATATTTCTACATACAAAGGTGCCCAGCTAAAATCAGGATAAGTGATATTAATGTCTTATGGTCAGTATTATTGAACCTCGAAAGCAATAAACTTTATGAGTCGATAAATATTACATTTGCAACATAGTTAACATTCCTTTACTGTCTCTAGCACTTATTACACATTGTAACTGCAAGTCTACAATACATTATTCATATTTGGGGTGTCACCAAGTGATGGATTGCTGTAGGAGAGGCTGTCCTTTAAATAAATCAACAAATAAAAATGCAAATGTTAACATTTTCAGCTACAACTTTTTCCATCTTGAATGGGGAATGAAAATTTCACATTATATTGACAGCCAGCAGAGAGAACAATTAACAACCTACATTGTGAATGAGAAAGATGACTTTGCCACGCCTTGTTTTTTCACCTGCACATGGAAAGCTATGGGACTCTTCTAGGTATTTTCAGAGAACAAAGGAAAACCTGACTGCCCCCCCCCCCCCAACCACCCTCTACTATCTGTACCATCTTCTTTTGCAAGTTTTGAAAATTCTTGGAATTCAGGGTGGACAGGGGAAGGACTTTTACTCCTGTTCTTCTCATTACTTTCAAAGGTTTGCTGAGATGAAAAACAAAGGGCTTTTCTCTTGCATTAAGAGTTTGCATGTAACTGAAAAGTAGTCTATAAAAAATGCCTTTTCTACATTTTGAAATAAAAACAATTCAAATAATACTGATTCTGATATCTGGAAAGCAACCACCATGCCTTCCTGGTAACTGATTTTCATAGTACCGCATCTTTTTTCAACTCTGCACTTTGTATAATAGACCTATGACATGCCATTGAACACTTCTAAGGATAAAATCTGGTGTGCTACACATTGTTTTATGAAGCCAAATGCTCATTATTTAAGAAGCTTCTGAGAATCTATTAATATATTTAGCTGAACGGCAGTATTAAGGACTAACAGATAAAGAATCCTTTTTAAAAGGTCTGTAAATATGAGTCTTCACAGCAATTTTAACCTGGACTTGTAAAACTCTACAAAGTTGACATGTTCCATTCAGAAAATGTGTGCTGAGGATGTATTACAAAACCCTTACTGAGGAAACATTTTATTCCTCTTTCTCATGCTTCCCTCTAAACTGAAATGCAACCATCAAAAACATATTAAAGAGGTGTTAAAAATCTCATTTTAGTCTCAGCAACAGGAAAATTCACTAAGATTGAAAAATCTAGATAATCTCTCCCTTTTACCTCTAACTACTCCAAATGAATCGCTCAAGGTGAGCTGGGGTGGAAACTCTTTGAGCACAAGCTTTAAGCCACAAGATTCAGTGGTCCAAAGAGGCGGCCCCATCAACATTGCAGGATCACAACTCATTTGTGGGTCTTTGGCAAAATGCCAACAATAGTAGCATTAAAAATAAAAGAAAGGAACAATACAGAAAGAATGTGGTAAACTAATTAAATTCTCTTTTGATCGTGAGTGGCCTCCAAAATAGGGAATTTGTCATTGTCAACTATTACAATATTTAAGATTATGACCTTTAGAGTTTGAAATGTTGACTTTGCCTCTTAATAGCTATGTGACCTTAGACAAGTCATTCAAGCTCTCTGAGCCTTAATTTCCTAATTTTTAAGCGGGAGATGATAGTACCACTTCATAAATTTGTGAAGATTAAATTAGATAATGCATATAAAGGGCTTGGCACAATGCTTGGCACATGGTAGATACTTAATAGATGGCAGGCATCATTATTATCCTTTGTGCTAGAGTCATTTCTCAAAAGTTCTTTAAGATGTTTGCCCTTCCAGCTCCAGAATTAAAAGAAAAACAGTAAGAGCCACAACAGAATGAACACTGGTTCTTAAGGATGCCCAGGTTTGGCTTCTGTGGGACAGTATATCTGTAGGCACTGGGCTGGAATACGAGTCTTTAGAGAAGGAAGAGATAATGCTTCTCCTCCTTTTGAAACTATCTCAAACCAAAAGAACAAATTTTAGGGCATGTCTTCAAAATCATCAGGCTTGAGACCAACAATTTAGGCATTTCTACTTTGCAAGCCTATAAACTTTAAAATTGCCTACAAATTAAGTATTAAAATCTACATTCATCTGATACGATGCTAGGAATTTAAGTGGTCAAAACCAATCATATCCCCAAGGAAACATAAAACAAGCCCTTTTGGTATTGATGTTTATATATTTAGCCCTAAGTGTATATAATATGGGAGTTTGCTTATTATATATGAGAGATTTTAAATATTAATAACATATTTCTTTCCCTGACTCTAGAAAAGGCTAAATCAAATTATTAACCCCTCCAATGTCTCTGGTATAAATAAATGTTAGCATTCATTTATAAATGTATAACTATTCTTTGATAAATTGGGAAAGATCTTCTGCTAAATAGAATTTCTGATGACGGATAGGATTAGCTTTGGGTTTCTACGGAAACCCTTGTCCATTAACATGATCAATTAAGGAAGTATATGATGTATAAAGAAAAGGACTCCATGTGGTTCAAGCTGGCCAAATCTAGATGCTTCAAAAGTAAGGACTTCTCTTTTAAGTAAAAGCCATTATAACCATCAAGATTTTTTCATTCCTTAGTAAATAAATCTCAAAAATGTTCTCATACGGAGAATACTGAACCAAGCAATCCCTGAAGCTTACCGGGAGGTGTTGTGTTGGAATGATGATGAGGCTGTGGTCACAAGCTCCTTTTGGCTTCCTGTTGGCATAGGAGATGTGGATGCATCTTTTCTAACTCCTGTTATTGTCTCTGTGTGAACAATAAAAAAATAATTTGAGCATTCAATACAAGGAAATGGAAAAGTCCATTCTAAGTAATGTATTAGACATTATACGAACCCCCAAGCTTCAAAACTAGGCCACTTTTTTGCCCTGAAATGGAACACTGACAGAAAGAAAACTCACTTCAGTTTTGTAAATATCAGAGATCCATAAGGCCTTGTTTTAAACAGTACATTTGTGCAGTAACAGGCTAAGCAGAGATTTTGTTTTTAAACTTGAATGTCTATCATATTCCTGCTGATCTGGGTTTACTGTGAACTTGCCCAAGAAGGTAGGTTGCTTTATTTTGTTCCCTTTAGCCATCATAAGAAAAGATTCCAGCACTTTGAACTTCTAAACCCCCCCAAATTA
This sequence comes from Lemur catta, assembly GCF_020740605.2. NCBI lineage: Eukaryota > Metazoa > Chordata > Mammalia > Primates > Lemuridae > Lemur > Lemur catta. Next base: position 27,102,896 of record NC_059143.1, on the reverse strand, counting down.
AATCAATCCTTTTCAAAAAACTTTCAAGGTAGACTTAAATCTTGAAAGTTTCTTTTAAAAACCTCTACACTGGCTAAAGCACACGTCTTAATTGGAAGATGCTCATCTAACTATTCATTCTAGAGCCACAGGCAAGTTCCTAAGCAACAGTTTTTATCTTCCCAAAGTAAAGACAGATTTGGCCTCAGTTCCTTTCTAATAAGCAATGTTTAGTTGATAATTACTTTTCTCTTCTGGAGTGCTAAATAAAAAAATGGTATAGACAGAAAGCGTTTTTTGTTTTATTTTCTATTATTATTGTTTTCTAAACAAAATAAAATATCCTTGGTCTTATCTTGGAAGACTACAAGAATCCCATTCACAAATTTTCTTCTAGTTCCTGGGAAACTGTTACCCAGGATGCATAAAGAAGTTATTTAGGGAGGTATACTGTTTGAGGAAAGTGTGAATATTCAAGTAACACAAAGACAGCATTGAAGTGTTGGGAATACCAGACCCTAAAATTCCAGGAGTACAGTATGCTGACTCTGGGAATGGCAATAGTTTAGGTGTGACGAGAGAAAATCAGGCCTTAGAGAAGGCCAGAGTCTTATATCTGTAGAGATTAGCATCAAAATGATCACCATTATCCTTGGTATTTAAAAGCTATACTTTCAATATTCACTATTCTCTATCATGTATAGATGTAAAATACCAGCTGTCTAAATGCACAATTCAGTCCTGTTTGTATACATAAACTTGTGGGACCCTCAACCTAAACCAGTACATATTCATACTACATATAAACTCCATTTGTCCAGAGAGTGCATTTAGTCAGTAAGTATGTACTGAGTACTTAATGATGGACAAGGGCCAGTGCCAGGATTAAGCTCAGGCTTAGTTTTTGAGGAGGGGAAGGAAGGTGAGAGTAAAAAGATAATATTGGATTTTTACCTCATGCTATACATAAAAATTAACTCAAATTAATCAGAAACCTAAATATAAAAGCTAAGACTATAAAACTCTTAGGAGAAAACGTAGGTATAAATCTTCATGATTTATATGGATTAGGCAATGGTTTCTTGGATATAACACCAAAAGCACAAACAACCAAACAAAAAAAAACAGATAAATTGGACTTCATGGAAATTAAAACATTTTTGTATCAAAGAACACCATAAAGACAGTGAAAAGACAACCCACAAAATGGGATAAAATATTTGCAAATCATATATCTTATATGGGTCTAGTATCTAGAATATATAAAGAACTCTTACAACCTGATTACAAAAAGACAAACAACCCAATTAAAAATTGTGCCAAAGACTTGAATAGATATTTCACCAAAGAAGATATGCAAATGGCCAATAAGTAAATGAAGAGAGAGGCTCAACATCACTGATCATTAGAGAAATGCAAAAACTAGGGTGAGACACCACTTGACACCCACTTGGATTGTTACAATTTTAAAAATGGGGAATAAGCTGGGTACAGTGCCTCACACCTATAATCTCAGTGACTCAGTAGACTGAGGCAGGAGGATCATTTCAGGCCAGGAGTTTGAAACCAGCCTGGGCAATATAGCAAAACCTCATCTCTAAAAATAATTAAAAAGGAATTAGCCAGGCATGGTGACGCATGACTATAATTCCAGTTATTCGAGAGGCTGAGGTAGGAGGATCGCTTGAGCCCAGGAGTTCAAGGCTACAGTGAGGTGTGATTGCCGTGCCACTGCAAACTAGTCTGGGTGACTAAAAAAAGGAAAATAAGTGTTGGTGAGGATGTGGAGAAATTAGAATCCTTACCCATTGCTGGTGGAAATTTAAAACAGTGCAGCTACTATGGAAAACAGTTTGCTGACTCCTCAGTAAGTTAAACATAGAATTACCATACAACCCATCAATTCCACTCATATTGTGGGTATATACCCAAAATAATTGACAACGGTTGTTCAAACAAAATCTTATACACAAATGTTCATAGCAGCTCTATTCACAATAGCCAAAAGGTGTAAACAACTCAAATATTCATCAACAGAAGAATGGTAAACAAAATGTGGTTTTAATAAATAGAAGGGGTGTTTACTTAACCATAAAAAGGAATGAAGTTCTGATACATGCTACAATATGAATGCACCTCAAAAACATTATGCTAAGTGAAATAAGCCAGACACAAAAGGCCACATGTTGTGTGATTCCATTTATATGAAATATCCAGAATAAGCAAATTCATATAGAAAGAAAGTAGATTAGTGGTTGCCAGGGGTGAGGAGGAGTTGGGGAAAATGGAGAATGACTGTTTAATGGGTACAGGGTTTCCATAGGGAGTGATGGAAAGTTCTGGAACTAGAAAATGGTGATGGTTATACAACATTTCCACATACTGAATGCTACTGAATTACACACTTTAAAATGGTAAGTGTGTATTTTACCGCAATTTTTTTTAAAATTCGGAAGAACTTCTTCCTCTGTTTTCTGAAAGAGTTTAAGATTGTTATTATTTCTTTCTTAAATGTTTGGTAGAATTCATCATTGAAACTGCTGGCCTGGATTTGTTGCTTTTGTTGCCGTTAATGTTGATGGCAATGGTGTGTTTATAGATTTTCTTTGTTTCTGTACTTTGGATACTCCAATTTGTTCATCTCTTTAATCAAGTCACCTATTTTAATCCACGTTGAGCTATGAAGAGCACTCACATCATTGCAAGCACAAGCTCACTTAGAGGAACTAGGAGCTTCAGAGATTATTCTTCATTTCAGGTTAAGTTTATGATAATCCTCTTCCAGTAAAAACAAAAATGAGTCACTAGGGGACCTCAACCAGAAGCAGCTGCTATATAAGATTATATAACCTAAAAAAACCCCAAAGACAAAATGAAGGGGCATGATCAATACCATCAGATAAACCCATATTACTCTATGTTCAGACTCTCTTAAGATTGTAAGGGAATTTAGAGATCCATGAAAGAGGAACAAACAGGAGGTAGCTCTAAATGTAGCAGGGGGCTTTGGAATGGACAACGTCAGGTTTTACAGCCTGACTTAGGAATGGGCATTGCTTTGCCAAGCCCCAGGGTTTAACATTTCAATGCTCAGGAGCCTCACAGCCTCTGCTAGCCCACCAGCATAACAGGAAAAAAAAGTGCCCTCAGCTTTGAGAGCTGTAATAAAAGGGATTACTCAGGAAGGAGAGGTTCTGGCAAGCTGGGAGAGAATGCTGTGCTGCTGCATGAAAGAAAAAAGGAGGAATGAAGACGGGGTTTTTCCAGACTTAGGCCTTTTAAAAGTTCTTGACCGAAGGTTAGAATTTCCCAAGTAATGTCTCCCTGTTCCACATGGCTCCATAAAAGCAACTAACATATAGCATTATATATTTTAAGTATAATTCTGATAATACTGTACATATCTTTGCTATCACAGGGCTCTTTCTTTTTTACAAGTTTAGCATCAATGAATGAAGTTGGCAGGATGGTGAGAATAGGAGAGATAAAGGAGTAAGAGATCGGCAATAAAGATTAATGGTCCTGTAGTAAATGTCCTATGTAGTACTTAGTGATTAAAGGGTAACAACAAAACAAACAAAGGATATAAAGCAGAAGAAAAGTATATTAAAAAATTCAGACACACTAAAGAGGGAAAAGCAACTAAGGAGGTGCTAAACCAAGCAGTGTAACTTAGGCAATTAGTGCTAGGTCATTGGCCTTATGATAAACAGGGTTTCCAAAACCACTGCAGCACACCTTGCAAAGTTTATATCTCCCGTTTAGTTGGGTGCCACAGCAAATGCCAGTGCAGTAACTTTGTCCTTTACTGAAATCTGCATATACCAGCTCTGCAATGGGCAGAATAGCTTAAATGGACAACTTTAGCTCCTTCAATGATCAGGTAGACCATAATTTTGCTAATAGCTCCACATTAGAATAAAAGACCAGAAAAATATGAGTCTTTTTCACGAGTAGAAGAGACAGTTAATAGTTCCTGTGAATACATTAAAATAAAAATTATTTTGAAAAGATGAAAAATTTCTGTTTTTTTTTACTATAATACTACAACCTCCCTCAAAAAAAAAAAAAAAAAAACCTAAAGAAAAAAATCAAACCACAAGTGAAAACTGTTCGTGAAAACTTTGCAGAATTGTAACAGCTTTCTCTTGGTTAAATTGATTGGGATAGCAACATTATAAAATGACTATTAGGATTCATTGTGCACAACAGAAAGTGCTGAAATGTCAGCAGACTATATAGCAAAAAGTAATGGGTTCTGAACCCCTGTTAGTCAAAAATGATTTTGTTTCAAATTAGAAATTGATTTTTTTTGGACACAAGCCCGTTCCAGGCTTCCGGCTTCTATAGCTAGGCCCGGGAGAGATTAACCTCCACCACAGCAAGGGCTGGCCTGATGATACCTTTCTCAAAGTGCCTTTTTCAATTGCTGCTTTCTATTGTTGCTGTGGTCTTAACCAATAACACAAGTTATTTGTCCTTTTGCTATTACACTGTATTCTTCTCATTTTGCCATTTTATCTTAGTGCTGGCACAAAACACAAATTTGTTGACAAGTTAACAGAAGACTATGTTAAGCCTTGTGGTGTAACCACCACACCAATTTTGACTGGTTCCCCACTCTCCAAAGTGCAAAGATTGAGACTAGAAGAAGCTGAAGTAAGAGTTTTCCGTCTCTGAAAAACTACTAACAGAGAAAGTAAAGAAGATTCTATCTCACAGAGTAAGTCTCCTCAATTTAATTTTTGTTTTTGGTGGCGATGTCTAAAAAGCAGCTTCTAAGCTGTCCTAATGCAATGGAGGTCTGCATAAACTTTTGCCTTACATCAAACAAAATGTACTTTTGCTTTTGTTTCAAATTGTGGATAGTTTGCCAGCTGAAGTTTGGACTAATTATCATCTCCCAATTATCTAGGAGAGGATTAAACAATTTCTAGATTAATCATAATCAAAACTAAAAAGCACGAAAGAGCCAGAATGGCAGCAGGGAGAGAGGTACACCTGCATAAAGCACTGCCCAATTTTTAATAAATAAATGTGAGAATGGCTATAGAGATTATGAAAATGAAAAGTTGGTTGCTTAACACCAGAGGTAGAAACGTGCTAGCCCAGGGGACAAAAGAGATAAGTAAGAAGGAAATCAGGGTTACTGGTTGTGAGCAGGAAAAAAAGGTATCTGGGAAAGAGGTGTGAGCAGAAGGGGGCTCAGAGACCTTTCTAGCCCTCTGTTTCCTGTACATCTTTCCTGTACAATGAAGCTGAGACTCGCTCCATTCTCTTCCAAAGTCATTCCTTTAAGGATGCCAAGATAGAATAAGCCAAAAGCCACTCCAGGAATAACTGGGAAACACAATTAAATTTGTTTCACTTGACAATTCACATAGTTATTTATAATTGATTTGTTTTAAAAATCTACCATGTATGCAATAGGAGGTATTACTGGCACTTACAAGATTGCTGGGCAATATATGCTTTCTACTTGGGAGGTTTTGTTTTAACCACAATGTAGAGTTGTCCATGACCTCTCCTCCACACTCCCCTGTGACTCCAGTCAATTGAGGATTAACTGTAGTCGCAAGGGTTTACTTTTCCAGGAGAGATTTATGTTCAATTGCTTGCCTTCTTTACTCACTTTGAAGATTATTTTATGTCTATGACCATATTTACTGCTGAATAATTCTTAAAGTTTGCTGCTTGCAAAAAGAGAGATAAGTTGGATACAGTTTCTCATACCAGTATTCTAAGAAAAATGAAGATGCATTCCACTAATCTAGCAGATGTGCTTACCTGTGACCTAGCAGGTACATGTCAGCTTGTAACATGTAAAACTCTTTCTCAGCATTGTAGGAAATCATCTGAAATTCACTGGTAGAGCCTCCAATAACCACCTTCCCCCAACATTTTTGCTACTACAGATGCTCAACTTACCTTTTGGGGATCTGTATGTATCTTTCTTCTGACACATCCCCAGAGCATCATCTTCCATATGTGACTGGAACCCAACTATCTTCTCCCTCCTGTTCTCTCCACTGCTCGGGGAGTCTTGGTGCTTTTTAATGGATGGTGATGTTCCAAGCAGCCAGCCATTGCATTTTGACTTTAATAAACTAAAAGAACAAACATGAATGAGCTGTAGAAAGCATAGAAGGGGATACAGATCATAAAGATATTTAAATTCAGCATGAGTTGAAATGCAATTTGTGACAGTGAGAACTTTCTTTTTCCTATTTTTTTTATTGTGGTGTAATTTAAATAATTTACTCAGAATCTATTTTGTGTCCTACCACAACAATTTTGGAGAAGAAATGGTCTTCATCCTCAAAAAGCTTACATTTGGAGTTGGGGAAATAAGACTCAAACTGATGAAACAGCTAATAAAGCCACAGAGAGTATGACTAAGAACCAGAATATCTATAGAAATAAAAAGTATGCTAAAACAAGACTTGCATATCTAAGATGTTTTCCAAGTACTAAAAATGAACATTAGGGATTAAAATATCACCAATGTACCTCAAAATGCATTTGTGTTTCTCATTTTCAATTGTTATTGTATTGACACGTACCCAGAATATGTACGGAGTAGTGCAATAGTGCATGTTTCCATTATGTAAGGACTCTGTCCTTACATAATTTCGTTAAAAAGTTAACAAGGCAAACATGGAATAAAAGGCATTTTAATAAAAATGAACACATGTACATACATTTTTTTTCTCTCTCTAATAAACTGTGCTCCCTCCATTAGCGCATTTCTCTTATAACATTTTATTATCTTAGGGAGAAATATTAGGAGGATGTGTTATCCCTCTCACTATTCCGCCAGCTGTTCCTTCTAATTTAAGTTCACCACAAACTCCTAACACTTTGGTTTTGTCTTCCTCATGCCCATAAACAATGTGAAAATTAAACTTAAGAAGACTGGGAAACCGGTAGAGGCAGCTACTCAAAAAGTAAGATTGTAAAAATTATGATGTTTAAACTCCTAGAAGCAGAGGGAATCTCTAGACAAGAATAAGTTGAATGGAGTATTACTAGGCCAATTATTATTCTAGGTGGCCCCTGATTAGGATTCTAATTATATAAGCTTATATAAATATCACTGGTTTGTGTTGATCAGAATTTTTAGTAGTGTTTGCTCATATCATAATTTATTAATAAAAACCAAGAAATTAAATGGCTTTATGCTCAAAGTGATATAAAAACCTAATATTTATATGGCTTTATATGGGCATAATGAAATATATTAAATTTTTTTTTTCTTTGAGACAGGGTCCCTTTCTGTTGCCCTGGGTAGAGTACAGTAGCATCATCATATCTCATTGTAGCCTCAAACTCCTGTGCTCAAGCAATTCTCCTGCCTCAGCCTTCTGAGTAGCTGGGACTACAGGTATGTGCCACCATGCCCAGCTAATTTTTTCTATTTTTGGTAGAGATGGGGTCTCACTCTTGCTCAGCTTGTCTCGAACTCCTGAGCTTAAGCAATCCTCCTGCCTCAGCCTCCCAGAGTGCTAGGATTATAGGTGTCAGCCACTGCCCTGGCCCTATTAAATTTTTATTCTCTCCTTTTTTTCTTTTTTTAAAACAATTTTATCAGAACAGAGAGATTGTTTCCCAATGCAGACCCACCAGTAGATGTACACCTCAGGTTATATAACTTCTACGCATGGGACAGGAAAATAGGGAGAATAAAAGTACCTCACTATGAATGTTATATAAATTTACCTTAACCCAGAAGCCCCAAACCCAGGCAAATTCAACAACTACATCTCTGCTTGTTCTTGCAGAAAAATTAATGTGACCATGACCACTGACTTCCCAGAAATTCATTCATTTTTAGCTCAGTGGAACTCCCAACACTAGCCAATGCTGATTGCTCCCAATACTGATTGCTTCCTGCTTCTTACATCACTTTACACAGAGGCTTTTCTGACCTTTATTCAAAACCCCATCCTGGTAATCCTCCATCTCAACTGGGAACTTGGCTTCTAATTTTCCTAAAATAACCATGACTATATAAAAAAATTTCTTCCTTCATTTATATTTATTTCCATAGTCACCCACCAATTATTTCCTTTCTTAATGTTTCAAAAGAAAATTATGCCTTTTATTTATACTCTTGATACAATCTTGACCCATGCCCTCTGTGACTATGCCCTCTGTCAAAGATTTCTTTTTCTTACAACTCAACAGACTCCTTCTCTCAATTGGATTCTTTCCTAGGATTTCAAACAAGATCAGACCTTCCATTAAAAACAAAAAACTAAACCTAAAACCAAAAACTCTTCCTTTAAATGGGAAAGTATAAAATACTCAGTTTCAGCGAGGGTGTGGGGACAAGAGCACTTGAATACCCTGTTGGAGGAACTGCAAGTTGGTGTCATCTTTTTGTGGGTGATTCATCAACACAAAATAAAAATGCACCTCCCTCCCAACAATTCTACTTCTATAGAATTATACGAACAACAGCCTGAGAATATTTGTCGAAAGACGGTCAGTGCAGAATTATCTGTAAGAGTGAAAAACTGAAGGCAAATATCATTCAAAAGGAGAATGAATAAATTATAGTACATATCCATCATAAAAAACATTATTCAGCCATTAAAAAGAATGAGGTAGCTCTTTATACTGACGTGGAGAAGCTTCATGACATGCTATTAAAATAAAATAAAAGCAATTTGCAATAATAGCATATATAATGTGATCTCATTTTTATAAAAACAAAAATATACTAAAATATTTTTAAAGTTCTAGATGGATAAATGACAAAATAGAAAGGAGAAGTAGAAATAGGGTGGCTGAGGGGAGACTTTTATATTTTAATTTATATACCTCTGAACGTTTAAATTTCCTCCAATAGGCATGCATTTTGTAATTAAAAAACAGACAAAAAACTGTTACCATTTCCTTCTACTACTATTTCTTCTCTCCTTCCTGTCTCTGCTGAAAGTCTAGAAGACTAACTTATTCTAACATACCTACTAGAGATACTTTTCAAAGAACAAATTAAAAGGCCCTTACTCTTTTAAACAGTCTTGCTATTACTAGACCACCCCACAGCAATTGACTTCTTTCTTAAAACTTTTCCTCCCTTAGACTTCGTAATACATTATCCTGATTGGTTTTCCAGTTTAAGGAGGCTTCTACCCAGATTCTTTTACTGGGAACTCTGCTTTCTTCCCCTTAAATGCAGACATTCCAAAAGATTCTGTCTCTGTCCTCTTCCCCCTTAGCACTTTCTTGGTGATCCTTACTTCAATTATGATTTCTAAGCAGATTCCTCTAGGAACTGATCAAGTATCTGATGAAAAGCTGTAAAGGGATATCTTGTCCTATATCCCAGTCCAACTCATGCTAAAGCAATGTGTAATACTCATCTTCAAACGACTTGAGCAGGATGTCAAAGTCCTGGTGAGATAATGCTGGAAAGCAAAGGATGGAAAAGGAAGGATGGACTGCAGTAAAACTGGGTATATATTTAGATTCACATAAAGAAGGAGGTTTGCAAGAAAAATGCTGTCACTCTGTCTCTGTTGTTTATCACATGTGACAGAAAGAATGGCCTCTGTCAGAAGTGGTGTTCTCAGAAAAGATGCTGGTTTTAGGCAGTGATTCACAGCTGGGCTACACATTTAAGTAATCCGGGAAATTTTTAATAAGAGTGATAGACTGAGTCTCACCCACTTGTAGATATCGAATTAACTGGTCTGGGGTGGGCCCTGGACATTGTTTGCCCCCTTTTTTCCTTTCTTTTTTAAAGCTCCATGATTCTAATGTCCAGCCAGGGTTGAAAATTATTGAGTTGTGGCAGAGTGGGAGAAAACATTCTGTTGTGAAAAGATTGAAAATGAAGAGTTTATTTCCTACGAAACAGGATTCTTTAAGGCACCTTTAGAAAATCCTGAGTGGACAACAGGAAAGGGGTGTTAGCGGTGTGAGCAAAATTAGGGAAAAAAAAAAGGGAAACAAGGGAATTGTTAAGACATATTACATAAGACAAAAAGAGCCAACAAAAAATCCTCAATTTTTGGCATGAGTTATTTAAAAAAACAGAAAAACAATAAGCCCTTGATTTAGAAGAACATAAAATCTAGGGCAGGGAAACAGATACCTATTAATTCCTTCCTTCTCATTTCCAATGGCCTAATTCAGGTGCTGGTCAATGTCATACCTAAACAATTGCTATATTGTCCAATTTGTTTTCTTTCTTTCCTTCCTTCCTTGCCTTCCTTCCTTCCTTCCTTGCCTTCCTTCCTTGCCTTCCTTCCTTCCTTCCCTCCCCTCCCCTTCCCTTCCTTTCATTCTTTCATTCTTTCTTTTTTTTTTTTGAGACAGAGTCTCACTCTGTTGCCCTAAGTAGAGTGCAATGGTGTCAGCCTAGCTCACAGCAACCTCAAACTGCTGGGCTCAAGCAATCCTCCTGCCTCAGCCTCCTGAGTAGCTGGGACTATAGGCTTGTGCCATGATGCCCAGCTAATTTTTTTCTATTTTTAGTAGAGATGGGGTCTCACTCTTGCTCAGGCTGGTCTTGAACTCCTGAGCTCAAGCAATCCTCTTGCCTCGGCCTCCCAGAGTGTTATGATTACAGGTGTGAGCCACCATGCCCCACCTGTCCAATTTCTGAACCAGCCCTGGAATCAGCCATTTCTTCAAGGAGACCTGGGACCTTTTATTGAAAAAAAGGAAAAAGCTATTGGGTTACCATGGGTCCTAAGTCCTTACTATGGACAGGGTAAGAGAATATATGTATGTCTATGAGTTTACACTGAGTTTATACTAAAATCTTCAATTTCAACTCCAAACCAACAGGACTCATTTGTAATTATTTACTTAATTAGTCCTTCTGTATGAAAACAATATTCTATCACCACAGCCACTCATCCTTTACCAGCCCACCCCTCTTACACCACACTGCCCTGGTCTGCTTCTGCCAACACACTTCTATATGGACACTGTGGGAGACCAGAATATGTCATCCCCAAATGTAAAGGATTGTTGAGCTGCGGACAATTAAGAAGAAGCAAATGCAGGAAAGCTTTCTGTCCTCCCTCTATTTGCCTAAGAGCAGGACACAGATAAACAAAGACAAAAGGTATCCTGTCCCCATTCTACTAGGGAGAACAAAGGTTAACCACTGAAGACAATTCTAGACCCTTGTCATCTGGAGATGATACCAAAGGAATCTACATTAACAAGCTTTACTAATTAGCTTTTATCTGCCATTTATCTGCCTTTCTGCAAACTGCTGCCTTTAGAGACTCAAAGTCCTTTTCCTTTATCTTGTCACTTCTCTACAATTTTACCATTCTTTGTTGAGGATGCTATATGAGCTGGAATTCAAAGCCACCTCTTTGAGAAGTATTCATTCCCTGAGTGTCTCCTATGTATATATGAAATATACATGTTAATAAATTTATGTTTACAATTTTTCTCTTGTTAATACGTCTTTTGTTATAGGGGTCCATTTCAACTAAGAACCTATGGGGGTTGAAGAAAAAATTATTCTTCTTCCCCTACAGGTGCCCTATCCATCCCTGACTGGGCTACCCTGGCTGTAAGCAGCCTTCCTCATCACTCTTGGTAACAAGATCTATGCAGGGCCAAGCTCTACATGGATCCCCTCCCCCCCTCATTCTGCTCAAGCTCCAACACCAAACACACATACACTCCCCACTGTGCGCAAGCTCTGATACTCAATGCCAAGCTGCCTCCTCTGTGGATGCCCTTCTCACATTACTCAGTCTCCACCACCTCAAGATCAAATTAATTTTTGGCTAAGATGTGCAGTGGGGATCAAGGTTGACCATGCCCATATCTGTATCTAGTATATCCAGCATTACTTGTTGAAAACACTTTCCTTTCTCCACTAAGTCACCTGGCACCACTGTCGAAAAGCAGTTGAGCATATAAGTGCGTGGATCTGTTTCTGAGTCTACTCTTCTACGTTGATCTATTTATCAATCTTATTGTGAATACCAACTTGTATTGATTATATAACTTTAATTTACATATCTGAAATTAGGTAGCATAAATCCTTCAATTTATTCTAGAATAGCAAAGATTGCCATTGCTATTCTAGGCCCTTCAAATTTCCATATAAATTTCAGAATAAGTTTCCCAAGTTCTATAAAACAATATGTTGGTATTTTGACTCAAATTGCATTGAATCTAAGCTTCAATTTGGAAAAAAAAAGGGATATTTATTACAATATTGAGTGTTCAAATACAAGAGTACATCTTTCTTTCCATTTATTTAAGTTTCCTTAAATTTGTCTGAGCAGTATTTTGTAGTTACCAGTGTGGAGATTTTTTACATCTTTTGCTAAATTTATTCCTAAGTATTTGATGGCTTTGATGCTACTATAAATGCCTTCTTTTATTTTATATGCTAATTAATGTTATTATACAGAAATAAAATTTATTTTTATACATTGAACTTGTATTCTGTTATTAGATTAAATTCACTTAATAATTCTAGTATTTGTCTCTACAGGTTCCTTAGGATTTTTTCATATAGATAATCATGTTATCTGAGAATAAATACAGTTTTAATTACTTCTTCCCAATATTTTTCATGTTTGATCACACTAGCTAGAACCTCCCATACAATACTGAATAGAAGTGGTAAGAGTGGACATCCTTACCCTATTCCTGAAAGTGTTTACCACTGAAGAGATGTATAATATCTTTGCTGATACCCTCTGTCAAATTTCTAGTTTGCTGAGATGTTTTTATTTTTTCCTTATAATGAATGAGTACTGAATGAGTTATGTAAAATGCTTTTTCTGCATCTGGTTGAGATGAAGGTTTTCTTTTTTTTTTTTAAATCTTTTTTATTATGTTAATATGGCCAATTACATTGGTTGATTTTCAAATGTTAAGCCGACTTTGCATTCCTGGGATAAACCTTATCTAGTCAAGCTGTAGTATGCTTTTTATATATACCTGGACTTAATTTGCAAATGTTTTGTTACAGATTTTTTTTTTTTTTTTGTATTTATGTTCAGGAGGAGGACTGGCCTGTCATTTTCTTTTCTTCTAATCCTTTTACCTGGTTTAGGTCTCATAAAAAAAGTTGGAAAAAGTTCTTCTTCCAACTTCTTGTCCAAGTGATTCTCAAGTGTGGTAGGAGAGAATTTTGTTACACAAAGGCATATGGCAATGTCTGCAATGGTTTTTGATTGTCACATTGGGGGTTGCTATTGGGATCTAATGAGCAGAGGACAGGGGTACTGCTAAACATCCTAAAATGCACAAGACAGCCTCCCACAACAAATAATTATCTGGTTGAAATATGAATAGTACCAAAGCTGAAAAATCCTGCTCTAGTCTCTGAAATAATTTGTATTAGATGGATATTATTTCTTCTTTAGATGTTGGGTAGAATTCACAAGTGAAGTCTTAATGGTCCTGTAGTTTTATTTATGGAAAGACTTTAAATTAGAAATTAAATTTCTTTAACAGATATAAGGCTATTCAGATTTGGTATTTTTTTGCATCAGTCTTGTTACATTGTTGATTTCAAAGAATTGATATTAAGTTGTCAAAAGTACTTGTAAAAATATTGTTCACATTTCTTAATCACTTAAAAAATCATTCTAATATTGGTAATTTGTTTTTCTTCTCATAGTAGGTTGATAATCTTGAAAAGGATTATTAATTTTATTTACATTTTCAGAGAATTGACTTTTTGCTTTGTTGATTTTATCTACTGTTTTTTTTCTTTTTCATTGCAAGACTTACCAAAGAGTAGCTACTACAAGGTTGAAAGCAGAATAGAAATATAAGTCACGCATTGCATAACATGTTTCAGTCAATGACAGACCTCATAGACTACTGTGGTCTCATACAATTATAATACTGTATTTTTACTATACCTTTTCTATGTTTAGGTACACAAATACTTACCATAGTGTTATAGCTGCCTACAGTATTCAGTACAATAACATGCTGTACAGGTTCATAGCCTAGGAGCAATAGGCTATATCATAGAGCCTAGGTGTGTAATAGGCTATACTGTCTAGGTTTGTGTAAGCACACTCCATGATGTCTGCACAATGATGAAATTGCCTAACACCACATTTCTTAGAACATATCTCAATCGTTAAACAACACCTGACTATATAGAATGACTACAAATTGGGCAATGCTGGGAGAAACTTAAGTTCTGACACAGAATGGAGAGATATCATTAATGCCCTGGACTTCAGGTGAGACACTACAAAGTCCGTATCCTAGAAAAAGGCATACTATAAACCTTCTCTAACAAAGACTAAAATCAAGCTTTAACAAAATACACAAAGAAGAACGAGCTTGGAGATGGAGTGTCACTAATTTAGTGGGGCTTGGAAAACACCTGGGGCTTTCCAGCGAGCTGCCCTCACTAAGCATAAAACCAAACCTATCCAAGTTCAAGGTGACTAGCTGGTAATTAAATTGTTGAGGATAACAAAAATCAATACTCTTCAGAGAATGATAATAAAATTCACTTCTCTAAATGTATCATCCATAATATTTAGGATATGATACGAATTACCAGACATGAAAAGAAAGAAAATGTAACCCATAGTCAAGGAAAAAAAATCAGTCAATTAAAATCAACCAAAAGGTGGCCCAGATGTTGAACTTGGCAGATAAGAACTTTATTTAAATTTGCTATTATAAATATGTTGGTGGACACTGTCTTAGTTTATTTTGTATTATTATAAAGGAATACTTGAGACTGGGTAATTTATAAAGAGAAAAGGTTTACTTGGCTCATGATTTTGATGGTGGGAAAGTTCAAGATTGGGCATCAGTATCTGGTAAGGGCCTCAGGATGCTTTCACTCCAGGTGTAAGGCAAAGGGGAGCTGTCTTGTGAGAGATCACACGCAGAGAGAGGGGGAAAGAGAGAGAAGGGGGAAATGTCAGGCTTTTTTTAACAACCAGTTCTCAGAGGAACTAATAAGATTGAGAACCCACCCCTAGAGGAGGGCGATAATCTGTTCAGGAGAGATTCATCTCATGACCCAAAGACCTCCCATCAGGCCTCACTTCCATATTGGGGATCAATTTCAACATGAGGTTTGGAGGGGACAAACATCCAAACCACAGTAGACATAAAGGAAAATATGCAGTTTCAACAGAGAAACTAAAAGTCTAAAAAACAACAAGATGGAAATTCTAGGACTGAAAATTACAATGAATGAAACGAAAAATTGAAAAATGGAGATAAAAGAACAAAGGGAAAGTAAATTCTATGACAGAGTCAGTAGAAATGATCTAATTTGAAGACTAGAGATATAAAAAGGCTGAAGAAAAATGACCGAAGTCTCAGGGGTCTTAGAGATAATATTAAGCTATCAAACAAATATAACTGAAATAGCAGAGGAAAAGAGACTGAGAATGGGGTAAAAAAAAATTGAAGAAATACATCTTAAAGAAATAATGACAGAACATTTCCTAAATTTGATAAACAACTTTGACCCATAGATCACAGTCAAACTGTTGAACACTCAAGATAAAAAGAATTTTGGAAACACCAGAGAAAAATGTCAATTACACACAGAAGAATGATGGCATTAAAGACAGTTAACGTCTAATTAGAACAATGACGGCCAGAAGACAGTGGGGCAGTATCTTTAAAGCACTGAAAGGAAAAAAACAGAATCTGTCATCCCAGAATTCTACATCTCATGAAAACATCCTTCGAAAATGAAGGAGAAATAATATTTTCAGATAAACAAAAACAGGGAAAATTTGTCAGCAGACCTGAAGTAAAAGAAATAATAAAATGTTTTTCAGGTTGAAGGAAAATGATTCCACCTGGAAACCTGGATCTATAGAAAGAAATGAAGAGCATCATGAATAGTATATGTGTGAATAAATATAAAAGGCTGTATTTTCTTATTCTTCCCTTAATTTCTTTAAAAGATATATAAATATTTAAAGCAAAAATGATGACACTCTATTATGGGGTTTATAATGTACTGAGATATAATGTATATGACAATAATATCACAAAGAATGGGGAAATAAATACACAATAAAAAAGACCTTACATTCTAGAAACATAAAATTGCACAGTGTTAGCACTACATAGAATGGAATATGTTTGGAAGCATATTGTAATCTCTACAGAAATCACTAAAGGAAATACAAAGTGTATAGCTAATAAGATAATAGAAGAATTATAAGGGAAAATTGAAATAACATTTTTTTAACCGCCCCCCCTTATGCTCAGAAAAAGAACAGAAAAAGAGAAACAGAGGGAAAAAAAAATAGATAAATTAATGGTAGACCTAAATCAAACAGTATCAATAATTTAGTTAAATGTAAATGGACTAAGCACTCAAATTAAATAGAATAGATTGTTAGAGTAGAGAAAAATACAGGACACAGCCATATGTTGTTTATAAGAGTCACACTTTAAATATTAATGTAAAAGAATAACTAGACCAATACAAGAGGATGGAAAGAGATAGCCCATGCAAACAGTACACATGGAAGGCTAGAGTGGTTATGTAATATCAAATAAATTAAATGTTAAGAAAAAGAGCATTATAAGAGATAAAGAAATTATTTCATCATGATAAAAAGGGCAAATGGTCAGATAGACACAACAATCATAAATACATATGCACCTAAAACAGAGCTTCAAAATACATGTATCAAAAACTGACATGACTGAAAGAAAAAGTAGAGAAATTCAAATCATACCTGAAGATGTTAATATTCCTTTTTTATTAGTTGATAGGACAAAAAAGACAAAAATTCAGTAGGCTACATGATTTGAACAACACTAAATCAATTTTATCTAATTGTCACATACAGAATACTATACTTTACAGCAGAATATACATTTTTAAAAGTACACATAGAATATTGACTGAGATAGATCATACATTGGGCCATAAAATAAATTTCAATACATTTCAAAAGAATAAAAGCATATAGAATATGTAATCTGACTACAATAAAGTTAAACTAAAAATAAATAATAAAATTTCTAAAAACATCTCTCAAGTATTTTGAAATTATTTAACACACTTCTAAATAACCCATAGGTTAAAAAAAATCATAAGAGAAACTAGTAAATATGTTTAAATGAATGATAATAAAATATAACATATCAAAATTTGAAGGATAAAGAATCTATGCTTAGAGGGAAAATAACTTTAATGCCTACATTAGAAAAGAAGAAAACCTTAAAATCAGTAATATAATATTCTAATGAAGCTAAAAAAGGACTAACAAACTAGATATAAAGTAAGGAGAAGGAAGGAACTAGTAAAGAGTAGAAATCCATAAAATAGACAAATAATAAAAACACAAAGAAACATAAAATTGGCCTCCTTAAAAGATGAATAAAATTGATAACCCCCTATACCAAGATTACCTAAGAAAAAGAGAAAACTCAAGTTACAAATATTATATTAGGAATCAGAGAAGGTATATTCTTATAAAGGCTGGGGATATACCATGAACAACTTTATACCACTATATTCAATAACTGAGATGAAATGAAATGCACACATTTCTTGAAAAATATAATTTGTGAAAACTGACTCAGGAAGAAACAGAAAATATGAATAGCCTCACACCTATTACAGAAATTGAATTCATAATCAAAGATGTTCCCTTAAAGAAAACCACCTAGATAGCTTCACTCATAAATTCTATCACATGTAAGAAAGAAATATTACTAATCATACACAAGCTCTTTCAGTACATAGAAAAAGAGGGAACAGTTCTCAGCATATTTTGTTACTGAGCAATACTAAAACTTAAGTTATTACAATAAAAGAATATTAAAAGAATATTATGAAGTAGTATCCCTCATGAACATGAGACACAAAAACCTCAACAAAATTTTAGCAAACCAAAGCCAGCAATCTACAAAATAGTACTACATCATGGCCAAGTAAGCATATTTCCAACATTGGCTTAACATTCAAAAGTAAATCCAGGTTAAAAGAATAATAATAACAGTAGTCCACATTAAAAGAATAAAAGAGAAAAACCGTATGATTATATCAATAAATACAGAAAAAGCACTGACAAAATTCCAATGGAAACTCTCAGCAAACTAGGAATAAAAGGGAACTCATTTCAATCTTATAGAAGGCATATACCAAAAACCTATATTTAACATTGTACTTATTGGTAAATTATTGAATACCTTTTCTTCAAGACTGAGAACAACATAAGAATGTCTTCTTTAACCACTTCTATCCTATATTGTCTCAAAAGTCTCAGACAATGAAATAAGGCAAAAAAAAAAAAAAAGGACACAAAAGGCATAAAGCTTGGGAAGGCATCAATAAAGCTGTTATTCACAGATAATTTTATTGTGAACTTGAAGATCCTAAAGAATCTATTAAAAAATTTTAAAAACTGTTAGAATATGTGCATTTAGCAAATTGCAGCAAGGTAACTATTCAAAAACCAATATTCTTTCTATATGACATTATGAAATTCAAAGAAAGACATGCAAGACTGTCACACTAAAAACCACATGGCATTCCTGGGTTAAATTTAAAAAGATCTAAATAAATATAGAGATATAACATTCTTACAGATTGGAAAACTTGTATTTATAGGATATCCATTGTCCCCAAATTGATCAAATCTTAATTCCATTTCCTTAATAGAAATTGATAAGCTGAATCTAAAATGTAAATAACCTAGAATAGCAAAAAGAATTTTTAATTAAAAAACAAAGTTGGAAGATTTATTGGACTTGATTCCACGATTTACTATAATAGTAATCCAGATTGTGTGGCATTGACATAAGAATGGACAAATAGATCAAAGAAACAGAAGTACATAACTCTGTATGTGGGATGTGTGTGCATACATATTCAGTTGCCTTTTGAAAATGCATCAGGCAATTCAATGAAGTAAAAATAGTTTTTTTCAACAAACAGCTGGATATCTGTATGAAAAAAGAATGAATCTTGAGCCCTACTTCATATCACATACACAAAATGTATTCAAAATGGATCATAGTTTAATGTAAAAGTTAAAACTATACAACTTCTATAGGAAAACACAGGAGAATATCTTTCTCACCTTCATCAATATTAAAAACTGCTCTTCAAAACACCATTAAGGAAATCAAAAGGTAAGTCACACACTGGGAGAAAATATTCACAATCCATATATCTGATGAAGGTTTTGTATCCAAAATATACAAAGGACTCTATGTTCAATAATTCGGTTGTTTACCCAATTAAAGCTGGTTAAAGGATTTAAACAGATACTTCACAAAAAAGATATATGAATGGCCAATAAACAACAATAAAGGATGTGCATCATCAAAAGTTATTAGAGAACTGCATATTAAAACCACAAAGAGATGCCATTCTACATCCACTAAAATGTTAAAAATGAAAGTGTAATAATACCAAGCCTTAGCAATGAGATGGAGAAAGTGGACCCTTGATACTTTGCTAGTGGAATTGATATACAGCTTTGGAAAACAGTTTGGCAGTTTCATGTGTTCATGTACAGTTAAAAATAAAATTATAATTCGATACAGTAATTCTCCTAGATATTTACTTAAAAGAAAGAAAACATGTCTACTTAAGACTTATATGCAAATGTTTATAGCAGCTCAGTTTTTTGATTTTTGTTTTGCCAAAATCCTTATGTCCATCAACAGATGAATTGATAAACAAGTTGTGGTATACTTAAACAATGAATTTCTACCAAGGAATAAAAAAGTCATGTACTACTGAAACATGCAGCAATATGGATATATCTCCAAAACATTATGGTGAATAAAAGATGTCAGACCTATGCATATTATATGATTCCATTTATATGAAGATTTAGAACATGAAAAACTATCTAAGTGATAGAAATCGGATCTTTGTTTGCATGGCATGGGACTTGTGAGGGTACCTACCGAAAAGTGGCACAAAGTACTTTTTGGGGTGATGGATACTTTCTATGTTAATTGGGGGGTTAATTAGAGACTTATATTCATTTATTAAAACACACCAAACTTGATATGTGCATTTTACTGAATGTAAATTATATTTTAATAAGGTTGATTAAAAATAAAGTTGAAGGCAAGAGCAGAAAAAATTTCACCAAAGAACTTCTGGATATATTGAGATGTATCAAAATTAATGACTATATAAGTTATTTCCCAAACTACACAGACCCAGATACTACACTGAAGAAACATTCACTGACCATGTAATTTGTATCAATCACTGTGCTAGGTACCATGAAGTCAAAACCTAATTGTCAGATGATTAGTGTTCTTCTTACCATTTCACACAGTCCAGATAAAATGTGTACAAGGAGTTATGACTAAATAGGACAACATCATTCAGTGATATGGATGCAATTATTAGAAATAGTTTTGTTACTCTTATTTAGCATCTATTGGAGCTGTTAAAAGTGATAGAAAAATGATCAGAGTCAAGATAGCAGAAGAAAGAGGTTAAATCCATAGCATTTAGGATTGCTATGCTGTATAAGTCACCCTTAAGTTACTAAGATTTTACTGAACTACATCTCCATATTTTAATATTATAGAATATTAAATGGGGAACTTTGAGTTGCCCTGATTTAGAGCAGGGAAAGGAAAAACATTCTCAGTTCTTCAAGTTCAATAAAATTCTAGTATTCCAAAGCAACTTGAACTTTTGTTTCTATTTTGCCCAAATCTCATATCGCGATAGTCTGTCTGAGCTTGAATGGCAAATTTTAAATGTCATTCAGGACCACTTGAATACCACTTATATTTGCATTCCTTAAAACGTAGAAAAACATTAACCTTTTGTTTTATTGAATTAAAATGCCATGGAAATGCTGTTGTAGTCTTGGGAGACTGAAATACTTTTATAAAGAAGAATAGCTGTCATTTATTAGCACAAAGAACAATTACTTGATAGGATGCCTTCTGACAAAAAGCAGATTGGTATTCTCATCATAGAGAAGGCATTATAAAAAAAAAAAATCTAGCCTAGACCTCTGAGACTTGAATAATTTAAAGCTGCATTTGGTGCAATTTGAATTTTTCTTTAGGGAGGCAAAGTTAAATACCTTTAATTTGTTCTAATTATTTCAAATTTGCAAGTTAATTATGGCTGATCATTAAATAACAAAAAGGACTATCGTCTCCATAGAGTTTTACCTCCTACCCTCTGCATTACTTAAGCTAGATTTTAGTATGCATGAATTAACTTTCTAAATAATCACACGGTTTGACTAAATGGCTCAGTAAAATGAGCTCTGATCCTCAGAATAAGCATTAATGGACATTAGAAATGCTACTGGGACTCATGTTACTTACATTATAAGTATTTCTAATGGGGCCTTATTTACTAATCTTTATGTACTGTTCAAGTTAGAACACCATATAGATACATTATTCTGCTTTACTGGAGGAAAAAGTCCAATCTTTGAGACAATAAAAACAAATGTCCATTTAACACCAACTAAATTCATGTTAAAATTAATGCAGGGATGAGATGAAGGGATTTAACTTATTGTACTCATCTCAATAAATCAGTCTAGCAAAAATGGTCTGCTTGGTCTGTAAATAGAATGTTATGGATACAATGATGTGCTAAGTGACTCAAGTAGCAAAGGGAAGTCCAATCATAACCATAAACTAAAATTGAAACTCCACCTGCTACTTAGAAACAAAGAATTCATGATTTCTTATGTTGTACTACTTTCTAGTTACCATTTTCTGTGCACACTTGGCTACCAATGAATACAAAGCCAGATGTCACATAACCATACTTCTTAGAACTCATCATAAAAATAATTTTCCTAAACATCCCAACTAAATCTTCATATTTCCCAGTGAAGAACCTACCTGTGAATGAACAAAATATTTTGAGGCCAAAGAATTTAAAGAATAAAATTTCATAAATAAAATATTTCATATACCGTCAGATCATTCTGTCTTCCCACTTCAAAATCACCAATACAAATTTTATTTCCCTATAACCAATAATATTATCTGAGAGCCTACTATGGTGTCCATTCTGTATTCGGGCGCGGGAAAATCAAAGGAATAGGTGACCACCTTTGAATATTTACTGGTAAACAAAAAGAAACAGGCAGCTAAAGAATGAATACATAATGTGAGCAGTGTATGCAAAGTGCTGTAGAGAGCAGGTAACAGGAACAGGAAATTTGCAAGAAGAATGGAAGGGAGGGGGCATGAAGGGAGTGAGGTAAGAAAAGTCAGAAAAAAGGAATGATAACTTGTTAGTATTTATTATCCAAAAGACATGGGCATGGTCCTTGGCTCCAAAAGATGTGGCCATCCTAGTGGAGAATTTACTTATGCCAAATCCCTTAGGTGTGCTGGGCTGGGTCGAATAATGGTCTCTGGACAACAAAAGGCAGCACATAACTTACATGTGTGTAGTGTAGACAAGAGCGGAGTTTGACCCTGAGGGGCACTTAGGGCAGCACAGTTGTTAAGAATATAAGCTTTGGTGTCAGACAGACTGGATATTGTACAGCTATTTATGAGCTCTGATTAGATGTGATTTCTTAAGCAAGTTAATCGTTCTGGGAGTTTCCTCATCTAAAAACAATGTTAATAATAGTATGTAACTCATAGGGTTGCTGTGAGGATTAAATAAATTAACATATGTAAGATGTGTAGAAGAGTGCTCAGCCCACACACACTACCTAAATGTTAGCTTCTGTTATTATCATTATTTATGTTACTATTAAATGAGGCAACATGTAAAAGGCTCACAGCAATATCTAGTACATTGCAGATGTTCAGTAAGTTATTATAGACTGGCTGAAGCAGAAGATTGGGGAATTAGGAGGGTATTAGTGATCATGGGAGCATAGTTTTAGTTGAGCCATACAGTAGACTAGGAATAAATGAAAGGTGAGGGAGTGGAGGCAGGAAATACAGATTTTGCTCTTCAGAAGTTTGGGGAAAAGAAAATAAAGAAAGAAAAGAAAAAGAGGCAAAGATGCCTCAAAGACAAGGCAAAGATAAGTTTGCTGTTTTAAGGGGAAGGATCCTTCAGCATGTTTGTAGGCAGAAGAGAAGGAATGAGAGCGGACAGGAAGAGGCTGAAGATGCAAGAAGTACTGATGCAGTGAAAGTGTTGGGCAAATGGAAGAGAATGTGAATGAGGCACTGATGCAGGCGGCATTTGGATTGAGATCGCCATGGGGTCTTCTAAGCAGTAATGCCTGATAGGCATATTAAAATATGAATTCCAGAGAGAGACCAGCGCTTCACACAAAGCTGTGACCCTCACCATATAATTAGAGATTACAGCAGATCTCATTTATGGTGAAGGTGCACTTCATCCTAGAAGGTGTCACTAGATTTAATTTGTTCCTTTACTAAAGGGAATATAGCTGAAATTTCATTAATTAAAATATCTTTATTTTAATTCTGTCCAAAAGAAGCAGCAACTGAGGGAAAGTTAAGAAAAAGAGAATAATGAAACTGTGCTAAATAAACAAAACACTCTACTATAGAGATCACCACACAGCTAATTTTGAGTTCTGTTGCTCTAATCCCAGAAATGCCTTCAGAATTTCTATATGATCTTCGGCAAATAAAATGGCTCTTTAATTTAATTAATGTGCATTGCAATGTAGAATAAGTACTGTTTAACTTTTTAAAAGTATTAAGAGAAACTTAATAGATGGGAAGGTCCAAAAGGTTAGTTCAATATAAACTAGGGAAGACAGGTATAAACAAAAGCATGAAGACTGTCTGCTACATGATTAGTTTCCTAAGAGCAGAGACCAGGTCCTACTCTTCTCTGAATTCCTAGAAATGTCTTCCATGTGGAAGAATACAGAGAAGTGACCCAACAGACATCTAATGAAAAAATAATTATAATTCAGAAGGCATTTGTGGGATTAAAACAACAGGCCTCTGAGTTAGTTGTTATCTCTTCCTTGTATCATGGACCATTCACAGTCACTCTTAGATTTACAATCCATATTTTAATTTCATTCAAGCATGTACTTATGAAGTTTCAAAAACCTGACACAAGATGAGAAAGACACTATGAGGACATACTTACAGTGTGCCAAAAAAAATCTTGCAAATGAACCGTGAATACCAGGGCTATTTTCCTGTGAGTTATTATTGAAAGAAAGAAAAAAATAATACCAAGGCTAATTCAATTCATGGTACCAGGCCTATAAAGTTATTGGAAATGTCAAAAAACCTCATGGTGGTCAGTTAGGACTATGGTTGAAATATCCCTTAAGACCGTAACCAAGACCTTAACCAAGGTCCATTGGTGAATCAACACATAGCCACAGTGTTATTGAAGATGCAAGGCAAGGACCAGCCTATGTTTCTGTCTGTAAAGTAGTGGTTCTTAAAGAGTGGCACAAGAAAGAAAAAAGTATTTTCAAAATAATTCTAACATACTATTTGTCTTCTTTACTCTCTTTCTCTCATGAGTATACAGTGAAATTTTCCAGGTGGTATATGACATGCAGTATCACAACAGAAGCAGATATAAGAATCTAGCTGTCTTTTTTATTAAGCCAGACATTAAAAAGATTTGCAAAAATGTAAAACAATGACACTTATCTCACTAAGTTTTTTTGTTGTGGAAAATATACTTTTGTTTTCATAAAAATATGTTATTTATATTAACATGCAATAAGTTTATTATTATATTTAAATAAATACCTAAATTTTTGGCTTTAATTTCTCTGACAGTAAATATTAATAGATATTACATGAAAGAGATATAACCTACATGAAAGCTCTTGGGGATTCTCAATATTATTTAAGAGTGTAAAGGGGTCTTGAGATCAGAATGCTCGAGAAGTGCTACCCAAAGCATGATAAATGATGAGCCCATGGAAATAATTACCAATATGTCCTTGGAAAATTGAATGTGGCATCAATATGGCACACAAAAAAATTCATGTACAAGTTTTTAATTAAAAAAAATAGTATATAGTAAAACTGCCTTTTGGGAGGTATATAGTTCTATGAATTTTAACACATGCATATATTCTTTTAACCATCACCACTCAAGATATAAAATAATTCCATCACCCTACAAAACTTTATTATACTTATGTAGTCACACCCTCCCGCCACCCTAACACCTACAGTAACTACTTTGTTCTCCATCACTACAGTTTTGTCTTTTCTGGAATGCCATGAAAATGGAATGAAACAGGATGCAATTTTTTGAGAATGGCTTATTTCATTCAGCACAATGTTATGAGACTCATTTAAGTTGCTGCACGTGTCAATAACTCCTTACTTTTTGTTGCTGAGTAGTATTCTATTGTATGAATTTACCTAGTTTATTTATTCATTCACCCACTGAAGGATATTTGCATGGTTTCCAGGTTTTGGCTATTGGAAATAAAGGTGCTATGAACATTTAATTAACTAAAGGAAATCCCTAAATTTCAGTCAGAGGGTAAAGTAGGCAGTCTTCTAGCTCTTACCAGGGATAAATAAGCATGTTTGAAAAGGAGCCTTGTTCCTGCATCCTCAACAAATGTTTTGTGACAAACTTAAAAAATACCATCCAAAGTTCCCTAAATCAGACTATGTAATTTGTATTAAGGGAATGCATATTCCCTGTTGACGGAAGGAAAGTCAGCTTGCCTTCAAATACGCTCCTTGAGAATTTATAAGGCATTCCAATTCCAATTGCCCTTTCCCTTCTGCACATGCAAGAGACACACATTAACCTCACCGGATCAACATGTATCACAAAAATCACACATTCTCTGGTATTTACAGAATCATGTGTTTTGGAGTCTGTCTACTGACTGAATAAAGCAACTAGCAAGAGGCCATCAAGAGGCTTCCTTGTCTCCTTGGACCAAACAGAGCCAAAAATCTCTCTCTAGGGCTTTTATTAAATAACATAGCATAAGGATAACAAAGCTGGTAAAGTGACATTTATAATCAATGAAACTTCTATAAAAATCCTAAAAAAGAGCATGTTACAAGACCTTTTATGTTTTTGTACACTCAATATGACCATGAGTATATACATACTATTCTCCATCATACGGGCCCCAGAACTGGCTTACAGCCATTGATAGCAGGCAGTTTTGGGCAAATGAATAGCAATTTTGAAATCCATTTTTTTTTTTTTTTTTTTGCCAGTGGATCCTATTCATAGAACCATCATCCACTGAAGGTAAATGAGAATGTATTAAAAAGCTGGGCAAAATGAAAAAATAGCATTTTAGAGGGATTCAAAGAAAACACTTAAAAAGGACCCATAATTAGACCAGCCAGCTTTGAGCTACAAAATCGTGGATTTCTTGTCATTTGTATGGGCCATACCCTGGCACCCATTTGACCCAGAACCCTCCAACAGTATGAAAAGCCCCAGAGTATGAATAAGGATAAAATGAAAGGCTTTAATTACCCCAGTGTGACTAGTTTAAAGGAAATCAATCATGCTACCTTAATGGTAATAGTTACATATAATTTACACAAAGACAGTCCTTTGTATGTTTTTCTCATGTGATGTTTGTTACTACAGGTGTTATTGTATACTTACCAAATGAACCATAGTTTTAAATTCTGCAGTTTGAAATTGGTCTCTTTAGAGTTGTGCTCTTTTGCAAAAAGGCTTCTGTGCCTGTGCAGCCAGTGTGTTTTATCAAAAAAAACAAAAAAAAAACAAAAAAAGAAAACCCTCACTGTTAGGTGTGACACTGGATAACTTATTGGAGAAAAGTGGGAAGTAGGAGCAGAGGGTGGCTAAATATGAATATATAATAACCATTCAGCCATGAAAAACAAACTATGACAGCACTTAGAGATGCAAGCACTTCTTACATTGCTCAAAGGAGCTGCAAACACAGAATCAAAGGATCATAAAGTTGACTTCAGACAGCACTGAAGTCACTGGCCCTGCTCTAGAAAGCAAGGGCAATTTTGACCTTATTTTGATTTTCCAGTGGCCCTAAAGATATGCAAAAACTATTTGCTAAAGATAATGACAACAGCGTTATAATAAAATGTTTACTGAACATCAGCCACCTTATAGCAGGACATATAAGTCTTATAAACCAATTCACACAAGCATAACCTGAGCATAGAAAGGATCTTGTCTAGTTGTTTTCAAACGAGATATTATCAGAATCACCCAGGGAGCTTTCTGAAAATACATATTCCAGGGCTTCACCCACAGAAATTGTGATTTAACATGTCGGGGCAAAGGTCCTTGGTTTCTTCCATAATTTCTCCTGTAACATGGATTTTAGTTTCCATAGCTCCACGTAGGGACTAAATAGTATCTACTATATTAAAGATTTGACGTGATGAGTAAATGAATTAGGAGTATTTTATAAACTTCAAAGTGCTAACATTTTATACTAAGTTATATTATTAACTATCCAACAAAACCATACTGGGGTTATGATGAATATTAACAGGATGGAGGACAAAGCCCTGGAAAACATGGCCAGAACTAACTCTCATCCATCCAAACCCCATCAGGAAATCTAGGAAAAAATTCAATTTAAGCATCTTTTGAGTCAGAAGCCTCCAGGGATGAAGTCT
Organism: Lemur catta; assembly: GCF_020740605.2. Lineage (NCBI taxonomy): Eukaryota > Metazoa > Chordata > Mammalia > Primates > Lemuridae > Lemur > Lemur catta. The sequence goes on along the minus strand of NC_059143.1, from coordinate 27,075,407 downwards.
TCTAATTGTATTCCGAAAAGATACACACTTTTTTTGTCTTGTCCGCAGGGTATTATAAGAGCCCTTGTACAAATGCCTTTGTGAAATCAAGAATATTTTTTTCTACCATATTTCTCTGATCATTCAATTCAGAAACCTAGTAAAAAATGAACTGAGAAAAGGCTAACAATATTTTTGGTGGCAAATCATTTTTTAAAATAAATAATGTATGCATATGATTAAAAACTTTTAACACTACAACATGGTGTCAATGAAAATTAAAACTTTCCTGCCATATGATCAATTTTATTCCCATTTGTTTCTGTTGTGAGTTCTTCCAGTGGTTATGCTACATATTACATGAAAACCACAATGTCACATATATATTTTATATATATACCTCTTTTTCTTAATTAATCCGCTTTAAACAGTCTTTCCATTTTCTTACAGGAGAGATGAGTATTTAGCTCAGACTTCTCCCTCCTATCCTCTTACCTTGTTTTACTAATTATATCATTTAAATTCTATTAGTTACCAAGATATACTTCAGTAACATACTGAACCCTTTATTTCACCTACTTTAGAAACTATCTCTTAATTCCACACTAGATAGGAGGAAGAAATTAGTGCCTCCATACCTCCTTCTACCTCTCTTAGCAGACTTCACCTCTGACCTTCTGTCAGCTATACTGTCAACTGTACATTGTTGGTATTCACAACATTTATTTACTCTTCACTCTGCAACTATAATTCTTTCCAGTGTTTGTCTACAGACTTATTCCAAAACTGAAAACCAATAAATATAGTTTGACATATTAAATATTATGATTATGTAAATATTATTCACTACTAAAGAAAATAGGGTGGCTGAATCTGAAAAGAAGGAAATGTAATTAAATCTAAACCTATTCCACCTAAAGACATCTCAACGTTAGGGTTAAATAGGCTCTCAATTCTTATAAGCCCAAGCAGACTAAGACAATATATAAACATGAGCTTATTTAATGTCTCCTACTCTACTCTAGCACCACAACATTCATTCTAGCTTTATCCCCTTGCTTATCTGTAACTTTTCTACACATTCTTTTAAAACTGATAGATTGTACATATCAGTAACTGTCATGAGGCTGGAGATATATCTCACTGGAATAACATTTACTCTGCATATGGATTTTTCTTTCATGCATACAATCCTTCTGCAAAATCATTATCCATAGACTTATAAAATGCCCTATCCACCATCATGGTATTTCACATAGCATTGCTTCTGATCAAGAAACTCCCTTCACAGAAAATGAAGTATGGTAATTGACCCGTGCTCATGGAATTCTCTGATCTTAGCATATCCCCCCATCATCATGAAGCAGCTGTCTTGAGAGAACAGTGAAATGCCCTTTTTGAAGACTCAGTTACAGTGCCAGGTAGCTGGCAATACCTTGTGGGGCTGGGGAAAGGTCCTCCAGGATGCTCTAAATCATTGTCTAACATATGGTACTGTTTCTTCCATAACCAGGATTCACAGGCCCAAGAAGGAAAGGGTGGAAATAGGAATGGATCCACTCACTATTACCCCTTTTGCTTCTCTTCTCAATGGTCTTAGGGTCTGTTGGACTGGAGGTCCTAGTTACAAAGGGAGGGATGCTTCCAACACAAGACATAACAATGATTCCACTGAACTTCCGGACGTTGAACTGCTACCCAGCCATTTTGGGCAACTTATGTCTCTGAATTAACGGGCAAAGAAAGGGGTTACTGTACTGGCTGGGGTGATTGATCTTGGTTACCAAGGGGGAAATGGGTTGCTACTACACAATGGAGGATTATGTCTGGGACACAGGAGGATCCCTTAGGGCATCTCTTAGCACTGTCCTGTGATTAAAGTTAATGGGAAACTACAACTCAATTCAGGCAAGACTACTAATGACCCAGCCCCTTCAGGAATAAAGGTTTGGGTCACCCCGCCAGACAGACAAAGAACTATGAGCAGCTGAGGTGCTTGCTGATGTCAAAGGGAATAAGACAGTACAAGAAGGCAGTTATAAATATCAGTTACAGCCACGGGGCCAGTTGCAGAGATGAGGACAGTAATAGTTATGGGTATTAAGTATTTCTTTCCTATTTTGTTATGAATATGCTAGTACATATATATAAACCAGATATTTTCATTTCCTTCCCTTTATTATATCTTTATCATATAATATAAAATGAATTAAATATTAACTTTACATTGCAGCATCTTAGTTACATGATATCAAAGAGAAGAGTACATATCACCCACAGACTTTTTATCCTCTACTGGGGAAAGGGTTAGCCTGTTTTCAGTTGTGTGCAGGATAGTTGTATCATGTCAGGTGGAAGTAGGATGTTTTCATTGTCTTTATTTGGATGTTAAGTATGGTTTAAGGAGATGTATATGGGCGCCAAGTTGACAAGGGATGGGCTGTGATGGTCTTTTTTATGTGACAATTTGGCTAGGCTAAAATCCCCAGTTAACCAATCAAACACCAGTCTAGGTGTTGCTGTGAAGGTATTTTGTAGATGTGATTAAAGTCCATAAAATCTTAGGTAATCTGGATGAGGCTGATTCAATTTCTTGAAAAGCCTTAAAAGCAGAGATGAGGCTTTCCTGAAAAAGAAGAAATCCCCCCTGTAGAGAGCAGCTTCAGGCAGTTCCTGAGTTCCAGCCTGCCCTTCCTGACAGCCTGCCTTATGGATTTCAGACCTGCCTAGCCAGCACTGACAACCACTTAAGCCAATTCCTTACAGTACATCTCGTAATATAGATCAGTCCTCTTTCTCTAGTGGATCCTGACTAATACAATACTCCACCATGCTATGTCATATAACAAAGAAAGATTCTCTTTATATCAAATAACCAAGGGCTCAGATTCAAGGTTAAAGGATTAAGGCTTGCACACACTGAGTACCAAAGGAAAAAAATGCCAAATAGTAAAAGCAACCCAGAAATCAACCCTCTTCATCACAGAAACAATGTGAAAAACAAATGAGTTGAGTTCAACATAAAATTTTCTCTGTAGAATTATTAAAAATTAGCACTGTTCATATATAAGAGCAAGTTCTTCTTAGACAGGCATCCAACTACCACAAACTGCCATGGGCCAATCAAGATTGCAACCATATTCTCAGACACTTTATGAACAAAACGTATGCTCAGAAACACAGTCATTATATTTTTGTCTATCTTCAAATAAACTTTCAGCCATCCTATCTACCCAGAAAGTTCCTACATACTAATGCTTCCACAAATAAAATAATGTACTTGTTTATTAAATTTTGTGTTTTATGTGTATTCAGTTGTTCTGAATTTAAAAATCAATTTTTTAAACCATCTCCAGGCAGTTAGAAAAGCAAAGTGAAGCTATTGTTAATTAAAAAAGTTTTTTTTATACATCAAAAATTATATTATCTTTTCAGAGGGAACCCTTAGGACTTCTAAAAATAAGAATAAATTAAAATTGACTCAATAATCACTATGTTTAACCTTGCTGCCTCAACTCTTTACAGGCACACAAACATCTTATATGCAAATGTGATTTTTTTGTAAAATGCTTTCGGTTTCCATCCATTTTGCTTTAGCCCTTACTCCCTCCTCATCCTGCAAAATATCTGATGTGCAAATATTTCAGTTGTATAAATGAAATACCAAAAGATGCTTACAAATTCTTTTCATTAAAAAAATCCTGACCTGGACATATTTTATCAATTAGATCATAATATCCAGAAACAGTCCTTTGGACTCTACCAAAGATTTGATATCACATCTACATATGCCATTGTAGGCTTCAGACTAATCTCTATTTATTGGGGCTTGCAAAAAAATGCTAAAAAATAAGTGATATTTTTAACCAGCTAACACCTTCATGTCTACTGTTTGTCTCTATCTCCTGGGAAATAACATTCACTATCCAAGATGCCACTTCTGCTCCACATCATGACAAGAACCCATATGTTTCAGATTGGAGCAGAGTAGGCAGTTATTGTCTAGAAAGAAATCAAACCGCTCTCATTCCAAATAAATCTGGGAATGAGGTTATCAAAGCAAATAGACTCGAGTAGCAATGAAACTTCCAATTCCCCAATTCCACTAATATTGTTTCTTCTAGGAAGAAATTACTTCCAAAAAGATTTGTATAAGTATGTTAGAACAAAGGCTAAGAACCACCACTATTCTATCCATTCATGTGTAGCAGATAAGGTGTAAATGTATACAATTTATTAACCAGCTCCCTATATTTAGCCAGTCATACCAGCAATATTTTCCAGGAAATTTCCCTAATCCTATAGATGATACTCTCTATCCCGTACTCCTCTACACATAAAAATCACACCTTCAGAAAAGGCTATGCAGTCAGATATCTAATAATCTGAAAATCCATGAATTAACATTTTAGAAAATATTTATCCCACATATTAATTATATACTAAGGTGACAAATCTGATTAAAAAATTATCTAGAGCGAAGAACATGCAGATATTACACATGAGGAAGCTAACTTTATGGATATGCTATGCCATATATGAGGAGACAATAGGTTTTCTTTTCCTATTTGAGCGCCATCAGTCTGCAAAGTAATAAATTCTATTTATGAGACAAGTGTCTTAGTGAATGATAATGTAATTTAAAAAATTATATATAACCAACAATTTAAAAAGATAAATTTCTGATAAATATATAATTTATTAAATCAACTTTTGCATTTTTTCACGTAAGCAGTTAGGGAGATGGTTAGCACATAGTTGTTCTAGCCAGGGTAAGATGATACCTCACCATAGCTTTGATTTGTATTTCCCTGATGATTAGTGAAGTTGAGTATGTTTCCATACACTTGTTGGACTTGTATGTCTTCTTTTGAGAAAGGTTTATTCAGATCCTTTGCCCACTTTTTAATGGGATTGTTTGTGTTTTTGCTGTTGAATTGCTTAAGTTCCTTGTATATTCTGGATATTAGTCCCTTGTCGGGTGAATAGTTTGCAAATACTTTCTTCCATCATACAGGTTGTCTCTTTACTCTGTTGATAGTTTCCTTTGCTATGCAGAAACATTTTAGTTTAATATTGTCCCATTTGTCTATTTTTGTTTTCGTTGCTTGTGCTTTTGAGATCTTAGCCATAACATCTTTGCCTAGATTGATGTCCTGGAAGGTTTTCTCTATGTTCTCTTCTAGCACTTTTATAGTTTCAGGTCTTACAGTTAAGTCTATATTCCATTTTGAGTTGACTTTTTGTACATGGTGAGAGGTAGGGGTCTAGTTTCATTCTTCATCATATAGATATCCAGTTTTCCCAGCACTTTTCCACATACACTGGGGAAAAGAAGAGGGTCTCTTTTCCTCAAGGTATGTTCTTGGCATCCTTGTAAAAAATGAATTGGCTGTAAATACATGGATTTATTTCTGGGTTCTCTATTTTGTTCCATTGGTCTATATGTCTGTTTTTATATCAGTTCCATGATGTTTTGGTTACCACAGCTTTGTAGTATATTTTGAAGTCAGATAGCATACTGCCCCCAGCTTTGTTCTTTTTGTTCAAAATTGCTTTGGCTATTTGGGGTCTTTTGTGGTTTCATATGAATTTTAGGATTTTTCTTTCTATTTGTGTGAAGAATATCACTGGAATTTTGTTAAGAATTGCATTGAATCTGTAGATTGTTTTGGGAAGTATGGTCATTTCAACAATATTACTTCTTTCAATCCTTCCGGTCCATGAGCATGAGTGTCTTTCAATTTGTTTATGTCCTCTTCAATTTCTTTCATCAGTGTTTTGTAGTTATCCTTATGGAGGACTTTCACCTCCTTGTTTAAGCTTATATATTTTTTGTAGCTATCGTAGAAGGGATTGCTTTCTTGACTTCTTTTTCAGCTAGTTTGTTATTGATGTAGAGAAATGCTACCAATTTTTTGTGTGTTGATTTTATATCCTGCAACTTTACTGAATTTTTTTATCAGTTCTAAGAGTGTTTTGGCAGAGTCTTTAGGTTTTTCTAAATATAAGATCATGTTGTTTACAAAAAGGGATAATATTACTTCCTTTTTTCCAGTTTGGATGCTTTTTATTTCTTTTTCTTTTCTGATTGCTCTAGCTAAGACTTTCAGTACTATGTTATCACCTGCCTTGTTGGAGATTAAGCTGGGGGACCCAACACATTTCACACTGCTGGGAAATGGGGAAGACACCAGGACAGAGGCAACCTAAGAGAATCATCAAACTTGCTTGAACACCCCATAGGCAATTCAGGAGCAGCACTTTTCTCGCTGGTATGGTCAGAGATTGATCTTCTGGGACCTGGGGACAGGCCCACGAGCCAGGCCCAAAACCCCCAGGACTTGATCAAGAGGACAGATGAGAAAGAATATGTACAAGAACTCCAGAAATATGAAAAATCAGAGCAAAAGGACACCCCCAAAGGAAATGACAATTCTTTACCAAAGGATATCAACCAAAATGAAAATATCAAAATGACAGATAAAGAATTCCAAATTTGGATTACAAGGAAGCTCAATGAAATATAAGAGAAAACTGAAAACCAATACAAAGAAATTACAAAACAATACAGGAAATGAATAAAAAATTCACTAAAAAATAGAATTATTAAAAAAAAATCAAATAGAACTTCCGGAAACGAAAAATTCATTCAAGGAAATACTAAGCATAGTGGAAAGTATTAAGAATAGACTAGACTAAGAAAAAGAAAGAATCTCAGAGCTTGAAGACAACACCTTTGAATTAAACAAGTCAGTCAAAGAAAATGATCAGAGAAATAAGAGGAATGAACAAAGCCCACAAGAAATATGGGATTATGTAAAGAGGCCAAACATAAGAATCATAGGCAACCCTCAGGATTAAGAAGAAAACACACAAGGGTTGGAAAACCTACTTGAGGGAATAATTGAGGAAAACTTCCCTAGTCTTGCTAGAAATTTAGATATCCAGGTACAAGAAGCTCAACAAACATCTGGGAGATTCATTGCAAAGAGGCAATCACCACAACACATAGTTACCAGACTGGCCAAAGTCAACACGAAGGAGGAACTCCTATAAGCTGTAAAGTGAAAACATCAGGTAACTTAAAAAGGAAAGTTTGTAACTGCAGACTTCTCAACTAAGACTTCACAAGCCAGAAGGGACTGGGGCCCCCTCCTCAGTCTTCTTAAATAGAATAATGGACAGCCTAGAATTTGTATGCTGCAAAACTAAGTTTCCTATATGATGAAGAAATAAAGACTTTTTCAGACAAGCAAACACTGAGGGAATTTGTCAAGACCAGACTGGCCCTGCAGGATAAAAACTAGGGCAGTCAAAGAGATGGATACATGCTTTAAGGTTTAGGGGCATCTGAACAAGCATGCCCTAAACTTAAATAATTATGACAAAAATAAGGTAAGACTATGTACTCCTTTAAAAAATATTTCCTAATATGCCTCTGATAAGACCACAGACCTTTCAAAATGGTATTATACATTATAAAAATTTGAAGAAACTTTGGTGTCTGCTTCCAAAGTCTGATGGTCATTGGAAAACCAAGAATTCTCACTCAACAGCCCTTAAATTATTCAAATCTAATGTGAGGTTGAAAGAAATAAAGAATTTAATGTCTCCTTGATTCAGTCGACTATGGAAATGATGCTGTCTCCACTAATCCAAGGAAGAGGTAGAGATAGGTCAAGAGAGAATACTGTACAGTTTTGAGCAGCCTTTGCCGAATTATTTTAAAAAAATGCCTACTGATTTTAGAAAACACAATAAAAAATTGTGATGAGAAGGACCCTTTTTTTACCTTTCAGGTTCTTTGACTTTAGCAGTAGAACTCCCTAGATAAAATTTAATTTTAAGTTAAATTTTGTTTATGTGGAAATTTAAATTATCAGTATTAAAAACACTCTGTGTATTTAAAATATTAAACTTACTCAAGTGAAGCATTAAGAATTTGGAACTAAAATAAATGAGATAATGAGAAAGTGAAAACATATTTTTTATAATTAACAGCTCATTTTGAGTTAATTATATACAATTACCAAAATCTAATTGCAATTTATTTTCTATTATCTGTGGGAAGAATCACAGGCAAGGGAGCTTACATTGCTGCTTCCTTCCTGCATAAGTGCTATAGAATGAAAATAAATAATATGTGAGGCCTTAATGACAAATAAGAGCAAACAGTAAGGCACAGCTGAGCCAAACCATTGGAAGATAATTATCACATGAAAGATGGTAATGACTTAAATCAAAGTCACAAGTTGTTTATAGGTACTCCAGTTTTTTTTTTTACTTTGTTTATTGGTTATACAAAGATGACCCTTATAAATTAAGAGTTTTGTAATTCTGCATACTCCTAAAAATCTGACCATTTTTATACTTTCATATAATACTAAGAAATCCAACAAAAATTTTTATTGAACACCTATTGTTAAGAAAAAAACAATCTAGCTAAGTACTGCAGGAGATGAAGAAAAGCCACTACCTTCAAGTATCCTAATAGTAGAATAAGGGAAATATGTAAATATTTATCATCTATACAGAATATAAGGGCTATAAAGGAAACACAAAAAAAATATTTCTGGAAGAGGTAATATTTGAGATAAGTCCTAAAAGATAAGATAGAATTTTGACAGACCAGAGATAGAGACCTATCCTCCCTATCTGAAACACAAACAGCTGAAACATACACACACACACACACACACACACACACACACACACACGCACACACACACACACCCCCCTAGGGAATTAGAGCATGGACACCTTTTGGGGAAAATTATTCTGTTTACCATAGCTCTATAGCTAAAGACCTGATAAATAAGTATTAAGTACTGTTAAGTGAAAAAAAATGTGTTCAATTTAACTCAAACATATACTGATGTTGTTTATATTTGTAAGCACAAAGAAAGGTTTAGAAGGATACATATCAGAGTGCTAACACTAAGTCAACCAAGACAGGCTAGAAAATGAAACTGGGAATGAAAGATGACTGATATTTTCTTGATATGTCTTTGGATGTTTTATCTTTTATAAGAGAAATGTTTACTTTTCACTTTTTTTTAAAGTTTAATTTAAAATATTTTAAGATGGGTTGTGAAATAAGATGTGTAATATAAACACACAACACATACTCACAAATAAATAAGAAGTTATATATAAAGATTAGCTCTAGATGAGACTGTGGGTACATTTTGTTTTTTTCTTTTGGCTTATCAGCATTTTATATTTTTGTCTACCATAAAAGAAAGTAAATCAATAAAGATATAGATAAACATGAATAGCATTAAGAATAAGAAAAAAATATTTTAAATTAAAAAATATATTACGAAGTTCATACATATCAACTAGAGAAGAAATATAATGCCCCTTTATAAAAAAATGCAGATGCAGGCAGGAAATTAAAATTCCACAAAGAAGAAACACAAGGGGTTAATACACACATAGAGAAACGTTCATTCTAATTGAGTCCTGAGTAACTACAAATTACAATGGGATTCCATCTTTCCACTGACTAAATTGTCAAATATCATTTAACTCAGCGGTCCCCAACCTTTTTGGCACCAGGGACTGTTTTCATGGAAGACAATTTTTTCCATGGGCCGGGGTGGGGGGGGGAGTGCTTTCAGATGATTCAAGCACATTACATTTATTGTGCACTTTATTATTATTACACTGTAATCTATCATGAAATAATTATACAACTCACCATAGGTTGGGGACCCCTGAAACTATACAAATCAACACTAGAGAGCTAATTTATATAACTGATTGAAAACACATCTCTATTCCCTTCTAAAACTTAAAAAATAATAGTAAAAGGGTAAAAAAGAGACATAAACCTATGTAGCTGCAGAAAAGTGAAGAGGAGAGGACAAAGGGATAAGAGATGTCACAAATTTTTAGAAGCCTAGAAAGCAGATGTATGAGTTGAAACTCAACTAGCAAAGTAGAAAAATCAAAACTGAAATATTTGCTACCTGGGTTGAAGGAAGTTGTAAACTGAAACATGCCAGAAAACTCCTGAAAGGTTCAGGGACTGGAGGAAGCAAGTAGGAATGGTGGGACTAAAAGTAAAGCTGGTTGAAAGTCTGCGTAGCAGTCAAAAGTGAAGTCCTCCTCTATGTGTCCCCATCTTGTGGAGAAGACTGAAAGTTTATCCCCTGGAAGAGGTTGAAAAAGAATGACTGTGGACATGGGGTCCTGAAATACAGTTGAGGGCTGAAACCCATATAGTTAAACGAGGAAGTAAGTGAAAGCCTACATAATGACTGATGGGTCCCTTCTCTCTTACTCAACTAGGCTCCCCACATTGGCACCCACGCTTATATTAATACAATGCTCCCCTCCCTTCTTCCCACCCAGGCAGAACATTTATCCTTAGGGAAACTGACTACCCCAAGAGAAAAGACCTATGAATAGTAAGAGGTAAGGGTCCCCAAGGTTCCCACCTGATCATAGTGAAGTCTATTAGTTGACAAGCACTGCTCATATACAGTTAGAGCTTTCAATAGGTTTTAACTGTTTTTCTAACGCATGAGGAACAGAAGAAACTTCAAAAACTATTACAAATATCTTTAAAGATAAGAAAAAATATTGCATATGTAAAACAAGAATGGGTTCTTATAAAAATTGGCCTTTCAGAGAATAAACTGTTCTTAGAGATTAAAAATTATAGCACTAACAAAAATCAACAGAAGCGTTGAAATATAAAGTTCAGGAAATCTCTTAGAAACTAGAAAAAAAAGACAGATATGAAAGCAGAGAAAAATAAGAAAATGAAGGATGATTCTAAGAGATTCAACATCAGAGTAAGGTCAATTCTGGAAAGAGAATACAAAAAATTAGATGGGGGAAATTAACAAAAAAATTTCTTTAAATTGAAGAAAGTTTCCCACCTGATTACTCAGCATAATGAAAGGAAAAAGGTCCAACTAATGCACATCTGTATTAATTTTTAGAAGAATGCAGAGAAAGACAAGATCTTAACAGTTTTCATGGATAATACATCACATAAAAAAGATCAGGAATCAAATTGTATCACATTTCTTAAAGGCAACAATAGAAACTAGAAGATATAGAACACAATCTTCAATCCCTTCTCAGGAAAAATAATTAACCACCCAGAATTTTATATACAGCTAAACTATAAATTAAATATGAAGATAGACTAAAGACATTTTTTAGAGATTTGACTCAAAAAATTATTGCCTCTTGCATTCCTTGACAGTAAGCTATTGAAGGACATATTTTAGTAAAATGAAGGCATATAAACCAAAAAGAGGATAATATGTGATCTAGAAAAAGGGGAACATAACACAGAAAAGAGTAAATAAATTTACTTGATAAGGAAATCTTAGGATGAAATTACTAGACAGCAAACTTAGAAAATAACCAAGTTACACTACAGCAAGATTTTACAGAGGGCTACAGGAAGGATACTTTTTTTTTTTTTAATTTCAGCATATTTATGGGGGTACAAATGTTTAGGTTACATATATTGCCCTTGCCCGCTCCCCCCAGTCAGACCTTCAAGCTTGTCCATCCCCCAGACAGTGTGCATCACACTCAGTATGTATGTATTCTAGTAACTCTACTTTCTCCACTTATAGAAATCTATAACAAGGAAATAGCTCTAGATAAAGTAAAAAATCTATTCTGAGAAATGTTCTTCAAGACATAATTCATAATAGAAAAACTCTAGATTGTCCAATAACAGGTTAATAGATAAAAATTGGGGCATCACTGCCACACAATAAATACTTTTTGAATAAATTAATTAGTATGCTTTACAAAGTAATATGATCAGAAAATATGATACAGTGAAAAAAGTAACAAATACAATCCTGTATAAGCATAATCTCTATTATCAATATAGACTATAATATCATACAAAGAAAAGTAGGAGAAAAAGGTTCAAAGGATTGTCTCTGAGTTTTAGGATTATGAATGATTTTTATTTTCTTTTTTATAATTTTCTATATTTTTCAAAAATTTATAATGAGAACATATTTATGCATGTGGCCAGAAAACTTCATTAACCAATATAGAGCCATAATTTTATACCAAATATATGTTAAATATGTCTTTAATATTCTTCCCTTCACCATTTCTCAGGTTTACCTTGGTACACAGTCACTCCCATTCATATCCACATTGAGTTCTTGGGCTTTCGTGAGCTCTTTGTCAGCAACTAGTTCTCTCGATTTAAACACAGCTTGAGTTCTTAACCTGTAAAAATAAATTTAAAGAATTTCTAATCCTGTGGAGCCTGATAAACTGAATGGTAATCCTTAGAAAAACTACGTTCTTTCAGTTAGAACCCTAGGCATTATTTTCAAATTAAAACTCAATCTGTCAAAAATAAATGGGTAATTCCTAAGTATACATAAATAAATACAAATTGATTTCATAGAAATTTAAATTATATTTATTTATAAGGGAGTAAGGAAGATTAAGTTGGTTAGAATATCACTTAAAAACTCAAAATTATAGATGCTTTAGTAGGAGCACTTTAAGTCTCTTCTCTAGAAAGTTAAATATTCCCTCTAAAGCAAGTGTATTTTGATCACATGAGTATAAATGGGAATTCTAGTAACTCTAAGTGTACTTGCCCTGCCCAACATTTACATGAGAGGCATCCACTTCTCATACTCACATTTCAAAGAGCTAGCTAGGGCTACAGCTCAGTAACTAACATATTTTCTCTGGGTCACAGGTAAATCCTTCCAAAAAAATTGGAAGACATTCGTTCTATTCATGAATGCTAACGTAAACTCACACTCACAAGTACTGAGGAGGTGAGGCCAAGGAAGAAAGCAGCATAAAGGTCTTCTATGAGGAGTTTGGGTATCAATCACTTGTATCAAGTATGTGACACTTACTACCTATTCTCTCAGTTTTTTTAGAAATATTCTCTAGTTATCTGTAAAAGTATATTCTTCTTTCAACTGTGAAATCAAACCATGAAGCGATAAAAACATTATTAACACAGTGCTGTCATTTTCATCATTGTCAAAAGACATTCTTATAATTGCAACTATGCACAGTGATGTACAAAAGGAAGTATGTAGATTAATTACCTTCAGGAACTTACAGTTTAAGACTAATATTTGTGATACTCACAAGGACTCTATGAAGTAGTTACTTTAACTTTTACTATATGTATTTACAGATGACTAAAGGGAAGCCAAAGCCATAGAACTCTCCCAAGGTGACATATTTTTGGTGGTGAAGGCAGTATTTTTTTTAAAAATCATACTTAGGTATAGAGTACATGTATTATGGCATATTGTAAGTGTGGGAGACAAAAGCAAATATTTTTAATTAGCCTTGATTTTTATTCATTACATATACACTATTTTGCTCCAAAAAGGATTTAAGGTGATTCTTGCTACTGTCATGAATAGTATTCTGGATAAATCTTCTCCAGTCAATCTAGGAAGGGCTCACAAAGATAATGCCCTTTTGAAAGTTCTTATTGACTATTATGTAATAACAAGATAGAATGAATTGTTAATCACAATTTAAGTAAATGTCAAAGTCATGCCAAATTTATTTCAAAATGACAGGCTCATCCCAAAATTCTGAACTACTGTTAACAATTCTGTGCTAACTCATTTGGTATTCAATTACAGATTGCCTTCCAAATATTTCTCCTGAACATCCTGAGCACTATAAACAATGCCTTATGTATAGAAGATATTAATTCATTATTTAATTGAAATGAGATTCCTTGGGTCATTTAAATGACAAGTTCACTAAAGACATATAAAAGTTCAAATTATATATAAATTAGAGAGTGAGAAATATATTGAGAAACAAGATTAAGTCTTGTTCATTTTGGTACTCTCCCATATAGTTTTGTATAGAGTAGGGGGCTTAGCAAATGTTTGCTGACACAAGGAGAATGAAACTAAAACACGTACTGCATTACACATTAAACATTAAGGTGCTAATTTTGTATTCATATTTATTACATAACTTAAAACAGAGTTAGGTGAAAAAGAAACTAGATGTAAAAATTTTAAGTAGTGAGATTTTAACTGTGTTGTAATGAATAGATAGGGTGTAAACAAATGGAAAAGTAGAGCATAGATATTTAAATCAGAGGAAAAAGTATGACTTGAGGAAGAAACGTCAATGACATATTGAAAAGACTTCAAGGAGACAAACTTGCCTTTGGAAAAAAATTATTTCTTAGGAAAAGTGGGGCAAATGAGCAGAGAGGTGATTCCAGATTATAAAAAGCTTTTTATACTAGTTTGAATAAACATAATCTAATAAATTATCATGGGTTTTTAAAATTCAGAGATGGCACAATAAAAGCAATGTCTTGGGAAGATTCATTTGATATAGATATTCTTGGTACATGATAGAAATGTGCAGAACGTTGAATTTCAAATAATCTTCATAAGTGATAAAATTACATAAATCCAAAAAGTAGGCCAAAGAATAGTGTAAACTTTCAGCCTAAAAATATGAATTTTGATACTGATTACTTAAATGGATAGATTAGGCTTCTAGTTTTGGGTTGTACCAGCTAACTATGATAAACCACAGTGGAAGTAAGCAGGAGAATGAGAGGTGAAAGCTGTTCAATTAAAAATGTCTTGAGTTTTTGTTTATAATAATAATAACAATACCATAATGGCTCATATGTGATAATAATAATACAGTGTAATACTGTAATAATAATAATATTACTGCTAATAATAATACCCCTGTACTGTAATAATAAGTCACAGAAACTACTGTGCTCTTTCTTTTAATTCCTAGGCTAATAGAAATGTTACGCTTATTTTGATCTTCTAACCAAGTCAATAATAACCTTTCCATTTCAATAATTAATCCATTATGCTGCTTAGTCATAATTGATGCCTTCATTGGAGCACTGCCTTTCACATGTCCCATTATTCTCACTTTATCCTTTTGTAATTGTTCTGATAGCCGAGCAACTGAAGCCTAATGCTTTCCCAGTGAAAGATGGCATTTGGCCTTTCTCCGAATGCTTAATTATTTCTACTTTCATTTCCATTGTAATCACCATTCTCTTCGCTGCAGGCTCACCTGGACTTTCAGTGGACTTGCTCTGGAGGTATGGTCATAAGAGCAAACACAGACTCATAAAATCAAATAAAAAAGTTAAGACGCAAGTGATGCTGTGCCTAAGAGACCCCATAAACAATGAGAGTAGCTGCTGGCATAAAAATTCTGTGCCAGTGAACTGCTCACACCACGTGGGTTTGTTTATATGTGTGGAAGAAAGTATTAATAATTCCAGAATTATTAATTTTTTAATTATAAATTATCCTTACGGGGAGCCTTGGCAACCCCTGCTTATAAGTATGGAATGCCATTAAGTTGGGTCATTCACAATCCAGGGACTGCCTGTAACTACAAACCTTTCAGACATCAAAAAGGTAATAACAGAATACTAAAAACAAGCCTACACACATAAATTTGATAACCTAGATGAAATGGACCAACTCTTCAAAAAGCACAAATTACCACAACTCATTCAATATCAAATAGATGAAGTGAATAGCTCTAAGTATTAAGGAAACTGAACTTCCTATTTTAAAATTCCCAAAACAGAAATCTCTAAGTCTAGATGGTTTCACTGAGGATTCTACCAAATATTTAAAGAAGAATTAACATCAGTTCTACACAGTCTCTTCCAGAAAGTAGAAGTGGAGGGAACACTTCCCAACTCATTTTATGAGGCCAGTATTACATTGATACGAACACAAGACAAAGAGAATATAAAACAAGAATGTAAGAGACCAACATCCCTCATCGATACTGACACAAATATCCTTAACAAAATATTAGTAAATAGAATTCAGCATTATATAAAAAATATCATAAACTATGACCAAGTGATTATTCCAGGGATTCAAGGCTGGTTCAACATTCAAAGATAAACATAACCCACGATATTAGCAGGCTAAATAAGAAAAGTCACATGATCATAAAAGGTATTTGACAAAATTCATAAAAGGGATTTGACAAATATCAACACCTATTCATGTTAAAACTTTGTATAATCCATAACAGAAAATAATTGATAAATCGCACTTAATTAAAATGAAAAACTTTTGTTCTGTTAAAGATCCTGTTAAGAGATTGAAAAGACCAGCCATAGACTGGGAGAAAATATTTGCAATCCACATATCTGACAAACAATTGATATCTAGAATACATGAAGAACTCTCAAAAATAGTAAAAACATCCAAATGATCCAATTAGAACATGGGCAAAAGACACCGAAGAGATAATTTACCAAAGAGGAGGGAAGGAGGGAAAACAAGCCGATAAAAAGATGTCCAACATCACTAGCTATTAGGGAAATGCAAATTAAGGCCACAATGAAATATCACCATCCACATATTAGAAGAGGTAAAACAAAAGTTAGTGACGATACTAACTGTTAGCATGGATGTGAAGAAACTGAGCACTATATAATAACAAAATAGCAATTTTGCTTTTGAAATACTGTTCTTAGGGAATTGTTAAGGGAAGAACAGCCTAAATGTGGATAAATTTATAAGAACTGGTTATTAAATAAGTTATGCTTCATGAGCAGAAAGGGTTGAATTTAGAAGGCTCTAATCATTTGTTATATTTTATATTATGGTAAGTAGACATAAATATGGAATGTGACAGCTAATTACACTTCTTCACAATTCGATTCCACACCTTGAAATATCAAGCTTTTACTTAAAGCGTAGTATCTTTACAATAACATCAAACGGCAGAGGATTTTGTATAATGATAATATCACTTAAAAATTTCTTTGGAATCCAGTAAAAATTACATTGGATTGCTCAGAGGTAGATACTTTAAGTTAACATTTTGTAAGACAAGGTAATCTTTCAAGTCTTCCACAGAAGACAGGGGAATTTACTTAGCAGTCATGGTATGCATCTTGAGCAAGCTAAGATCCTGAAGAACCATTTTTTCTACACATCTGCTATAGTAACATAGCAGCCATTTTACACCGTGTTCTTCAAACTGCAGACATTGCTGAAAGAACAGGTAGGAACTCACCAATTATAATCCAGTCGAGATTGGTGAAGCTGCTGCTGCTTTAGGAGAAGCTTTGTCTCCTGCTGGGCCAGCAGATGCTGAAGGCGCTCCTTTTCAATTTCCAGCTCCATTTTCTGAAGCATCAGTTGCTGCCTCCTATCTTCTGAGAGCTGCTTTTTGATATTAGTTTCACTGGGTTGCAGTGTCCTTCCACCATGCATCACAGATGTCCAAGAAAGGCCACAATAACTGCAGGATTCTGCATGTGTCTTAGGATGTTGAGGGGCTATGTTTGTAGGATGGCTCTCATTAACATGATATGCATCTTCAGAAAGTCTATGACCACAACACTGACTAGTTAGACTAGGCTTAAGGTGTGGACATTCCTTCATCTTCAGTTCTTCTGGTAGAGCTTTTTCTGTTGGGACTGCATCCACTGGTTTTCTCCCTGGAGATTCATAATTACATGTTCTGGTCTCTGATGGCACCCTATTTAAACCCTCTTTGGAATGATGAAGGGTTATTGGCTTCAAAGAATTATTCCTAAACTCCATAAAGGATTCTGAAACTGAATCCTGATTTGCAGACTTAGGTCTCTGCTTGGTTTGATAGTAGGTTTGTGGTCTGGCAACACTCAAATAGGAACCATCCAGTTCCATAGATGAAGACCGGAGAGTGCTTTTCCTATTGGATACCTAAAAAGAACCACAAAATCAGTTGTCAAATAAGTACACAATAAAACAAGTTTTTTCTTTTGGCTTTTCAGAAATCAATGATATATGTTTACCAAAACAAAACTGTTGTTTTGTGTTCTTAAATATGAAATGAGAATATTCCCACAGATAAACAGACATGTACCACAAAGCTACATCCATTTTCAAACAACCTACATTTCAGTAAATCTATATAAGGATGAGAAAAAGTGTGGCTACATGCTGTTTATGCAAGATCTTTGGTGATTTCAGGAGTTGCAAATAATGAGGATTACATAAAATCAACTTTGAGAAGAGGCAAAAAGCATTAAATGGTAATGTCTTAAAATGTTTACTTTTGAATACTTAGCCAAGAAATCCATTCAGCCACCTTAAATACCCTTTGATTGGCCATTACACAGCATGAGATTTGATGTAAAACATTTCACCTTATACTGAATAGGATGTTCCTTACTTACTGCTAGAACTTTGATGAGTTTTTATAAATATCTTTACAGAACACAGATAAAACCAACCACTTTCAACAAAATATGATTCTAATCAAAAGTGGTTATTTAAATACAAAACATTTAATTTCAGCTACAAACATGAGTGATTTTCAATTAAGCTGTTCAAGTGACTACAGTCTGATAGAACTCAGGCAGAAAGGAATCAGTTGCAAATTGCCCCTGACAGGCCAATAGAGTGAGCTTTTCTAACATTTTAGCCTTAAGGCTGTTCTATCAGGGAGAGCAAAACTTAGTCTGTATCAATGATTCTCAAATTTTAACGTGTATCAGAATCACCTGGAGGGCTTGTTAAACATAAAACTCTGGCTTCATCCCCAGAGTTTCCAACTGTCTGAAGCAGAGTCAGGGAATTTGCATTTCTAACAAGTTCCAAGGTGATGCTTATGTTGCTGATCTAGGCTCATACTTTGAAAACCACTGGTCTATATCACGGAATATCTCCAGCTGCCTAACTATTGAACTTGGCCTTAGAAGGCTGAGTAGTTACACTTAGCTCAGCTATGAACATCATTGAATTAGGACAACAAATAAGCAGCTTTTCTTCACACTGTATTTCAGAAACATGGTGTACCCAAATTCCAGGTGGTTGTCCAACACAAATATTCTAGTTAAACGCAAATGTTGAGTGTGTTACTGATGAGCAACTTGCTCATGAAGGTGGATGCTTGTGATTAACAAAATAATAATAAATTAATGTATAAGAATCTTAATTAAACTGGACTGATAAGAATCCATTTCTGAAAATGAATCTAGCCAATGCTTAGATTCTTCCAAGGGTAGCCCTTTACAACATAAAAACTTCCCTTCAATTTAGATCTTGGGCAAAGCAAAAGAGGACCCCCAAGTCCAATTAACTAGCAAGACGGGTTGTTCAAAGACATATTGCCGGTAACAGCTGTTATTTCTTTTGGGCAGCCAGAATATAAGCTTTAACACCAAAGCTGAAAGAAACAAATCATCTACCTTTGAAGAGGTCTGTTTCCAAGGCTTATTCTATCTATTCTAGATACATGGACTCAGACTTTGCTGAAAGATAAAGACAAGAGAAAGAACCTAAGCAGATCTAAACAAGTAAAATATCTGACGTGTCTCTCATATCTTTCACTCTCATCTTCCTCTTCCTTTAGGCTTTCATTCAAAGCCAATTTATGTTAACTTTTTACTTCCTTGCCATTTTGTCTCTATTCAAGCAAATCCAGGAAGTGTTCTGCATATTGAACACTAACCAAACAAGCAAAACCAAATAAGCAAAAATTCTTCTTAATCTTTTATCCAAATCCACTAAAATAATCTTTCACTTTTCATGGATAATTATTTGCAGGCTGAGGGAAGCTTATTCGCTCAAGGCTTCAAGAGAAACATGACCTTTTCAGTAAACTAATATATTACAGCTTCTATACTAGTTTCCTATTGCTGCTGTAACAAATTACCGCAAACTCTGTGATATAAAACAACACAAATTTATTCTCTTACAATTTTGGAGGTCAGAAATTAGAAATCTGTTTCACTGGGCTAAAGTCAAGGTGTTGGTAGGGCTGGTTTCTCTGGGAGGCTCTGAGGAGACAATCAGTTTCCTTGCCTTTTCCACCTTCTAGTAGTCACCTGCATTCCTTGGTTTGTGGCCTTTCCTCCATCCTCAAAATGTATCACAACTTTTGCTTCCCTCATCATCACAGTGCCTTCTCCTCTCACTCCTGCTCCCTCTTATAAGGACCATTTAGATAATATCAAGCCCACTCAGGCAATCCAGAATAATCTTCCCATCTCAAGATTCTTAATTTGATCACATCTGCAAAGTCTCTTACTTTAAAAAGTCCCTTGTGCTAAATAAGGTGACATTCACAGGTTCCAGGAATTAGGACATGGACATATTTGAGGGGCCATATTCAGTCTACTGCAATTTCTTTTTAAATACAAGCTAATTTATAAACAATTTCTAGTCTAGAGACATAGAATCAATGAATATTGGGATCCCTAGCAGAAGGGGAAAAATATCCCACCAATTTACTTTGTAATTGCTGAAAATGGTGGATTGATAAGTAAAAAGTGTCAACCAACAGAGATACATAGCAATATGATATTTCCTATCCTATGATAAAGGGTAGAAGGCTATTACAGTGATTCTTAAGATTTTAATTGAGTTTCTAAAGCAATGCTAAAGGATTTCCATTTAAGTGAGAATGAATCACATCTGAGAAGACTTGGTTCTCTTCAAAGAAAACATCCAATCCTGTAAACCAAGCTGATGACAAGCTACAGAAAATGAACTAGTCCTAGGCAAAATTTCTAATAAACTACATCATATAAAAAATTAATCTTATTTTACACCTAAAGGGCAATTCCAGTCCATATTAACCTCTCCTACTCTGAACTTCCACAGTACTTACTGACAATACAAATATTTAACATTTATCATCTGCTACTTTGTATGGTAAATGATCTTATTATAAAATTACTATACTTTAAAAATGACAGCTAAATTTTTAAAAGATCCAGAGACTTAAATTAACTATTTTATATCATTATATATTCTAATTCATGTATTATTGCATAATAAGAGAAAGCATATATGCATTATTTTATACTCTCATTTTTGTTTCTTAACATTATTTACATATGTGCATTTATAGGTACTGATGTACTCTACACTTTAATGGTACTGATTGTGAAATTATTCACAAATTCAGGTCATCGGGATAATTCTAAAATATTTTGGGGATAGTTAACTTTTCATGTTCTGAGAGGTAGTGCAGCTTAATGATTCTGATGCAGGCTTTGCTCAAAGAGAACACTGTCAATTACCTGATGGGTGACTGTGCATGTGTGTAGGCAGCATTTCAAGATGGTCCCCCAAATTCCCATCCCTTGGGGTACGCACCCTGTATTATCATATTCCTTTGAGTGTGAGCAGGACCTGTGAATATGACAGGGTATCAATCTCATGATTATGTTACATTATATGGCAAACAGGATGTGTCAGATGTAACTAAGGTTCCTAATCAGTTGATTCTCAGTTATTAAAAGGGAGATAATCTTGGGTGGGCCTGACCTGATCAGGCAAGCCCTTTGAAAGAGGGTCTGATCCTGTTCCTCTCACCCCCTGCAATGTTAGACATTCTCCTTCTGGCCTTAAAGAAATAAACTGCCATGTTGTGGGCGGGCCACTGAGGGGGTCATGTGGCAAGGACCTCTAGAGCAGAAGGCAGTCTATGGCCAACAGCTGGTAAGAAAATGGGACATCCATTATACAGATGCAAGAAACAAACTTCCAATAACAACCATGTGAGCTTAGAAGAGAAACTTGAGCTCCAGATAAGAATGTAGCTTGGCTGACACCTTGACTGCAGCATTATTAAGACCGTTACCCAACAAAGTTGTGCCCATACCCATGACCTACAGAAACTGAGAGATAATAAATGTGTGTTGCTTTAAACTATTAAGTTTGTGGTAATTTATTACACAGCAATAGAAAACAAATACAGCACCTCACTCAACTTGCCTAAGCCTCAGGTTCCTCATCAGTAAAACAGGGATTTAAAAAAGCATGTATCTCAAAACTAATGGTGAGAAAGATAGTGAGAAAGATGGGCAGTTATGAAGGGTGCCAATTTATAAAAGTCCAATTTACAAAAAGAAAAAAATATTTACCAAAATTTCTTACAAGGAGAAACTCTATGTGTGTGTATGAGTGTCTGTGTATGTTTGTGTGTGGCCAGATCCCCAAAGGGCATGTTCAGTTACAG
Organism: Lemur catta; assembly: GCF_020740605.2. Taxonomy (NCBI): domain Eukaryota; kingdom Metazoa; phylum Chordata; class Mammalia; order Primates; family Lemuridae; genus Lemur; species Lemur catta. Next base: position 27,053,435 of record NC_059143.1, on the reverse strand, counting down.
TGGATTATCCCTAAACTGTCTTTGAGTGTAGTTATCTACCTTTATTTTGCTAAAGTTGGATTTGCAAGTCAGGCCAGGGTTGAATTGCTTGAGATGATAGAGAGGTTCTTCATCTTTCTCTTTCACACAAAAGATGTCAGTCTTATAACATTTTGCACCGCCTCGTAAGGTTCATGTGATGATTAAATGAGTTAATTCATATAGAGTGCTTAGATCATGACTAATATAAAGTTAGCATTCAAAAAATGTTTCCTGTTATTACTATTACTACTATTCCTGTCACTGAATTCTCTGCCTCAAGAACTTTTGAAGGCAGGGGCTATATTTATCCCCCTGTATGCATTTACTGAGGCCTGCACATAGTATATTCTCAATAAGCATGGGCTGACTGTGTCAGCTTGTAGAAACATTCAAGTTGGGTTATGGGTCACAGTCATTAAAGAAAAGAAAATTAGAATCCATGATGAGGCTGAATCATGTGCTAGTAATAAAGAGGAAGAGAGGAGAAATAGAAAATTCCCTGTTAGAGTCTGAATATAAGAAATTAAGTTATTTTATTAGTGGAGTTGAAGACAGATGTTGCCTTTGGGACACATGGAAGTAACAATGGGCCTGAATGAAACAGATGTGTTTTTCTTTCTGGAGCTGCTCCATGCTTTCTACGAGATATTTACAAATATAACTTTTCTTAACTAAGGCTTAAACTAACAAAAAATCCCAAACTGCTGCCTCTGGCATATGGGTCTATTATGAATTTTCTGATATGTAATAGTAACTTAGAAATCAATAAATGTTTTAAAAATTGAGGCATAATTTAAATTTTTAAAAAAAATTTGAGGCATAACTTACAATAAAATGCACAGATCTTAAGTGCACAGCTTGATGAATTTTACATTTGCATCTACCTGTGTAACTGTCAGCCAGATCAAGTTATAGGACATTTCCATTACTCCAGAAAGTTCCCTTGTGCCCTTTCTAGTTAATACCACCTACTCACACTTCCAGGGATAACCACCATTCTGACTTCTATGACCACAGATTCTTATATTTCCTATGCTGAACTTCATATAAATTGAATCATATAGTATACTATTCTTTTGTACCTGTCCTCTTTAGCTCAACATATTTTTTGAGCTTCTTCTATGTTGTGTGTATCAATAGTTCATTCTTTTTTTTAATCACTGCATAGTATTTCATTGTGTGACTATATCACAATTTTTTAATTCATTCTCTTATTGATAGATATTAGGTTGTTTCTAGTTTAGGGCTATGATGAATAAAGCTGCTATGAATATTCTTATATAAGTCTTTTTTTAGATATATGCATTTGTTTCTCTTGGCCACAGGGTCAGCATATGTTTATTAGAAGCTGCCCATAAGTTTTCTGAAGGGTCATTCTATTTCACATCCCATCAGCAGAGTACAAGAGTCCCAGTAGCTCTACTTCACACTAATACTTGGTAATGTGTTTTTTTTAAGCCATTCTGGTATGTGTGCAGTGAAATTTCATTATGGTCTTATTTTGTATTTCCTTCATATGTAATGATGTTGAACAACTTTTCTTATGCTCAGCCATTTGGATATCTTCTTTTGTTGAAGTGGTTGGTATAACCAAGACCTTTAGATAATTCAAATTAATTTTTAATGGACTGAAGATGGGAAATAAAAAATGAAGGTCAAGGAAGATCTTTGTGCAAATTATTTCTGATGAGAGGACTTGGCTCTAAATGGTCACCTTCACTGACCACTGAATGCTCAACATGCTCCCAGATCACCTTGTCACTTAGGCCATTCTTAACTCAGAGCTTACTATGTATTATGCTAAATGTTTTACATATTCAACCTATGATTCTTAACAACAACTCTGTAAGGCAGTTATTATAATTACCATTTTACAGATGAGAAAATGAGGCTCAATGAAGCAATACAACTTTCCCAAGGTCACATCACCACTGCTGGTGAGACATGGGAGTATGTCTTACTCCAGATCCCTACCCTTCCATTACTCTATACTGTTGCTCTTTTAAAAAAAAACTTCTTTAATGTGAAATATAATAACATAGAAATGTGCACAAAACAAGTATGAACAGCTCAGTAAATAATCACAAGGAAATACCCACATAAGCACTATCCAAGAAACCAAACACTGCTTGCACGCAGAAGCCCCTTTATGCCCCTGTACAATCACTACCCTCTACCTCTCCAGTCAAAGGAAATGACTATTCTGACTTTTATGGGAATACTTTTTTTGCTTTGATCCTTTTCTGCTCAAATATTCACATTAGAGTTCAGTTTTACCTGTTTATTTTTAGGTATAAATAGAATCATATGATTCTTTTATGTCTGGCTTCTTTCACCCAATATTATCTTTGTGAAGCTAATCAATGATACTATGTGTAGCTGTAATTTGTTCATTTTTGTAGCTATATAGCAGAGGTCAAAAAACTTTTTCTCCTATCCAAGTACTAACCAGGCCCAACTCTACTTAGCTTCCAAGATCAGAAAAATTTGGGTGTGTTCAGGGTGGTATGGCCATAGACAAACATTTTCTGTAAAGGGCCAGACAATAAACATTTTAGGCTTTGCAGGCCATATGGTCTTTTTGTTTTTTTATTTTAGCATATTATGGGGGTACAAAATTTAGGTTACGTATGTTGCCTTGCCCCCCCTCCCCGGCGAATCAGAGCTTCAATGTGTCCATCCCCTAGACAGTGCGCATTGCACTCATTATGTATGTATACACCCATCCCCGCCCCCCACATCTGCCTGATACCTGATTAATGTTATTCCTAAATGTGCTCTTAGGTGATGATCAGTGAAACCAATTTGATGGTGAGTACATGTGGTGCTTATTTTTCCTAGCTAAAGCAAGAGATAATACATAAACAAATGGGTGTAGCTGTGTAACAGTAAAACTTTATTTACGGACACTGGAATTTAAATTTCATGTAATTTTCCCATTTTGTGAAATATTCTTTTCCCCAATCATTTAAAAATGTAAAAATCATTCTTGGTTCATGGATTGTAAAAACTATGCAGTGGGCTGGATTTAGCTTCTATAGTTGGTCAAGTAAACTAGATGATTACATTGAATGCCCTTCAAATTAAATAATTCTAAGAATATGCTAAGATATGCTCAAAACCCAATAAGAAAACTGAACAATATGACTTGAGATGTGCTATGTATTTACATTTTTTCTACGTAATGAAAATGAGTTGGATGGATGCTTAATCAGAAAGGAACAGAATGGATGCTTAATCAGAAAGGATGGATGCTTAATCAGAAAGGAACAGAAAGGAACAGAATGACATTTAGTAGAAAAGTGTGCATAGGCTGGGAAAACAGACTGGATAAATTTTTTAAAAAAAGTTTAGACAGGAAAATGATCTACAGATCACAACAGATAAAAAAGGTGAGCTCCCAACAGTAGCATGTTAGGATGTGTCTTACACAAAAAGTATCACAGTCCCTGGCTATTAGAAATGACTTCTGACAATGAGATCCTTAACATAGCCACGCTATGAAATCCACAGCATAATAGAAAGATGAGGAGAAAATGCAGGCATTTTTGGCTTAAGACAGAACTGGAGCATAATTTCTCTTAACTTGGGTAGATACCGGCTAATGGCTAGATGAAAAACTACCTATGAGAAAAGAACAAGGTTTAAAAAAATATGTGAGAGACTTTGATTGGACACAATAAAGAATTTTCCAATTTTGAGGGTTAGTAAATTCTTGAGTTGGAAGGTTTTCTGAATCTTTTAGGTATCTTTTAAAAATATGACAGATTTTTTTAAAGACTGCATAGAAAATAACAATATGTATGATATGATTTTGTATATATGTATGCACACATACACAGGTACAGGCACATACATGAACACACACCAAAAATCACACACTATTCCTATTGTAATCCAAGGTTTTCCCATGTTCTTTTTTTTTTTTTTTTTTTTTGAGACAGTCTCACTCTGTTGCCCGGGATAGAGTGCCGTGGCGTCAGCCTAGCTCACAGCAACCTCAAACTCCTGGGCTCAAGTGATCCTCCTGCCTCAGCCTCCCAAGTAGCTGGGACTACAGGCATGCGCCACCATGCCCAGCTAATTTTTCTATATATATTTTTAGCTGTCCGTATAATTTCTTTCTATTTTTAGTAGAGACGGGGTCTCGCTCTTGCTCAGGCTGGTCTCGAACTCCTGAGCTCAAAGGATCCGCCCGCCTCGGCCTCCCAGAGGGCTAGGATTACAGGCGTGAGCCACCGCGTCCGGCCTTATATGTTAAAAAAAACAATTGCATTATTACTTTGTGAAATACCATCAGTAAGTAAACAGTGATGCTTTATAAGTTTCTGTAAATCATTTTTATAGGCCTGGTCAACCTCTCTGCTACAGAGCCATAAGAAACGTGAACTAAACTGCAGTAATTATTTTTTGCAACAGATTGTTATTAACTTTGGATGTTTAGGAAGTGATTAATTCCAACGCATCTATGAGTTGGAGTTGTTAACCATGGAATTAGTCAATAGTACCAATAGTTTTTATTGGTATTCATTTCTCTGATGATAAACAATAATTTCCTATCCTGGCAAGCACCCTATTAACAATCCTCATATTCCCATTGATAGCCTTATAAGAATGAAAATCACAATTTTTTTATTTCAAAATTTAACCCCTCTGCTCTTTATTTTTTTTTGAGAAATCAGTAGTGAAAGACCTAGATAAATATTTCTAAGCCTCAACTACTGTGTGGGGCAGATCACTGTATTTCTCAGACCATCTGGAGTTAATGTGGAATAAGGCACAGAATGACATGCTGCATTTTTTACATTGGGCATACATGGACCGGTTGTCAAGCTGACAGAAAATACGTAATGCAACAGCTGCACTGTGTGGTTTGCCAAAGTCTCATCCCGAATAAATGTTCATTTTCCCCAGTGCAATTAACTCTCCTGTACTGGCAGATTTTGCTAGAAGATCATCAAGGTAGATTACCTTCCAGTGTTATGAACTAAATACTTACAGGTGTTATATCATCAGTTATAACTTACAAACTTTTGCATTTAGCAAGACATCCAGGCAAATGAATCATCTAATTTATGAATTATTTATAAGAAATTCACAGCATGCCCCTGGTGTCATCCATGGCCTTTTCCAGGTCATATGACACCAATTAGAGCTGAATTTTAAATTATTCAATAACCTGAACTCTCTTGTCATTTAACATATAGATATCAATGCAGTAAACAAGTTAAATCTAATGGGCCCTAGAGGTTTAAGTTCCTCCACTGCTCAGCAGCTGAAGCTGTAGGCCATCAATGGAAGAGAAAATAACAGAATGCAGCAGTCAAACACATTTGCAAGGCACTAATAACTTATTCTAGTTCCCACAGGGATTGTAGCACAACTTAGGAATATTGAATCTAAAAGACATTAAAGTCAATAATTATGAGATTTAAAAGAATATAGGCACACATAAGGCACATAATAATATGTAAATAACAGAACCCTAGTAACAGATACCAAATACCATATCAGATTCTAAGACATGCATACCGTAGGCCTGTCAACATTTTAATAGTAACTACCAGACTCAGAAAAGGCTAAACCCTCATATTCTTTAATCATTACTGTATTTCCTGAAAGTTGGAATTTGTTGAGTTGCTATAAAAATAAAGAGACATCATGGAATAAATGACAGAATACTTGAGTTGAGGTCAAAAGTACTTAGAATTATTGTAGAATTAGAATCCTCGTACTGTAACTTAGTAGTTCTGTTATTTTAGGCGACTCACTGTATTTCTGTTAAGCAAGTTTAGTCATTTTGTAAAAGAGAGGGTTGGGTTTGATGATCTCTAGGTTTATGCTATCTTTAAGAGGTGAAAAACCCGGGATTGGGTTGTACCCCAAGGAAATGAGAGAAAAGAGATCTGAATGAGAAATCATACCAGTTAGAATCATTCAGCTAAGAACAGACCTACAGCAAAATTACTGAATGTCCCTTGGTTTTATTTCCCCCAGCAAGTTCTGTGTTATGTGACTCACATGCTGAAGAACTTAAATCAGCATCTTAATTTACATATCTGGTCACTAAATCTGAAAGAAATGTAATTGAAGATTGAATAAGACAAATGTATAATTGTGAAGATAGTCCTAAATATTTTGATGGGATTTAAAAGAGACAACCATTCACCACAGAACTATGTATCAATGGTACTAGTTCAAAATGCTTTCACATATATGATTGCGATTGCTAAATAAAAGCAGCTTTCTGTATGGTTTTCTAAATTTGTAAGAGGAAACAGAAGCATAAGCCTAGTTTCATTTACTTAATGAAGAACAGAAAAAAGGTGGAATAATTTTATAGAGGAAATAGGACATAGGCAAAGACAAGGTAACCCCCAGTTGAAGTGGTGAGAACAATCTTCAGAGGTAGAAAATAAAAACAAAATATAATGAAGAATTCATTTAAGGATGCACCACAAGAAAATGATCCATAAAGGGTATATACCAATTTTCCTGTGTCACCTTCTTGGTGTTATGTTTGCAGAGAGTATTCTGAGCTACCGAAGGACACTGCTAGGGGCTGTTCACTGACCTCTCTCTGTCTTTCCAGTAATAACCAGGCTCAGGAACAGAAACAAGAATGTAGACACACGTTTCAATGCAGTTCTTTTTAAAAGAAGCAAACAAGATAAACTTGCGTCATATGAAGGAAAGTTTTAACAAAGAATTCTTAAGATATTTTCTAGAAAACACTATCTGCATGTGACCAACTGTGACTAAAGGAGAGTTCAGAGTTTACATTGCATTTATGCTATTGGATAAGGGGAAAAATGTATTTAGATTATATTTTTGAGATTAGCAAGTGAAAAGAAACTCTACTGAAAAAGAGTATTTAAGAAACATCAAGAAGTATAACCCTATAGTAGACAAGAGGATGAAAAACCAGACTTGTTTATTATACCAAGATTTCTGAAAGCGAGTCACAGCTCTAGTAGATCAGTCTCTTAAACGTCTACATTCATTTTTTTTCCCCTGTGCAAGTGGCTGCAGCCCAGGGATGCTGAAGAGACCTAGTGAGAAGCATTTCTAAAAGCACAGGGAACTACTAAACCAAAGAGATTTAAGGTGGCCACCCTTAGAGGAATAGCCTTTTCCTGGGGACTCAAGATTGTTTAGAACTCTTAATCCTTTAATTATATACCGCCAAATCTTGGCTTTTAAAAATTTAGGATATTGTTGATTAGTTAGTTTAGTTTATTGTAAAAAAGCAAGAGAAGAGATTTCATTCAGAAGTCAATAAAAAATAAAATGATTTGATTTCCTAGTGCTCAAGTGCTCTAGCTCCTTTTTTCTACTCTTCAAAATTCTGCTCATTATAACAGCAACTCAGAATACTGCAATTAAAAAAATAAATAAAAAAGAAGATAGTAAAAGCAAAAAACCCCAAAAGTTCTTCTCATGATTCAAGGCTGAGTGGTGCCACTTCCCTCCACTGTGGTTTCCCTATTCCTCCAGCTCAGAATATTGTGTCTTCCTAGGCATCCCAAGAGCAATTTGCTCATTTCTCTATTGTTGAAGTTATATCATCCTGCTGCATCAAAGTTAAGTGTTAGCTGTTTTCACATCTCTAAGTTTCCTTGTCATGTTTAAGCATTTATTTACACTTTTCTTAAGGGAAACTGTGAACTCTTTGAGGGCAGAGACCATGTATATTTTGTTCATTGCTGTATCTTCAATAAAAGATAGGAAGTGTTCAATAAATGATAGGTTTTGCAGAGTTTGGCCCTGCTCCAGTATATTGTATGGGACGATGTTACTTTCAAAGTCATATTTCAATGACACCATTCTTTATAAATAAATTAATTAAATTAATAAATATTTGTTGGATGAACAAATCAATAAGCAGGAAGCAGAAGCAGCAACAGCTAAATGGGCCTTTTATCCTATGGAACTTGATAGTAACTTATCTAAAAATGTATTTAATGTACTCCAGGAGCCACTTACTTTTTATATTTTCTTAGTGTTCAGAAGTTGATAAAAAGTTCTATAAACACAAGAAAAATTCCAACTATGTCTTATATTACACAGAGGTAATAAAAATATGAATCTAGGTGACTATTAGATCTATGAAATAGTAAACTACTACTAGGGCACTTTTTGCTTTAAACTTAAAGTGCAGATCATTGTATTATTTTCTAAAATGTTCCACGAAAAAGAAACTATATTATTGAAAGACTACAAAATATGTGCTATGCCAACCTAGAGTAAGAACAGGCAAACAGACAGGTTATAAGACATAATACCTGAATAACAGGCAACTACCTCAGGATTCCTACTCTGAGTTTTCTTTTTTTTTAAATCAGCCTTAATATACATAACTTTCATATCATAAACAAGAATGACACATTCTGAAACATTCAGAATTATGTTCAGAAGAAATATTTATGGAAACTTGGGACAAGCAGGGTTTTAAAAAATGTAAAGTTAATTGTGTTTTTCCCCCAAATCCTTTTTCAGTTAATGGTGTCATCCGAAGTGTAAAAAGATACCACCAAACAAATACAGTTCTATAACTATTAAAAAATACTGAAAATAAATATTTTCCTTTTGCTCCCTGCTTTGGGTGCTGCTTAAGTACTAAAATATGAGACGAAAAGATTAGGATGCTGGACATTTGGGGAGGAATGATTTTTTTTTTAAGTCATTAAATAGAAGATACAAAGGAATGGAAAAAACTTCTATAGCCAAAAGCCAAATCTTGTATATTTGTTTAAAAATAGAAGGGAATAGTGTATATAAAAATACTACAGATTCAGTATTATTATCCTCCCTATCTATAATTTTATTGAAAGGAATAGGCTGCTACATTGGAATGAGCAGACAGCTCGAGGACCTTGAAGAATTTGCCAGATACTGTGCTAGGTGCCAGGAATACAAGGCTTAATGAGACAGAGTCCCAACCTTCACAGCCCTCAAATTTTGGCTAAGGGGGAAAGTATTTTATGTGATAAGGTCTGTCAAGAGTGTTATATGCATAGGGCAGCAGTAGGGAGATTACTTTTGCCTTTAGTTGGGACAACGAAAGTAGGAAAGGATTTTTAGCAGAGTTGACATAGAAACTAAATTTTAGAAGACAAATTGTAGTTAATTTATGATAAAGGTATTTGTGAGGGTATGGTGGGTAGGACATTTCAGATAGAGTGGAAAATATGAGAACAACAAGGATTATCAAAATACATATTAATTTGTATAGTGAGTCCAAGGATGGCAGAAAGGGCAATGGAGAATGGATGATGCCAAAACCTTAGGTAGGGGCCAGGGAAGAAAAGGTGTCAATGCCATATGAAGTTTCACTTTTCATTTCCTATGCCCATTTATGGACAATGAGCTAAATGATGAGTAATTGGAAGGAAATGAGATAAAGGACAAGCAATCTACTCAGTACTAAAAGAATCAAACATACAGTTTATATGAGGAGATAGTAGAAGACAAAAAAGAAGGCAGGGCTACCATAGGTGAAAAAACTAACAAATTAAATCGAAATAATGTAATTAAAATTAAAGTGTTGAGATCTGCAAATTATACTGAATGATCTTTGGAGTCTGGAGACTAGGTACAGGGTAGATGCCTAGCCAAGGCACAAAAAGGAACTACCTTTGTATGTAGGAAGAAAAGCACCAACAACCTTACTAACATGTGTTGATTAAGTACTCGCAGCAGTCTCCAACCTTTTTGGCACCAGGGACCGGTTTCATGGGAAGACAATTTTTCCATGGTGGACCAGAGGGAGGTGGTGAGGGGTGGAGTACAGGTGGTGATGCGTGGCCCTGTTTTCTTAACAGGCCACAGACCGATACCGGGCTGTGGCCAGAGGATTGGGGACCGCAGCTCTATAGAATTTCCTCAGGGCCTAGAACAGCAAAGTCTCAAAACAGTTGGGCAGAATCTATTGTGAATAAGCTTGTTTCAACCAACCTCCCTCCAAGAACAAACAACAGGACAAAATATTTTTAAAAATCTGGTTGAAGGCATTGAAGTGTTACCCAAGTAGTGAGAACATGAAGGAGCCAAGATTTCAGATAGAAGATAAATAATAAAAGATGACTTTAACATTACTCAACACTTTTCTGTTCAAGACATTCATTCTAAATTAGGAAGTGCTGGCTGAGGAGCTAAGAGGAGCTTTAAGCAGTCTCACAGGGCTAGGAACAAAATTTATTTAGATTTTGGAACCTACTGAGAAAGAGAGGGCTTGTCAAACACCACAGGCTTTCAGATGGAACTCCTGAAAAGCTAGTAGTAAGAATGAAATAAAAATAGAAAAGATCTCATAAATACTAAAGCTGAACTTCAAATTGACCCAGTCCCTGACTGGGTTAAAGTCATTGTCTCAATGCTAACTGCCTGTATGAAGAAAAAACAAATTCTCTTTGGAGAAAGATAACATCAAACAGAGACCTATATTATATCTAAATTTTTCATAGGCAATGTCTAATATTCAATAAAAAATAAGGAAGCATACAAAAAGATAAGAAATAACAGACTTTCAAAGGAAAAAAAAAGGACATAGCCAGAAAGAGAACCAGAGAGCCAAATACTAGCATTGACAAACATGGACTTTGTAATTGTTATTATGTAATTAATAAATTAAATGACATGATGGAGAATATTGCAAAGAATTGGAAACTAGAAAAATATCAAATGGAAATTTTAGAACTGCAAATATAAAAATAAAATTAAAGACTTAGCAGAAGATTAAATATATCTGAGACAACTAGTGAAGTGGAATAAAAGTCAGAAGAAAATGTTTAGATTAAAGTGAATAGAGGCAAAAGGATAGAAATATAGAAAACATGTAAGAGATACATGTGCCATGAAAAAAGGCTAAAATGCATGCAACTATAGTATTAGAAGAAAGGAAGAGAGAAAATGAGGAAGAAGTAATACTGGATAATGGCAGAGAATTTTTCACAACTGAAAAATTACATAAAGCCACAAATTTAATAAGCTGCATGAATCCAAAGAAATACAAAGAAAGCCACACCTAGAGCACATCATAGTAAAACTGCTGAAAACCATAAGACAAATTCTCAAAAGTCAACAGAGAAAATAAGCATCTTACTTTCAAGGAGGCAATAAAAACACAAATGATTTTTAACTGAATATAATTCTATTACGTAGTGAAAATATTCATTAAAAATGTTTTGTTTCTAGTCATAAGGGAATAAGTGGGTTGGAAATTAACCTCCAATTATGAACAACAAGAAAAACTGACAAAATATAGGAAAAACCTATCTCAGACAGTAAGCAGCAGGCTGCAAAGATTGTGATCTCTAAGAGAAAAGAAGCAAATTTAGTGAATCCAACAATATCCTATAATATGTTCTGCCTGGTATCAACTTCTAAACTATAGCACAGGAGAGGAGGAACCCAAATAGGGCCCAATACTTTCCCCGAGTTTAGGAGTCAGAGATTAGAGTTGGAGGAGGCTGAAGTGGCCAGAATTTGATAGACTAAGTACCCAAGGGAGCAAAAGGGTGTCTTTGAGTCATTGACTGAATACCAATCTGTACGTGTGAAGTGTGAGAATTCACGAGCACAACCTGAGAACAACCTCCAGGGAAAGAACAATTACAGGGAAGGTCCAAAAAGAACAATTAGAAAACTGCAAGACAAGGGCGGTCCACACCAGCCACAGTGGAGAGGTCTCATTGAACACAAAGAATATTCAAGACAGGTTACAAAAGACCCAACCTTACATGTGTGGCAAAATTAACCCCAGAGTAAAGACTAAATTATAATCACTCCAAAATAGTTCAAAAATAGACTAGAATGGATCAAACTCATCCAAAAGTAACCTTACTGCTGCCCAGAACAAACACCAGCATTTTATAAGGGAACACAAAGAAATCCGGCATTCAACAATGGAAAATCACAATGTGCGGCATTTAGTTACTAGATGAAGAAATAAAATGTGACACATGATCAAAAGAAAAATTAACCCACAGAGACATAAAAATAACAGAGATGATGGAATTATCAGGCAAGGACCTAAAATGAGCTCAATATGTTTAAGACTATAGCAAAAAGCATGAGAGAAATGCAAAAAAATATATATTTTTAAATATGAAATGAAAATTTTCACTTTATTAAATTAACAGCACCTTAGACACCTGCAGAAGACCAGTGGTCTGAAAGATAATTAGAATGACAAATTATACAAAATGATGCAGAGAGAGAAAAAGGTATAATAAGAGAGAGACAGATCCAGGAGGGAAGACAAAATACTGTTAACCATTATGAAAATATTAAACAATATAACATATATATGTATGTTTGTATCTACCTATATACACATACATATATGTGTACATATATTTGTATACACATGTATGCATACACACACACATACATACATACATACACATACACAAACAGGAGTTCCAGAGAGAAAAAGTGGGAGAACAGAAAAATACCTGAAGGAATCATGGTCTAAAATTTTTCATATTTGTTCAAGAAGCTCATTAAATTCCATGCAGGAAAAAAACAAAGAAAATGACACCAATTCACATCATAATAAAATAGCTGAAAACTATTGATAAGACAAAATCTCAGTAGTATTCAAAGAAAAAAGAAACATTACAAACAGAAACATGAAATACTTAGCAATAAATTTAACAAAAACTATAGTTGATCTAAATGAAAATCTTTCATACTTTGGAAGATACCACTAAAAAAAGAAAAGTCACAGACTGGGAGAAAATATTTGTAGACCATTTTTCTGATAAAGGATTTAGGTTGAGAAAATATAAAGAACTCTCAGAACTCAATAATAAAAAGACAAATAATGCAATTAAAAAATGGGCCAAAAAGTAGGCAAAAGATATAGACATTTCACCAAATAAGATATACAAATAAATAATCACCACATGAAAAGACACTCATCATCATTAATCATTAGGAAAATTAAAGTGATAAGCATGTTAACCAAAGTGATTAAAATCAAACACTTTATATCCACTACAATGGTGATGAAAAAAATATACAGACATTGAAGATTTGGAGAAACTGGAAGTCACATACAGTGCTGGTGGAAATGTAAAATGGTATGGCCATTTTGGAAAACAGTTTCTCAATTTCTTCAAAAGTTAAACTTACCTTACTACGCAGCAATTTCACTTCTAGGTATCTAGTCAAGAGAAAGGAAAACGTGTCTACACAAGCACTTGTAAGCAAATGGCTACAGCATCATTATTCATAATAGTTAAAAACTGGAAACGATCAAATGTCTATTAACTGGTAAATGGTGAAACAAAATACAGTATATCTATAAAATGGAAAGTATTCAGCAATAAAAAGGAACAAATTACTGATACATGTCACAATATGAATAAATCTAAAAAATGAAGCCAATAGAAATCAAATGCATATGGCTATCTATTGTATGATTTCCATCTATATAAAATGTCCAGAAAAGGCAAATCCATAGATACAGAAAAAGTAGATTAACTTTGGCCTAGACTGCCTAGGCCTTAGGGTAGGAATAAGGATGACTGCAAATGGGCACGAGAAATCCTTCTGGGGTGATTGAAATGGTATAAAACTGGATTGTGGTGATTGTTAGACAACTGTATAAATTTACCCAAATCACTGAATTGTACACTTAAAATGGGTGAATTTTGTAATAAAGCTATTAAAAAGGACAAGATTCATTCATTCATTCACCAATATTTATTGGATGCCTACCATGTATAAAGTACTGTTCTAGGTACTACGGAATCATCAGGGACTACAAAAAGCCTAACCTAATGAAATCCATATTCTAATGGAAAGAGACAAACAAACAAGTGAAAAACTAAATTATGAGGTCAGTGGTAAGTGGTAAAAGACAATAAAAATAGGAATATTTGATGAAGAGTAATTGGGATGAACGAAAGAAACATACAGTCCCTAGTACTTGCCTTAGGATTTCTGTTATCCTTATAGGATCCCATCTACTATGATAGGCAACCCATCATTAATGTGAGAGAGCCACGCTTCAACTTGTTTCACGTGGGCCTTTTACAGTCTATTAGCTGAAAAGTCATTTGATTTGGGTAGAGATTTATTACACAAAGCCCTATATCCTTATGGCAATATATAAATGGTCAACCATACAGTTTGTAGAAAACAGGTAGAAATAAATAAACTGTAAGAACAGAAAACACAAGCACTTCAAATAGGCCAGATGTTGCTTTCTTTACTGCTAAGAGTGAATGATACATTAAAATGAAAAGTTACTGCAAGAATATTTATAATATATGGTGTTGTAGGGTCTGGATATAATTGTGAGGTACTGTGTACTATATAATTTTTGACATATTTTATTATTTTTAACAATTTAAAGAACATAAAAAATAAATTAGCTCTGTAATATAGACTAAATGTGAGAGACCCTGCTCACAGAACGTTGTCCTAAAAGGCTACCATAGGGGAATGTATGCATGTAAACAGCATAAACCTGAACTCTTATGGCACTTTTCATGTGGATAGGGAGAGCATACTCAGGCATTTAAAGTAGGAGGCTAGCCTAGGCAATGACTCCAAATAAAAAGAGCCGGTATCTATGAGCATGGGCCAGGCTTACTGGCAACAGTCTTCATGTTCATGTTTCAACAAGAACTAATCAACTCAAATTGAATAGCTGTACATGTCAAAATGTCATCATCTGTTCAACACAGACCATCTGTCCAAATAAGTTACGTGTAAAGGGCTTCCACCAATCAGTTTCACCTAGGAGATTGGCACAACTTTAATATGGATAGACAGCATCCAGCGTCTATCAGTGCTATTAGCTGAGTCCTAATCATGTACTGATTTAAATGATACCATAGTCAGCTTGTTTTTAATTACTTTGTGAACAAAAACTTTCTTTTACAGATGGAAGGGCAGGACAATCTGCCTCTTCCCCCAAAGTACTCGAACTTGAATGTCACCATGTTATCTTTCAATGCTCTCCAGAAACCACTCAGACCAAGGGTGGTTTCTTTCACAGAGCAGCTTTCTGAGCAAAGGTGCTAGGCAGCACCAAGTACATCTGCAATCAAAGCTTAGGTAACAGGTGACCCTTTTGGGGGCATTACTGGGAAAACAAAAGCAGCATTAAGGTAAAATCTTCCTAATTATTCTTAAATTTAAATCTGACTCTAAACATTGAATTTTTCTTCTCTGAAGACAGAGTTTGAGGGAAAGGCAGGGGAGAAATCTGAGGTGGCATAGAGACATAGAGAGGAACAGAGAACAGAGAGAAGTAGAGGAAAGAAAGGAGTGAGGGAAAAAAAGAGCAGCACTTAAGCCAGGAAGAGCTATATTGAAGAAAAGTATCAATTTAGTGCATTTCAAACTGTTTTTCTAAAAACCCTGTTAACATAAATAAAGGACTCATTTTTTGTGCTGAAAACAGCATAGATGATTATCTTACACTAAACCAAAATTAGTTTAAATCCTCTTACCAACACAGATCAATCACAGAAAAAGCACATCACATAAGAATGGGTAAAATTATGACAAAGGAAAAGACTTTTGGATCTGAAGTTGAATTTTGCTCATTTTCTATCTTGGATACTCATTTGTTTTCTAGCATTTGTGTGATTAAGCACACTGATCATTTCTTTTGATAGAAATATTTCTAATTTATACCAAGGAAACATATTCATAAAACTGCATGTGAAAGGACGCACCAGCAGTTTCATTAACAGATGACATTTCCATTACATGAGCCCAGAGGTTCTTAAACTTTGGTGTTAGAAGGTTTGCTAAAATGCAGATATCTGGGCTCCACCCCCAAAATTTCTAATTCAGTAGTTGCAGGGTGGGACCTGAGGATTTACTTTTTTTTTTTTTTTGAGACAGGGTCTTGCTCTGTCACCCAGGATGGAGAGCAGTGGCCTCATCATACCTCACTGCAACCTCAAACTCCTGGGCTCAAGTGATTCTCCTGCTTCAGCCTCCTGAGTAGCTATAGGTGTGTGCCACCACTCCTAGCTAATTTTTCTATTTTTTTTTTTTTCCAGTTCCTTGGAAAGGAACAACCAGGGAGTTGTAAGCAAAACAATTCCCAGAAGTCACACAGGACAGGGATACGTTCAAGTTTTGACTGGCCAGAAAGACAGTCTTGGTTGATCTCAGGACATTCAACCTCACTGAGAAATCAGAAAGAGCTAAATAAACAGTTGCTAGAGAAAAGACTATCCTATAGACAGGCCCTAACAAAGCTTAAAAACAAGCCTTGAAAAGATCAAGCTTATCTACAAATAACTTAAATCCTTGCCAGAGAAAACACTCTGTAAAGGAAGACAACAAAATCCAGACATTCATTAATGTAACACCCATGTTGATGATCATCTAATAAAAAATTACAACATATATGATGAAATTTGACTCATTTGAATCAACAGAAAAACACTTAGAGATGACAAATGATGGAATTTGTACACAATGATTTCAAAAGACCTATTATAAATAAGCTTATCATAATTAAGGATTTAAAGAAAAACATGAACATAATGGTAACAGAAATGAAAGATATTAAAAAAACCAGAAAGGTTTTTTTAAAGAAAACAACACCAAGGGACATCATTATCGTGTTGCTGAAAACTAGGACAGAAATATCTTAACAGTAGAAAGGTTAAAAAAGACATACAAAAGAACAAAATAAGAATGACAGCAGAATCTTATTTTGTAAAAACATACGCAAGCCAGAAGAAATGATACAATATTTTAAAAGTGGTTCAATGGAAGGAAAAAAACAAAGTGCTAAGCCAGAATGTATAGCTAACAAAAATTTCCTTTAAAAATTGAAAGTGAAATAGATGTTTTCAGATGAACAAAAGATAACAAAATTTATTGCCAGAAGACCTACATGGCTATAAACAAATAAATAAACATCTTTAGGTATAAATATCTGTCATAAGGTTATACATTGTACATCATAATGAAGTGGTAAAATATTATTTGAAAGTGTAAAGGATCCAAATACTCCAGTAAGAAGTCAAGGATTAAAAAAAAAAGTCAGAGATTGTCAGACTGAATTCCAAGATCCAACTATACACTATCTATGAGAACCCTACTATAATTATAAAGATAAAGATGGGATAAAAGTAGGAAGATGGAAAAGGATATATTCTACAAATACTAATTATAAGAAATCTGGAGTTGTTATATTAATATCATACAAAGTATACTTCAGAAGAAGTAATAATATCAGGGATAAAGAGGCATGTTTCAAAATGATAAGAATTTAATGTACCAAGAAGACACAACAATCCTAAATGTAAATGTATCTAATAACTGAAATTCAAAATGCATAGTGGAAATTATGTACAGAAACAAAATAAAACAAAACAAATCCATAATCATGGTTGGAAATTCCAAAGTTCTTTTGTCATAACTGATGGAAAAAGTAGATCAAAAATCAATAGGTATACAGAAGACCTGAACAACACTATAAAAATATTGACCCTATTGATATACATCTAGAACATTCCAGCTAATAACTGCACATTACAATATTTTTACATGCAGATGAAATATTTACCAAGACAAGCCATAGCATAGAATATAAAACAAGTCTCAATAATTTCAAAGGATTGAAACTGTGGAAAGTACATTTTCTGATTACAAGGGAATTAAATTAGAAATAAATGACAGCAGGCTATCTGCAATCTGCAAATATTTGGAAATTAAGAATCTTATAAATGACTATAAACTGTTCAAAGAGGAAACAACAAAGATAATTAGGTAATAATTTGAAATGAGTCAAAACAAAAACACAACAAAATTTGTGGGATGCAGCTAATAGAGTTCTCAGAGGGAAATGTATAGCTTTAAGTTCCACATTAATTATCTAAATGCCTATCTTAGCAAGTTAGAAAAAGAAATGCACATTAAAAGTGAAAAAAGGCGAAGAATGGAAAAATTAATATAAGGGCAGAAATAAATGAAAACAAACAATAGAGAAAATCTAATAAAAGCTGTTTTATTAAAAAATCAATAAGATTGATCAAGAATAAAAGAATATATAAATGATAAAAATAAAGAAGAGGCACATAGATATAGATGTCATAGACATTATCAAGATAATAAAAGAATATTATAAACACTTAATGCTACTATATAGAACATCCTAAATGAAATGAACAAATTCCTTGAAAGACACTACCAAATTGACTGAAGACAAAATAGAAAATCTTAATACCCCTATGTAAATTAAAGAAATTTAAGTAGTAATTAAAAATATTCTCACAAAGAAAACTCCATTCCTGATGGCTTCTGTGGTGAATTCTGGCAATCATCATTTAAAAAACAATGCATACATTGACTCAGAAAACAGAAGTTTCCAATTCATTCCAGTTCATTTCCAAAACAATTTCCAATTCATTTACGAAAGCCAGAATTACTCTAATATCCAAACCAGACAAACCATCACAAGAAAAGAAAACTACAGATCAAAATCCCTCATAGATGATGTTAAAATGTTGAGGGAAAAAAGATATTGCAGAGTTAACCAAATAGTCAGTTGCTCCTTGCCATGGTGCTGCCAAAGTGTCCACATACAATCATCGTCAGCTGTAGAGAAATTAAACCCAACTGTTCACAGATGTTCAAAGATATGAATAGCACAAAAATGAATCTTTCTTCAGAAATGTAACATTTAAAGCTTTGAGGTAGAACTAAGAAAGGGAAAAACTAGAATCAAGTTTACTACTATCTTATGCAGTAAAATGACAGTAAAACTCAAAGGCAGATTTTAAGCAGATTTTAAGATTCTCACCGGTATGAAAAAATGTGATCATCATCTGCATTTAAAATATAAGAGAGGAAAGTGCTATAAAATGTTAGCAATGGTATTCAATGACTGTAGGGCTCACTTGTTTACTGTAAGAGTTATACCACAATATGCTCAAATTACTTGCATGATGGGCTATGGAAACTCTATCCTGAACCAACAGAATGTATGATGGCTTATATTTTCATAAATTTTTTTTCATCTTAACATAACTCTCATCTCCCAAAACAACAATTTTGTAACAGTTTAATGAGAACAAAACCACAGTAAGAGAACATTTCTTTTTCTTACTTTCAGATTAAAAATATAAAATGGCAGAAGGTAAGGGAGTAAATTTGGGACTCGACAGGTCTCCAGGTTCCTTAGACTGCTATGTGAAATACAATGTATCAAGCAAAAGTATCTATAAAGTATTTTTTAAAGAGTTTTTCACTGTAAGATGTACGCAATTTAACATCCAAAGCTCTTTAATTTCCAGGTTATATTAATAAATAGCAGCCTTCTCTAAAGGCACTTTGTTATCTTAACAGTACACAGAAGAACTTGCCAGCCTGTTCAGTTTTCCAAAATGATCATGTAGGTGGTCCTAAGACTGCAATATCATTCTGAAACTTCAGCCACCTTTCATTTTAAAGCTATAATGCTAAAATTTCAATTAGGAGTACAGTATGTGATTGAGGGGCCAAACTAGCATTCTAATCCCAGTGAGTTTTCATATTATATGAGTTTTGAAATAATAAAATCTATATCCTCCTCTGAATATTACTCATTTTTCATCTCTCAAGAAATTGACCAGAATTTTTATCAGATTAGAAAAGAAGTTGACAACTCTTATATTCCTGAGTGTTACCAGCAGCTCTGCCTTTCTTGAAATCTTCTCCTACCTTAATTTCAATGAGGCACATGCTTGGGTTCCTGCCAGGCCAGGTGCCAACTAAATTCCTCAATTAAAAAAAAATCATTTAAGAAATACTCATGCTCTAACTGCTTCAAAGTAACTTTCAAGAAATTTTCTTCTTAAAACCAAAATAAATGCAAAGAAATCCTACCAAATACTTTTTAGAAGCTGTGAAATGCCATCTCTAAAGTCAGAACTTGGTAGTTGTGCTAAGGGCATTTTTCGTTTTTAAAAAGAAAAGTTTCTCATACAATAGGTTTCATTACAGGAATGTATTGATTGAAACTAGTTTCATTGCCACTAATGTTCTGCTTAATTTTAAAGATAACATAATATTGAACAGAATAATGTGTTCTATTAATAACATTTTATTGAAAAGAGTAAACTGATTTATTGCATTTGTTTGTCCAAATAAGCAACCAGATCATTTGCCATAAATCTTCTCGAGTCTAAACAGAAGGTTGAGATGCAACTTGATAAAAATAAAAAGTTATCATAAAACATAATGAAAAATCCAATTTGAAAATTAAACAGTGCACTGCCCAGCTTCATGCTTTGTTTAGGGTCTGAAGCTTGCAATGAAGATGAAAGAGCTGCTCTGGTTTAGTTAAAATGGCTATTGTGAGTCTTCATTTGGGAAAGTCTATAAAAATAATTAAAATCTGTTAGGGGAAGTCTGGCCATTTAGCTTCTGAGGCAATTCACTCTAATCTTATTGCGTGTATACTTTAAAATAAAGAAGCTTATTTTTTATTTAAAAATACTTTTAAAGTTGAACTTTATTTTGTGGGGGTGAGAGAGGGCAGACTTAACACAAAACTTGTGCTCACAGACTAAAACATTTCTCTCTGGAACTTTAGTTTTCAATAAGCTCACCCAAATTCATTCCTAGGTGTGTATGTATAAACATGAATATGGATACACACAAACTATTTCTAGCAGGTGATATCTTAAAGCATGCCACTAGGCCATTCTTCTAAGAAAGGTGAGCCATACACTATTTGGAAACCAACCTTTGGATTTCACAGCCAAGAAACAGGATTATATTCTACTACGTATTTGCCACTGATTCTATATAAACTTGATTGTTTATCTGCAGCTGATTTTCCTCATGTAGAAACTGTTACAGATCTCTTTTATAGAATTTACCATTTTGAAAAATTCTTATTTATGTATGGTATTCTGAATATAACTTGTGCTGTAATCTTTCAAATTAATTTTGCAAAAGAAGTCATTTAACTATTTTTAAGAAATGGCAATGTTAGCAGCACAAATTTAAAACCAGCAGCATTACAGAAACTACAATATAGATATTAGCTTTGGTATAGGTTAGATTTAAGAGTTCAACATTTAAATAACTTGAATTTATTAACCTACACTCAAGAGTGCAATTACACTCTGGCTTACGGAACACCCACCACCTGGGTAAATCCTTCATCTACTGTGTAATATGTCATAATTTATTTAAACAGTCCCTTATTAGTGGAAATTTAGATACTGTGCTGACTATTGAGGCTTGGCTCACTCCACCTCCATCTCACCTTCTGTTTAATTTTAAAACTTGGGAACCTACAAATCATATATTCCAGACTTCCTTGCAGCCAGAGATCTGATGTCAATTAGGTCTTGCCTATTTCACATGATTTTGAAGGTCTCCTTTTTGTTTGTCTCTTCTGGCAGGGACAATGGTGAAAATATGAAAATTCTCTCCATCAGTGACATCCCCTGTAAACACTTTTCGGGTTTCTGGGTAAGAAGCAGTTGTGGCAGCAGCAAAAGCACCAATGACTTGTTGGTCTGGCTTCCTAACTCCTAGATTTCATTGATGGGAGTCTACTCTGTAGTGTCCTGGGTATTCACAGACAGTTGTGGCAGCAGCAAATGTATTGCTCTTAATTCCAACACAGCTCCAGTGTTGGTCTCAGATTATTACTTTCCGATTATATTAGTTCTATACTGTTCTGAAGGCACTACTGGAAGTCTAACCCAGAACCTGCTTCTTTAGCTCTTTCAAAGCTTTTATATACACTTATTTTCTAGTATTAAACTCCTTCCTGACCAAAATACCTGGATAGTAGCTTCTGTTTGCCATCCTGAACCCTGGCTGACAACCTTTTGCTATTACTAACATTCATTTTTTCTTTTTCCAAATTAAGGTACAATTTATACACAATATTCATCTTTCTTAGTGTACAATTTTTCAAACTTTGAGAAATACAGATGAGTAATCATCATAAAAATTAAGATAATTTCATCATACCAAAAAATTCCCCATGCTCCTTTGTAATCAAAGTCAGTTGCTCCCCCAAACTCAGCCCCTGATGCATTTCATCTCTGTGATTTTCTCTTTTGGGGAATCATATAAATGGATTCATATAGTATACAACCTTTTGAGTCTGGCTTCTTTCACTTAGCATTTGAGATTCATGTGCGTAATGTGTGTATCAATAGTTTTTTCCTTTTTTTGCTGAGTAGGACCATTTGGATTATTTCCTGTTTTTAGTGAATATGAATAAAGCCACTATAAACACTCATATCCAGCTTTTCATTTTCATTTCACTTGGGTAAAGACCTAGGAGTTAATCCAGGTGAAAAGTGAACTTCGATTAGGGTGAGAGCAGTGAAGATGGTAAAAAATGGTAGGAGTTGGGATATATTTAGATGGAAGAATGGACTGGATTTGGATATGGATTGGATCTGGGGTGTGGGAGAAAGAGATAAGTCAATTATGACCCCAAAGACCTTTTTCCTTGAGCAATAGGAAGAATGGGAATGCTACTTACTAAGCTAGGTAGATGAGGAAGTTGCAGGTTTGGGAAAAAAAAATCAAGAGCAATTTTAGTCATGCTAAGTTTGACATATTAGTGGGATATTAGTGGACAGATCAAGTATATATTTATTATTTCCTTAATTAGATAGAACTCTTTAGGATAGAAACTATATCTTTTACTAATATATAATTTCCTACAATAGTAAGGAAATGGATTTTTCAGCCCCTAAATTTCTGCAGTGAGAATCAGGCTGTTACAGGCGCAAATTTATAAATGCACTAGGCTGCTTGTATCCCACAAATGGCTACTTATAGAGTACCTATAATTTGGGTGAATATGGTATTGCTCTGTGACAGTCTAAACCAGCATGTATATAACAAAAAAAAAAATTAAATAAAAAACACTTTCTTAAAAACATGAGGCAATTTCATGGTTAGGAAATTTTCCTATGTTAAATTTTTCATTTTTTGTTTCTGTCAATTATTGCTATATATACCTCTATTCTCTTAGATCAGACAAAGAGCTTTAGTCCCTTAAATCATAGTGTAGTATGATCTCATATGATAGTATCATTCTAATCAGGTTCCAAGACTAGACATAGTATTTTAGTCTTGACGTTGCCCCCATAATCAGAAAAGGATCTCAAGGAGCCCAACCACCATTATCTCTTATTCTTCCATAGTACAGACACTGCTTGTAGTCATCTCCTTCCCTTTAGTGGATCTGCAACGAAGACTAAAGCAGTTTGTTAAGTCCCTATGTGATTCAAGCTAACTGTAACTCTAGTGGAAGTTTAAATGACCAAATTCTGGCACCAGAATGTATATATTATAACAGTGACAGAAAAGTACCTCATTAAAAAGAGATCCACAAAATGGTATCAACTCCTTTTAAGATATCTTTAATCTCTCAACAGGCAAATTTATGACTGTAGCCTAGCAATTCTGATGTATTGCCAGATTTTATACTTCTCTATTCACCAAGTATATTTTCCACAAAATGTCTCTTTGCCCAGACATATCATAGTAAGCTTTTCTTTATTCTTTTCAATGCCTAAGGCTTCTTTATGGCAATTTATATTTTAGCTGCCCTAATCTTTATGGCTAACAGTTTCTGATAAATACTCTCAGATAATTAGGAGCTAAGCAAGGAAAGAGAAACACACTGGCTTAACCAAATTAGGTACAAGTATTTTCCTTTCCTCATAATAAGGTGTCTGGAAGTACACAATCTGGGGTTACTTTAGTACCTCTACAATGTCTTTAGGAACTTCAGTTCTTTCTATCTTTTGGCTCAGACATGTACTTGCCACTTTATACTCATAAAATGGCTGCTCAATCTCCAACATTAGGCCAGCAATCCACAGAGCAGGGTCTTCCAACTTGGCCTACTGACATTTGGTCCAGATAATTTTTGTTCTGGGAACTGTCCTGCATACTGTAGGATATTTAGCAATATCCCTGGCCTCTACCTGCTAGATGCCAGGAGCAACTCCCAGTTTTAACAACCAAATATTTCTCCAGATATTGCCAAATTTCCTTTGGGGGTCAAATAGCCCCTGGTTAAGAACTGTTGTTATAGAGAAAAAAGGAGAATGGACAAAAGACAAAAAGAGGAATGACAGTGGAGCCTGCTACACCCTCCCCTCCCTCTGGCCCTCCTTCCTCTTAACAGGATTTCTTAGAAGCTCCATGGAACAACTTTTACTTATATCTCACTGGCCAGAATTGTAACTCACTGCCACGCCATCTGCAAAGGAGGTTGGGTAATATAGGTTTTAACTAGGAACACTGTTGCTCTCACTGAGATTGGCATTCAGTTATGAAGGAAAGATGGATAATTAGGTAGGCAAATAGCATCTCTACCACAAAAAGTGTTTCAATACTTTATTTTCAAAACAATTTTGTTCTGCTCTTTAAACTGACATTCTTGAGTGTACCCTTGCAAATGTTCCTAAGGTTTTAAAAAGAGGCTTTCCCCTCATATCTGTCTTATAAAGGACTTCTCAAGGGGACACTTTGCAGAGGTTGCCTTTTCCATTGAGAATTGGTTATACTTTCCTGGTCTTTTGTATATAAATCTCTTTTTCCTCTCCTTCTGGGACTCCAAAGACATGAAAGTTAAACCTTTTGATATTATACCAAAGATCCTTAAGGCTCTGTTCAATTTTTTTTTCAATTTTTTGTTTTTTCCCCCTCTCTTTTCTTAAACTAGACAATTTCTATTAACCTATCTTCAAGCTTACTACCCAGTGAATTTTTTATTTCAGATTTTGTATTTGCCAGTTCCAAAATTTCCATTTGGTTGTTTCTTTCTTTCTTTTTTTTTTTTTAATAGATTCTATTTCTCTGCTGAGAACTTTTATCCACTAGTTTTAAGTATGTTTACCTTTATGCTGTGGAGAATTTGTATAATAGCTGCTTTAAAGTCTTTGCCTGATAATTCTAAAACCTGGGTGACCTTGCAATTGACATTTGTTGATTATCTTTTCCCTTGAGAATTGCTTATAATTTTCTAGTTTTCTGTAGGTAACATAATTTTCAATTATATCCTGTACATTTTAAATGTTACATTGTATAGACTGTGGGTCCTGTGACTTGCTATAATCCTCCAGAGAATGTTTTGTTGTTTTAGCAGGAAATCAGGTAAGTTAGATTTAGACCACAAGTTCTTTCTCACCTTCTCTAAGCAGTGGTTCTAATTTGAGTTCAGTTCTCAAAACCGTTGCTATAATGCTTTGGCTCTGTCTTATGCATACACAGCCTAGTACTTGTGTTATACATAAAATGAGGAAACACCCTTCTCCAGAGCTCTCTTGTCTGAGATTTCCCCCATACTCTTTCGCACATTGGGGGCCTTTTTCCTTGTTCCTCTCACATGCAAGACAGGGTTTCTCTTGCAGCACTGCAGCTGCAGCTTGGCAGCTGGCTCTGTCTTAGAGGTAAAGCTAGGAAAGGGAGAAAAAGCATGAGGTTGCTCCTACATCCTTTAGAATGCAAGGACCATTTTCTTGGTTCCTCTGGTCAAAAACGAAGTTTCTATCAGAGTTTTAATTTCCAGTGCCACTCCTGCCCAGCTCCATGGTTGGGGGCAAAACCATGAGAAAAAAATTTTAAAAGCCAAAAAACTAGGAAACTCACTCCCATATCTTAAGTTGTCTCTCCAAATTTTGACTTCCCCTCACCATCTGTCTGCTTTTGTTTACTTACATAGTTGCTTTTGCATTTTGTCCAGAATTTTTAGTTCTAATCAGCAGAAGGGATAGGCTATAGTGGGCTTTATCCCATCATGGCAGGAAGTTCTACCTTCATGCTCTATTTTGAATTACCTTTCTTAAAGCTAAAAGTTTTTATAACTTTTGGTGGCTTAATTTAGTTAGAAGGTTTTATTGCTATTCTTACTTTTTAGAAACTGGTCTAATTTTACTTTACATCAGATTGGCTCCTCTTCTATTTATATTGTTTATCATTGAATTTCTAAGAACTTTCCAGAAGATATGACTTGGAAAATCACAGGTACTTTGAAGCGTTAGGGTATCTGTTACCAACATGCTTTCTAGCAACTGTTCTCTCATTTATTTTATTCTTGCATTCATTTGCTCATTTATATATCTGTTTATTCTTTTGGCTCTACAACCAGAAGGTATACAAGGCACTATACTGATATTAAAATAAGCATGAGTGATGACAACCTCACAATCAGTTCATGCCTTCTCAATACATGTATGTTTCATGACTGTTAAGTAATGCTAGCAAGGAGGTATTTGCTGAGAGCAGCAATTCCACAAGCTGATGTGTGGCCAGTTGTCTTTGCCTTATTGGTTACATCTCAAATGCAATTTTCCAGAGTAGATACAGTTTGAGGTCTCAATTCTAAGAGACCAAGACAAAAGGATATGTTTAACCAAAGCAGCTTGATGTCCTGTTGTTCTGGACTGCAAGTGTCCTTGCCTTAGGATTAAATGGCATGCCAGATGGAAAGTAATATTTAGAATTGAGAAGGAGAGTCTAGTGAAGGAAGAGAGCTGGTGCTATTTTGAAAAATTCCAAGCAACAGAATTTGACAAGAAATCTTAACAAACAAAAGAAGTAAACAATATATAAGCACATTACTGAAACCAATGTCTTTGACGCGTTTACTATTACTCAGGCATTACTCTTTCGAGTTTTGTTATGAGTAATAACAAAACTGTATACGCATCAGCTACCATTTGTTGAATATTCACTTTGTGGCAGGCACTCTATCATGTGCTTGATGTGCCTGATTGAAGAATAAAGATAGTTTTGCTTTAATTTTTTTCCCTGAATGCCACTAAAAATCAAGGTTATAAATTTATAGAAGAGAACATTTATAGATTAGATTACCTTTAATTTTCAAAATACTTTAAAAATGATAAAAGCATGTTTTATATAATTCACTACAAACTAAGAATCTGTTTTAAGCATAAACGTTTTTGGAGATGTAGGATAATTTGAGATGTTTTAGAAAGTTGATACTCCTTAGCCACCTTTTATGAAAACCATAGAAGCTAGCTGAACAAACTGAACCACAAAAATCTCAATAAGCAATGAAAAGAAAAAGAAGGAAGAAATTAAATATGTTCCTTCCTAAATCATAAGTGTTAAAATAAAACAATCATCAAAATGAAAAATAAATTGTTTGTTGCTAAGCGTTTAAACTAATGAAGCCCAACTACCAATGGGTCATAGTGATTATAGAAAGACCAAAGTACTTCCTCAAGGACTCTCTACTATTCTTTCTTTTAAAGCAACTTTTTGGGAGACGAGTGGGGGAACAAAGGAGGCATAGCAAATAAGAAGCAAGGAGTTGAATATTGGAAAGTCGAAGCATCAACCAGGAACCCCAGAGTGGCTTTCTTCCATTGGAACATCTTGTGGTATCAGAGACACAGACAAAAAAGTAAATCCAGTGTGCATGTCCAAGTTAGATACAGGCAGTCTTCTAACAGATCCAAATGTTTAACTCTAGACATAAGAAATTTTCTCCAAAAAACTTGCCAAGATAATGCATGCTATGTTCAGCCTCCTGATATAGTTAAGACTGGATGAAATATATATTATTATCTTTCTTGGGATTAGAAACAAATTAGAGTATAGCAAAATAAAGAAGTTATTTCAGAGAAAATTCTCTAGATTTTCTCAATCTGCAAGTGTTAATGCCAGAACTCTAATATAGAAACACAGAGTACGCCCCCTTCCTCCTACTTATCCCAATCCCATTTATGCATTTTTTCTTGGCAAGGGTTGGTATACTAACTAGAAGCCTTAAGCTGTGGCAAGAAGTTTATTTTTCACATTATCTTCTCAGAGCTTTAAAGAAAAGAGAACCCAAATATTTATTTATTATTTTTAAAGTGTAGAGCCCTTTTAACAGACTCAGTAATCAATCAAAGCAAACATAAACATTCTTCTCATCCACTCCAATAACAACCAAACAACTGTGTTGAAATCATGACTTCACTCATTATAGCTGTAAGCAATTGACTTTGAGAAAGTTATTTAATCTCTCTGACCTCCATAAAAGAGGATAATAATGTTGCCTACCTCATAAGGTTAAAGTGAGAATTAAATATGTCAATATATATAAAGAGCTTAAAATAGTATCTGGTACAGACTAGTGTTATATAAGTGTTGGCTATCATTGTTGTGCTGTTGTTATTAAAATAAGTATGAGGAGTCTACAAGGGGAAAAGTGAAAAAAGAATGGATTTTAGAGTCAGTCAGTGGTTTGAATAGCATGCCTAATACTAACTGTATAACACTGGACAAATTACTTAACCTTAGAAAACTTATTTCATCATTCATAAAAAGAAGACAACAGTAATAAAATATAATGTTTGTCAAGCAAACAGCACAGAGAAGTGACCAGTAAATAACAGTAATCATTATTATCACTATCACCCAACTTCTCCCCAAACAATAAGGAAGTTCTCCTGCTCCCTATAGAAGCTGTAGTACATTTTACTCTGAGTTCTACAAGATAAACCACAAAAATGCAAATTTAATTTTCTGAAAACCACTAATGAAAGGAGACCTTTTCTGTAACCCAGAAAAGGAGAAACAGGAGAAAGGCATATTTATCTAAAGTTTGCCAAATCCAAGTATATGACAAAAATACAAGGAATAGTTACCCTGTTAGAGGTTTGAGCAGGAATACACATCCACAAAGCAGTGTCACCATATATGCAATTTTAGGACCATTCACTTCATTTTGTTGCTTTACTAATGTATCGGCGATTCTTCTCTATTGAAATAATTTTTTGCTTGAGACTTACAAAAATAAAATATGTGCTCTGATAAATTTGGTGAATTTTGTTGTAAAGGGACAGCAGGAAAGGAATATATAAAGGTAGAGGCATGCAAGGATTTTAAAAAATTGGAAAAGAAAAGATACCAACGAAACTTTGGATGTTAGAAAGCAGGTGGATTAATTGGTAACTCATTTAGTATGAATAAAGCAGAATCCTAATTCAGAAGGCGGCTGATTGGTCTTAGCTCAGGAATTGGAAACATTGGGTATTACTAAAAGTGAGGGTAGAGATGAGGCTGAAAAGAGAAGAGTTGATTAAAAGTCTCTATCTAAGAAGCAGACAGTATGTTTTAGAAGGAGATAAGCTTTTAAAAGGTTTTTAAAAGAAATAAGGTATAGAAGCTAAAATAAGCAGAATATGTCAGGAAAGCACTCTGGACTATGGAAACTACATGCAGTAGCAGAATTAAATAGATGACAGGTTTTCAAAACTACGGCATTAAAAAACACATGATGCTAGGAGTCAACCCATTCATTATGCACTGTCACTAAGCAGCTATGTGAACTACAGTGCCTGAGTTTCCACTTCTGTAAATGAAGAGGCTTGAGGAGATGAGTGGTTCTCACCTAGGGTGCACTCAGGATCACCTGAGGAGCGGGTAGCTTCTCAAACACCACATGTCTAGGGTGGGTCCCATACACTGAAATTCTGACTCCTGGTTAGGTGTGTTACAGAAAAAGTTCCCTGTCACTGAAGAAGATGATCTCAAAAATTCTTTCAAGTTTCCACACTTTATACTTCAAATAACAAAGAAAAATAAATATAATTGTGTTCACTCAACAGAAACCCATTGTGAGCTTTTCTTCAGGCCACCTTGAAGCACACCAGGGACAGGCACAGAGGAGTAACAAGATAAGATTTATTCCACTAATCAATGTTTCTCAAATGAATGAATGTATCTATGGTATTGTCATGAGTTTAATTTTCTAACTCAAATTAAGTAGTTTAATTTCCACTAAACTCCCACAGGTTATAAATTGTCTTGGTATGGGAAGTACATAACAATCTTAAGTCTATCCTAGATGTCCGGCTGACTGATACTCCTCAGGTTCCCACAATTGTTTTAGTCCTTCCAACACAGAATCATAGCATTACCATTTCATTTTTAACTCTTCTATTTGCAATATTTGAAAAGTAATAAACACAGAACTAAAAAATAAACATTTATAGAAGGAAATAAAATAGAAAATAAAACTTCTCTGTGCCTAACTCCCAATCCCACTCCTCAGAGGTAATTATACCCTTTTTTCCATTTCTGACTTTAGTTTAGTGTTACCTCTATAATTTTAAATTTGTTTAGACTTCTATTTCTTCTTTTATAGCTACGTACTTTATTAAGCAAGATCTAGAGTTTTCCTCACTATGACAGACTTTACCTCACTTATACTGTATCCTTTAAAGTTGTTCTTAGTTATATCTTTATCTTTAGTTCTTTATATATTACCTTTCAAACTTTGAATAATTGTAGTCTCTACTTGATCCATTACTGACTGTACCTCTTGAATCTCCATTCTGTAAAATGAAAAAATCAGTATCCAACACTTCCATCTCTACACCTCCCCCTCACTATCCAACTTTTAACAGCTATGCCATTTTTCACACCATCAAGGTTTTAGCATTTGTATTCTTTTCAGAGACTGGATCTTCCATGCTTTGTTTACAGATTTATTCCGAAAACAGAAAGTCTACAAACATAAAATATGTAAACACTTGTCCTTGCAGAAAGATATCTCATTAGATTCATAGAAAGTAAGATGTCAGCCTAAAGTCATTAAAACAGGTATCTGAAAAAATGTTTTATGTGTAGAGGCCAATAGAATTTCCTTTCTAGCATTCAGCTCCTCAGAATCATGCCTCATTTTAGTTTACTTCATTTTGGACCATGACTTTCTTGTTGAGCTTTTCATTTTTACTACATTTCTAAGTGCCTCTTTCTTTTAGTTGACAGGAATACTTGCTGTGCCCTCTGCCAGGAACATTATTCCTCTGGCTCTTTATGTGGCTGGCTTCTAATATTTGAGGTCTCAGCTCAAGTGTTATCTCCTCACAGAAGGATTAAAGCTGTTTAGTCATATTATTTGTAGAAATTACACACTGATTTCCTCTTAAGTACCTTCTTTCCAGAACTGTCACATGGCTATGTTCCAGCAAATAAAAAAGGGATCCAGAAAGGAAGAACATATAATATTTAAGAAACAGTAGAACTAATCAAGGAGACTCCCAAGTGTAAAAAAAAAAAAAAAAGCACAATAGTGTCATAAAAGGCCACATGTGGGAGGAAAAAAAAATCAGACCCTTGCCTCACACCAATCCCCTGAATTCCAAGTGAATCGAAACCTATATGTAAAAGAGCTATAAAACACTTAGAAGACAATGTACAGGAATAGTTTATGCCTTGGAGGAGGGAAGGACCCAAAAAACATAAATCATAAAAGATGGATAAATTCAACTACCATTCAGTTAAGAACTTCCATTTATCAAAAGTACCATAAAGACAGGAAGTCAAAGATACTTGTGGCACATATAACCAACAAAGAATTAACACCTGGATTATATGGAGAACTTCTACAAATCAATATGAAAAGACAAACTACTCCAAAAGTGGGCAAAACTTACACAGGCATTTCACAGAAAAGGAAAATGACAATATACACATAAAAAGATGTTTGACCCGACTAATAATCTGAGAAATGAAAATTAAAATCACAATGAGATACCACCTGTGGTGGTCTGTTGCACTGGTGGCCCCCAAACAACTACACTTCCCAGGAGTCCCTTCTGGCCAAGTTGTTCACTTTAACTAATGGACAATTTGACAGTTTGGGGCCTAGTTTGTAAAAGGACCTGGCAATTTCCATTTTTGTACCTTAGGTAAGAAGTCTAACTACTTTGTTGGATGAACCACACACAGAGGCTAAATGAAGACACAGGCCCTAAGCTAACATGGAGAGGGAGAGAGGCAGGGGGAGAGAGAGAGCACATGCGAAAGAGAGAGAGACCCAGCCATGCCAGAGTCATAGCTAACATGTCAGGTGCATGCAGCCACATGAGTGTGACCACAGGCACGCTCAGCAGAAGAATCATCCAGCTGAACATAGCTCAAACTGAAGAATGTTCATTGTTTAAGTTTTGGAGTGGTTTGTTAAATAGCAATAGATAACTGAAATTGAAGGTTATCTTATTGTTCTTGCCTTCCAAAAACTTGAAAGATAAAAGAACTGTCAAATATCAGGAGGAAAAAAAATCTACTCAGTAGAGTCTTAAGGTTTTTTTGTTTTGTTTTGTTTTGTTTTGTTTTTTTCAGAGTATACACCTACTAGACATTTGTGGTTAGTTAAGTAGATTTCATAATATATATTACAAGTTTTTTGGCACAGAGAGGAATATGGAAGAAAAGTTTTCAAGACACATGTAATAAAAACCTGCATTTTAATTGCCAACTATAATGAAATGATTTAAGCCACGTTATACCTAACAGAACACTATGCAGCCATACGGGAAAATGCAAAATGTTAAGTGACAAATAAGGAATCCAAAATTATAAGTGTACAACTATTAGAATTATATTTTTCAAATATACAGGTAAAAATCAGAAGGATTATGGCTGCTTTTCTCAATCTCTGTTTTCCAAATTTTCTGTAATGTAAATTACTTTTATAATTTAACATACTCATTTATTTATAAATTAATGACCAATGAATGAATAGATAAGAATGAGGAGTAAAGGGAGGTATGAATTTTTTGGAAGACCTAGAAATCACTGTTAACTGTTCATACAATGAGCCATCTCAACTGAGGGCAAGGCAAAGGCTGCCATTCCTATCATCAATATCTGCTATACACATATGAGTAACTTTTACTCTCAACATAGCACCTGTAATTCATCAATATCTACCAATTTAAAAATTTTTTATCTTCTTTGAGCACACATTTCCACTTTAAGGAATTTAACAAACAGAAACACAAACATATTCACAATTATATATACAAGGATGTTCACTGCAGTATTCTTTGTAATAGCAGAAAATTAGAAAGAACCCAAGTATATATAAATATTAATTGATTAAATAATTATACATCCATAAACTAAAATACTGAATGGACATTAAAGAGGATGCTATTAATACATACATGTACTCCTTTGGAAAGCATATGATGGATATTACAGTAAAAAGATAAAGTTGTAAAAATTGTATATACAGTATTAACCCATTTTTCATAAAGTATTAGACACGGCATAGAAAAAAACATAGAATAATATACATTAAAGTTAACAGTAGTTATTGCTGAGGAAGGAGAATACAGATGACTTAGAATTAATATACCATATATTTTTGAATTCCTTTCTTAGACCAGAATGTATTAGTTTAAAAATAACAAAGAAACAATAAACTGTCTTAAAAAGTAATACACTAACAACAAACTATGTTTTAAAAATATTCTTAGTTTTGCCTGGCTCATGTTCACAATGACTAAAACTAATCTTCCCAGCTATTTCTGGAGTTCCTGGGGCTGAAGCTCTCTTCTCAATGATTTAGAGAAACCAAAGAGTCATGCTGGATGGGAATAAAAGCAGAAGAATCTGAAAAAAAATTGGGGTGGGACCTTCTGTTAGTTCCTCCAGATTTACCCATGTTCTCTCCTAACTTCTTGGAGCCCTATCGAAGAGCAAATGCTTAGGCTAGAAGGACCACAGCTCTAAATTTAGGGAGCAGTTCTGATGATCTGAAATAATAGTTGATCGTAGCAATTCACTTCATAAAGTGTCCTTTTCTCTTGTGCTTTTAAACCAAATTAACACTGGTGGCTACAAAAATTTTATTCTCAGAAGACTAAAAAAACCCTTTTATTAACCAACCTCAATTTTATTCTCAAAGCACCTAATTTTGATGAATATAGTACCTCAGGACTGACAGAGATAAAAACCAGGTGTGATAATCTCTCAACTGACATAATTCAGGCTGAATGTCATAAACATAAAAGATAAATAACTTAAAATAAGGACAATTACCAACAGATATTTTTGTTTTTCACCAGAATCTACTTTACAATCTAAATAAAATCAATTATAGCAATAGCAATGATAATAATAGGGAAGCTAATGGTTATATAGAATTTGTTGCATCTACGTACTGTTCTTTTTACATTTATTCATTCATTCAATCCTGATACCCCATCATGTCTATTCATTATATCTTCCTCATTTTGCAGATGAGGAAATTAAGGCTCAGTGATGTTAAGTAACCTGCCCAAAGTTACAGCAAGCAGCAGAGCTTACTTATAGGGACCCAAGCATTTTGGCTCCAAAGTCCATGATCTTAAGTAGCATTCAGGGGGAATCCTTGAGGAATGAGTAGAAAAATATCTTGTCCATTAAATAGTAAGCACTAGAACAAGACTATAAGTTAATACTCCAAAGTATAGGTTAAGGAAGTTGAATATTGTATAGCTTGCCAAATGTTGACTTATAAAATCTTTCACACACACACAGTGGTTTTTAAATAAAGATAGCTTTTAAATAACCATGAATTGTATTTTAAGATAAAACTAAATGTCTAACATTTCCAAGTTATGGTGATGGTTGTCTATTTACTGACTACAAAGGTAGTAACTTTGTAGTTGCAGAGTAAACCTATGAAGTTCCCACACTATCTACCTATAGCCCATTAACAGACATAGTAAAAAGAGTTGAAAGAAGGAAATTTCAGGTTTTATTAACTGCTTCTTCAATCTATATGCACTTACATAAAGATGTTATATTTAAAAACATTTCAAAGTGAAATTATCTGGAGAAAAGATTCATATAAAATTTATTTTCAGAAACTGATATTTAGTCTACAGACATTACAATTGATTGCTCTTATATGTAACTTCATTCAAGTTTCTGTGGGTTGGAAAATACAAAGACTGACATTTAAAGCCTGTGTAATGTGTCATTAAAAATAAGTTAAAATAAGAACATTTCTACTTTGTCAGGAATATTCAGTTTGTTAGGATAATGGCTATAATAACTGCTTACAAGTTTCTTTTGTGAGCATTAACTATATCATGCACTGTAAAATATATTCAAGAGGAAAAGATAGAGCTGAACTAGGGCTGGACAATCTGCTCTGATCACAATAATGACAGGCAGCTAGAGCTCTTAAAAGAAAACCATGCAGTTCTTTTTTTCAATAGCTTTACTGAGATACATTTGACATGCAATAAACTGCACATATTTAAAATGTACAAGTTGTTAAGGTTTGGCATATGTATATACCAGGAAACATCACCACAGTCAAGAAAATGAACATATTCTTCATCTCCAAAAGTCTCCTTGTGTCCCTCTGTAATCTCTTACATCCGCTCCCCTACGCCTGCACCTGCCCAACCAGGCAAGCACTAATCTACTTTCTATCATTAAAGATTACTTTGTTTTCTTAAGAGGTTTATATTAATGAAATTATATAGTATATAGTCATCTAGTCTGGATTCCTTCACCCAGCTTAATTATTCTGACATTCATTCATGTTGATGCATGTATCAGTAGTTCCTTTTCATTGCTGAGTAGTATTCACTTATATGAATATTACGATTTATCAGTTTACCTACTGATAACACTTGGGTTGTTTCAAGTTTGGGGCTATAAAAAATAAAGCTGCTGTGAACACTAGTACATAGCTATATGCTTTCTTTTTTCTTGAGTAAAAACCTAGTAAAATGACTGGATCATATGACAGCTGTGTCTGGCACTTTCTCAAAAAGTTAAAATGTTTTGCAAAGTGGTTGTACAATTTTACATTCCTATCAGCAGTGCATGGGAGTTCCAGTTCCTCCACATCCTTGCTTAATAGGGAAAGCCTGTTTAATTTTGGCCATTCTAATAGCTGTTTAGTGATATATCATTGTGGTTTTAATGTTCATTTTCCTAATAACTAATGCTGAGCATCCTTTCAAGTGCTTTTCTCAATTGGTTTTTTAATGGATTGTGTTTCTGGTGTTGTATCTAATACATCTATGACTAAGCCAAGTGTGCAAAAATTTTGTCCTGTTTTCTTCGGAGAGTTTTATAGTTTAGATTTTATTATTATTTAGGTCTATGATCTCTTTTGAGCTAATTTTTGTTTACGTAGGCAGGTATGGATCCAAGTTAATTTATTTCTGCATTTTGTGAGATATCCATAAGGATAGCTATTTGTTGAAAAGAATATTCTTTCTCCACGGAATGTCATTTGCACCTTCATCAAAAAATCAATTAGGTTTATTTGTTTGGGTACATTTTTGTATTCTCTGTTCTGTTTCACTGATTATTTGTCTATCTTTATGCCAATACCACACTGTAGGTTTATAATAAGACTGACAAGTTATGTTAGTTCTCTGAGTTCATTCTTCTTTTTCAACATTGTTTTGATTATTCTAGGGTCTACATATTTCCATATAAGTTTTAGCAACAACTTGTCAATTTTTACAAAAATGCTGGCTGGGATTGTGACTGGGATTGCATTGAACCTTTATATTATTTTGGAGAGAAATGAAATCTAATAGTATCATGTATCCTGACCTCATGAATATGGATCTCTCTTCATTTATTTAGGTATTCTTTAATTTCATTCAGCAATATTTTACAGTTTTATAGGTCTTTGATATTGTCACATTTGTCCTTACATATTTCCTATTTTGAAATGTTCTATAAATGGTATTGCTTTTAATTTCTAATTGTTCATAGCCAGGACATAGAAATACAACTGATTTTAATACATTAATGTCATATCCTGCAACTTTGTGAAATTCACTTATTAGTTCTTGTAACATTTTCTGTAGAGTCCATTGAATCTCTACATAGATATCATGCTGTTTATGAATAAAGACAATTTTACTTTTTCCTTCCCAATTTGGATGTCTTTTATTTCTTTTTCTTGATTGACTACATACATAGCCTGAAACCTCCAGTACAATGTTGAATAGATGTGGTAAGACCGAATATCCTTGCTTTGTTCCTGACTATAGGGGAAGAGTATTCAATCTTTCACCATTAAGTATGATTTTAGATGTAGAATTTTCATAGATACAATTTATCAGGTTGAAAAAGTACCCTTACATTTCTCGTTTGCTGAGAATTTTTTATCAGGAACAGATGTTGGATTTTGTAAAACAAAAATTTTGCACCTATTGAAATGATCACATGATTTTTCCTTTTTAGCCTGTTAACATAATGAATTATTTTGATTGGTTTCCAAATGCTAAATCAAATCTGTTTTCGTGGGATAAACCCCACTAAATAATGAAATATTATTGTTTCTAAAATACTGTTGGATTTGATTTGATAAAAATTTGTTTAGAATTTTTGCATATATGTTCATGAGCGATATTAGTTTTTTGTCTCCGGCTTTTGTATCAGGGTAATACTGGCCAAGTGGAACGAGTTGGTAAGTATTTCTTCTTCTCCAATTTTCTGGAATACTTTATGTAGAATTGGTATTATTTCTTCCATTTTAAATGTTTGACAGAATTTACCAGTGATGCCTCTGGCTTGGAGTTTTCTTTGTGAGAAAACTTTTTAACTACAAATTCAATTTCTTTAATAGATATAACGCTATTTAGGTTATGCCTTTTTTTTCCTCTCCCAACTAGTCTGATAATGGCAATTACATCAAATTGGCTGACAGTGTTTTTCAAGTGTTCTATATCTTCAGTAGATTTTCCTTGTTCTCTTAAACATTGAGAATGTGGTAATGAAATCAGCTATAATTGTGGATTAGTTGGCTTCTAAGTTATATCACTTTTTGATTGATATATTTTAATGCTGTTTTTAACTATATAAATGTTTAGCAGTATCTTGTCCTCATTATAAAATGATTTTTATTCCCAGTAATATTCTTTGCTCTACAGTCTATTTTGTTCAATATTCATATAGTTATTCCCCAGCCCCTCAACTGAATCCAAACTTCACAGGACAAATCCTTTTAATAAACTTTGGATTCAGTCAAGAGGCCACATTCAAGAATCCAGAAGGCCACATGTGACCCCAAGGCCACAGGTTCCCCACCCCATCTTGCTGAGGCTCTTTTCCTTTCTGTGAGTAAAGTGCTGCTCCAGTCAGTGACTTATGGGCTGAGTGAGACTTCCTTGGTGACTTCGAACCCATACAAGATGTGGTGAGCTGAGGTCCATGAGCTCCTACTTCTGGCAATTGGCATTGCCATGGTCTTTGTCATCCTCCATGCTGCAGGAATCCTCACTTGTGATTGGTAGCTGGGTCTTCCTGCTTCATACCAATATATTTGAAGGCCCTATTCCTATAATACTGTATTTCTATATCAACCTTAGTCTGTTTTTAGGGCAGCATCATCTACTTTCCATTCTGTGGACTTCCACAATTACATCACTTCTATATATATTTCCTATTTTCTTCACCCAATGCTTTTAACTGGGATCCTACCTGCAGAACAAAAGTTTCTTTATTTTTAAATTCTTAAAATTACTTGGAAGTCTGAGTCGACAATGATTTAGATCTGACTTAAAGGTTCAGTTTACTTCTCAGTCAGCCCATAAAATACTTACAGTTTATATCTATGATAAACATAAAAGCCTCTCTATGGTGCTGGAGGTTCAACTCTAAAAGTTTCTAGGTCTTGAGAAGCGCATTGATAGGTATTCATGTAACCTTCTTCCAAGATAATACTAGCCTGCAGCTTCAAAGGAGAAAGACATCTATCTGTGTTTAAAATCTCAAATGCAACTAGGGACTATACTCTTGAAGAACTGGGCAAAGCAAATCCCAAAAAGAAACTGTGGCAAAGAGTAAAAGGAAAGAAGATTTGGTGCTCTGGTGTACAAGAAATAAAAATGGCCCTGTTGGGCAAAAGAATAGGCATATAGTATATTATATTTCTATTAATCTCTGATAGTAATGATCAGCAAAAGAAGACAGTAAAGAGACCAGACAGAAGGAAAGCTAAAAATAGGTTAAAAGTTCCCAGTCTGAATGTTGGCTGAGGCATTTTCAGAGAGCAGAAAACAGTTAACACAGATCCTTAGAAAGGCCTGTTTTCATGGTTGTCCTTGGCTGGCAATATAGAAACTTCGATTTCTGAAGTGTTCCCACCATTCCCTAATGGATAAAGGTATTTTACTGTGCTTAAATGGTTTATACAATGTGGTTCATGCTGAGCATCTGCTTTCCTTCTGGGAGTCTGGAAATTGGTACATTCTAGGCAGAGGGTGCCTACACAACCAGCCCCAAACATGAGTCTTTAATGAGCTTCCCTGGTAGAAAACATTTTACAGGTATTGCCCCAATTCACTGCTGGAGGAACAAAGCACATCCTGTGTGATTCCATTTGGAGAAGAGTTTTATAAGACTACATCTGGTTTCTTCCAGACTTTATCTTTTCCCTTTGTTGATTTTGCTTTGTATCCTTTCATT
Organism: Lemur catta; assembly: GCF_020740605.2. Taxonomy (NCBI): domain Eukaryota; kingdom Metazoa; phylum Chordata; class Mammalia; order Primates; family Lemuridae; genus Lemur; species Lemur catta. The sequence goes on along the minus strand of NC_059143.1, from coordinate 27,014,201 downwards.
GTAATGAATCTTGGCTGTAAGTTTGACTATATGCTTTATCTTGTGAGTCTTCCTCATGAAGCACCAAACCTGAGGAGTGGCCTTGGGTACTCTGAAACACCTCATTTCCAGGTTTAATGTGTTCCCTTGTTTAAAAATAAGTGAGGTTAAGATGGCACACAGTTCCAGTTGGGTATCCTCCTCTAGGACACGGTACTCAGGCAAAGGCTCTGAGAGAACGAGTACCAAACAAGGCTCATTTACATAGCCATGTAAGGGTAGAGGGAAAAACAGCAGTCACTCAATCTGCCAAGCAGGGAGGCTTTCATCAAACATTTATTTCCTACTTGAAGCAGAGCAAAACACTTAAGCCTACACATCTTTTGAGAACTCTGAACACTGTGCAAAGATGTAAGCTAAACAGAGCAATTGATTGACAAAATCAATCGAGCATTAAACTTAAAAAGTTAATAGTTTGGAAGAAGAACAGGAGCTACCAACATAGTTAGCAAACCAGCTAGAATAGGACTACTTCCCCAATGCCAATGACAGGTCTTTAGTGATACACAGTGAAACACTGAGGAACAGTGGACTGAGGCTTCAAGTTGCTCCTTTTGCCCATCAGTGTGTTGTATTTGGGGAGACACACCTAGTTATTTTTTATATTTGTACTTCTTTCTAGCCTATTCTCTTAATATGTTGCCTCCTTAAGCAGTATATTTATATATGAATGATTAAAAAGCATGACTATCACTCTTAAAAAGGCTATTAAGGAAGATACCACACTTTAGGGAGTATTTATCAGAGCTTTCTTTTAATCAATACTCCATTTGAAATGAAATAAATTTACTTAGCAAAACAGAAATCATTATATGGCCAGGGAGATTAAGATCCTATGACAACACAAGTCAAACAATGAACTCCAAATCCTACATTAATCTGGCTCCTCTACTCTCAGAGATTTCCTCCTGCTCAGCATTCTTAAGATTTAGCATCACAAATATTAGAGCTGGATGGAACCTTAGATAACATCAAATCTATGCAGATGTTTGACAAAAGAGATCTAATATACTATTCCTATGGCAATTAGAATAAAATATCTTATATTGTTTTCTTATTCACCCAACCATTTATCCTTCCTTTCTTTCCTCCTTCTCTCCCCCCCCATATATTCATCACCAAAAGGGAAGTCATGGAACTAGTTGAGGTTTGTTGGTGCCTACTGTTGTAACCTGTAAAAAGCAGGCATGCAATCATTTTATTTCATTTTGATATTGCAATTTTCACTGGGCTTGTTTCACTATTATTCAGCAACAAAATTTTCTACTAATGAAAAGGTAATGTGCAATTTATCACAGATTCTTTCTGAAAAGCACAGATCTAACTTGAGCTAAAAAGCCCAGCCATGACTAGCTTATGTCTCCTTAGTCAACTTATTGATTATGGAAACTTATAAATTTCTCATATCCAGGCATTAAATCACCATTCCAGAACTGCACTGTCCAATATAATAGACACATGTAGCTATTAAAATTAAAATTAAATAAATAATTCAGTTCCTCACTGTCATCAGTCATATTTCAAGTGCTCAATAGGCACATGTGGTGAGCTGCTACCGGACTGGGCAATGCACACACAGAACCAATGTCAAATAGTCATATACAAGGGCAAACTACCTTGACTCCAAAAAGAGTGACCATAAACCTAAATTGTTGAATACATTTTGACCACTGTGGTCCAATCATATCTAGAGAACACAAAAACTTTAATGTTATTAATATTACATTATCAGTTTAATCACTTTTCAGATTTATTTTGAACCTGTAACCTGCCAGTAGGAAATATATTTCTTCAAGTCAATAACCAGGTATTAATGTCTAGATTGCACTGAAAAATAGATTTTTTGGACATATTATATATATGTGGAAGTAAATATAAAAATGTGTACCTGATACCGATTATCAAAGAATTAGAAACAAGTAACATTAAGACAACAGTAAATACATGTCTATAACTAATAGTTTTAATTATTAGAGGAGACTTGTAATATTTCACCAAGAAATTATTTATTATTATTCAATTTAGCCTGATTTGAGGATTTAGAATAGGCATGCATAACTTTCAATGAAGTGTATAGAGACTGATCCCTTCTCTTACATTGGTAGCAACTGGTCGATAATAATTTGTGTAGTTATCTGAATAAATAAATGGCCATAATAAATATAATAATGGATAAAACATATTGAAAAGCAAAATATTTTAAAAACATAGTAAAAATTATCCATTCTGCAGATTAGTCAGCTACCATTGTAGCATCTTCTACATAAATTGCTATATTCAAATAGCAGACAATCAAGAACTTAGCTAACTAAAAATGAAGATATAAATTTCCACAAAGCAAAGTAGAACCTTAACTATCACTTTGTGTGGGAATATCTTTTTCTGTTTCAGGCTTACCGTGTACTCCTCTATTTTAAGTGTGCGCATCAGTGGCCCTCAAGCATACCCCCAGCATTTAGTATTTCAGACTCCGAGGGAAGAAAGAGGAGAGCTTTTACTGGGACAGAAGATGGACAAGAGAGTTACGGTGGCTGCTAGGGGACCTGCTGGACATAGGTGACACGTCTGTGAGAGACCAATGCCGCTTAAGCTGATCGTGTTCTGTTTTTTTTTTTTATGTGAGTAAGGTGTTGTTCCATACAGTGCTTGATGGCTTTGTGTTTTCCTTGGATACTGTGATTCCAGGGTACAGGAGAAAGAGTGTGTGAACTTCTATTTCTGGTGACTGGCATTGTGAAGATCTTTACCAGGGGTGGGGAACCTGTGGCCTTCTAGGTCCTTTAAGTGCAGCCTTTTGACTGAATCCAAATTTCACAGAACAAATCCTTTTATTTTTATTAATACATTTTTGTTCATCTTTTATTTTTAAAATGAATGTATTTAAAATACCAAAGAATAAAATGAGTTTCGATGAAATAATCCTCCCAGATGGACCCACACAATAAGAACATTAGTAAGCTATAATGGCTAAAACTGATGGCTGCTACGCTCATGATTTAGCTCTAACTTTCCCTGCCTGACTGGCCCCACCACTGCATGAGGCTGGTTGGTGAAAGTTTATGGTGGTTGAGCAGGCCAGTCTGTTACCAGCTTTTGACGATGGTGCACTGTGTTTCTGTTTGAAGTGGAATTTGTGAATAGTTGCACAGCTCAACAGTATTTTTTAATTGTCTGCTTAATAGCCCATCATGTCAAAGATCAAGAAAATGCTGAAAGAAAACAGATTTTTAATGAGGATTTTTAATGAGGATTGAGAATTGCAATATAATCTTGTTTCTGCCAAAGATAAGATGATTTGCTTGCTTTGTGATACTGTAGTATCAACAGTAAAGAAATTCAATGCTCATCAGCATTATAACACTCATAAGGACCACAAATATTTTAAATTAGAGGGAGAGGCACGAAAGGTTGTATTGCAGAAATTAAAAGATGAAAAGCAAAAGCAAAGACAATTCATTCAAGAAGCAATAAGACCCAGAAATAATGCCACTGAAGCAACTTATAAAGTAGCTTATATCTCAGGCCTTATTTGATTACGGCTAAATTAATGCCGGCTAAATTAACCCGGAAATAATGCCACTGAAGCAACTTATAAAGTAGCTTATATCTCAGGCCTTATTTGATTACGGCTAAATTAATGAGGCCTTCAACATAAAAAGTTTCCCCACCCCTGATCTTTGCTACCCTCCATGTGGTTAGACACCTCCCCTGACATGGTAACCAGGCACATGGCTTTCTGTTGAACATTCTTCTAATTTAAAAAAAATACTTCTGGCTACTATTAATTATGTAAGACCACCAAGAGACGTTAAACACGTACTCAACAATGAGTTATCTTTAGTATATTTCAGATTCCTGACTAGTCCATGATCCAGATCTACTAAGAAACACGGGAAAAGTAATCACAGGAAAAATGGAAGTTTCTGTTAACAGGACTTTACCAGATAAGAAGAGCAGAGATTCCTCAATATCTTTTGCCCATAGCTAAAAAGCAATGGTATTACCCATTTTAAAGAAAAGAGAGAAATCTATGAAAATTCTAAAGCCATCTCTTTATTTCTACCTGCCAAAATAATGCAGAATTAAGAAAAACAGTAAGGTGTGCTTGTCCACCAATATTTTCAAACTAGAGTGGGAGAAATTACTCAAAATGCTTCCTTGGAGTTCTCTTAATATAAAGAGTACTTGGAAAATACAACAACTTTTCTAAAATGGTATACCCTATCAAATAAGACAAAAATAGAAGTTGTAACTATTGTGGTTTGAAGTGACACTATTTGTTTAGATTCACAACAAAACAACACTTGACTGTGACAAGAAAAAGCTTTATTCTAAAATTTACATTGGCCAAAACTATGGTTAGTAGTTCCTCCCATGTCTAAGACTAAGATTATACTACTGGTAGGTACCATTTCTTTTTTCTTTTCTTTTATTTTTTTTGAGACAGAGTCTCGCTCTGTTGCCTGGACTAGAGTAAGTACCATGGCATCTGCCTAGCTCTCAGCAAGCTCAAACTCCTGGGCTCAAGTGATCCTCCTGCCTTAGCCTCCTGAGCAGTGGGATTACAAGCATGCATCATCATGCCCAGCTAATTTTTCTATTTTTGGTAGAGACAGGGTCTCACTCTTGCTCAGGCTGGTCTCGAACTCCTGAACTCAAGTGATCCTCCCTCCTCAGCCTCCCAGAGTGCTAGGATTATAGGCGTGAGCTACTGCACCTGGCCGGTAAGTACTATTTCTTAAAATAACATAATGGGGTAATAGATACACATAAAAGAAAATACTTCAATCTAAATAGAACAAGTGAAGAATCTCTCTAGAACCCACAATGAAGAACTTGTGATGCTGAATGAATCACAAAATGGATGCAGAATGCATTCATCTTTGAGGCAAAGCAAGGAGGCTTGGGAGACAACAATGAAAAAATTCACCTTGTAAATAGAGCAATTTCTTTTCAAGGAAATGGTAGAAGTCAAAAAAGGAAATCATAAGCTAGGGCATTCTTCTGGAGAACTGCAGACTTAACATAACTATAAGCAAAACCCGCAATATGCAGTTTAAGCCAGATGGCAACCAACACGAAGAAGAAACAGAATAATTCTCTCAAAGTCAAATAAATGCCTCCTAAAAAATGAACTGTTGCCATCTCCATCACAAAATCTGAAGGTGAGATTTTTTTAAAAAATTATTTTGAGAATAAAATTTTATGTTTTACCTGACACTGTGGCTTCTTACAAAGAAAGAAAATAGTCTCCCCCTATCTCTAGCATGTTTCAGCACTGGTGTTCAAAAACCTGTATGTCAGTTTAAGAGCCAAGGAGAGTTAATTATAGAAACAAGAACATCTAAAGCAAATTTTCAACAATTTTAGCTATCTCATGTTTTTCTTGTCTTTCTTTCTTCAACAAACTAGTCCCAGACTGTCTGGGTTCATATCGTGGTTTTGTCAACTTGCCTGCTGAATGACCTTGTCAAGTCACTCATTCTGTCTCTGGGGTTCTTCCCCTGTAAAATGGTGATAATAACTTCCCTTACCTGACTGAGTCAGGATTAAATGATTTAACATGTGCTACAGTACATGTTATAGCACATACAAGGTATATACCACATAAATATTTGTTAATAAAAATAAGTCAAAGAAGAAATATTTATTAAGCCAAGCCCTATGTTAGGCTCTGAGTGTACAAACACCAATGCAACAGGATGCCTGTTTGCAAAAAAGGTTGGTGAGGGAGATGAATGCATAAGCAATGATTACAAAATAACATGAAATGTGCTATCACAGAGATGGGCACAGTCTGTGAATACATAAAGAGGACGTTTAACTTCATCGCAAGGTTAAGTAGGAGGAGGGGAGACAATCAGGTCAGTGTCCCCATTGAGGTTCAAAGTCTTCACAACGATGCCTTCCTATAAGGAGGTAGACTTGGCAAATTTACCTGGTTCCCACGAGGAAAGAAAAGAAGGTGCTTACCTTTGCTCAACTAACAGAAGCCTGTCACAAAGAACTAACCAGAAAACATAGACGTAAGGTGATGTTCTCCACTTGCTATTCAAAAGGAAAGTTATTTTCCCTCTCCAGGTTTAAACGGCAGAGCCTACAAATGGCCTTAAACTTTGTTTCATTTTCATTGTTTATAAAGCATAATCTAAAACTTGACCATCAGGTACTTCCTGAAAACATGGTTTAAAATTTTCTCATGATTAAGTAAAAGTGGTAATTAAAGTGTCTCCTTTTGAGGGTGTACTCTCTCCATGTGTTTAGGCAACATTTTCATTCTAGTACTTGGGATTTTTTTTTTTTTTAGTTTTTCCTCTCAAGGCTAAGGTTAAGGGAGGCAGTGTTAACTATGATTCGTCTCTAATGAAAACTCCAAGAAATCATTAGCTTAAATATAAATCACTAACATCTGGGAAAGTTTTATTTTCCCTCAGTTTCAGAAGTAGATAGAAAAGGGTTGGGCTTTCTTATCTATTATAGATGTCTTTAGGGCCCCCTAGTGACTAGTTGACTCTCAGTCTATATCCTTAAGGTTTTCAGACTATTAATAATGGTGAATGAAAGGTTCCTCTGCCTCCCCTCTCAAACCCTTGACAAATGGGTTGCCCTTTAGTTTTCTGCCCTCTTCACACACCTATGTCATGCAGAGGGAGGAAGCAGAAATGCAAAAACAAAGGTCAGAAATTTGATCTTCATGCTATAGTTTTCTCTAACCCACCCAGAAGCAATAGGCAAGGGCCATCCTAAAAACTGCTTGATTTGTTTTCAGAGTGGCAGGGAAAAGTCGTATAAACAATCAAGAATAGCTGCTACCTTTCTCTGCCCCTTTTTATAAGCTACATTTTCAGAAAACAGAACAAAAGAAAGTATTTCTAATTAGAATACAAAGCAACCATTTACACTTTGGCTACTTCTTGAAAATTTTGTGACTTCAAACAAAAATATGTTAAAAGTCTCAGCTATACCACATTGCAGAAAAATATTTATTTTACTCTTCCCTATGTGTAAACTTTAGGTCCAAAACTGTAGTTCCCTTAGCCAAAATACTAACCCATCTGAAACAGTTGTTCCTAGATTGAACAGCAAGGGTGTTCTTTAAAATATCTGCAAAAAACTCTAAAATCTGATCTTTAGGACTTGATACTATTCAAAGGGGAAGATAACACTTTAGTATATTATCCATATTTTATACTTAATATGAATGACTTTGAACCCTACTATGAAGTTTTTTCTATAATGTTTTAATATATAAAGCTTATCTTCATCCATTTGAAGACTTAAACTCATGGGTATGAAAAAAACATGAAGTATCAGTTGCTAAAGGTAAAGAAGTGTGTCCTTAGAGCTTGTTTCACATCACAACTGGCAGGGTTCTGAACATTTATTTAATTACCTAATATATACCATTTGGTAATATGTACATAAATGTTTACTTATAAATATTCATATATATTTATGTGATTAATATATGTATATAAACATATGCCAAATATTCTAATTTTCTCCAATTAAAGTTTTTGTATGTCACCAAGTCACTTTTATTATTCTAAAAAATTACAAACATGAGTTAGGAAAGGCTTATTAGTGTTTTCCATAAGGACAATTGAGTAACAAACAGCCCACCTGATCTTCATTAAGTAACAGAACAGTGAGTTTTCTTTACCATTCCTACTGCGCTGCATACAACCACTGACCACAGCCTGTTTCAAGCAGTCATTCCTACCTCTGGGCCCCAGGTACAGAAGAAGAAAGGAAAGAGGCCAGTAAAAGACATCAACTCAATCACATTCTGTACCTGCATATTGTAAAACCATATTATATACTGTGAGGCAATTAATATACAAGGCAAATGACTCTTCTGACATCTTGCTGATCCATCAAAGACAAGAAAGGTAAGAATAAAGTGCTTACCTGCTGTTCCTGCATTTTAGCAGCACCAAGTTCTGAGAGTGACATGGTGAGCTTCTCCTGCTGTTCCGAAAGATATTTCTGATAGAGGCTTAGAAGTTCTTGGCACTCTCTATACTGTAGTTGAAGAGGTGAGATTGTAAATTAAGGGAAAAAAAGCTGAAAAACGGATTCAACCAGCATCCATCAGTGCTGCTTTTGGAATTCCAATAAACAAAACAGAGACAGAAATGCAATGATACTTGGTGAGAGAGTAGGTGAGTATAAAGTCTTTAGATGAAAAGAGTACATGCATCCCCCCCAAAATCATAAAACAATAATTCACAAAGAGAGTAGCTATGGTAATTCCATTTAAAAACAAATTTATCTCTCAATTCTTTAAATTTGAAAACACAAAAACAAATGCAGACACATGCAAAGGAACCCATGCCTCATACCATATAAAAAAACTAACTGAAAACAGATCATTGATCTATATGTAAAAGTTAAAACTATAAAACTTTTAGAAGAAAACATAAAAGTCCATCTTTATAATCTTGGGTTAGTCAATGATCACTTAAAAGCACAAGCAACCAAAGAAAAAATAGATAACTTGGGCTTCAAAATTTAAAACTTGGCCAGGCTCATGCCTGTAATCCTAGCACTCTGGGAGTCTAGGAGGTGGGAGGATTGCTTGAGGCCAGGAGTTAAAGATCAGCCTGAGCATGAGTGAGACCCTGTCTCTACAAAAAATAGAAAAATTAGCCAGGTGGGGTGGCATGTGCCTGTAGTCCCAGCTACTCGGGAGGCTGAGGCAGGAGAAGCACTTGAGCCCAGGAGTTTGAGGTTGCAAGGAGCTATGATGACACCACTGCACTCTAACTCGGGCGACAGGGTGAGACTCTGTCTCCAAGAAAAAATAATTTAGCACTTTGTGCTTCAAAGGACACTATTAGGAAATTGGAAGAGACACCCCCAGAATGAGAGAAAATATTTGGAAATCATATGATAAAGGACTAGTGTCCAGATATATAAAGAACTCATATAACTCAACAATTAAAAAGGCTATTTATTAACCCAATTAAAAAATGGGCAAAGGCTTTGAACAGACATTTCCCAAAACAAAATATACAAATGACTAAAAAGCACAAGAAAAGATGCTCAACATAATTAGCCATTAGGGAAATGCAGATCAAAAACACATTGAGATACTACTTTCACATTCACTAGGATGGCCATAATCAGAAAGACTTACAATAATAAGTGTTTATGAGGATATGGAGAAAATGGAACCCTCCTATATAGCCAATAGGAATGTGTCATTCTGCCACTTTGGAAAATAATTTAGCAGTGTTTTAAAGAGTTAGACATAGACATATCATATGACCCAGCAATTCTACTCCCAGGTATATACCCAAGAGAACCAAAAACATATGCTCACACAAAAACTTATACATACATATTCAGAACAGCATTATTCACAGTAGAAGAAAAGTGAAAACAACCAAAATGTCCACCAACTGATAAATGAATAAACAAAATGTGGAATAGCTGTATAATGCAATATTATTATCATAAATAAGAATGACATACTGCTGCATACTACAACATGGATGAACCTTGAAAACATTATGCTGAATAAAAGCAGCCAGACACAAAAGGCCATATACTGTATGATTTCATTTATATAAAATGTTCAGAATAGACAAATCCATACAGACAGAAAGTAGATTAGTGGCTGCTAGGGGTTGGGGGAGAGGAAATGGGGAGTAATTGCTAATAGATATGGGTTTGAGGGGAAGGTAATGAACATGTTCTGAAATTAGTGGTGTTGTCTGCACACCTTTGGGAATATACTCAAAACCATTTAGTTGTTCACTTCAAAGGGAGAATTTCATTGCATGTGAATTATATCTCAATAAAGCTATTATGAAAAAATTAAATGCTGGGTAGAAGTGATAACTTCTGTTCTGGTAAAAATATTAATATTAATAATTACTGCCAATTTACACAGAAAGTTCCTAACTATATTAAACATAAAGGGATTATAATTTGATTTTTGCTTTGTTTTGCATAATACCAGTTAAGTCAATATTTCATTCATAATACCATGGGAATTTTCTGCCCATATACCTCCACACATTTCTTACAGCTTCCTATAAAGAACATGGTAACCTAACCTGGGGTACACTCTCTCACAGCTCCTAAAACTTGCAAAGTGCTCAAGATGAAAATACTAAATAGGAAAGGTCACCTAACTTCATTGCTTAGGTGCCTGGGAGACAGTTCTATCCAACAGAGAGTTCTTTTCCTTACTTCTCATTGTGGTAATTTCTTCCCCTGGCTCCTTTTTCTTTCAGATCATTTCTGAATCTCTCCCTTAACACTTACTTATGTATGCTCTTGGTATAAGAATTACTGTCCAATGGGATGATTCTGTATAAATACTTTTACAACAGGTCATCATGATTAAGAGTGAGAACAGTATTTCTTAAATGTCAAAAATGGTGACTAGTTTCAGTATTCTTTAACATTTTCATAACCTAATCATTGCTTCTGGGCAGATTCCTGTTCTAATAACTTTTGCCAATCATGACTACATAAATAACCAATTGCTTCATTATTCTCATTATTAACCTTTAACAAAAAAACGGAGCCAGAGATGGTCCATAGAAGAGGAGCCGGTTCACAGGGAAAGGACAGGTTACCAAGCTTAGAGAATACATTAATCAGAAGAGCTTGCTGAATACTCGGCATCTTAAAAAACAACAACAATAACAATAGTATGAATGGTGGTCTAAATAAACTAATAGGTTTTCAAAGTCAATCTATGTTAGGCCAGGCTGGTTTTACATTTCCACGCTTTTTGTCAGCAAGCTCCAAAACACGGGAATGATTTGTGGTGGTCCCAGGAGTCTCTGCCAGCTATTATGTATATAAAAAGAATTTTTTATTCTAGCTGTTACCATAGGCAGTAATTTTTATAGTAGGTGAACATATTAGCCTGGTCACAGAATATGAATTTTACTCTGAAAAATCAAGCACAATTATACAGCCTAGGAGTTAAATGTCAGCATTTGAGACAAATTATAGGCAAATTCATTTAAACACATGCTATGTGGCAGAATATAAAAACAGGCAGTCCTACCTTTATCAGTTTTTTATGTCTTTCTTGATACACCAGATTTCAAAATGCTCCCTTTTTCCTTCCTCCCTAGCACAATGAGACTTCAACCTCCCATCTGGAGAGAGGGATTTATGTTAGGAAAATATGGGTAAAAAGTTCTCTTCATTGATTTGGGGGGTACAATGAAAAAGAAGACATATTTAACTAAATCCTGGCCAACTGACAGAAAAGAACACAATAGATGTAGAAAACCAAACCTAAGGGAAGGTGTACACCAAACCATCACATGAATTTAACACACTGGAGTCTGCCCAACCACCATTTATGAACTGAGGGAAATAGCAGTCATCATAACCTCTTTAAACAAAGAAGTCCTCATAGGATAATATAAATAAATGTAAATTAGTATTAAGCAAAATCACATCAAAACCTACACAATGAATTAATTAGCTGAAATGGCTACAGGAAATGGTCATTTATCATGCGTAAAGTCTCAACTCTAAAATGTATTATATACAAAAATAAAATTAAAGATCAAAGCAGAATGAATGAGGAAGTGAGTAAAAGAATAAAAACTCTGTTTGAGAGAAAAATCAGAGGTGAAGGGAGGAAGAACCAGAGCTAAGATATACTACTAGTAGGCTGCCAAAGTAGAAATAGATTGTCTTAAGCTGGAAGAATTCCTCTGGCCTAGCAGAGTCCACTCCTATCATCCCACCTCACCCTTATCTCTGGTAGCTGGAATGCTTGGATCTGGTACTTAGTAATCCCTATATAACACAGAACCAAATGAAGGGCGGCCTCTGTGAGAAGAGAAAAGGTGAATCATTAAATTAAAAACAAACTACTTTGTTAGAATCAAGACTAATTGGGAAAAATGGCTGAATCCCATTCTGGGGTAGGGAAAGTAAAAAGTGAACTTGAAATATCCTGTGCTATAAAGCAAGAAAGTGTTCAAAGACAGATAGGGGGTTGTCACAGGAATAGGAGCTAGCCTGAAGGGGGACTGTCATTAGCCAAATTTGGGACAACTTGAGCACTGAAATAAATAATCACTCTAATTAATAGAAAACTGAATAAATAAAAATCCACCAGTTCATAGTGACACTTCAAAAGGGGAGAAAAGGATAGAAGGGAAAAAAAGTGAAGTCCTTCTTTACAGAAGAAGGATGCTAGCTAATTACTTAGAAGGAATGGTCAAATTTTAAAATCACCATTTTATAATACCCAATGTAATAACTAATTCAGGCAAGGATCATTAATAATTACCAAAACCATTAGGTGAAAGGTTAATGAATAAGATACTCACACAGTGTCAAGATTACTTACATCAAAAAAGAAAACGTACATTTAAATGGCAAAATATGATGGTCACTACCCAAATGAAGTGAATTAACTTAGCATCTCCAATAGTGGAAAAACGGAAATTATGTACTTCCTATTGCATGATGTAGGCAACACTGCCTATGAAATAGTCTTGACAAATATTTTAAATCTGAATCTAATCAAATCTGTAAACCTAACTCCCACTTCACAGAAATTAGAAGGAATAAAGGAACAAGTTAAATTACACCACAAGGAAACAATCATACAAATTCAGCATATGGGAGATTTTGCAAAACACTTGGCTTTAACTCTTCAAAAGGTCAATGTCATGGGGGAAAAGGTTTGGGGTAGCAGGCTTATTCTAGATTAACAGACCAAAGACACAACCAAATACAACCCATGGATCCTTGCTCAAGGGAAAAAATAGCTATAAAAGACATTCTTTGGACAACTAGGGAAACTGGAATATGGACCTAATGACAGTTGATACTAAGGAACTGCTATTAGTTTTCTTAGGTATCATAATATGGCTTATAAAGTGAAATGTTCTTATTCTAAGGAGATGAGTCTGAAGTATTTAGGGGTGATATATGATACCTGCTACTTTCAAGTGGTTCAGAAAAAAAACTAACCAAATAAATGTTTATTTAGGTAAGTAAATATATTTATATCTCTACATATTTATATTATAGATATTTATATATATGTATATACTTATATATCTATAAAAATTTATATATAAAAATACATACATATATATGATGAGGGGACAAAGCAAATATAGCTAAATATCAACAATCGTGCAATCTAGGTAGAAGGTATACAGTGGTTCAATGAAATGGTCTGTCCACTTTTCTTTATATTTGAAAATTATCATAATAAGAAGTTACAGAAAAATCCTGTAGTTTTGATTTTTATTGTTTATGTTTTTTGCATTTTTGCCTTTCTACTATTACTCAGTCTCTTCTTGGCTTCCTCTTTCTACTTAAGTTGTCAAGGGAGAAGCAGAAACTTGAGTATCAGGTTAGCCTCCTAAGAGCTCTCTACAGCTCCATGTGTCCTTGGTCATTAAGTCAGGTGACAAACTGTTACTATGATCTAATGATATCCTAACTAGAACCTGTCTGCTGAGCCAGAGAGAGGTACACACAAGGCAGCAGAAAAGGCCATGCAAAAAAGGCCTGCCAAGCTTTCTTCCAGTCATTTCACAAATGCTTTCTGAATGCTATGTAACAGGAATAAGCAGTACAAAGGCAGTAATGTAGAGTCAGTAAAAGCACAGACTCAGGTGTCAGGCTAACATTCTTGACTCAGAGCTTAACTCTGGTACTTAGTAATGATATAACTTTGGGCAAGTAACTTCTCTGACATCTTCATCTGGAAATAATACCTACCTCACCTCATAGGACAACTGTGAATATAAATGAGAAAATAAGTGAAAAGTGCTTAGCATAATACTAGGCACAAAGTATACATATATTTTTAAAAAGACTTTAACTCATGCATGGATTAATGTCATTATCACAGGATTACGTTAGCATGGGAGTGGGTTAGTTATCGTGAAAGTGGGATTGTCATAAAGCGGGTTCAGCCCTCTCTTGTGCCATTACGCTCTCTTGCCCTCCTACCTTCCACCGTGGGATAATGACACAGCAAGAAGGCTCTCAGCAGATGCCAGCACCTTGATGCTGGACTGCAGAATTGTGAGAAATATATTTCTTTACTTTTAAATTAAAAAAAAAGGCTGGGCACAGTGGCTCATGCCTGCAATCCAGGCATTTTGGGAGGCTGAGGCAGGAGGATTACTTGAGGCCAGCAGTTCAAAACCAGCCTGGGCAACATAACAAGAACCTGTCTCTACAAAAAATAATGGCATGGTGGTGTTTGCCCTATAGTCTCAGCTACTCAGGAGGCTGAGGCAGGAGGATCACTTGAGCCCAGGAGTTTGAGGTTGCAGTGAGCTATGATGATACTAATGCACTCTAGCCCAGGCAACAGAGCAAGACCCTGTTTAAAAAAAAAAAAAAAAGACATCAAGGGCCTTAGAGACAGAGAGAGATTTAAACAAATAAGGATAACATGTTCTAGGAGAGACATTTATACATATGGTACAATGGAGATTAAAAAAAAAAGTGGGGGTGAGTGGTTCACTCTGACCATCTGACTATGTTGAGGAGGAATTAGGAGAGGCTTCAGAAGACATGTGATCCTGGAAATGAATTTTGGAAAAAAGAGTATACAGATGTACTGGGGAGGTAGGGTGGGGACTACCTTCAGCTGAGAGATCAATAGCAAAGGCATGGAGACATGAAATCGACACACACACTGAGGGAACTGCAAGTGGCACAGCATGGATGGCTAACTGGTCATGAGTAGAACAGAATGTGTGAAGAGGTCGCACAGACCAACAGAAGCCAGATCTTGAATGTTACCTAAGTTGTTTAGATTTTACTTCTATTTACATCATTGATGTCTCATAGGCAATTTGCATTTTATAAAGATACCTTTGGTAGGAGTGTAAAGAATGGATCAGAAGGCTTAAGACTACAGTGAAAGCAACCAGTTAGAAAATCATTATAATTTTCTAAGCAAGAGATGAGAGGGGCATGAATTGGAATAAGAGTGGTAGGAACTGGGGGGAGGAAGGGTTGAAAAAGGAAATTTAAAGTAGTGTCAGCTTATGGATTGGGTGATATGTAACCAGATGCATGATTCTATTAATATTTATCAAGAAACAGAATACAGAATAAAGAAAAAGTCTGGGGGGAATGCATCTTTAGACACGGAGATGCTTTGGGGTATTTAGTGGACATGGCCAATAGGGGACATTGGATTCAGGGACCTGTAATCAGAGACGAACTCTGAGTAGAAATAGAGATTTGGGAGTTAGTTAATCACTTTATAGGTAGTGGCTAAAGACATGAGAGTGGGTAAAACTGTCCAGGGCATGTGTAGTTTGCTTTTTTCATTCATTTGTTCATTCATTCAACAAATAAGCTCTGTAAGGTCAGGAATTTTTGTATGTTTTCTTCCCTGCTGAATTCCTTAACCTACATAATACGTGCTCAATAAATATTTATTGAATGAATAAATTTTCTGAGTACATTAATATCTGAGACTGAGCTAGATGCTAGACATGCAATAATGAACAAGATCAACACTATCTACTGCAGGAAATAAGGAAGGCAGATCATCAAACGCAGTTAGAAGAACAAATGACTTAAGAAGTGTTATAGGAGTACTTCCTAAGGAGACTTAAGTGACCAAAGAGCCAGGGAAAGCCTCTTGGGAGAAAGTCATCTTCCAACTGTGACAAGAAAAGAAGGCCACTGTAAGAGCAACGTGTAAAGGGCAGGCAGAGAAAAAGGAATTAATAAAAAGATGTAGTCAACTGTGTCCAATGCTGCAAAGAGGCCACACCAGTTAAACAATGAGAGCTGAGGAGCTATTGGCAACCCTTGCCAAAGTTTGGCATTGCAGTCACTTCAAAAATATTAGAGGAATGAGTATAGGAATAGAAGTCAAGGAGTTTCTATTGAATTTCATGTTAGCTTTGGGTTTAGAATTGGAACAAACCGTACAACACATGGCCTTTAAACTAGCCAAAAAAAATGCCTAAAAATATTGATTCACTAAGTCTTAAATTGTTCTTACCTCACAAGATGCTCCTGTCTTGAAACAAACATGGTTTCTGACCATGTCATATTCCTTACCTTACAATCATTTCCTTTTCTCCCTTTCAAAAAATAGTACACATTTTCTGAGCTAAAAACTAAGGTCCAAATTTATATATCTAGTTTGGTACTCAATGACAACATATGCACTTGAAAATGGATTGTTGGTAAAAGAAAAACTCATTCCAAGATGAAGTAGTTAGCAGAGCTACACAAGAATTTCACATAAATGTTTACACCTGTTTATCGAGTTGTGCTTTGTAAAAGAGTATAAACCACTGATACAAGTCTGAAATCTTCCATTAAATTAAATGACAAATTTATGGCAAAATAAGTGCAAGGCCCATTGTTTTTCAATTTCCTGATGACAGTAATTGTTAGTGAGGGGTAAAAATCTCCGGGACAAATGGAGAAAACTCAATGTGCTGGATGCTTACAGAGGAAAACAAGAGTCAAATGACACACTCAGTCTCCTCTGGACTCTATTCATTCTGACTGATCACATGAGCAAAAACATGAGCCATGGAAAGATACTGAATTAGATAAGAGTATTTAACTAGCTCATTTGTAGTTTTCTACATTTCTACCTTATTTCTTTACCGAATTGCAAAATAAGACGGGGCAGAAACAGACATGGAACTGAGATGCTTTAGATTCTGTCTTTTGCTCAGGCCATTACACCTTACGGTTTTTCAGGAAACCACCTACACAGAGCAGACCCAAGTTTATTTCTCCAGATTTGAAGGTAAGGATATTTATTTAAAAGTTTATATGCAGATAACCTAAGAAACAGGCTATCAATGTGCTAGATTGATCAGAACTTTGATTTCATCTTTTTATAGTTTCCTTTACATGTAATACTCTAAGAGAATATACATTTTCAAGCATTCACTGCAGACAAAAAAGACAAGATTGCAAAAATACTTCTATTGAAAGCCATGCATTTTCTCTTTCTTCTAACCTGCTTAAAAATTTATCTTTTGTTTAAAAGTTCTGTTTCAGCTAGATCTGAAGGAGAAATATTTTCCCCATTTGGAAAGGTTGTTTTAAATCAATTCAGCTTTTTATGAGTTACAGGAACTAGCCTAGAATTGCACAAGAAAAAAGCTGTTATCACATCCATCGCTCCCCCTAGAAGCATCCTTATAAGGTGAACTACATAACAATGATTAACACCTGAAAATTTCCAATCTCAAAAAGGGTAAATTCCTGACAATAGAGACCACTGAAAATGGTCTTCACACTAAGCTCTCCAGACCTTCAAAGGCTGACCAGTGAAGTTGTGTGAATAATGCTTTGTGATGCAGAGCTAAACATACCAAGCTGGGGCCTAACAGCTCCAGCCATGAGGAACAGGCTAACAGCTCCTTAAAAGCAGCCATTTCATTCTACTCCTTGTCTTCAAGCAGAATAGATTCGTTCTTGCCATTAAATCAAAATCCCTCATGAGCTACCAATTTCAATACATATGATAGTTCTCTCTCTTTATACTCCTATATTTGCCTACTTGAACTACTTATCCTGCTATGTAAGACAATTCATTTCTGAGTGGAAATGTAAACTGAATTTAAGAGGTTCCTTAATTTTCTCTTTTCCAAACTAAGTAATCCAATGGCATCAGGTGTTCCTCATGTACAGTATTTCATCTTCTAGCTCTATCATTTTTGTGCTCCCTTCTTTAGATTCCCCATCAGAGTTCTCTTTTAGGAATTAGTTACCATCAACACCTATTTCACAATTAAATACTTATCACCAGGAGTATCTAAGGATGGCTCGGTATAACCTCTACTTGAGGGTGGGGCGTTTTTAAGTGCTTTAAAGATATTATCATATCTAATTCTCAATTAAAATACAAAAATAAACCCATAATGTACTATTATTAGTCTCATTTTATAAATAAATGTGTAGCACAGAATGGTTAACACTTATACAAGGATCCCTTGGATAATTGAGCTGCCAGTGAGCTGGGATTTGGAGTAAAGTCCTAGAACCATTATACCAATATTCCTTGAAACGTAATGTGCAGAGGAATCACCTGTGGGTTTTGTTAGAAAGCAGATTCTGACTCAGTGGATCTGAGGTGGGGACTGAGATCCTATATTTCTAACAAGCTTCCGAGTAATGCTGCTGTTGCTTGTTGGGGAACACAATTTGAGTGTGCATGTCATCTCTAAAAACCCTCCTCCATTAGCAGTGGGAGGAGGCCCATTCTCCTCTTATGTTTAAGTGTAATACATTGTTGGACTCCTTTACTTCCTCCCTTTAATCCATCCTCATAATATGTTTGTGTGTGTGTATCTGTTGTGGTCAACTGCTTTTGTTTTCAAAGGAAACATACAGAAAATAAAATGTGAGATGCAAAATAACTCATTTTCTTCTTTAAAAGGAAGCAGTATTCTGGTTTTTCAGGGCAGTGTAACATTTCTATTGTGGCTGACGACTGAAGTATACGTTGAGTATTCCTAATCCAAAAATCCCAAATCCGAAATGCTCCAAAAATCTGAAACTTTTGGGGCACTGACATGACATTCAAAAGAAATGCACATTGCAGCACTTCAGATTTCTGGATTACGGATGCCAAACTGGTAAACATATTGTAAATATTGCAAGATCTGAAAAAATCTAAAATCTGAAACACTTCTGGTCCTAAGCATTCCAGATAAGGGATAATCAACCTGTAATAAAAATGAGCAAATATTACCTGTAGGGCTTAAGAATTTATATTGAGGGAAGGGTTCATGGGAAACATAAACAACTACATTTTCTCTCCTCTACTTCCAAATAGATATGCATCTTCCACCTTGCCCAAGCACACTTTAAGCCTAAATTTACAGTATCACTCCTGAATTCAGTTTGACCCTGCCAGACCTTAGCTATGGCCTTGGGAAACAGCACTGTCACCAGAGTTGTATGCACTTTTTAGTGCAGTATGAAAATATCACCCAATATTAATAATTCTAAGTAAAAATCAAACAAATTCAAGAAAACAGTGTTAATAGAGTAACAAAGGAGAGTTCTTACACAATGGAATCGTATCTAACACTTCAAGGTGGAACTAGAAAAAGTAGCAGGAATATCTCATTATTTGCCTCTTTGAAAACAACTGAGGCTACTAATCACAAGTGCAGGTTATTGCTCAGAGAAAAATTAGTAACTTCTGTGGGGAGGTTTACTGTCTAAACTCAGCAAATGTCACAAAGACTAAAGGCAATAAAACATTTTATGAACAACTTCATTTCACTGGTTCCTAATATAATTAAGCTTACATAGACTGTTTAGCAGAATGATATTTAAAAATTGGTAAAGAACCAGATTATTTGCCTGACCCTCCACTCAACAAATGTTATAGAGGAATAGCCCAGAAACACTCAAGGAAGAAAAGTTTTACAGTATCACTAAAATCAAGGAGTTAGGTTTTGCTTTACTATTTTACTACTATTGACTACTAAGATAAATTAATCCAAGAGGCAACATTTAAAAAAACAATTCCTGAGCCAATAGCTTTTGCTATTGCCCATAAGCCTTCAACCGAGTACATCCTCAGAAAAGCCCTCCTCATATGATGCTTTCTTCTTACGCTGCCAACATCTCTCTCTCCTCCCCATCACTGCCCAAACTCTGAAAAAGTTTAATCTATACTGATGGTCCCTACTTCCTCATTTCTGGTTTTACTTTTTGGCCCAGTACAATATATTTTCCTGTCCCTCACTTTATTTACACTGTATTCTTGACAAGTATTCTCTAATCTATTAATTGCTAAATATAACAACCTGATTTACGGTTTTATTCTCCTTGCTCGCTACTTCTTTTTTCAAAGGCTCTCCTCTCCTGGTTTCCCAATTATGGGCCCATTTTGCTTCTTGCCTACTGATTGCTCCTTCTTAAATCTCTTTCATTGAATTCCCTTCCTTTACCCACCATTAAATGCATATATTCCCTAATATAATGTCCTAAAATCTATTATGCCTCCTTTCCATGGCTTTAAATTCTACCACAGTTTCAAATTCAATATAGATGCTGGTGACCCCCAAATTTTTATTTTTTAGCTATTCAAGAAAAGCAGTGTGACATGTGGTTCTATAGCAGTCCCACATTGCAAACATGATCATTATCCAGTAGAGTATGCACACCTATTGACAATCTACAGTTTATAAAATGTAACAACACAATTGATACACCTCCAATTTCCCCAATCATTTTCCATATTTTCAAATCATATTGCTGGATTTTTATATTTAAATAACAAGAATTAATGCTCCAAAAAAGTTTTAACATCCTACTACTGTTTAGGGCATCATCATAATATTGTTGGGTGATGTCACTTTTTATAAAGAAAGTGCAAAGACAAACGAGTTTCATTTAAAAGAAACACAAAATATACTTTACTGGAGAACACTATCTCATGATTAGTCCATGACTTGATTACTCTTTGAAGTGGATCCAAAATGGCATATGGTATAATACAAATGAATTAAGTTAGGGCAACCTATCTACAATAAAAGAGAAATCACACTGAGTAAAATTAAGGATGTTATCAATCAAAATAAAATTTCTTCTTTTTCTCCAACTGGCATCAATAAAATTACAGTAATATTCAGTTTTCTAACACCCAAATGACTTGTTTTCTAGTTCCATCTATACCGCTTGTGTAATAATTGTTTAAAAATGGCTTGAAAGCAATGAAAAATGATAAATAACTCTCCATCCTGGTGAAAACCACTGATATGAACTATTTCTTCTAATGAAATAAAACTTACAAGCACTACATGACTTTACTGGATTTAACATTTCCAATGATCAAGCAGTTTATCTAATATCTTCCCCCCAGTTCAGGTAATGGGTTTGAAACATATAAACCATGTAGAATGACAGTTTGTATTTTAAGATATCCAGATTGCCACATGAGCATTAGCAGGTATCAATGCTGAGCAAGGCAATGGAACATCTAAGGAAGACTTTATAATGAAGGTAGTTGTATACTTAATACTGCAAATAAAATTTTAGTTCCTTCATACAAGGCAAATCTATTCTTTTATAATAGATATGTATGCAAAGTTGGACTACAGTGACCTTTATAACAAGGATTAGGTGGTATCTAATTAATATCTGACACTTCCTTTTAATATACAAGCCTCAAACAAACAAGGCAAGCACTCTGTGCATCTTTTCCCAGGCACATTGTTAGCCCCTTCAATTCAAACAGAGGGTTTTATGTAAAGATGCCGATGGACTCTGATGCTATACCCAGGGGGCAATCTGTGTAGGACTGTAACAAATCGTGATAGCACTCAGGGAAGTAAATTTGCTTTGGCATCATTTCTAGGGCTGCTTCCTGGAATAAAATTTGGAAATCTTTTGTCTGTAGGAATTGGTAGGGAATGTTTAAATTAATGTATTGTCAATCCAACTGCCTTTTAAATCTCCCTTGTATTAAGTAGTAGGAACCATGATAATGTAGCTAAAAACATTCACTCCCCAGAATACAGACATAGTATCTCAGCTATATGCTCCAATTTGTATCATACACAAGAGATCAATTAAAAGTGAAATGCAAAGTCCACTGGGTGGCACAAGACTAAACCACAGGAAGAGTTATTCCTACTAAAAATTATTCTGGGTTTTGTTTTCTCATTTTTAAAAATATATTTAGATTACAAAATTAAAGCAAATAAAGTAACACTGCATAATTTAGCTGTCGTTTTCTACAAAATTGCTTATAACTGTAACCATAAAATGATAATAATTTACCATATGTGCAGCTGCAAAACTAAGAAAAGCACTGGTCAGTGCTACTACAAAATGTGAACCTACTACTCCCCCTGGTGCCCACGGAAATGAATTGCAATAAAATAAAAAATTCGTTCCATTTCTCCAGCAAAGCATGAAATTTCATATACAGTCAGTTCTGCCATACCATTTGTTTAGAAAAGACAAATTTGTTCCTGTGGATTTCATATATTTGGAAACAATTTGAGCATAACGTGAGTATCCGTTGAGAAACACTAGGTGCAGGCAGAAAACTACTCCCAGCTGACGTGAGCTCAGTAGGAATACACAGAATATACGCAAAAAGGCCTAACATTTCAAACATCTACCAGCTACCTCAGTTCACGTTGTGTTATGAGCCACACCCACCGACACCTGGTGTTACAACTTTCCATCCAATTTCAGTTATCCTCCCTCTACCATTTTACAATAACTCACAAGCTGCAACCCTTTCAATGTTCACTTTCCACAAGCACATTTCAGGTTTTTACAATGTAAAGTATCTTATTCATTGTAGTATTTATGTATTTCTTAATCAATTGATAGGTGTAAAACTGTTCTATCATTTTTATTAGGGTCGTTTTTTTTCTCTTAGTGTTTCACTGACAAAGTTTTTGAGCGTTGTACCCCTAAACCCATTTTTCCCATAAGCCCTGCAAGGGTTGTCATGATTTTGCAGTGTGGTGATTTTTAGGAATGCATATGCCTCCTTATAATAGAGCTGACTGTATAACAGTAAAATTTAAATTCCTCTATTATATGTCTTTACAGATAAGAGTAATTATGAATGAATATATAAATTTCGGTTTTTTAAAAAGGGTATTTTATGTATCTATTTCCATGAGAATATTACTTTTTCTATCTCTCTTTAAAAAGGCTCTCTCCTCAGGTATAGACCTTTGTAGAGTTCAGGAGAAAAAAATTAATTTGTACATATGTTTGTGTATATATAAAACATATTTTAACATACACTAAAATATTTTTTAAAGTGTCACTTTTCCCATTCATGTTATTAATCATATAAAATAGTTTGTATCCCTATTCTAATTTGACAACCAAGATCTTTCCAGAGGTCTGAGGTGAGTAAAGGTGCAACTGATCAAAAAATAGGATAACTCCTTATTTTGTGTTTATACATCATTCAAAACCTGAATTAGTCAAAAGTTATATAAGAAAAACAATCTGTCAAGGAGAGAGAATAAGGTTCAAGAGGAAATATAAACAGTTCAAAGAGCTTTTTTCATCAATGATGAATATAGTTTATTATAGACTTTTCAGTGTTCTGAAAAATACCAGCATTACAGCCAGATAAAAAGCAAGTCAGGAGAAAACCGTTAAGAATTCATAATCCTTCTCTTAGTTAATAGTCTTGCTTACATCTAATGCTTCACAATTACAGCAAGCTTTGTAAACTACACACCTTCCTTATTAAAGTACACTTTAATATTAGTAGTTTGTCTACAATGGATTTAACCTTTCCACATTATCAACCTGCCATAAACAGAGAAAAGCATACTGTCACGCAGGAAGTCTAAAAGTGTTGTCTGTGGACAGCAGCACTGGTATCACCTGGGAACTTGTAAGAAATGCAAAATCCTGGGCTCCACTCCAGATGTGGGTCAGAGTCTGCATTTTATCAAGCTGGCCAGGTAACTAATGTACAGATTACTGAGGAGCACTAGCAAGAAGCACTGGTCTAAACCACTATGACAAAATTCCACACTCCATTTCTGCCTATCTTGCATTTCTAAAGTTAAGAAAAGCAGCTTTTCTATCTCCAAAGTCCTAATTTTTATAAGGAATTAATTGGAATGCTTATTCTTAAAAATTTGCTGTTATTTTGTCAGATTTTCTAACTTTGTTGGAACATAATCTGCTTGGATTTCAATGGATAAAATACATTCAAATAGTTCTCTTTCAAAAGATATCAGATAAAATTGATTCAATATGGCTAAATATTAACTTGTAAAGTTTCTTATATAACTATATGTAAAATATAAGATATATTTTTTCATATACATGTGCAAGAACAGAGATTTGTTCAATAAAAATCCTAGTGATCATCTCAATAGATGAGGAAAAAGCATTTGACAAAATTCAACAAACTTTCATAATAAAACTCTCAACAGGTGCACATCAGTTGGGGGCACGTCAGGGAGTGAGTCTGGGCAGAGCAGCTATAAGAAACAATGGTGATATAGCACCTCTTGTGTTTTCCTGGATAGAGTTGGAACCCATTCTACTAAGTGAAGTATCCCAAGAATGGAAAAACAAGCACCACATGTACTCACCATCAAATTGGTTTCACTGATCATCACCTAAGAGCACATTTAGGAATAACATTGATTGGGTGTCGGGCAGATGTGGGTGGGGGAGGGGATGGGTATATACATACATAATGAGTGCGATGCGCACTGTCTAGGGGATGGACACGCTTGAAGCTCTGACTTGGGGGTGTGGGGGGGCAAGGGCAATATACGTAACCTAAACTTTTATACCTCCGCAATATGCTGAAATAAGAATAAAAAAAAAGTAAAAAAAAAAATAAAACAAAAATAAAACTCTCAACAAATTAGGCATAGAAAAAATGTACCTCAACACAATAGAAGTCATATAAGAAAAGCCCACAGCTAACTTCATACTCAACGGTGAAGAGTTAAAAGCTTTTCTTCTGGGATCGGAAACAAGACAAGGATGACCATTACCACCAACTCTACTCAACACAGTACTGGAAGTTCTAAACAGAGAAATTAGACAAGAAAAAGAAATAAAAGGCATCCAAAAAGAAAAGGAAGAAGTGAAATTGTTTCTGTTTGCTGGTGACATGATCTTGTACATGAAAAACCCTAAAGACTACAACAAAAAAATGTTAGAAACAAATTCAGTGAAGTTTCAGGACACAAAACTAACACACAAAAATCAGTAGTGTTTCTTTACACTAACAACAGATTATCTGAAAAAGAGATGAAGAAACCAATCTCATTCATAATAGCACCAGGAAAAAAATAAAATAGTAGTTGACTACCCTGGCTGGGAAAATAAAATAAAATAGTAGTAAATTTAACCAAGCAGGTATAACCAAAAACTATTAGGTCATTAAATACGAAATGTCCAATTTCAAATCAAAAGTGTAGTTTATTATATCTCAAACAAGAAGTAGTATAATTAATCAAAGTATGCACCTAAACTATCAACACAGTTTTGCCATCTTAATAGTAGCTTGTTTATGCCAGCTAGAAGCATGCAGGGTGAGTAGCGATGAAATCGCAAAAGCTGTTTTCTACAGCTTGTTGAGAATTGAATATTTTTCCTTGCGAGAAGTGGTCCAAAGCCTAGAAGAAGTGGTAGTCAGTTGGTGCAAGGTTTGGTGAATATGGTGAATGACAGTGAGCTTCCAGCATTGTTTTTGCGACGTGGTTGAGTGGTGCCTTGCAAGAGGATTGTCCTGTCTCTATTGACCAATCTCGGCTGCTTCATTGCAAGCATCCTCATCATTTCATCCAACTGCCGTAATCAATTGACCAGGTTTCATGAAGCTGTAGTAGATAATACCGGAGCTGGACCACCAAACAGACACCATTAGCTTCTTTTTTTAATGACTATTTGGTTTTGGACTGTGTTTTGGCACTTCATCTGTATCCAACCATTGTGCCGAACCCTCACGATTGTCAAAAAGAATCCATTTTTTCATCACACGTAACAATATAGCGTAGAAATGGTTTGCCTTTATGTCCTGACAGTAAAGAAAGGCAAGCTTTGAAATGGGTGATGCTCGTTTAATTGATGTGGTATCCATCTATCCAGCTTCTTTACCTTGCCAATTAGTTTCACATGGTCCAATATTGTTGGAATAGTAACGTCAAACCCTGCTGCTAATTCACGCATAGGTTGAAATGGATTCGCTCCCACTACAGCTTTCAGTTCATCATTATCCACCTTGGTCTCAGGTCGCCTACGTGGCTCATTTTCAAGATTAAAATCACCAGAATGGAACTTCTCAAACCATGGACATACTGTGTGTTCATTAACCACATCCTTCCCAAACATTTCGTTGATATTTTAAACTGTCTGAGCTGCACTGGTTCCACAACGGAACTCATATTTGAAAATAACACAAATTTTTCACTTACCCGGGGTTTCACAAAAATTGCTCTAAAAAATACATATATGAAAGATAATCACAAGCCAAAATCTTGTGATTATCACTGTGTGTTTTAAAGAATGAGGATGGGCCGGGCGCGGTGGCTCACGCCTGTATTCCTAGCACTCTGGGAGGCTGAGGTGGGAGGATGGCTCGAGGTCAGGAGTTCAAGACCAGCCTGAGCAAGAGCAAGACCCTGTCTCTACTAAAAATAGAAAGAAATTAGCTGGACAGCTAAAAATATATATAGAAAAAAAATTAGTTGGGCATGGTGGCACATGCCTGTAGTCCCAGCTACTAGGGAGGCTGAGGCAGGAGGATTGCTTAAGCCCAGGAGTTTGAGGTTGCTGTGAGCTAGGCTGGCGCTACAGCACTCTAGCCTGGGCAACAGAGCGAGACTCTGTCTTGAAAAAAAAAGAATGAGGATGTTCAGGAAATGTCAAAGTGAAATGTCAGAGATATCAACTGTCAAACTTAGTACTTAAGGAAATCAGACATTTCATACTTAATAACCTATAAAACAATGATGAAAGAAATAATGGATGACACAAATAAGTGGAAAAGTATCCTGTATTCATGGATTGGATGAATTAATATTGTTAAAATGTTCATATTACCCAGAGTGATCTACAGTTTCAATGCAATCCCTATCAAAATTCCAATGTCATTTTTCAAAAAAAAAAAAGAAAAAAGAAAAAATAATCCCCAAATCCATATGGAACCGCAAAAGATCTTGAACAGCCAAAGTAATCTTGAGCAAAAAGAACAAAGCTGGAGGCATCACACTAACTGACTTCAAAATCTATTACAAAGTATAGTAATCAAAACAGTATGGCACTGGCATTAAAACAAACACATTGACCAATGGAATAGGATAGAGAGCCCAAAAATAAACCCATGCATTTACAGTCAATTGATTTTCAACAAAGGTGCCAAGAACACACAATGGAGAGGGGACAGTCTCACCAATAAATTGTGATGAGAAAAATAGATATTCACATGCAGAAGAATGGAATTAAACCTTTATCTCGGGGTCGGGCGTGGTGGCTCACACCTGTAATCCTAGCACTCTGGGAGGCTGAGGTGGGTGGATTGCTTGAGGTCAGGAGTTCGAGACCAGCCTCAGCAAGAGCGAGACCCCGTCTCTACTAAAAATAGAAAGAGATTATCTGGCCAACTAAAATATATATATAGAAAAAATTAGCCGGGCATGGTGGCGCATGCCTGTAGTCCCAGCTAATCGGGAGGCTGAGGCAGTAGGATCGCTTAAGCCCAGGAGTTTGAGGTTGCTGTGAGCTAGGCTGACGCCACGGCACTCACTCTAGCCCGGGCAACACAGCAGAGACTCTGTCTCAAAAAAAAAAAAACAACCTTTATCTCACATCATATAAAAAATAAACTCAAAATGGACTAATGACTTAAATGTAAGACCTGAAACTAAAAACCACTAGAAGGAAACATTAGGGAAATGTTCCATGTCATTGATCTGGGCAAAGATTTCTTGGATATGATCCCAAAAGCACAGGCAACAAAAGTAAATAATAGGCAATATACAATACACAAACAAGATTGTTTCAAACTAAAAAGCTTCTGCACAGCAAAGAAAACAATTAATAGAATGAAGACCACTCAGATTAGGAGAAAATATTTGCAAATGACATATCTGATAAGGGGCTAATGTCCAGAATATATAAGGAACTCAAATAACTCAATAGCAAGAAAACAAAGAGCCCAGTTAGAAAATGGGCAAGGGACCTAAATAGACATTTCTCAAAAGAAGACATACAAACAGCCAACAGATCTATGAAAAAATGCTCATCATCAGTAATCATCAGGGATATGGAAATTGAAATAACAATGAAGTATCACCTCATACCTCTTAAAATGGCTATTATCAAAAAGATGAAATATAAGTATTGGTGAAGATGTGGAGAAATGAGAACCCATGTGCACTGTTCATGTGGATGTAAATTATTATAGACATTATGGAAAGGTGGAGGCTCCTGAGAAAACTAAAAATAGAATTATTAATATCACATGACCCAGCAATCCCACTTCTGGGTATATATCCAAAGGAACTGAAATCAATGTGCTGAAGAGATAGCTGCACTCTCATGTTCACTACAGCATTGTTCACAATAGCTAAGATATGGAAGCAACCTGGTGTCCATCATCAGAATAATGAATAAAGAAAATATAGTACATATACATAATGGAATACTATTCAGCCTTTAAAAAAGAAGGAAATCCTGTTATTTGTAACATGGATGATTCTGGCAAATTATGCCAGACACTATGTTAAGTGAAGGAGGACACTATGTTAAGTGAAATAAGCCAGGCAGAAAAAGACAAACATTGCATGATCTCACTATGTGGCATCTAAAAAAGTTAAAATCATAGAAGTAGAGAGTAGAATGGTAGTCACCAGAGGCTGGGAAGAAGGGTGGATGGAGAAAGGGGAGATGTTGATCAAAGGGCAGAAAATTTGAGAAGAAAAATAAGCTTTAGTGATCTATTGCCCAGAATGGTGAATATAATAATATATTGTATATTTTTAAATTGCTAAAAGAGTAGATTTTAAATGTTTCTACCACAAAAAATACATATGTGGGGCGATGTATTCATTAATTACCTTGTTTTAATCATTCCACAATGTAAACATGTATCAAAACATCGCATTGTAACCCATAAATATATAATATATACAATTATTATTTGTGAATTAAAAATTAAAACAAAAAACCTTAGCAACTCACATTTATGTCACATGCCTACGACATAGTCCATAAATTAGATGAACATTTTTAAAAAACAACAGAGTTAACATTTTCTTCCCTAGTTGTATATAAATGCACCAAAACTAAGTGTCCTTGTTATAATGAATCAAAATCCATAGAAGAAAAGGTCTGAAGGCTGGGCATAGTGGCCCACACTTGTAATTCCAGTACTTTGGGAGGATGATGTGGGAGGATCACTTGGGGCCAGGAGTTTGGGACCAGTCTGGACAACACAGCAAGACCCCATGTCTACAAAAAATTTTTTAAAAATTATCGGGATATGGTGGTGCACACCTATGGTCCCAGTTATTCAGGAGACTGAGGTGGGAGGATTGCTTGAGCATGGGAGTTTAAGGCTGCAGTGAGCTATGGTTATGCCACTGCATTCCAGCCTGGGTGACAGAGCCAGATCCTGTTTCTTAAAAAAAAAAGAAAAGAAAAGAAAAGAAAAGGTTTAATAATGGCATCTTTACAAAATTCTTTGTGATAGGACTATTTATCACAGAGTTTTACTGGAAATCATTGTATCTCTCATTAATACATGCATATTGCCACATAACTTAAAATGACAAGAACCCAGGAGTTCTTCGATAAAATGATCCCTCTCAGGCTATCTCTCCTGACTTCCTCATGTGCACACATATAGTATATACTTAAAGCAAACAAGGCAAGCTGCTTAATTAGGACAAGGAGCTGCAAAGTGCCATGGGTGCCCTTTCCTTTTCTTCCTGATCTGTTTTTTACAAGTCTTTTGTGTGTATGGTGAAGAATCCTAAGGAAGGATGAACCCTTTCCCATAAACATGTTTAACAATAACAACAGAAACAATGAAACAAAGACTAATATCAAACCAAACAAAACAGAAACAAAATCCCCACTAACCGACTCTATGGTTCCAAGATAGCCCAAGGAATTAATGGCTATATGCTATCTGGAATGGCAAAGATGGCATAATTTGGGCAGCTTTCAACAAGAAAGAGGTAAATGCCATGTTATTTAAGATATAAGCTGAAAAGCTTATACCAAAGGAGGTCTAAATTTGCTGTTTTATTAAGTGACTTCAGGTATGGGTAAAAGGAGAAGGGGGAAAAGGGCAGACTTAGAGATCTCATTTCAGGTTGGCAATTTCTACTCAAACCTTGGCAAGTTTTTCTATAAAAGGGCAGATAGTGTTTTAGGTTTAACAGGCTATATGGTCTTCCCATAACTATTCAATTCTGCTATTATAGAGCAATGTAGCCACAGATAATATGCAACCAAATAAGTATGGCTCTGTTACAATAAAAGTTTTTTTACATAAACAAGCAGTACCCTGAATTTGGCCTGTAAGCCATAATTTACCAAGCCCTGCTCTAGCCAGAGAACTAGAAAGACTATGACTGTAACTTTCCTGGAGTTTCCAGGAGAAACAGATTGAAGAAAGGATAAGTAAGAATTAGTTGGTCTCTGGAAAGAAGATGGTATCAGATCACTATGCCTTTTTAAAATATAGATTAGCCCTTTGAGAACTAACTTGGACCAATATGTAAATAAAAGTACATATTTCTTACATAACCTTATTTTATCGTACTGCTACCACATATGCTTTTCCTTTTCCCAAGCCTGGTCCTTGTTACCTTTAAACTTTCATTGATTTATTAAATTAAGAAACTAGCCTTCAAAGAATAACAATTGCTCTCACAAAGATGGTACTGTGAAAACATAGACTATAAGAAAATATAAAATTAGGAGACTAAAACAGAAGAGATAGTAGAAGAAAAATGAGACGAAGAGGGGGAGTAAAGGCTAAGAAAAAGATATAATGGGATATTATTTAAAAAATAAATCTTCAATCTATTTATTGTCTGTTTTCCTTAGAAATTGGTTCAATGTCCACTAGTACCATATACATCGGCTGAAGATAAATATAATTAGGGTGAGATTAGGACTACAGAAATGACAAGACATTTGGGGAAAAAGAAAGTTTCTTCGCAGAGCAATTCTTGGTACCAAAGCCAAAGTTAAAAAGCCAGAAACTTTCAAAAACCATTTTAAAACAAACATTTGAAAACTTTGCCTTAACTCTTTACCAATTTTTGCAATCCCCTTGTATTTGTGTCCCCTATTTGCAAATTTTCTATATTCTGTGTTTTTATGATTCTTCTTCCCAACTACCAGGAGGACAACACTGTTTCCTACTACATAAAAGCTGAGTAGATTAGGTACTGATCCCTATGGGCAAGTGGTGGAAGCCCCACTGTTCTGTGTCATTTAACTCAAGTTTAAAACCAAGTAGTGAGGAATCTACCCTAGAAAATATTAATCAATTGGTGGGGGAAATAGATCTTGAATTTGAGTTTTGGAGACTTCCCACATGACTAAACAATGTGGGCTTTTGGATTTATTAGTATGTTTCTATCTGATTTTTGGTAAAGACAGTTAGAATGATCCCTTATTCATAGGCATAAACTTGAATACCAGTAGCAGAGAAGAATAACGGTGTGACTCTAATCAAAAGCTACATCAAACTCAAATGATTGAAACACAGAAATTAGGAAAATCTTGCAAAGACTGCAAAAAAAGGAAGAGACCCAACTTATCCTTTCCCCTCAGCCCCACTCTAAACAAAACTGACCAAACTGAAGAAATCTTGCTTTTTCTTATTCTCAAACCATCAATTTCTGACTGAGTTCCTGCTACTCTACTATTGAAGTCTAGAAGTCTGACCTGAGGGGAAAAAGACACATTAAAAAAAAAGAAGAAGAAGAAAACTTAGTTTAGACATAAAACATATATACTGAAAATCCAAGGATGAATATACTGTCATCATTTTTACACACTGATTAAAAATGGAATTTGAAACCAGTTCTAATAGTAGAAGCTTTCATCCTCTATTAATTCTGCAAGCAAAAGGAATAGCATACTATAGAAAGCACCTCAGTTTTGTTTCTTTGTTTTTCACCTCAGAGCAAATGCCTCAGAATATGCTATGGAGCTACTTTCCCACATTTACTGTTCAATTTCATTTCTCTTTCAGGGTAATTACAATAAATGTCAGTTAAGGAAATACTTAAATAAAATCTCAAACTTTTTCTAATGCAAACTGAAAGACTGATTATTGGAAATGTTTATGGTCACTGAGGTGTCCAATATGGCTGTCTCATACAGACATTAAGAGTAGCATAACCTTTTTTCAATAAAAACTTACTTCTTTTGTTCATATTATATATTTTTTCCTTTATGCTTCCTTGAAGATGTAAAATAACCTGATAGAAAGTAGGGAAAAGACCATTACATTTAAGTGCATATGGTTTAAATCATTTAAACTGATTTTGTTAAATTATACATGACACTTTCTGTGAAATATAATATGCAAGGTAGAATTTTATGAGCAAAAACATTCTCATAGAAAATATATGAAAGTATAAACTATTAAATGTTAAAACAAATAAAACTAAAATTTAAAAAAGTGAAATAGCCAAACTTGGTAATTTTCAAAAATTTATATCACAGTACATATTCCCTAAAGTAAAAAACAGCAAAAATATTGCAAAATGGTACATTACTGACCACTTTATTTCTTGCTTAAAATAAAATCTGGAGAGTAAATTAATATTTAGCATTTCTAAAAGCCAGAGGAAAAAAATCTTCAAATATGGGATAGTGCTAGGCTACCTTAAGACTGAGGCCAACCGGAAACAGAAGTCCTCTCACTATTTGCAGAAAAAAAGGTCAGAATGCCAAGAATTGTCTTTATAAATCCAAATCCTAGTCAAAAGACTTTTTTATTATTCAGGGATATTGCCTGTTTGTTGATTTTTTTGGATTGATGTTGGATAAAAGCAAGAGAAATCCAAGGCAACAGTGCTAGTGACTACCCTAATTTTGGAATATGCACAACCAATCAAGGAATATACTGAATGACATAAACACAAAGGCAGATTAATTTGAGATACTAGGTAGCAAAAACTGGTGAGTGACTATGGCAAAGTGTAGGGCCCTAAGCTTAGAAAAAAATTGTTCACTTTAATACTCACAATTATTGTCAGTTGCTATGGAATTGTTACAGTATTAATGCCATACCATAATATTCAGATTTATGTTGAATGGTGGGTCTTTTATTCATCTTATATTTAAACAGAGAAGAATTAAGGCAAAAACGAGTGGCCATTGCTGTTATCTAATTTAATCAAAGGGTAGAATAATAATTACAAAGTGGATTCTGTAACTATATGCACAGCATGGTAGGGGGTCCATTCTGCTAACACTACAGAATCAAAGCATCATGATGCACAACTAACTTGATTACAACAGTGCACTTTATAAATCTCTGTAGTTCTCAAAATGCCCATTAAAGAACATGCTCCTATCCTTTCATGCCTTACTATTATAATTTTAAAAATAATTTTAAAAACTACCATTATTAAATTCAAAATTAGAAAAGGCAATTCTATAAATGTGAAGTATTTCTTCTTAGAGCTATTTAACTCATCTATAAAAGATATGTCATGATTTAGAAGGGAGGTCCATGCTGTTTGGAATATACAGTCTCAAGAGAATGTTGCTTCCAAACTAACAATGAGAAAGAGCCAGATAATCTGCAAAATATTACTTTTTTGGGCCCAAAGAAAGTTGAGGTCACAAGGCAACCAGGTAAACTTAATTCCAAAGGGTAACAAGCCTTTCTAAGGAGAGATAGGACATAGAACCCAGGACCCAGAGAAAGAGATAGCCATAAAAGGCAGATATGAATTAAACATCTAAAATTTTAAACAAATTCTTAAAGGCTAAGTGTGAGCTAGTGTGACAATTTAGACACTCCTGGGAGCAACAAACACAAGGCGAGTTTGCACTCACTCACTGGACCTTCTTCACAGGCCTCTACCAAGGGCTTACAGGAAATAATGCTAAGGCAGGAGGATCGTTTGAGCTCAGGAGTTTGAGGCTGGATGAACTATGATCGCGCCACTGCACTCCAGCCTGGGCGACAGAGCAAGACCCTATCTTTAAAAAAAAAAAGAATGAGGATAGAGCAAGAGATCTAAGAGAGTCATTCTCAGCAGGGCATATGTACAAAACTCTGACCACTCTTAGACCTTTCTCTCTCAGAAAGCAACAGCTGGAAGCTGCTAAGAATAGGTCAGGAAACACTCCTGCTCAATTGTCTTACTCAATTCAGACTACTATAACAAAGTACCATAGACTGGGTGGCTTATAAACAACAGAAATTTATCTCTCACAGTTCTGGAAGCTACAAGTCTGGGATCAGGGTGCCAGCAAGATTGGGTTCTCATGAGGAGCCTCTTCTGGGTTGCAAATTTGTCTCTGTATCCTCACATGGCAGAAAGAGGGACAGAGAGCTCTCTGACGTCTCTTTTGTAAAGATACTAATCCCGTTTGTGAAGGTTCCATCCTCAAGACGTAATTAACTCCCAAAGCATCCACCTTCTAATAACAATACTAGGAGTTAGGATTTTAAAATCTGAATTTTGGGGAGATACAAATATTCAGTTCATAACACCTACCTACAACCAGGGAACAGGAGCACTAGGAAAAACCTGTCAGTACTCCAGGATTCACACTAAGCACAATGTGGCAGAAGCCCACCACGGGAGAAATTTAAAGTCTTGTACACTAAAGGCAACTAAAAGTAACAATAAAACTTGAATTCACTTCAACTACTGACTTGAATGACTCAAACCACACACTAAATGCCCACCTGATAGAAGAAGAGAGGTGCCCCTTTCTAAGCATAAATATGATTTACCTCAGTTTCTACTGTTCTTTAACACAATGTTAGGCATTAAAGAATTAAGAAAAAAAAAAGGCAAGTGGTTGGGGGGAAAATCCCACCAATATTCAAGAGATAAAGTCATCAACAAAACTAGATTCAGAGATGGCTGAGATATTGGAATTAGCTGTTGGGAACTTTAAAATAATTATTTCAAAGGATTTAGTGTAAAAGGGCACATGCATGAATAGATGGAGAGTTTCAGAAAAGAGAAACTGTATTAATAAGTATCAAATAGAAATGCCCAAAATAAAAAAAACATGATATAAAAAATAAAGAATTCCTTTTATGGTCTTATCAGCAGACTAGATACAGTACAGCAAAGAATCTAAGAATTTGGAAATAAGGCAGCAGAAATTCCCCAAAATGAAACACAAAGAAAATAAAAATAACAAAACATCCCAGGTCTGGGAGACCAGATCAAACATATACAGTTGGAATCCCAGAAAGAGACAAGAAAGAAAAGGAGGCGGAAGGAATATCTGAAGAGATGGTCAAGAACTTCGAAAAATTTATGAAATAAAACAAACCACAGACCAAAGAAGCTCAAAGAACTCCAAGCAGGATAAACACACACACACTCTCATCCCTAGAGATATCATAGTGAAGTTGCTGAAAACCAAAGCCAAAGAGAAAATCTTGAAGACATTAAAAAAAAATTTTTTTTTAAGTACTGAAACAAAAGCATATCACAATACCAACAATGTTCCACATTTGTGAGCCTTAACAATTATAAGCAGAAGCAGCAGCAGGTATTATACTTATTGATCACTTATTGCATGTCGGACACTGTTCTAAGTGTCACAAAAACCCTATTAAGTATAATTAATATCTCATTTTACAGATAAAGAAACTGAGATACAACAGAGTTAAGTAATTGCTCAGAATCACTGTTAGAAGCTGTGGAACCAGGATTCAAAGCTCATCAGTGTGGCACTAGGGTCCATACTCTTAGTCACTATACCATTCTGTTGGGTAGATCCCCTCCAAATTGATCAAGACCTATATATCCACTCCAATAAGGCACCATAAACAGTGATAATTAACACACCACCACCACCACCATACACACACACAACCTGCCCAGTCTATGCTCCTAAATAGAAAGTAACATTGATAATATGGAGAACACAGACACCCATTATCACTACTGGGGTTGGCAGTGAATGTTAACACAGTTTACACAGTTCCTTCTAGATTAGATAAGCACTTCTGGGTAATAGAAAATCTCGGCTTTAACTGTACTATGTATATATTTTTGTGTTGAACTACACCTACTTGTTCTTACAAGGGCACTCCCATTCAGAACCACTTCTCTCTTCCTTCCCTTAAAGCACAGTGAAAATAATTGTATCATGGAAAAAGTTACTACAATCAAGCTGCTCATAGCAGGTACAGTCTCCAAGTAACAATTTTGCCATAGTACTATGATTAATTTTTTTAATAAGCTTTATAGGTAGAATAATTTTAGATTTACAGAAGAATTACAAAGATACTATAGACAGTTCCCATATGCCCTGACACAGTTTTCCTTGTCATTAATATCTTACACTACCCTGGTACATTTGCTACACCTAAGAAACCAACATTGTTACATTACTATTAACTAAACTCCACACTTCAATCAGATTTCACTAATTTTTCCATTAATGCTCTTTTTCTATTCCAGAATCCAATCCAGGTATCACACTGCATGTAACTGTCAAGTTTCCTTATTCTCCTCTAGTTTGTGACAGTTTTCCAGACAGTTTCCTTGTTTTTCCTGACTTTGATAGTTTTCAAAAAAAACCTGCCAGGCATTTTTATAAAATGTCTCTCAATTTGAGCTTCTCTGATATTTTTCTCATGGTTAGAATAGGGTTATGGATTTTTGGAAAGAACACCAACGGATGAAGTATCATTCTCACACGTCGTGTCAGAGGTACATGATATTCAGAAAATACTGGTGATATTAACTTTGATCATTTGGTTTAAGAAGTGTTTGCCAAGTTTCTTCACTGTAAAGTTATTATTTTTCCTTTTCCATACTCTATTTTTTGGGTGAAGTAACTAAGTCTAGCCTACTATCAGAAATACAGGATGGGAATTAATCTCCACCTCCCCAAAGCGGGGAATGTGTATATATTATTTGAAATTCTTCTTTAAGAAAGAGTTGTATCTTCTCTCCTGTTTTTCTATTGTATTTTATAAAATGGTGAGGTAAAGTATATATTTTTAGCTGGAATTTCACCTTCTTAAACAAAACCAAAGAAAAAACCCCTAGCTCAGTTTTCAGCTTAACTGTACTAAAAAAAAACAAATTTAAAGGTCACATTTGAGTAAACAATTTTTTTCAGTGCATCTATATAAAATTAACCTTAGGGAAGAAGCAAAGAAGATCCAAGGTGTGCTTTAAGTGGAGGAAGATGGAGTAGGACTTGATCTTCACATTAATGGGCAAACACAGCCATACACACACTCTCTCTCCCTTTGAAGTAGGGTGACCGGGATAGAAGAAAAGACTAAAGTGAGTGAAATTGGTGTTCCCCTTTACTATTGACAACATAGAGAAGATTGGTTGCTGCCATTTGCTATTGGAAATTACAATTGTGGAACCAGAGGAAGCCTGATAGCCAAATATGTTGAAATAAGAATTATAAATTATTCTTGGTTAGACTATAAACATTTCTCATTTCCCAGATAATCTGTCCTCAATTCAATCAATTAGCACACAGGAAACTGAACCCTTTTGAACAAGGAGATTGCCTCATAGTAAACTGAACATGAAAATGCCTAGGAAATCCCACACTCAAAAGACCTGCACTCAAAAGCCACAAAAGTTGAAGGTTTCAGACAATAAAAACAACATTAAGAAAAAAAAAGTTGAGAGAAATCCTAAAAGAAGAAGAAATCAAAGGAGAGAAGGGGTGGGAGGACAGAGGAGAAGGATGAAACAAGATGAAATGAATATTATCTGCAAAACTAACCATTCTATAGAAATCATTTGTAAGGAGTATTAATATATAAGAATCAAATATTTTTCCAGAAGGCTAAAATGTAACTAATGTAATCAGTTTGGTGATCTGTTTATACTGCACAGAAAAAGAAAAAGAAGAGTTTCCTAACTTGTTTAATGTAGAATAGATCTGCCCAGGAATAAGGTATTCAACTAATGGTTTGTAAAACATCAATATTCTATTCTTGCTCCTCGGTTAGCTCAGCCCCTTCTTGTTTCTTAGCTTACAGCTCCACTGTTCATACAATTCCAACAGGTCCTCTAGAATCCCTAGCCTTCTACCATGAGTCTTTATTGTTTTCTGTTTTTACCTAAAATCTTCCCTCCCACTTTCTTACCTTAATTA
Source organism: Lemur catta (assembly GCF_020740605.2). Taxonomy (NCBI): domain Eukaryota; kingdom Metazoa; phylum Chordata; class Mammalia; order Primates; family Lemuridae; genus Lemur; species Lemur catta. Next base: position 26,976,353 of record NC_059143.1, on the reverse strand, counting down.
TAATTTCAACTAAAAGTAATCATAATTCTGTAAACTTCCAAAAAGTTTTAGAGTTTACAAAATGCTTTTGCTCTTATTCCCTTAATCTTTATAATAATAAAAACACCATGGTGTATTACCATCTTACAAAGGAAACAAGGATAGTTTACATCACTGAAGGCCGTATCAGTTCTCCCAAAGGGTACCCACAATAACCCTTTACTTGAAGGTCTGAATTCACTTGGTGATTCAGCACACTGCAGTTTCCAAAGGTCCCAACTGACTCCTGTTCAACAAATCCAATATATGCTTTATGGTTCTCTTATATGACTTCTATGGACCAGCAACCCTCATTTGAAATGTTATCTTCTTTGGGCTCTTCTTGGCACTACTTATTAATACTCTTTCTTTTTCTCTAGCTACTCCTCATTCTTATTCTAAGGTCCCATCTTACTAAACCTAATACATGTCGGGGTCTGTCCTTGGCTTTTATCTCTCATGCTGCATGTACTCTCTGAGCAATCTTACCCAAACTCAAAGCTTCAAAAGCCAACAATATTCTGGTGATTTCCATAAGCACATACCTAGTCCTGAATTTATCAACTCCAGACTCTTAATTAAAACGTGCCTATCTTCAGAGTTAATGCAGCCAAAATTAAAGTCATTATCTTTTCTCTTTTCAAAACCTGATGTTTCGCATATAAGTCCTACATCATCTCTTGTATGTCTGATCCAGAAATCAGAGGTCATTCAGATTTTGTTAGCTCCCACACCAAACCCTCGTATCTATTCCATTTCCAAATAGCAGTCAAATCTGCCTCCTCCTTTGTATCCTCATTGCCTGTGATTTAGCTTAGTCCTTGGCATTTCTCTCATCCAGATTACTGGTCTACTATACAGTGAGCTCCTGAATACTGATTTCACCCTTTCAATCTATCATTTATCTTGCTGACAGAAAGTTTCTTTCAAAACACAATCAGATCAACTCACCAGCACTTACCTTCAATATTCAAAACCAAACACCCTCTTCTCTACCCTAGCTGGTGTCCCACTGGGTAATCCAAACATCTTTGCTATTAAAGACACTTGATGATTTGGACTAAGCTTACTTACCCTTTCAGCATCATTTCCTTCCAATTTGCCCTGCATTTTCCATCTCACCATTGCAACCTGCGCCCTCATCAAATCAAAATTCCTGAAGTTTCGTAAACACATTATGACAGCTCTGTACAATAGAACTTTCTGTGATGATGTAAATGTTCTATATCTGTTCTATACATTACCAGACACATGGGTAACTGATAGCTTAAAATGTGGTTAAGTGTGACTCAGGTAATGAATTTATTATATTGAATTCCAATTAATTTAAATTTGTCACATGTAGCTAGCGACTATCACATTCAACAGTACAGGTCTATGCTTTCCATTTTTCTATATCTTGGAGTATTGTCCTCTGTCCCTTGGTATTCCTTCCAGTTCCTTTCTTTATTCTTCTCATGCTGGTTTTTAACTACAAATTCAATTACACCAATAGATATAAAGCTATTCAAATTATGTTTATTTATCCCTTTCATGTAAATTGTGAAGTTTATACGTTTAAGTTTAAGGTTATTTATAATCCTTTTTATTCTTTTAATATCTAGAGAGATGATACCTCTGTCATTCCTGATTTGGTCATTTGTCTTCTCTTTTTGCCTGATCGGTATGACTAGAGTTTTAACAATTTTATTATCTTCTCAAAGAATATGGTTGACTTCAATGCTTGTCTCTATTGCTTTTCTGTTTCATTGATATTTATTGTATTCCTTCTGTAAACTTCTGGTTTCATTTGTTTTTCTTTTTCTAGTTTTTTACAGCAAAATAAGAGGTTATTGATTTGAGATGTTTCTTCTTTTCTAATGTAGATATTCAGTGCTAAAATTTCCCATTAAGTACTGCTTTAAATGCATCCAAGTAATTTTAATATGTTGTTTTTTTTTTTTTATTTTCACTTAGTGCAAAATGCTCTCTAATTTCAGTTTGGATGTCTTCTTTGACTCATGAGTATTCAGAAATGGAAAGTAAGAAAAAATAAAGAAAGAAAACTTCAGTCATAAACGTCTTCAATACTTCTTGACATAGAAGAACATTATATATTAACGTATATCAATATATTGCAATACTTTATAAACATAATATGCAATACTTTGTAAACATAAAGTACTGTAATACTTCTCAAACAAAGGGGCCAAGGCTTCTCTCGGGGCAGTATATAAAATGTCTCTCAAATAATCTCCATTATTAGAAAAGCATTTCTAACCTAAGTAACCTGAAAAATGAAACTTGAATATGCTCATGTACTCATTAACTCAACACATTATTTCCCATTAAAATACAAAATGGTCCACCTTCTTTAGACCTTCTGTTGAGTTAAAAAGATTTTTCTTTTTAAAAAGATACTTATAAAAGGGAAGAAAAATTAACTCTACGGGTCCTAATGTAAATATATTTAAAGTAACCAATCAGAATGACATTCACAGAACTAACCAACAAAAGTATCCTATGATACTAAGTTTTAAACATGGAACCACACATAACCCCTGTGGCATAATATAAACACTTCTCAATGCCTGAATCAGAAGGAATGCGTAATATGATGGATTCCTTCATGACTGATTTTCCATGATGATGCTGAACCCAAACATAAACTCTTTTATTCCTGATTAAAATCAGCACATCAACTCTATGCTTAAAGAGGCAGACTAGGGTGCCAGCTGAGTTGGATTGGGGAAAGTGGGTAGACATGTTTGAATCAAATTAAAGTATGGCACCACACAGCAAATGAAAGGAACAGAAAGCCAACCCCTACCTCCTCTAGAACTGTGTGATCAGGAGGGAGACAATTACTTTCAAGACACAGTAAATAATGACACTGGCATTAATAGTGGGGGGAAACCTAAGAACAGTGTTAAATGCTATTCCTATCTTGCTAAAGTCTATGTAAATGTCAAAAAAATTAAAATGGAGTATTATGACTTGACTAACCACATACAGGTTTGTCTCTGTTTAAAAAAAATATTTTAAAAAATTCCCCAAACACTTCTCAACTAAGGTACTTCAATAAAAATATGGGAATAAGGAAAGCAAGTACTAGAAGTGGGTTCTTAGAATAAACACAACCATAATGAAGGAGACTGCCAAAATTCAGTAACTTATACAAATCTTGGAAGACTCTAATAGTAAAAAGAATGGACCAGATAAGTCACAGTCAACTTCTAAGGTGCATATCTGTTAAAAATGTAGTGGAAAGAGAAGCAAAACTTCTAATTTTATAGGCTGTTTTTCCTCTCTATTTTTTGTTGTTAATTTATGAAATAGAATTTCATTCAACCTGAACTACAAAAATAGAACAAAAAGCAAAAACCCTCTCGTAATCATGACCATAAACTGGAGCTTCATTTTCTACCTATAAAGGATGAATTGGAACAAGAATTGCCCTCCTGTCATAGACTAGAAAAATGGACAAAATGTATGAAACAACTATTTGCAGACAGGGGGCAGGGGAGGATTATGCTGCCAGTAAAAAGGTAAAAAAAATAGCGCTACAATTACTCCAGCTTGCCAGGCTACAGCACAGTTAGAGAGAATCCAAACAGAGCCTGGTGGTTTGGCTGAGTTATGCGGAGAGAGATTGGTATACAGGGGAGGCTAAGGATGCTAGACTTTGCAGGGCAGAGTACTAGTGAGGAAGTACCTGCACAAAAAGCTCTAAGGATCTGCAGAGGGATGTCCTGACTCTTTGGGTGAGTACTAATCTGCATATTCATGGAGTGAAATACCTGAGACCAGTGAAAGAACCATTGGAAAGCAGAAGGCTGAACCATAGCCAGAGCTGACACAGGGTCAAAACTAGGTAGTAGCACTCCCATCAGCCAGAGTAGAGAAACTATATAATACACAAGGCATTTGGTAGGGTCAGAAAGGTCATTATATCTTATTAATGTGGCTAAATTAGCCCCAGAATAATAGAAACACTGGACACACTCTAATAAAGCTTTTAAAAATATCTTTTTATTTCTAATAAAGCTTTAAAGCAAGATATACATTAATTCCAAATAACTTAATTGGGTTTCTGAACAAAGACAAAAACTTTTTATAATATATAAAAAGTAAAATAAATTAAGGTTCACAGGATAAAGAATAAATGTTGTTCTACTTTTTAAAAAAGTTTTGCTGTCTTTTTTTTCTTATTATTTTTAATTGACACATACGGGTACAGTGTGATATTTAGATACTTTTATATAATGTGTAATGATCAAATCAGGATAATTAGTAGGGTTCCTTTAACAAGTAGTAGTACAATATTAACTCAAAGTAGATTTTGATTATTTAAAGTACATAATGTAATCCCTAAAGCAACCACTAAACAATAATGTAAAGTGATGGAGCTAAAATCCAATAAAGGAATCAAAATAATATACTGAAAATTTAACTATCACAAAATGAAGCAGGAAAGAAACCTCAGAGGCAAAACATAATAAGAGAAATAGTGAACCAACAGCACAATGGAAGACCTAAATTTAACAATATCAATAATCACATAAATATAATAGACTAAGTAAGACTGTATAAAAAAAGCTGGACCTAACTATTAGTATATGCTGTCTACAGGAGATGCATTGAAAATAAAAGTACAGATAAGTTGCAAGTATAGAGGACAGAACAAGACATACCATGCAAACAGTAAGCATAAAGGAGTTGTTTTGACTATATTAATATAAAATAAAATAGACTTCAAGAGAAGTATAATCAGAAAGAGAATTTCATGATAATGAAAAGGTAAGTAAATCGGGCATATATAACAAAAATAAAGATATATATACCTATTAAAATTGCTTCAAATGACACCATCAAGTATCTTGATTCAATTGACAATTAAATTTAGAAAACTGCTCCAACAACTGTAAAATATACATTGTTTTCAAATGCACATAGAATGTTCATCAAGAAACATCACACAGTAGGCTATAACAGAAGTCTGACTAAATATTAAAAATATGTTCTGTAAGCACAAAGAAATATTAGAAGTAAATAACAGTAAGAAATAAATAACAATATACTTCTTAATAACTCATGAATCAAAGAAGGAATAAAAAAAATTTTAAAATAATTCCAACTGAATGAGAATACAGATACAACATTCCACGATTTGTGGGATACAGCTAAAGCAGAGCTTAGATAGATATTTATATCTTTAAATGCTTAATAAAAATAAAGGCTTAAAAACAATGATCTCAGTTTCCATCTTAAGATGCTAAAAGATGAACAAATTAAAACCAAAGTGAGTGGAAAGAAGGAAATAAATATAAGAGCCAATATTAAGATAATAAAAAACAACCAAAACAAAAAACAAGAAAAAAATTAAGAATGACAAAAGAAGGATTTTTGAATATAAATAAAATCGATAAACCCTACAAGACTGATGGAAAAGAGGAAAAACACTTAATATTTACTAATAGTCAAAGAAAGGCATAAAAGAGGAGGTATCTCTACAGATGTGACACTAATCAAAAGGAAAAGAAGAGTCCAAATTCCTTTAATGGTGAATAGTTTGTTTTGAACCAATCACAAATAATAATTGGAAGCTCTGGACATAAAAACTCTAGATGTTAAAACCCCAACTCCCTAAAGGCACTGGAAATGAACCAGAAACAGGAAAATGGGAGGGGAGTTACCAAGTACAAGAAGGAAAAAACAGTAGGTGAATTTCCTATTCTTATGGCTTTGTACATTCTGAGGCCTGAGTGTAGGCCTCAAGTCACACTGGGCACAATGGCTAAGTCTTGAATAAAAACAGTCTTACCTATTGTTAAATCAGAGAACAAAGTTAAGGATGAAACTGTCAGATGGAAATTGAGGAGGAATACTATAGGAAGGAGAAAGAAGTGCACAAATCCTATGTAGTAAACTCTGTCTAAATCTCTGGCTGACACCTGAACTACACATACAGAGAAGTCTCCAGGTGGCCCAGCTAGGTCTACATAAACTGATGAAAGATTTCAGTTACTGCTCAATCTCAAAAAACAGAGTTTGGTGTCTGAATTCAGATAAAACAGAACAAAATTCAAAACTCTTTAGAGGAATACAATTGAATGCAAATTTATCTACAATGTATCATTCCTAATATGGAAGAGATAATCCAAAATTATAAGAAAATGTGACCCATGAAAGCAATCAGTGAAGACCAACCCTAAAATGACCCAAATGTTGAAGTTATCCAAAAGGGATTAAAAATAGGTATCATAAATATGCTAATAATGAATAAACATAAGAAAATCTACACAGAAAAGGAGAAACTATAAAATTAACAAAATGGATATTTTAGAATTAAAAAATTCAGTATTTGAAATGAAAATTTCACTGAAAAAACTTTAAAAAGAAAATTAGAAATATAAGAAGAATGAGTTAGTGAGCTTCAAGACAGATGAATATACATAATCTAATCTTAGAAGCAGAAAGACTGATTTTAAAAATAAACAGACTCAATGAACTTTGGGACAATATTACGAGGTGTATTGGAGTCCCAGTAAGAGAAAAGCAAAATAAAGGGTTAGAAAAAATCTATGAAGAAATAATGGCTGAAATTTCCCCAAATAGTTGAAAGACATAAATGTTTATGTTCAAAGCTCAGTGAACCCCACATAAGAAATGAAATCACACCTAAACACATTATAGTAAAACTACATTGAAAAGAAAAAGAATAATAGCAGACTACATGCAAGTGAAAAATGATATGAACTATAAATTCTCATAAGAAATACTTATCAGAAACAATGGAGTGAGAAGAAAGTAGAATAGTATCTTTAAAGTGCTGAAACAAAGGAATAATGGAATATTATTAACTTCTTATGCAAAGAAACCCAGCAACATAGATCAGGAAACTCCTTGAAAAATACAACTAACAAAAACTGAAACAAGATGAATTAGAGAATATAAACACTCTTAAATATATTTTAAAAATTGGATGTGTTATTACCTTTAACAAAAACAACTTCAGCCTTTGCTTTATTGGTGAATTCTATTATATCAATGATGGAAGGAATGAATAAAATCAATCTTACACAAACTTTTTAAGGAAATAGAAGATAAAAAAAACTTACCCTACCAACAGTACCAGGTCCAAACTCTAATACCAAAACTTGACAAGGACACTTGAGGAATATGCCCCATAAAGTAACAAAAATCCTAAGTAAAATATTAGCATATTGAATCAAGTAACACATAAAAAGAGTACATCAATTTTTGGACAGGGGTAGGAGAATAGGGGGAATGAAGAGAAGGTGAATAATGGGTACAAATATACAATTTGATAGAAGAAATAAGACCTAGTGTTAGATAGACCACTAGGATGAACATAGTTTACAGTAATCTATTGTATATTTCAAAATAGCTAGAAAAGAAGAACTCAAATGGTTCCAGCATAAAGAAAAGACAAATATTTAAAGTGATGGCTATCCCAAGTACACTGATTTTATCCATACACATTATATGAATGTATTAAATTATCACATGTACCACATACATCTCTTATCAATTTTAAAAAAGGAATACATCACCATGATCAGATAAGGATTATCCCAAGAAGGAAACACTAATATTTGAAAAATATTTTAATCAATGAAATCTACCATATTAACTGGATAAAGGAGAAAGACTATATGATATTTTCAAATAAATGCAAAATAAACATTTGACATAGTTCAACATTCATTCACGATAAAAATATTAAGAAAACTAGTACTAGAAGGAAACTTCCTCAATCGGCTAAGGAAATCTATGGAAAGCTTATAGCTAACATCATATATCATATGAAAGATAATGTTCCGCCCTCATATTGTGAAAAAGATAAAGACATAAAGATAAACATATTGGGAAAAAGATAAAGACATAAAGATAAACATAAAGACATAAAGATCAACACTGTACTAAAGGTGCGCCAAGAAAATCATGAAAAAAAATTAAGATTGGTACAGATTGGTAAAAAAGAACTAAAACTTATTCTGTTTACAAACTACATGATTATACAGAAAATGCCAAGGAATCACACAAAAATCCTACTAAAACTATCAAATAAGTAAAATAAGGTCTCAGGATACAAAAATCAATGGATAAATACTAATGATATGCTAGCAGCAAACTGGAAAATAAAAATTTTAAAAATTCCCATTAGAATAGTGCCAAAACACAAAGTACTTAGGAATAAAACTAACAAAAGCAATGCAAATACTTTACACTGAAAACTTCAAAACATTGCTGAGAAAAATTAAACAAGTAAATAAATGGAGAGATTTAACTTTAGGGATTAGAAGACACAATGTCATTAAGATATCAATTTTCTACAGATTATTTTATGGATTCAACAGTCTCCTGATCATAATCCCAATAAGGCTTTTATAGAAACTGACCAGATGAATCTGAAATTTACATAGAAATACAAAGGACCTAGAAAAACCAAAATAATCTTGACAAAGAACCAATATGGAGGATTTATATTACATGACTTACTAAAAAAGCTACAGTAATCAAGACAGTGTTGTATCAGCAAAAGAAGAAAGAAATATATCATAGAGAGTCCAGAAATAGACACTTATTTTCAATAAAGATACATGAAAAAAAGTCTTTCAACAAATGCTACTGAAACAGCTAGAGGGCTATAAAGGGAAAAATTACTTCAACCTCTAGCTCACAGCATATATAATTTTAAATCAAGGTAGGTCAAAAACTTCAACATAAAAGCCAAAACTTTAAAACTGGAGAAAAACACTGGAGAATATGTTGGCAAAGATTTCTTACACAGGCCCTAGATTATATCATTAGCAAATATGCCTGATCCTACATATCTCACAGTATCCACAAAAGAAAGGGACACATTAAATTTCCCAAATGAAACAAAGTGGAAGATGTGGCCTGAGAAATTACATAATAGGACTAAGTAAAATTTAATATTCACAATTCTTTGTGGGCACATATATGGTTGCCTAATTCATAAAATAAATTCAAAGATAAATCAATCTGATCACTCTACTCAAGATATTACAAAAACTGTATATTTTCAATATAGTTCATGAAAAATAAGAACTAGTAATAAAAATGTGATGCCTGAAGTTGTCTAATGTGTTATAAACTATATTTGTTTAATATATATTTTTATATATTCAAGTATTTCACATATAAAGTCCAAAGCTCCCTATTTAAAGTCCTTTACCTTTTATTTTGGGGGGAGGGCAGAATTTGCTGCAATAAAACCAACTTTATTAAGGTTTTTCAGAAATCTTTTACTTACCTGAACATTTATCTAAACTAACAACTATGATGAGAAAGGACTTTATGTGGTAAAAGTTCTGTTTGTTATATTAGCAAAACTCCATGTCCTTGAACTTGATCATGCAAACATCATACATTTGCATTTGACATTTATCTATTATATACTGTTGCCTATAATGGTTTGGTACTTTTTATTGCTAAATATAATAACGCTCTATCATACAGATCAACCACAGTTTGTATATTCACTCACTCATCAAAAGACACTTGGGCTGTTTCTAGTTCTTCACAATTATGCATAGTACCACTATATATATTTACATATAGTATTTTGTGTGATCAGAAGTGTTCATTTTTCTAGGATAAATACCTAAAAGTGGGATTTCTGAATCATAAGTTTATGTTTAACTTTGTAAGAAACTGTCAAATGTATTATAAAGTGGCTATACCATTATACATACGTATATCATGACCAATATGAGAATTCTAGTTCCTCTGCATCCTTGACAGCATCTAATATTGTCAACATTGTTTCTTATTTTACCCATTCTAGAAGGTGTGTAATGGTAGTGCATGGTGGTTTTAATTAGCTTTTCTCTAATGAGTAAAGATGCTGATTGAGCATCTTTTTCAAGGGTTTTTGCCATATCTATGCTGTCTTTGGTGAAGTCTTATTAATAGTTAAAGTCATTGCCTGGTTATATTAGGTTGTTTTCTTATTGTTGAGTTTTGAGATTTCTTTAGATAAGTCTGTATACACCTCTGGATGTGGTTAGAAAATATTTTTTCCAAGTCTATGGCATGTTTTTTGCATTCTCTTTAACAATGTCTTTCACAGATAAGACTTTTAAAAATAAAACCTAATTAATCATTTTTTTTCTTGCATCATGCTTTTGGTATTATCTCAGAAAACTCTTTTCCTAACCCAAGTCACCATTGCATCGTTGTCAAAACTACTGATCGTATTTGTGTGGGTCCAGTTCTAGAGACTCAATTCTGCTCCATTAATCTGTGGATCAGTCCGTCCACCAGTGCTGTACTATTATAGATTGCTGTAGCTTTATTAGTATGTCTTAAAATTGGGTACTGTGAATGCTCCAACTTTTTTTTCTTTTAAAAAATTGTTTTGACTATTCTAGCTCCTTTAATTTTCCATATAAATTTTAGAATCATCTTGTCGATAGCTACAAAGAATCTTGCCATAATTTTGACAGGGATCTACTTATGAAATCCAAAATAATTACTCCATTATGTTGAATTTTCCACTCCATTGAATATGGTCAATTTGTTCATTTATTTAGACGTTCTTGATTTCTTTCATAAGCATTTTGTAGCTTTTAACATACAGATCTTACATATATTTAATACCTAACTTTCATTTGGGGAGGGGGAAGTATTATTGTAAATGGTGCTATTTTTTTAAACTTCAGCTTCGAGTTATTCATTGAGATAGATATTTGTATGTTGATATTGAATCCTGTGGCATTTCTAACCTCACTTATTTCAGACATTTTCTGATTTTTGTTTTTTAAGATGCTTTGGGATTTTTATAAAGATAATCAAAGCTTAAACCTAATCCCTAATCCTCCTCTTCCACCATGCCCAAGATTTTTTTGCTATCTATGGCTTCCCTTATAGAACAAATGTTTACATGCTTTGGCACATAAAAAGACATAGGCTTAGCTGAGCAGCCTTTGTTTCTTGCATTTCTTCATTACACTTGTATTATGTTCTAAAGATATGGTAGGAAAACGAAAAACTCAAGGGGCTACACAAATCACCCTAAGAATTTATTGCTATGGGACTGCCTCCTTATATACTTTCAGGTAAAATTTACACTACCTAGATGGTGCAAGATGATAATCTACATTATGAAGATGACACATGACAGCATACACAAGAGACCTAGGAAAAACCTCAAAATTATTTTGGAAAAACCTACCTTCATAACAAGCCTCAAAGAATTTCTGAAGATAAAATTACAAACCAAATAAGCAACTCACAATAAAAAATTCAGTAAATATACAGGAAAACAAAGCACTGTAAGAAAGAATTAAAAAACAGCAGAAACGGACTAGCAAAGGCTTCATATTTTGGAATTATCTGTCAGAGAATATAACATAACTATATTTAATATGCTTAACAAAAGAATAAAAACCAAGAAATAAGGAGAAATAGATTTATAACAGAGATCTGAAGAAAGCAGCCAGAATACAGCATAGAGAAACAAAGAGATAATATGAAGAAAAACCAAAAAATATGAAGAATAGAATGAAGTGATCTAAAATTTATCTACTCAGTTTCCAGAAGGAATGAATGAAAGAAAGGGGCAATAGCAGTACATAAAGAAATAATAATTTAAAAATTTTCACTAGCAGCAAAACACAAATCTATAGATTCAAGGTGACAAATTAATTCTTAAGCAGGGAAGGATGAAGAAGAAGATTCACACCGAGAGTCACCACAACGAAATCACAAAATAAAACTTAACTGGACAATTTACTTATTGACTGACTCTAGGCAAGCAATATAACCTCTGTGAACTTTAGTTTTCTGAGCTACAAACATGAATATAATAAAGAATTGCTATTTTTTCCATATAGTCATTATTTATTCTTATCACTACAAGTAATCTTTATATGAAACATGGCTATAAAAACAGCCTTACTATATTTCCTTCTATTTCTCCAAGTCAAATCATAGAAATAATTAAATATATTAGATGATATCAGTTTTGTGGGAAAAAAGACAAAGATGAGTCACAATGTGTTTGTAATTATAAAATTGACCCCCCCAAAATGTTTCTCAACTTGGTGTATAAAAAAATAAGAAAATGTTCCTGAAGTTTGTAGCACTAAAGTGTTTCCAAAAAATAAATAATTGATGAGATACAATCTTATCCTCCTTATTAATCTGTCACAACAACCTCCCCCAAAATATTGCTGTAAATATGTTACTAAACAATAACTTATTGCTTCAAAATAAGATTAAAAGCTAAAAATGTATTTAGATGCTGATGTGAAAGTTGTCAGAATTAAAATGAAGACAGTATATTAAAAACAACAACAACAAAACACCGTGACAAATAGAGCCAGGAAAGGCTATGAAGAATTCTCATGCATAAATTCCTTATAACAAAAAACTATCACAAAGGATTCAAAAAGTACAACTTCACACAAAGGCCACCACAACCTTATTAAAAAAAAAATTTTCTTAGAGAACAGCAGCTGCCTGCCCAACCTCAGATTGGCAGTCACCCTTATTATTAATCCTTGTAGTCACGGGTTAATATCTTAAGATAATTATGTAATCTTGCTCATTTTTCCTTTAAAAATCTTTGTCGTCCTTTACCTCCCCGAATATGACATGATTTACTATGGCAAATATATTTCCATTGCAATGTCCTATTCCCAAATAAATAACATTTTCTTTTAGACAGCTTCTCTCTGTTATCTAGGCTAACATATATGGTGTCAGAAATGGGATCTGAAGAAAGATCACTATTAGAAAGAACTGGCAATTCTTGGAACCAGTGTGTGGTACACACTTGAGCCCTTTGAGCTCTCTACTTCCACAACTTGCTTTTTCAGCCCTGGTGAGTCTTCTCTCAGGCCAAGCCTCCTTCTCTTTGGTAGAAGCTCTTGACTTTACTCAGAATCTGATATGGATAATGGTGCCTTAATAAAGGACCTTATATCCCTCCTCGGATGATAAAACACTTTTTGTTTTTTCTAGCAAGTCATTTCTGATATAAGGACAAGTGTATTTCTGGTTTGAGTACAGTGATTTCTACAGAATTTAAATTCCATCTGCGAGGCATGTCTTCTCTGGTGAATTCAATTTTGGTCTGCATGGCTAGTCTAATATTTGTTTAATCTGCAAGCCTGGGTTGAAATTTTTATGAACACTCTTATCTTGGTTTCTTATAATTTGGTTAGGCAGGTCTGTAAATGATTTTGGCTCTTTTCCTTTGCTTGTTTCTAAAAGTCCTTTAAGAGCAAAATAAACATTCCAAATGATGGTCACAGTATGGCTATTTAAAAGCCACTTGGACAGTCACCACCATCTAAAACTATGGTCCAAACTCCTGACACTCTGACAGGATTTATAGGATCTTCTTTGCTCTTAAGAGATTAATAAGAAACACAATGTGATTCTCAAACATTAAGGCATGCCACGTTTTCTGGGACTCAAGCTGGCTACATATTATGCCCCTTCTTGTGCACATTTTTAAACTGATGAGCAACTTACATAAAGAAAAAGTCACAGGTCAATCGATCATTATTCAAACTTGCTAAAAAACACCTTTCAACCATAGAGTATGTAGAGCCTTCTAAGTTCTCTATCTGTATGTTTTCTCTGCCTACTTTGAATATGCTGACTTTTCTATTGGTGTCGAGACCAAACTCACTGCTATGGCATTCCAGCCAAGATTTTTTTAAAAAGTCTTAAATGGGCTTTCAAATTAATGGCTTTACAACTTACAACAGCTCCATAGTAACCAACAACATAAACCTAAGAGTCATCCCTTACTTATAATGTAAATTTGGCTTTGTCTAACTTAACAAATTGCTTAGAGTGATGAAATATTAATAGTTAATTGAACAACTGACGGTCTAAAAGGAAAGACTAGATAAATGTTTATAAAAGTTAGGCTCTCAGAACAAACAGATCAGAATCTTGAGCTCTGAGCAATATTATAAGGTATTTCTGTCCAGTATAAAAATTGTTTTGTCTGCCACACAGGGCCAAAAACAAACAAACAAAAAGCTCAAATCAAAAACAGAAAGAAAAACCCTGCTAAAATGCTTCCCTGCACACATTGACTAGTAAAGCAAACCAGACCAGCAAATAAAAAATAGATTCAAAGATACTTAGAGATTTTGTTTTTCTTATAAAATTCAGCCAGTGTTAGCTAAAACAATGAAAAATTAAACCAGCCAGGCATGGTAGCTCATGCTTTAATCCCAGCAACTCAAGAGGCTGAGGTGGGTTCAAGATCAGCCTAGGCAACACTGAGAGACTCTGTCAGTAAAAAAAAATAAAAAATAAGAAAAATTAGCTGTGTGTGGTCTTACCTAGTCAAAAGGCTAGGGAAGAGGATCAATTGAGCCCAGGAGTTTGAGGCTGGAGTGAGCTATGATTGCGCCACTGCACTCCAGCCTAGGTGACAGAGCAAGACAAGACCATGTCTCTTAAAAATATAGTATCCTAGTTTTCAGATGATAAACTATCCATGGAAAAATAATTTAAAAATAAATTCATTTGAAATTGAAAAAAATTCTTTTAAAACCAAACAACTTTAGACTGCTTTACCCAAAATTTTAGTCCACAGCCTTCATTAGATTACCTTCAGGGACAAATAAGGCTTAGTTAGCCACATGAGGTTTCAATTTTGTTAGAAATATAGTTTGGATCTGTCTTTTATAAACTGGTGAGTTTGTATATTTTATTGTGACTAAAATTCCAAAATGAAAGTCATAAGATCTTTGTTTCTGTGTATATATATGCGTAGGTGTATTTACACATTTGTACATATATCATGTTGTGTCTACACGGTAAAATTTGGCACGGTTGGGCATAAATCCCTTGAGAAATTCTATTCAGATTGGCTTAGATAAATGAGTGCTCAGTAATTAACCCAAGTGTCTCTTAGTTCATGTGATTTGAGTAAATCTTTAATAAACAGGCTATCTTTAATTTTTTTGGTGAAATAAAACAGAAATGTCTTCAGAATTGTCATCCTATGTACTTGGCCTGGGCTTACTGGTCAGACAATTTCCTATTTGTCTCTACTAGATGATTTAAAGTGTCAGGGTTTGACACAAAGGTTGTAAAACTATAAACCCAAGCCTAAAACAGAATGATCTTTGTGTAATTCTTTGATAAGACTAATTTAATATTGTTGGTTTACTAAAAACTGTTATATCTTCTGAGATATTGACAAAATACCCAGGTGAACACCTGATATTCACACACTATAAAAATGATTAACAGGGAAATAAAGTGACTACTACCTTTGTCTAATATCTCAGTTTTCACATGCAATCTAGGTATAAATGTTAAAAATATATAAATTAGGTAGATGTAAATGTGATAATTATTTATAAATCATTTTTTCATGCAATTTGAAATCTTTAACTTATGTTTAAAAACAGATTCAGGAAGGAAATAGAAACAGGATAGAACAAAACCAGTTAAGTAGGAGAGAGAGATACAAAAAACAGTTATTGGTACTACCATGAAGACATATTAAAAAAAAAAGTTATGGGTATAAATATGTATTTTTGGTAAGGAAGGTTTAAAAAAAGAAAATAATTTGTATGAGAAAGAATCTTGCATAAATTTTTGAGCCCAAATAAAATGAATGACTAGTTATTTAAAAAATAAGTATAAGACAAAGCAGAAAGTCTAAACATGTTGTAAAAGGTATGAGCAGGTATAGAAAGGTTCATGAATAGTAAATTTAAGAAAGAAATTTTGTGTGTGATCAAATTAGCTATAATTAGAAGGGAATTATTAATGTCTATCTAAAGATTGAGATTTAATATTAAAAATATGCTAATACAAAACTAAAATTTATGTCAAAACAAGATTTTCTTGAAGTATGTATCATCTGTTTGTAAAACTGCAAGAGGTTTTGATTTTTATTTCTAAAATCTGTTTCTTTAACAGCCATATTCTAAATGGCACAGTTTCTATTTCTGCCACATTTCTCCCTGAAATCCATTTAACTTCTCTAGTTTCAGGTTAGAAATGCTGTCCTCTTCATTTAGAATGATAATTTCATTTCTTGAGGTAGAGTTTTTCTCTTAAAGCTTCTCAGATTCATCTTTTAAAAGCTGCACTGGTTGTATCTCACAGCACATGATTAGCAGGTCATGTGTCATCGCCTGCATCTTTTTCTCCCCTTAGGAAGACCTGTGATGACAGCTCTCTCTTTCAACTTTTTCATCAGCTCCTGTAACTTTTTCTATAATTCTTATTGTTATGGCCTGATACTGAAATGTTCATCTTGAAGGCCTACAAATGCAATGTTTTCCTCCAGTACAGCTTGATTCTGCACTCTTGGCTTTTCTTGGTATGTCTGAATAGATTCACATAACAAAGAAACCTCACATGCTTTTGTTTTTTTTCCCTAGGTGTCATGTTGCTTGAGATACTAGTTTTCTTTTTTACATTCCTCTTAATATACTTATAACCCTGGACCCACTCTTCCTGTGTCTGATTAAATTCAAGTAACCTTTTTTAAATCAAACTGGACTTCCAGGTTATCTAAATGGGCTTCCCATAAGAAAAAGCAATCATACTGCAGGTTTTTCTTTACCTTTTTGGTAATTGGCCTAAAAAAAAAAAACAAAACAAAAAAAAAAAAAAATCTACATTTTATTAGGATAATTTTCTATGTTATCTTCATTAGGTTCTTGATTACTTAATATAACCGAGCTTTGAAAGCATTACAGTTTTTACATCCATGTAACTTTCTGTATTGCTTTTCAAGTCTTTTGAGTATCACTCTGGTTAAATGACTATTATTTCACAGTGACTTCTGATCCTGTTGTATTCAAGTGTTTCAAACATTTTGACATCTTTGGCAAGCTTCCCCAGGATGAAAATTCTAAATTAAGTCTTTCTGACCTAGAATTAATTTTAGGATTTTCCTGTTGGGCCCTGGTGAGCCTCAGGGAATGTACCTCTCATTTTGTAAATATATTAAATTATAGACTTATTTGGTAAATTGTATGAGAAACACTGTCGAATGACAAATGACACTAGATCTTCTTTCAGTTATATTTATGGGTATGTTATTGATATAAATGTTCTAAAATTGTATAAAACTCTTAGAAATCTAATATGTTATCAGTCATAATTTTCATTATGTTGAATCTTCTTTAAAGTTATCTTTGGATATGTTATTGATATATTTTAAAAATTATATCAAATTTATAAAACTGATGGTCGTAATGTTAGGTATGATTCTGGTTATCATAAAATGCTGTATGTGATAAATATGTAAAAGAAATAACTTTCTTTGTCAATTGGGAACTTTCATCAGATTTTTAACCATGGCTATTCTAAGTTTTGGTCATCCACAGTTATTGTTTTGATTTTTCTCTAAAAGCATTTACAATTACATTCATGGAAAAGACTCTAACAAATACTCAAATACAGTTTAAGATCTTAAAAACTTTAAGATCAATGGACTAAATAAAAATTCCCAGAACTCTATTAAAGAAACTGATGGGTTCATAAAACTGCTAATCAAGATCAAGCAGAACAAAAATTAATTACGTGAGACTGAATAACTAATGAAGATGTTTTTATAACTTTTATTTAAAACACTATTAGTTCTTTACTTATTCTGTTTCCCAAATTTAAGGAAATTTTCTCCCTTAAGCTGTCTATAGTTTACGGCAACTTGAGAAAGTATCCTTTTCTGAACAAAGCATTTGCTTTTTCTTCCTACTTGATTCCTCCAAAATTCTCAAACTATTCATGAGTATTCTTATGGCATTATGGTTATTTGCCCAAGTCCAATAAAAATCTGCTCTCTCTTTATAACAGGATACAATTGGAAACACTGATTATATTACCAAGGCTTTGACTGAAATATCATATTTGAAAACGTGCATAGAATGCCTGGCCTCAAGGGTTCCCAGCCTCACAGTGAGTGAATAAAAATTATCACTTCCTTGCAGGCCCAGGAACATTAAGCCTGTAAGTAAAATCTAAAGTTTGCCTTCATTTGGCTTCCTAGCCTCAAGAGATTTTAAATCTGAGATTCCTACATGATCAATGTAGAGACGATAAGTTATGTTTCTACAGAAAAGCTATAATACACCTATTATTAGATTGTAGATCTGTGTATTATTTTCAAGTTCTTGGTATCTACCTATAGACTAGACTAGATTCTGAATTCTAGATTTCTCCAATCCAATTTTCTCTCATGGAATTACTAAAAACAGAAACTACTGTGTGCTTAGAGCCTTATAAACTGAAACTAAGTAAAATTTTAAGAAACAAGTCTCATGCCTACTGTATGAGCCACACAGAAATTTCACCAAATCACCTAATACCTAATCAGAAACATTCAAACTGCAAACTAGGGTGAGAAACTGATGTCTTTATGCTGTAGAAAGCTTTTCTCAAGACATCAGAACAAGACTCCATATCATAATGAGACTCCTACCCCACTTAGTATCCACCTTTTTCACTTGGCAGGATAATGATGTAATTCAAATTTCACCATCAGTAGCTTTTGCTGGTAACTTGACAGAAGGTGATCTAAGAGATCCTTTAGTATCTATTATTTAAATAAGATACTTATTACTTAAATAGGAAATGCCTGTACTACTGCAAATACTACACACTGGATCTGAATAAATTCCTTTAAGAAAGTTGAGACTTACATACACAAAATAAGAAAATAGGTCACATCACTAAAACAGGTCTCACCTAATTCCCTATGGTCATTTGATTTATTCCATTGGTTGCCTTAAGCCTAGGCAGATGGCAAACTGGGACTGCCATATTACTGTTTGTTTTACTTTGTATTTTCTCTTTTTAAATTTTGAATTGTTACTTGTTAAATTTTTGCAGAAGTACAACTCCCAACAGAATTAATGCTGGCCTGGCACTTTGAAATGATGGCAAAATTGAACTTAATAATGGACTCCAGGTAGACTTAGCCTGAGAGCCAGTCTTTCAAACCTCCCTTGTTGCTCAAAAGTGGCTAAAAGGATTTTGACACTGACTCCTATCTGCCATTTACTTCTTCCAGTGTAAGATCAGACCAGCAATCTTACCAGGTCCATCCTGGCATGAAGGCATAATCAAAACCTAGCAACAGGATGATTGCTCAGTGATGCTTCTGGAGAAAGATCTTTATCAAAAGGGGGAAAGGCTGAAAGTTGTCAGAAGGGGGAAAAACAAACAGAAAACTCTAGGCTCAGATTGCTTCATTAGTGAATTTTAAACACATATTTAAGGGAAAAAATTAAAACTCATTCTATACAAATTTTTGCAGGAAATTGAACAGTAGATAGCTAATAAGCCAACAAAAGAGATAAAATAAAAATTTTTAAATATTCAATTAATCCAAAAGAGGGCCAGAAAAAAGAAAAGATGAACAAAGGTCAAATGGGATGAATTACAAAATTCAAATCTAACTGTATCAAGAATCAGAGAAAATGGAAATGTTCTAAATATCCCAATTAAAAGACATAGATGTCAGATTTGAGTAAAATGCAAAACTCACCTATGGGCTAGCTAAGAAAATGTGCTTTAAATATAAAGACACAATTAATTCAAAAGTTATAGGGTATAAAAAGATATAACATGCTAACACTCCTCAAAAGAACTTAGAGTGGGTCCATAAACATCAGGCGATGTGGATTTCAGAGCAAAGAATATTACCAGGAATAAACAAAGTCATTTCATGATAAAGGGGTCAATTCATTAGGAGGAAATAACAATCTCAATCTTTTCTGCACCTAAAAATGGATCTTCAAAACATACAAAGCAAAGACAGAACTTCAAAGAGAAATAGATAAATCCACAATTATACTCAGAGATTTTAATACTCCTTTCTTAATAATTGATAGAACAAGTAGATGAAAAATCAATATACACACAGAAGCTTTGAACCACACATCTGACACTTACAGAATAATCTACCTAATAGCAACAGAATCCATGTTAATAGACTATACTCCACATCCCGTCATCATCCAAAGGCACAAATTTGTAAGTGAGATTTTAGAAAAGACAGGAAAAGCTTGTATTTCTCCACTGCCTATGTCTTTTACATAAAACATTCCTTTTTGCAAGAAATGAATACAAACAGTGCTTTAAAGTACAGATTACCTGGGTATCTTGTTTAAACCAGATTCTGAAAAAGTCAAGTCTGGCATGAGGCCTGAGAGTCTGCATTTCTCACAAGCTCCCAGTGTTGCTGGTGATGCTGACATTACAAATCCCTGTACTACACTTGGAGAAGCAAGCAACTAGAAGGAGGAAAGAGAGTAAAGGAAGCCAGGGTCTCTTGAGCTTTGCCCACTTTTAGAAAGTCAATGACAGGAAAAAAAAAAAAAAAAAACGACAACATAAGATTGTTTGAGTGATTCTAATGTGCTTAGTCAAGAAACAAAGCATTTAATATGTATTATCTCATTTAATCTTCACAATAAACCTATTGAAGTAAATACTATTATTCTCCTCATTTTGCAGAGAAGGGACCAGAAAGGGACCACTGGAAAAACCTAAGCATTTAACCACAAAACCAAGCAGAGAGCTTTCACAAATACCATTACACAACTGAACTGGCAGGAATTGTAAACATACGGCATTAAACGTCTTTTGACTGACTTTTCTGCTGTGCTTAAAAGAGATGTTTATTATCGGGTGTCAGGCAGATGGGACGGGGGAGGAGGAGATGGGTATATAACCACATAATGAGTGTAGTGCACACCATCTGGGGGATGGACATGCTTGAAGCTCTGACTCGGGTGGGGCAAGAGCAATATACATAACCTAAACATTTGTACCCCCATAATATGCTGAAATAAAAAAGAAAAAAAAGATGTTTAATATTTTACCTTAAATAAAATATAACTAGTTGATACAAAATTAAAGGCAAGAGATCTGAAAAATTCTAACTTTCACTGTGATGTCAAATTAGACCTACTTGCATCTATCTAGCTATACAAGTGATGATTAAATGAAAAACATGAATATGCAACACACGGATGATTTCAAGAATGAAGCAATATTCTGTATTATTCTAAAATATTCCATAATGGACATGTATTGAAGTCAGGAAAAAATAGGTTAAAAATTTTTAATTGATAAGGCATTATCAAGTAGTCCCTAAGCTCCTCCTATATCCTCAAATACTAGCACTAGGCATAGAGTTAGGGAAAGATTAATAGATTTATATTTACAAATATCTCTAGAGGCTGGAGAATTTTAAGATTAATTACTGTCCTAGCTAACAATGGAAAAATAAAATGTATGCAGAGAAAAATCAAATACCCCAAATTAAAGTTTCTTTGAACAGGTGCAACACAGTGGATGCCAGAGTCCCTGTAGCACCCTGGGAGGCCGAGGTGGGAGAACTGCTTGAGCTCAAGAGTTTGAGACCAGCCTGAGCAAGAGCGAGACCCCGTCTCTACTAAAAATAGAAAAATTAGCCAGGTGATGGCAGCACATGCCTGTAGTCCCAGGTCCTTGGGAGGCTGAGGCAAGAGGATCACTTGAGCCCAGGAGTTCGAGGTTGCAGTGAGCTATGATGATGCCACTGTACTTTATCCAGGGCAGAGCAAGACTCTGTCCCAAAAGAAAAAAAAAAGGAAAAAAAAAAAAGAGTCCCTGTAGCCTTGCAGAACAGGTAGAGCTCATGCATCTCACAGTGCTGAAGGTTTACTTCTAAGTACTCTCATCATCCCAAAAAAGGAAGTGGTAATTGTGTTCCCCTGGCTATAAAAGAAGAAATAAATATAACCAAACAGGTAAAGTCCTCCCAACTGGCTGGTACTTTATGGAAAATATCTGACTTTGTCTAGAATTTTTAACTCTACAAAAAAACATACAAAGAAGCTGTCCTGAAACATAATTTAGAATTCTTTTATCCTCTGAAGTCATGGATTGGAAACTAGTCACATAGCACTAAAATACGCCTCCTTTGCTGCCTTGAAGGTAGTAAAGTTCTATAGCAACAGAGTTGTTCAGGGGCAATATGTCAGATTAAATATCATGGCACTTTAATACTGAATAGGCAGATGAAATTTTCATTTCAATGTTAAACCTCTTTCCAGAAAAGGAAGAAATGTGTATGGGGAGGAAAAATATAAATGGCATTTTTTGGTGACAGGGAACGTGTTTCTCTAGCTTGTGGCATACTGTCCCCACCAAAGAAAAAATCGTTGGTTAAGAATGCAATCACAAATAGCTATTTTATAAAGAGTTGAAAATATTACCTCACTTATAAGTGAGGCTGGATTTTCAGAATTTTTTAAACTTTCATTTACAATGTCTGATCTGGCAACAACAACAAAGGCTACATTTCCCTAGATAGTAGGGCATGACCGATGTTTTCAATATGACAGTTCAGAAGATCTCATAACTGTGAGAAGTACTAATCTCAGACTATTTTAAGAGATCATATAGAAAAATCTGAAAAAACTGGGGTAAAAATGAACAGCTATGAAACTCCACCTTTATAGTAGTCTCTTAACAACCATTATCGTATTTCTTTCCTGGCAATTCCCCAAAGAACAGAACTCATTGCAAAAATTTCATTGCCTCCTGACCTGTTAAGCTGAATAACATTTCTATCCAAATAATCCTTTTATGCTGTATAAGTTTTATGCTATATCAGATCTAATATATTTTTAGCAAGTAATTTGGGGCAAGAACTCCTCTCAAAGCTGCTTCTTTACCCTATCTTGCTGGACTGCCAACCTTGCATTTTGAACTGTGCAGAGTCAGCTCTAGCACTGCAGGTCCATTAAGAGTCAACACTAAAACTCTGCCTACAAAGACCAAAAAATGGTAATGACTTCATGTCCACCCACCCACCACCAAAAAGATCTGAATCAATTCTCAAGACAATTCTTGAGTTGGTTGCTCTTGTTCAAAATTTTCCAGTCATCTGATTGACAGCATTCACAAAAGCAACCACATATGTTGGAGAAACAAAAGCTGATAGTACACATAAGCAAGCTGATAATACTCCAAAGGCAATGAGTTTTTCCATAAATTTGTCCTTCTATATTAGTTCTGCTGCCTCACTTGACATGCCTCTTCCACCAAGTAACTCATACTTTTACATTGAACATTTTCTAAATGCAAACAAAAAGCTAAGATGCCCAAGAGCATTAACGTAACAGCTTCCGCCATAAGGTTAGGAGATTAAAGGAGATTAAAGGAATAGAAGTATAGAGAATAATTTAAGAACTAACACTGTGACCTGATATATTCAAAGGCACTGAAAAACTTGCATCTCAAGATCAATATTTCAGAAGCAGAATTCTAAATATTCATAAGCAACAAAACCTTCACTAGGACTCATCTCCTCATTGAAGACAACAAAACTAACCCTAGTCAGGTAGATAACTATTCATAATGAAACATTTTGAAGAGACAATCAGATTATAACATTTAACCCTGAACGTTTTATTTTGTAAACCCATTTATATGGAGACAGGCTCTATATCTAAAATTGCAGATTCTTTAAAATTTCCTTTGCCATTTGGGGGATGGAAAAGCATCCCTGATTTGTATATTAAAGCACAAGCATCTGTCCTACTGATGATATTCTAGGGAAGCACATTAGCATAAAATTTAACGATGTCAAATAAGTGGATGTGAAATAGGGACTGCGTAAAGACACTATTTCCAAGGCTGACAGAAACATCACTGTTTAGAAATGCAAATGAAACCATTATGTTCAATAATTATATGAAAATATGAACAGTTCAGCATGTTTTCCAGCCCTGATGGTGGTTAATGGGATGTACGCTTATGTAAATAACTACTATTAAAGCTAATGCTGAAAAAAACTAATAAATTCATACTAAAGCAACTGATTTAGTATGCTTTTAAACCCCAGCAGTGCTCACTTATTAGAAAAGAGTGCATTATTATGTTTAGAACTCATTACTGCTACAAGTCACTGCAACTCCATCAATTACCATGCATTAATGAAAATGGGACACATACAAAAAAAATTATTGCCTCTCAGCAGTTTTCTTTAAAGACAAAATCTAGGAGTATTACCATCATGGGGCCTTGTAGGGAACTTATCCACACGATAATCTTTATTACTAAAACAGTACTCCCAACACTATCACCCTAGAGTATTGTGATCATAAGAAGGGCTACCCTTTATGTAAAATTTTAACATTTTACGAGATTGACCATTTTAATATCAGTAAGAAAATTTTAATATTTGAATTGCATTTTTAAAAACTTTCACTAACATATTTGGCACATGGTCCATTTTTTCACAGGGAGGCTAAGAAACAAAAATACATAGTGGTAATCATAACAGTGTAAAGGATAGATGGTTTCACTCTAAGAAGCGGTCTGATGTAACAGAGAAATCCCACTCAGATCTACACTTATGTTTCAGTGAATTCTGTGTAACCAAGGAACTGAATTTTTAAGAACAAGCCTTAAATTTCATTCTTGGCCACAAGCTGGACTTCTTTGCAATATATTAAATATTTAGTACAAGATATTAAGATGTGAGAAAATCCTTGTTCTTTAAAATTCAACTTTAGCTGGTACCTTACAGCAAGGAAATGCTGACAGAGCAGAAATTCAAATACAGAATATATGCCTTTGCTCTCTGTCTATTTCTATCAACTTTCCCAATTTATTCTATTCCTTTAACATATTTAACTGATCCTTCATCTTCTTCTAGCATTCAGGAAAACAGAAAACACTTCGGTAACTACTAACTGTGAAATATATTTCCTAAATCTCAAACACAGTCTTGTTATATATAATGAGTATATGTTTATTTTTAAATTATTTAACTGGTCACATCAGTCATTTGCAGCTTTAGCTCTGACATGTTTATTTATCTCCCAAGCTTTTATTGCAATTTAGATATACTATCACCAGGAGGTGGCAGAGTACCACATGATGCAGCTCTAGCAGTAACGTGCAAATTTTCTCTCAAGAGTCAGATGTTCTCTGATCAAGCAACTATGGTCCAACAATTCATTCATGTAACAGGTATTTGAGTATATACTGAGTACCAGGTATTAGATTCTCAGTATACAATAGCATACAAAACAGAAATGATGTCATATGAGAGAAATACACAATATATAATAGAATGTCAAGTGCTATGAATAATCAATGCCCATTAATGATTTTATAAAGCAGAAAACAGAAAACAACAACAAAACCTCTTAGCAAACTAGGAATAAAAGTGATATAAAGGCATCTATCAAAAACCAAAAACCCGCAACATCAAACTTAAGGATGAAATATGTATTTCTCCCTAAGAAACAAGACAAGAATATTCTCTCTCATTTCTATTTAGTTCCTAATTGAACGTCCTGCAGTAAGGCAAGAAAAAGAAATAAAGGACATAAAGATTAAAAAGAACTAAAACTTTTCATTTGCAGATGACATGACTGCAGATAAAATCCTAAGGAATCTGTAAAATAATAGTTAATAACTGCAAATTTAGCAAGGGCAAAAGATATAAAATCAATAAACAAAAATCAATTGTATTTCTAAGTTCAACCACTTTGAGAAATGAAATTGAAACCAAATTTAGAACAAACTTTTCAAAATTAACAGACTCTATCCTGCTGACTTAATGTGCACACAATGACTGAAGCTTGGAGTACCAAGACAGAAAAAGTATTGCTCCCTAAAAATCTATGAAGTCACCACACTTGCCTCAAATTGCTGGTACTGGATGCCTTTTACAGGAAAAAGAAATATATATCTTGTTTTGAGTAGTGTTACTTTGGCCTTTCTTATTTTATGTAAGGAAGTCTAATCCTGACCCAGATTTATAAAATATTCTTATGTAGCTTTCATCCAATCATACCTTTTTCAGTTTTATTTCTGCATTACTTTCCTTGAGATCTCTTCTATGCCTTGTCAGAACAACACGATGTTGAGATGCCTTAGCAATTACTAGCTGACTTCTTTTAGCAACAAGCTTCCTTACAACTGCTTCAAAAAATTTAATTCCCTCACATAATCAAAAAACATTTTGCTTCAAAAATTACACTGCCTCTTCAAAAATTAGAAAGCTAGTTACAGAAATCTGAATGAGGGCTCTAAAGGCAAAAAAAAAAATCTTCAAATAGAAGAAAACATCTGAAATAAAAGATAACACTTGAAAGATTTATCAAATATGTCTTCACAACAACTTTGTATGTTATAAACTTTTTCAGGGCAAGAAAATATTTTGTAAACCTTGTATTTTCATACAAATTTATAGTTCTAAAAGAGTTACATATTTACTTCATTTGATCATCTTGTATGATAAATACTTCAGATATCATCAACATGTTACGTACGATGAACTTTGAAGACTCGCAGAGGTTTATCTAAGGTCATACGGCTATAGTTTAAAGGCAGAACTAAGTCAAGTTACAAGTGTTGTAATTCTGGTGCTCTTTCCAAAATACCACAGTGCTTCTTATTATATCACACACTGAGATAAGTTACATTTGAGAAATCCAATTTCTAGTGAACTACAGGTTTACCAATAGGACTTTTCATACAATTGGTTTTCAATTTAATAAGAGGAAAAAAGCTGCCTTATCACCATCTCAAATTACTTCTCTGCTATGTCAAACTACATAAAATGTTATGTGAAGAATATACTTCTAAATGCTGTGATGTTTCTAAACAATGACACTGTCATAGTCAAACCTCCTCACACTCCCTTTGCTGCTAGACTGCTGAACTAGACCTTGTGCATTTAGTCTGCCTCACTGATGCCTTGGGGATATTAATGTGAGACAGGGGTGGCTATCTGGCAACTTTTCTCTGCACTCAACTAGTAACTATTCTCTTTTGTCACTATGTCGTCACAGGCTCTCTTTATTGTCAAACTTTCTTCAGTGCAAATTTCTCATTAGGGCAATTGCTATTTCTTGCCTCCATTTCTGTTGGTTTCATCTCTCTCATCCACTTTTCTCCTTTGCCTGTTGTCAATTTTCCTGTGTTTACGGCTTTTGTGTAGAAAAAGTCTTACAGGTATGGTCAAAAAATAAAACATACATCATAGCAACTACTTGAAAATATGACCAACTGAAACACAAGTATTATCTTTAGATACCTGGATTTTCCAGGCTACATTTATTTAGAAATTCAAGGACTGCCTGAAACTGTTTTGATAAGAGAAACTCTTTCTCCAATTTGCTTTGCTCTTCACAAGCCTAGGGATTCAAGAAAACAAAATGCTCAGTACCCTGAGATTTCTGTATTAAAGAAAGATGATAAAATTGGGGCAGGGGGGAGGTGACCATCTTATCTACAGAGAAATCAAGTTCAGATATTCTTTAGTTTCTAATCATTGCATAACTATATCAGAATTAGATTTACTACTTCTGAAAAATTACACAGTTTGGACACGCACAATCTTGGGTATAAATATTTAAAAAAAAGAAGAAATGTTTTTGTATAGGTTTCTAACTGAAGTGAGAATGTTACCATCTGAATCATTGACCTATTCATAACTGGAAGCCATTCTAAGGTTGAGAACACTAAGACAAATTTCCTACTGATTAATAATAAAGTCATTCATTATATTCTTCAAATCAAAGCAATTATAAGTTGTGGTATGGCAAATGGATTTAACTGAAAAGATTACATCAGAATAGCGCTTTAAGAGAGATCAGTAATGTAAAAGGCTAAACAGAATGATGAACTCTCCTGAACAATAATTATTATGATATTGATTTATTGAAAGTCTATTTCTTCACACAAGAACTGCTGAAAATTTTCAAAGTAGTTTTTTTTTTAATTTTTACTTTTTCTTTTTTTAGGCACAGAACCAATGTACCCAAAATAATTTTAAGTGATGCTATACAGATTTAGTACTATTTACCCAGTATAGAACCATCACTAATAAAAATTTTAATTAAACTAAGATATAGAAAATAAATGTTTTTTGAATTTCAGTCTGCTGAGCTTATTTCCATGTGGACATCAAAAATAAATGAACATCTTAGCCACTAGGGTAAGTTTAGAAGCTCCAATCCACATTTATTTGAATTCCAGTGTCACTCATTATAAAGGAACATAGAAGTTGCTCTCTGGGGTGCTGAGGTTTCACACTCCACATCTGGAGCCTTCCAGCAAGCCAAAGAAATCAAAACCAAAGCAAAATCTAGCCCAGAATGTTAAACTATTTATCTTATTATAAAATGAGCACACCATAGATATTAAAAGGATCTCAGACAAGGTAGAGAGATTGCTAAATGTAAATCTCATCAAAAAATAATACAAAATAATATTAAAAAATTATTGCTCAAAAATGTGTCTCACTCTGTTGCCTGGGCTAGAGTGCAGTGGCATCATCATAGCTCACTGCAACTTCAAACTCCTCGGCTTGAGCAATCCTCCCACCTCAGCTTCCTGTGTAGCTGGGACTACAGGCATGCATTACCACGCCTAGCTAATTTTTCTATTTTTAGTAAAGACGAGTCTTGCTCTTGCTCAGGCTGGTCTCGAACTTCTGAGCTCAAGCCTTCCACAGTGCTATGCTGTGTTTAACATATGACATCCTTGAGATTTATTTAGGTTGGTAGGGTTCTAGACTGCTGTGTATTTTCAGCTCTTATGTGTTTTTCTAAATAGTTTTTTTTTTTGTCAATTCCCTTGTCAGCTTTAATATTCTCATTTCTGCTTCTAATCTGCAATGGGTTTAAAAGCTAGACACAATAAGTTTATTATTATCCATATGACAGCTTCAGGAACTCTCATGTAAGAAAAGTACATACATAGGGGACCAAAATGGATGAGAAGTACTTCTTTTCATTCTTATTTCCTAGATAAGTTCTATAAAAGTAAAGTATACATATCACTCATTATCAAAGGGTAACAACTCCTTAAAGGCTCTTCCTGGAATGAAATTAAGTATGTGGATAAATTTATATAATTTCTTCACTTTCTACAGACATTTGTCATCAATTCTTCCCTGTGCTTAGCATTAATATCTAAATATTTTTAAGAAAACAAAAATAATCTTTAAGAATGGTTTAGGCAACAACAAAACTAATAACAATCAGTTCTTTTCTTAAGCATGCTTATTTCTCTGTAATACAAATAGAGGTATTTAATCTCTTACTCTGATTTAGAATGACATTCCGGGACAATTTAGCAGGTTTTAGACAATAACAAGGGTCCAAAACTTGCTAAATTTATATAGCATCATTAAGTAAATAAAATGGTCTTAAGTAGTACAACTTCTACAGTGTCAAGGATAATTATTAGATTAGTAAAACGGCATTTTCTAGGGCTTGTTAAGGCCATAGAATAAAATGGCCTTACCTAAGTACACAGAATATATTCTATCACTAAATAACTCATTTTGTAAACACAGAAAACAAAAACCCAATATTTATTCATACAGAAAGGCCAAGATTCATCAAAGTTGATAAGGTGCTTATATTAGTACATTGCATAGCCAGACACCAAAACATCCTTTCCTTTTCCAGGTCCCTTCTCTTCATTGCAAGTAGATTTTTAATTTTCCCAAAACGATTTCTGAGACTTGAAAATCTCCTGCCTTCTCTTATGAAGGGCCAGAAAGATTAATTAAAAAGGAGAGACTTACCCTTTCTATTGAAACTTATATTCTTTCTCATGAAACTTATTTCTACTCTCCTTCCCTACCCTCCCACACCATCCCACCCAGATAAGATAGAGCTTCCTTCAGTGTGGTTTTTCTATCCTTGGTAAAAGTCCAATGGATTATGGTGGTGGAGCATGGCAGTCTGGCTTCTATAGCAGAGATGAGATGTATAGTTAAACAGAAAGTTTTAGATATTCCTGAAGTATTGCTGTTATTCAGAATCAATTATTTCTTTTACACCATTAGATCAAATTCTTGTGAACTTTCTCTAATCTATATTCAACACACACATACTGAAACCTTCAGTTCATTCTAAAACAGTCCTCAAAAAGATTAAAGCTAGTTCCTTTAAAATTCTTTCTTCTTAGACCAAGGTTTCTAAAATAATCACTCATGCAACAGGCTCGAGGATGTGAGCTACAAGTACCTCTAAAACTCTTCGAATTTACTAAGTCCAAACCAGAGAGATAATGGAAACAGACCAGAATTGAAAAAAAAACACAACCATCTCTGTCAGTCTGGTTTCTGGGAGAGGAAATTAAAACTTAGTTTCCTCTCCCAATGAACACCCAACACATCCAAGTGGTAAAGAGAGGTTTCCGCTTCCATAGAGATTAGAAGGTAAAGCAGAAGACAGATCAATTTCACTATTCTACTGGGCCTCTCAGCAACCCAAGGACTTGAATAACCTAATGAAAACCATCAAAACCCCAGTGAAGAAAGGCACAGAAATGGGAAACAGAAGGCCTAGTTATCTCATCCCTCATCCATATTAACAGTAGTAAAACTGAGAACTGCTATTTTTTATTCAGTGCCAACTAAGTATAAGACATTGCTAGGTTCCTTACACACATAAAGAATCTATCAAATTTCAACAGGCCTGCAAAGAAGGCATTATTAGTTAGTTACATAATACAGATAAAAAAAGGAGACTCAGAAAAGTTCAGTAACTTTCCCATGGGGTCAGACAGCTAGTCAGTGTTAAAACAGGATTATGACTTTAAAGCCCACTGTACTTTCTTCACTGTTACTTCCCTTGCTGTGCCAGTTAAAACAATGAAGCCAGCAAACATTAGACTTTAGTACTTTCCTTCTGCAAGCTTTTGATACCACTGTTGATCAGAGTTACATGGTATACAAATATAATTAGCTCAAATATTAATCAACTTTCCTAATGGCTATCTCCTGTGTCTTATATTATTATGTTTCAGAATTACTGTTATTGGACATATTTCTCTTTAAGTTTCAGATTTATCTCTCCTTTCACTCATTCACAGACAAAAATCTCCTACATTCATAAGACTGCTTGGTTTTGTAAATAGCATATTCATTTATGTAGTTAAGTTCTCAGAAATAAGCTTTCTTTGTTTAAAGACTGAAAATTACCAAAAATTTTTATGTTTTAATAATAAATTCACAATTTTTTCTGTAAGAGCAAATCTTTCAAAAGTCTGATCCTAATGCAAACATATAAAATATATTTTCTTTTTACTAAGACACTGGTCTGTGTTTGTATAGTTGATCAATAAATTAAGTTATTAGAACTTTTAAAACAAAAAAACCCATAAATGAAGTATAATACATCTTTAAAATGCCAAAAATCAGAATTCATGGATATAGTTTCTCACACTGAAACAGACTTAAAATGATCTGAAATTATCTGATTTCATGTATATGAAAGAGTCTGAATCATTCATGTATGATAGGTAAATGTATCTGTAGTTAAAATTATATTGTTTTAAATTATAACCTCGTTTTATGTTTCTAAGTTTTATAGAGTTTTATGTACTGTAAAATCATCTATATTAATCTTGACAGGTTTATTCTGTAAAGGAGATTTGTACCTGAACAATGAAAATGTACTTGGAATAAAAACCATGGAAGTCATTTTTTTTTTTTGTATCATGTCTTCCTTTCTTCTTTCCTTGATAGTAAAGTGCTGCAAATACAACCTATCTTTTGGTGATTAAAAAAATCTTAAACCAATTATGCCAAATAAACCATTTTTTTTTATAATGGTCTAAAATTTACACCAATCCTCATTCACAGTAAAGAATAAATGCTTAAACCAAATCCTTTTTTACCACACTTAGAATAAGTCTAACTATAGCACATGTCTATATCTTTGATTTTATTTATATGCCTTTTCCAGCTTATAAGATAGATCATGAGTCAGCAAACTTTTTCTGTAGAGGTCAAACAGCAAATATTTCAGGCTAGAAGAGCCACTGGGTCTTTGTTGCAGTTACTCTGCAGCTGGAGCATAAAAGCAGCCACAGATAATACAGTAGAGAATGAGTGTGGCTGGATTTAGTGGGCACCCTACTGGATTTGGCCCATGGTAGTAGTAGGCTAACCCTCTGAGCTTAAATCATGGGAAAAATATGAAAAATAGTGTCACTACAATCACCCAGGGTATCTTAATATTCAGCCTGACAGAAGAAACTGTTCACAGCCATGCTGAGTTTAGACTGCTTCAGCACTGAATAGAATTAATCTTGACCCAGACAGTGCTAAATTACTGAAATTAGATTCTACTTTTCCAGATAGCCACAAAATTTTCTTAAGCATTTTACCAAATAAAACCCCAGTCTAACTGTGGCCAGTCTTTCTAAGTTGTCTACTATTAATCTCTCTCACCTTCTTTCCCCAACTCATCCCAATTCCACTGGATGTTCTATATATTTTTTGCTCCAGGAAGGTCAAAGTATAGCCACCTCCTTTCTATATAAAAAGTGAATTCTATTTCCCCTACTTCTGCTACTACAGTTGAAGGCTGACTTCATTTCCAATCCCCTTCTCCCTTGCTGCCTTCTGCTGTATCAGTTGGACAAGCTAAATGCTTACCTTCTCAGCCTCCTTTGGAGCTTAGCATGGCCACATAATAAAGTTCAGGACAATAAATATCATATAAAACTGCAGTCCCCAACCCCTGGCCAGACAGGAACCAGCTGCACAGCAGGAGGCAAGCAGCAGGTGAGTGAGGAAAGCCTCACCTGCACCCACAGCTACTCCCCACCACTCGCATCACAGCCAGAGCCCTGCCCCTGCCTCAGATGAGCTGGTGGCATCAGACCCTTATAAAAGTGCGAATCCCCCTGCAAATTGCACATTGAACATGAGAGGGATCCAGGTTGCACGCTCCCCATGAGAATCCAATGCCTAATGATCTGAAGTGGAGCCCAGGTGGCAACATCTCCTGCCTGTGGAAAAACTATCTTCCACGAAACTGGTCCCCGGTGTCAAAAAGGTTGGGGACCACTGATATAAAACACTACTGAGTGGGGTGTAGGGGCTGCTCTGAGGAAGTTTTCATGTTTTTAAAAAGAGGGAGAGGGAGTTACAATTGCCAGGACCTCCTCCCTTCTTCTGCCTACTTTAATGCAAATGTAATGCCTAGAATCAGGGAAATGGTTAGAAAAAAAGTAAGAGAATTGGAGAGATACCAGCACTGAAAACTTTAAGCCACTGAATCAATGCCAGAGACCACCTGTCTCCAGAGTCCTTGTTATGTGAGGAATAACAGACCTTATAAATTGAATTTTTGTTGCAAATAAAAGGATTCCTAACCTACCATTTCTTGAAAGTGTTAGAGTCCCGAGTCACTAATACTCATAAGAAGTGAAAGAGTAAAACCGGCTGTGCAGTTTGTTGTGAATTCTGACTAAACAACATTCCTGTAGACCTAGAGAGAAAAACAGCAGGAAGAAAAACACAAAAGATGGTCTAGCCTGAGGGTTGACAACCAAGGGCAATGAAGTCAAAGAGGGCAAAGAAAAGAGAAAGCCAAAAGGCATTAATTCATCTTTGTTTATGACTGAGTAGTACTCCATGGTATACATATACCACATTTAGTTAATCTATTCAGGAATTGATGGGCACTTGGGTTGAT
Source organism: Lemur catta (assembly GCF_020740605.2). Taxonomy (NCBI): domain Eukaryota; kingdom Metazoa; phylum Chordata; class Mammalia; order Primates; family Lemuridae; genus Lemur; species Lemur catta. The sequence continues at coordinate 26,942,838 of NC_059143.1, read as the reverse complement.
TCCAGATCTTTGCAATTGTGAATTGTGCTGCAATAAACATTTGAGTGCAGGTGTCTTTTTGATAAAATGACTTCTTTTCCTTTAGGTGAATACTCAGTACTGGGATTGCTGGATCACATGGTATGTCTACTTTTAGTTCTTTGAGGAATCTCCATACTGTCTTCCATAGGGGTTTTGCAGCAATTTGGAAGGAACTGGAGACCATTATCCTAAACAAAATATTTCAACAATGGCAAAAAAAATACCACATGCACTCTCTTATAAATTGGAACTGATAGGCACACAAGTGCACAAAGGGAAGTAAAAGTCATCGGAAATCAAGTGGGGGGGGGAAGGAGTGCCACCTAACAGGTACAATGAACACTATCTGGGTGATGGGCACATTTATAGCCCTGACTCAAGGCATGTAACAAATACAATTGTACCCCCTTAATATTCTGAAATTAAAAAAAAGAAAAGGGAAATCAGTAGATGATTACCCAAATGCTAGAGATTACCAGGTTCTCATAGTGAAGATAAAACAAATGAACAAATGCTAGAGATATAGAAAAAAAAAAATGGAAAAGTATTCCTTTAGGATACTTTTGTGTACTCTACAGCGGGGCCAATAAGCCTTCTTATGTTCTACTCAGCAAATCAATCTGAGAATTCTGATAAATTTCCTATCATGAGCTCCCACTGTTTGAAAAACAAAAGTTCAGGACTCATTTTTTATAGTTTAGTCTTGTGTTTTTCAAGCTAATTAGCTTATTTTTACTCTTCCATTTCTCTGGTATTCACAAAGGCATAGTTATTATCAATATATGAACATTCTGACACTTGCGGGATCTTTGAAATAATTATTAATGATCAAGTTAATGATAATACTGCCAATAAGGACAATGGTTCTTTCAAGCATTGACACACTAGTTTAGCTGGCAGATCCATCATCCTAACTTTAGGGACAGTCACACGTCTTCTACATCAATGCCATTGCACAAATTACCTCAAGAAAAGTAATTCTTCCCATTCAAAAGAAACTTCAGAAACATGCTTATTTTAACTCACATACACCTTAACATACAATTTTTAAGTTAAAACAAATGTTTTTACTATACTTTGTTACAACCAATGCAATATACACACACACACACACACACACATACCCCCTCTCTATTTCTAAACCCAATAGCTTTCTGCTTCATGAGAATGCTCTGGTGGTTTTATGCTACAGTGTAAACTCCTATCAATTACAACATCTATATATCAGAAAGGATTTTTTTTTTTATTCTTATGCTTTCAGAGTAGAATTCCTTTGGTCTGTCAAAGCTTTAACCAGAAAGAATACCAAATACAAGGAGGTTCCAGGCTCAATTACAGTAGTGGAACATAATTTAACAAAGTTCCAATGCTACATTTTAATGCTCAAATTTCTTATTGTCTTTTTTAGTTGACAAATATGTGCTTCACAGCATAACAGCAGCAGCAGAACAGCTGGATGGCCTTATCAAGCACAATGGAAGCAACATCACATGCTGTTAAGTGTCTCTCTGATTGCCTAGAAATGGCAGCACATGCAGATTTATTCCCCATTATAAATTAGGACAATTATTTCTTTGGAGTTTACATTTTCTTCATGAAATAGTCAAACTTTCTGCACGTTAAATAAGAGGACTTTCAAAAAGGATATCTTCCCTTTCTTTGATGATCAGTTCGTTCTGTTCTTCCAACTGCCTGATCTTCTTCTCAAATGATTCCTGCTCAGCTTTTAGTCGTTCCTCTGTCACTTCCTTTTCCTCACTTACTCTGAAAGAAATACAAAAATGAAAACAAAATGCCTATTAGAATAAAATTAAATACATGCCGACAGCTGCAGTTTAGCAAAATTAGATTTCTTCCAAAGGTATGCTGAATTCTTCAGGGACACTCTGTTTTGTTTTGTTGTTGTTTTTTAATTTAATCTCTCATAAGGCAATCTTCCTCACATTTATAATAAAATATGCATATTATTTTTACATTAAAAATGTTTCCAGTCATCAGAAATATCTTACATATGGAAAGTCCTACAAAGGATGCAGATGCCAAATTATAATCCAGGACAGAAAAATATTCCAATTTTTAAAACACAGGTTTCATTTTTTTCATTATCCAAATAGGTACATTATCAATTGATTTTGATTTAGACTTTTTTTATGCTTTTATGCAAATCCTGTCAATGAAATAAACAATACATAAATAAATCTTAAATATTTTACTGATTATACATAGGCAATTTTACTTTTTCTGTGGTACTGATACTCTGCATTCCTTAGTAGCATATAAATAATTGGACTTAAAAAGATGGCATTAACATAAAAGAAGGTTTATATTACATTTACTCTTAGTCCAAAAAGAATTATTAAGTTAGAAACGTTGACAAAAAAACTATATCATTAATGTTTAACTCTGAAAAGCATTCTAACTCAATCACACCAAATAGGGATGATTTCTGACAAAAGCAAAGAGGAAAAAAAAATCGTAAAAACAGAACTGAACAATAACACCAACACTAAAATTTATAATTCATGGAAGTATATGTTGGGGCAACCCTAATTTTCATGCTACTCTGTGTGCAGAAATATTAACCTTGAATTTCTCTGTTACTATTGCTTATTTCTCCAAAGAGAATACAACACATTTACCCTACAAGATCACAGAGATAGGCGTAGGTGAAATCCACAGGGAATTTAAACCTTTTCTTTGTGCTACTATATTTACTTCCCCCCATACCCCTATTCTACCAGAGCAACTTCTGCATAACATGAATTCCATGAGCTTTCCTTTCTTGCCTGTCCTCTGGCAGAAACATTGAAATCAATGAGATAACCAAATGAAAATAAGAATCCTGAATGTTCAAGAGTTGATTGCATCTTGTCTTTGAAATAATTTGTGTGAAAGCACATAGCACACAGTAGTGCTTAGTAAACAGGTTTGTTTCTTCTTGCTCATCATGACATTCAAGTCATTTCCCTGATTTATATTATTTATGTTTAGCATACCACTAGGCCCATGAATGGGACCTTTCTTTTGAAAAGGGTAACCTCTAAGACTGATAAATTTACAAGGAATCCAGACAACTAAACAAATATACACATATGAAGACAATTTATACTCTGTTATCAAGTTATCCTCCCTCCCTTGTTCTCACCTCTTTACAATGTCTTCCTTTTTCTTGTCATTACCCTCAAGCACACTTGCACTAACATCTTTCACAGTAACTTTGACAAAGTCTGCTTATCTCTCCAGGCATCATTACTCTCATTCATAAAAGAAAAAGGCTAAACTAGGCAATTCTAAAAATCCTTTCCAGCCGAGGTTCTAGAATTTCCTTCACAATATTATAAATATCCTGATACTGTATATTACTCTTTATAAATAGGAAGAGCATTTGCAAAAAAAAAAAAAAAAAAAAGAAGAAGAAGAAAAAATTGATCAAACATTTGGTCAGAGAATAAGGAATACAACACTGTGATTTAGGCAAAAGCTATGCCCACAGGATGACAGAGGAAGAAGTAGATAAGAGAAATATAAAGTAGTATAAAGATGCAAAATTTGGCATAAGAATACATAAATGTGAAACAACGCAATGAATCTGCAGGATTTTGCATAAAACAAAGATGAAATAAATGATGCTATATACAGGTTAAGTATCCCTTGTCCAAAATGCTTGGAACCAAGAAGTGTTTCAGATTTAAATTTTTTCAGATTTTGGAATATTTACATTATTATCCTATGAGGTAATCACACATGCCTTTGTTACATTTTCAACAATATCTTCACACCACATAGCAGAGCATAACAAACAAACACAGTGAGTAATGTAAGAGGAATCTGCTGTTGGCACATCCAGCCTGCACATGCCATTTTATTACCATTTGTGGGCATGTGCATGGGGCAAACTGGGTGTACTTGAAAAAGATATATCACAGCTGAAGGGGGCTCGGGAAGGTCTTTTCTTTGAGGACACTGAATAAACCATATGTTATGCACCTGCATTTTGACTGTGACTCATCACATGAGGTGAGATGTGAAATTTTCCATTTGTGGCACCATGACAACAAAAAATTCAAACTTTGAAGCATCTCAGATTTTGAATTTTTGGACTAGGGATGCTCAATCTGTATTGTCAGGAAAGAATAAACACTGTCAAGGTGAGAAAATACAGAGCAAAATCTCTCCCTATTTAGATTCACAAAATCTTGAAACATGACTGAAGAGGAAAATCTATAAGTAGACAAGGGAACACTTATTTATTAAAAAATATTTACTGAATACCTACTGTAGAAAAAAATAATTACAATAACTTTATTCAGTATAGGGTATCCAAAAGGGATCTAAAAAATGGCTCTCTGTAGTTTCAATCCCATTCATAAATGCCCTATAAACATGAAGAATGCCCCAAAGATTTGTTTCTTCACCAAGCAATGCCCTAGGGTCATAAAAAACAGTAACAAAAAACAACATTGCCAAGTTTACCTTAACATTAATCTAAATGCAGAGATTATCTCTAGAGCCCAGCCAAGGCAGAATACATAGCTATACTCCAATATTTATTCACTGGCTTTGGTGGACCTGAAGGAGATGCATGAAGACCTCATCAGTGAAGGCAAAAAGGCTTGTATAGGTATAGTCTATAATGCCAGACTCTGTGACACACTTTTTGCAAAACTTAAAGCGTTCTATCTGGATAAAATCACTGTTTTCTAAATTTGGTTTCTGGGTATGTTTGAAATATTTGTTGCTACACTATTAAACAGGGCTTTAAAAAAAAATTCTGTTACACTATGATTAGACTACCCTATAGCAATTAGAATACTATGCTCTGGAAAGCCATAAAATTAACAAGCTGCATTAAGAACAAAGGGCAACACTTTTTCTATAGTCCTAACTAAAGATATGCATGGCTTCTTTGTGGCCCATTAGCATAGTTAATATAAGCAAGTATATTAATACAGACTTTAAATGCAGAAGACCCGCCAATGGAGCAAACTCAAGATTTGATACCCACTATGAAATCTGTCTTCTTGTTTATGTTCAATAATACTTCAAATGAGGTATAAGAAAATATTTGGTATCATGATTTATATTTTCCATCTCAGCATTCTAAGACTACACAGTAATAAAAAAAGACCTAATTCTTTACCTCAGTTAAAGTACATAAGCCCCCCCTTATCCACGGTTTCTCTTTCCGTGGTTTCAGTTACCCACAGTCAACAGAGGTCCAAAAGAATTATTAAATACCAAATTGCCAAAATAAACAGTTCATAAGTTTTAAATTGCGTGCTGTTCTTGGTAGCACGATAAAATTTCCCACCGGCCCGCTCTGTCCTGCCAAGGATGTGAATCATGCCTTTGTCCAGCGTATCCACACTGTGTACACTCCCCACTGGTGAGTCACATAGTAGCTGTCTGGGTTATCAGATCCACTGTCATGATATCACAGAGCATGTGTTCAAGCAACCTTTATTTTACCTATTAGAGTTTCAGGTATCCACTGGGGGTTTTGGAACGTATCCCCCACAAATAAGAGGGGACTACTGTATAGCAAAAAGTTAACAAAATGAAAATCTAAACACAGGAAAGGGAGCTATTTGACTAATAGGATAAAAAGGTTAAAACTCTAGATAGGAGGGTATGTCCACTATTGGTTTGCTAATTAGTACAAGAAGGGCAACAGCCTGTTCATAAAGTAAGAAATCACCACTGTCAACATTTGTTTAATACTTCAGAGTATTTCTCAAAAACTTCCACAAAATGCACTTTCATCTAATGAGAAAAGAGAATTCATACCCTTAGAGTTGGGCAGTGGGGCTGAAAATTTTGCCAAAAGTACTGAATTTCTTTGAAGTCTTATGTTTTACCTTAAACATTCCTGCACATACTATATCTTTCTCTGTAAAACCATCTTATCTATTTTAATATGAAAAGTTTCCCCAAACTCACCTATTTGAAATTTTTTAGTAATACTGATGTTCTAGAAAGAGATTTATTTTACAGCTTTACATACCCCTGATATTCTTCCAAATACTCCAGAAATGGATACTTTTATACTGATGTGAAACACAAGGTCACTCAAGTCAGCAAACATTCCATCCCAAAGAGAATTACACCCTGCACCCAATCTAGTGGTTTTTACAAGCACCCAAAGGATAATAGATGTTGCTCCACTTTCTGAACTTAAGTTTTTTGTTACATAGGGGAGACAGAAGAGAAGGATCCAGGAAATATTTTGTTTCCTTCCCACAGCAACTGCTGTTCCCCTCCCCCAGGCCTGTACCAAGAAGGATGCTTTATCAGGGCTGTCACTCACCAAGTAGAGCCTATGGAAAAAAAGCCTGAAAGAGAATTCAAGCTCCCCTCTATTTGCTGCTCCAGGGGCTCCCCACTCTTATCTGCCCACATTTTGCCTCCATAAACCTGAAATCTTCTTACCCATTTCCAGCTGTGCCTGCTTTAAGTAAGCTGGTACTCACATCTGTCTGTCCCTGTCAGCACAAGTCTCCCCAGATTTTGGGTTAGTTGGTTGCCCTTTGACCTTAGCTCTTTGATTATTCCAAGAAATGTCTTGGTCTTGCAGTTTGTTCCACTTTTTCTAAGAAAATTGTAGGCTTGGGAGCAATATTCTTTACAATCATTTAGACTAACCTACGTAATTATTTACACATTCCTACTTACTTGTATACTTTGTTTTTGCTCTTAGTTTCCTAACATTTCCTCTCAGTTTCCAAACCTGGAACAATTTTAGCAACAAAATAAATAATAATGTTAGATTATAATTCATAGAATTATGATATTTATTAATTATAAAGGGGACAAAATAACTTCACAGGATAGAAACCTGGCATACACCACTTTAATCAGGTAATCAAGGTTAATGTCATCAGTAAAAAGACACATTGATTTCAGGTAGCCCCTGATATGACATATTGAAAAGGCACATTATGTTTGTCATATTCTTGCCAAAAATGCATAATTTGAAACCAATCAAGAGAAAACATCAGACAAATCCATATTGAGGGACACTGTACAAAATATATGACTATTACTCTTTACAAGTGTCAAGTTTGACTACAGAACTATCCATTGGACAAGACCAAGGAGACACGCCAACTAAATACAATGTAAGATCCTGAATTGAATACTGAATCAGAAATACAGTATTAGCGAAATGACATTGGTGAAAAATGAGTAACGTCTACAGTTTAGTTATTATTGTTGCACCAATGTTAATTTCTTAGTTTTGATAACTGTACCACTGTAATGCAAAATGTATGGAAAGGTGGGTTAAGGGTATATGGCAATTTCACCTTTGTAACTTTTCTGTAAATTTTAAATTACTTCAAAATAAAGTTAAAAAGAAATCTCTCTTAAACATTAAGTGGTATATGTATGGGGGAAAGGGCAGGGGAGGGGATAGAACATCAAAGAGGGACTTTACTTCATCTGCTACTATTTTAAATTTCTTAATAGTTTTGACATTTGTATAATTATAAGTAAATTAAAATCAGAAGGAAAGGTATACTACAGAGTGAATAAGGATGGACTTTTTCAGCCTTTGCAACAGCTAACAAAATATCCCTCAAGCATATGCAGTTATCTGTGTTGTGTCTTGGATTAATCAATTACTTTAAAAACTATCAGGAAAAAACTCAGTATGACAAAAATTGATTATCTTTTCCACAAAATGCTTTGAAAAAGCAGACCATCACATACCAAATGATCAATAATTGTTCTTCAGTCAAAACCTGAAAATTAATACGGTAAGAGTAAACACTTTTAGTTATAAAGTACTAACCTGCGAATACTCAATTCTTTCTTAATTCAGTAGGCCAGTTCCAATTTTGAGGCAGCAACCTAAATAGTCTTATGAGAATGTCTGGTAACCTCTGCTTTTCACCCTTCCCTTAGCCCAATAATTTTTCCTTTCTCCTCTTTATTACAGGTCTAAGAACAGTGAATTCATTACAACAGGCATATAAAAAATAAACTATGAAAGAGCATATACAAGCACATGGGCAGAAAACCATGAAAACTGCAGGTGAATAGCTATAGCACATACTTGTATATCACATGTACCTACAGTTGTGGCGTTTCAAGTTTTCACAACCAAAGTTTGACCCAACCATAATTCTGAGTAAATCTAGCAAGGTCAGAGGAAATTATCCACATTCACATAGCACTGTACATGTTTCCAGATTCCATGCAAAGGAGAAAAATAATTGCTACAGAAAAACTAACTTCTTTTAGGAGGTCTGATCAGAGCTGGAAGAAAGATTATTGAATGGACACTAGTTACTCAAAAAATATTCTTTGAATGATAGACTTCAGAAAAGACTATCTGAAAATGAATTTTGGCATACTGTTCTACAGCGTCAAATTCCACTAAAGTTCAGAGAATTCCTTTCTACATAAAACAAGTTAAAGTTTCTTTACCTTTTCTTGAAATTTTCTATATAATCCATTATGAAGACTGTTGTATACTATCCCCTCCTAAACAAAATTCATAAAGGCTTCTAATGGGAAGACAAAAAGCAAAAGCAAAAGTGACTTACTGAAAAATTAAAGTCTAACTTTCCTATTGTACTGCAATGTACATTTAATTATGACAAAAAAGTTACAATTAGTTTTAAAAAAATAAAAGACCAGAATAAATATAAAATAATAATGATCTACTCATTTTACAATGGCAAACTAATGGTGTTACACTTTCTATTTTTCTTCTGAAAAATGTCAAGTAGAAATAGCAAACTGTCCTCTGGGAAAAATCACAGTATCTGAGTCTAAAAAAAACCCCACATCCTTAAATGAGTTAGTACACAAGTATTCACTGGAGAACCACGCATTATTTGACAGTATGGGCATAGGACATGAAATAGTGGAGGGTGGTTTTTTTTTAAAGCTTCGTAGAACATAGCTAATATACATCAAAAATTGCAACTGTGGCCAACATTATTTTAGAACTTTGAAACTTTTTTTCTTTAAAGACCAAGTCTATAGTATAGTACAGGCCAGTCTATGCATTAGTCTATGGTATCCCTCCCCATCTTAAAAAGTCTTTGTAACAAAATACAAATGCATATTTAGAGAACTGTCACCATATTTCAGTATAAACTACAATATTTTGCAAAGCCATTCATTTTTCAAGTCCCCATAAATGACACTGCTTTTCCCACTTATGCAAACAATTCATTAATTCTACTGTAGAAGACTTTCCTAGGTCACTTAATTCCATTCTTGAACAAAAAGAATTCTCTCTATCCTAATACCTCCAAGAAAGATCAATCAATATTCTACTTATCCTTCTACAAATGTAAATCAATGTTAGACACCTCAGGAAACCCCTTCATTTACCTGAAACTCATATATCAATTCATCTCCTAGCACTCTCTTCCCAGGCTAAATAATTTGCAATACCCTTAATTTATCTTTGTGGTATCTATCCTCCATTAGCCTGTAAATTTTGATTCACATTCGAATTCTATTCTTTTATTAGTATAGTTAACACCAGTGAAAAAGTTCCCTGAGCATTTACAGATTATTAAGGAGGCATCCATAAATTATTAAAAACTTATACCAGGCATTTTATCTGTTTGTTTTCTTGCCAAATAGCACAATACTGCTGACTCACATTCAGGTTAAATTTAACTATTAACCAGGAATTTTTTTTTTTTTTTTAAATCTACGGAGCCTAACCAGTGTTTCTTTAACATAAATTTCTAATTTATTTTTATCCTTAGGCATATAATATCCTGTACTTGTCACTATTGTCTTCCACCCTGTTTGAATGAATTCATTTTTCCAATCTATAATGCCAATTCTCAATTTTATGTCTTTTATTTACATTTATTTTCATTTTATTCACATTTATAGGCATCTTTTTTATTCTTTCACACATAGCATCAATAAAGATACTGACTAAAGAGAACCTCATAGATAGGACCTCAAGGAATACCTCCAAGATAGAGGTAAGCCACTCTTAGAACTGGGACAGATATGGTTTTCCCACCAAATCCTGCTAAAGTCAAGACCCTGTTTTCTGTTTTTATTTTAAAAAATAAAAAGGCCATGTTCTTATAAGAATGCTTTAAACCTCAAAGGCACTACTTAAAAAAAAGGGAAAAAAAACCATAGTTATCACTTTGCCTTTATAATTCATGTCACTCTGTAATTGAAAAACATACTATTTTTTTAATATACTGTGCTGAGACCTACTGCATATTATATCCTTCTGAAAATATGCCTGTCAATGGCCAGTGTTGGGTGCTAAGCACTCTCAGTGACTTCTCACCCAAAACAATGCCAGAGGATCTGCATAGTCGAAATTCTTTAAGTATGCTATTCTTAAATATGTCATAGGGATACATAAGTTTTTCTAAATTTTCTGACACTTTTCCCCATTTGGTTTGATCTTTAACATAACTAAAACATCCTTCATTCTTCATAGCTAATATATTCTGAAAAGACATAAATTAAGACAACTTTTAAAACTTCAGCCTCCTACCAATTCTCTGTTAATACTTTTTCATTATTCCCTATTTACTCAAAAGTCATTGACTAAAAAAGTGATGTACCAGGCAAGGTAGGCAGAAAACAAAAGAGGCAGAGTTTCTGTCTTATTTTATATGATATGATTTGGAAAGCAAAGTATATAAATATCAAATAATGTGTTTATTCGTTAACAAAGAAATACACTTAAATATGTTAAATAAGGAAATCTTTACTCAAACAGAACACTTTTTTCTCTTCTAACATGAAAGGTGACCTTTCATTTCCTTTTTCTTATTAATTTTCCACTTTCCTTTTTCTTCCTGAACAATTAAGTTCTAAAACAATGACGGTCAGAGTCAGAATCTGAGTTGGATAAAGACAGCATCTACACAGAAGGGTTCCCTGGAGTGGGATGTCAGGACCCAAGCAGGTTAAGAAGGGTATCCGCGCAGCGGGAGTCCAATAGCAGTTCCAGTGTCAGAACCTAAGCAAGGTGTGAAGAGTATCCATGCAGAGAAGCAGGCTAGCATAATCTATCAGAGCCTAGGCGGGGTGAGGTGGGTGTCCTCGCAGGGGTACTTAGGTGACCCAGCATGGAGATTCAGAGCCCAAGTATGGTGGGGAGGAGATCTGTGCAGGGGTTGGTAGTGGGTGCTAGTGGAGATTAGCCAACAAAGAGTGAAAAGAGCATCCATATAAGGGGTTAACCTGAAGAAGGGTATCAGAGCCCAACAAAAATGAGGACATATACTCAGGGGCAGTGTCCTGTATACAGTGTCAGAGCTCAGGCAGAGAGAGCAGGGTTATCCTCAAGAAGGGGCAGTCTGGTGTGGGATGACACAGTCTGAGGTGAGTGAGGAGGGCATCCACACAAGGGAGAGAACCAACAGGTGGAGTCGAGCCAGCGAAGGGTAAGGAGGACATAATCACAAACGGATGGCCTGGTGTGGGACATCAAAGCCTAAATAGAGCAAAGAGAACTTCCAAGTAGAGAGGATAGCCCAACGTGAAGAGTCAAAACCAGAAAGGAGTGAGAAGGGCATTCAGGCAGAGTGTAGCCTGGACTGGTGTGCTGGAATATAACCAGGGAGAAGAGGGCATACATCCAAGGAGGATGGACTGGAATGGGGAGTCAAGAGTTCCAGCAGAGTAAGGAAGTCTCAAAGGAAATTAAAAAAAAAAAAAAAAATTAAATGAAAATAAAATTTTTTTAAAAAGAAATGAATGAAAATGAAAATACAACAAATTAAAATATGTGGGGCACAGTGAAAGCAGTGCTAAGAAAGATTATAGCACTAAATGCTTACATTATGAGAGGAATATCTCTAAGTTCCTACCTTAAAAAACTAGAAAAAGAAGAGCAAAAGAAGTCCAAAGCAATGAGAAGGAAGGAAATAATAAAGACAAGACCAAAAAATATCAATGAGTTAGAGAACATAAAAAATAGAGAAAAGTCAATGAAACAACAGCTGGTTTTTTGAAAAATGTCAATAAAATTAACCTAGCAAGCCTAACAAAGCAGCAAGAAGAAACAAATCACTAATGTCAGAAATGAAGTACCACAGATCCTGCAGTTACTAAAAGGATAATAAGGGACTACTATTAACAATTTTATGCTCATAAATTCAACAACTTAGAAGACATGGAACAATTCTTGAAAACCACAAACTCTGAAAGCTCAACCAAGATGAAATATACAATTTAAATAATCTTGTAACCATTAAAGAAATTGAATTTTTAATTAAAGAGTTCTTTCAAAAGAAATATCCAGGCCTAGATTGGTTTCACTGGATAATTCTAACAAACATTTAAAAAAGAATTAACATCAATTTTCCACAATTTCTTCCAGAAAATAGAGGAGAAGGGAACACTTCCTGACTCATTTTAGGAGGCTAAGATAGAACAAAAAAACAAAGCTACAGACCAATACTCTCATAAACTGTGATATAAAAATTCTCAACAAAATAATAGCAAATCAAATCCTGCAAGATATAAAAACAATTATAACAAATGAAATTTATTACAGGTATTAAAGGCTGGTTCAACATTCCAAAATCAATCCATATAATCTACTGTATCAATAGGCTAAAGAAAGAAAACTCACGTGTTCATATGAATTGACATAGAAAAAGCATTTGACAAAATCCAGCATGTAATCATAATGAAAAGTCTTATAAAACTGGGAATAGAGAGGAACTTCTTAACCCGATAAAGTATATCTACCAAAAAATCTGTGGCTAACATTATACTTAAAGGTGATAGACTGAATGCTTTCCAATAAACTCAGGAACATAGCAAGGATGTGCTTTTTCACTATTCTTATTCCCACAGCACTGGAAGTCCTAGCCAGCACCATAAGGCAAGAAGAAGAAATAAAAGGGATACACATTGGAAAGGAGTAATAAAACTGTCCCTGTTTGCAAATGACATGACTGTCTACATAAAAGAATCCCAAAGAATCAAAAGCAAATTTTCCTTGCTCCAAAGAAAATTAAATATTTAAATATAACTGTGAGGAAACATGTATAGGATCTATATCGTGAAAATTACAAAAAGCTACTCAAAGAAACCAAAGACCTAAATAATTGGAGAGACACCACATATTTATGAATTAGAAGACTCTATACAGTAAAGATGTCAATTCTTCCCAAATTTGCTCGATAGTTTAATGTAATACCTATTAGTACATCAGCAGGGTTTTTTGTAGACATTAACAAGCTTACTCCAAAATTATTATAGAAAGGTACAGAACTAGAAGAGCTAAAATAATTCTGAAAAAGAAGAATATAGGAGAAGTCACTCTACTTAGTATTAAGGCTTACTATATTGCTCTTGTAATCAAGACAGTTGGCAGAGAGACAGACACATAGGTCAAAGGAACAGGAAAGAAGAACCCAGAAAGAGACTCATACACATATGCCCAATTAATTTCTGACAAAAGTGCAAAACGATTCCAAGAAATCGGTGCCAGAGAAAGTGGACATCAATAGGAAATTTAAAAAAAAAAAAAAAAAAGAACCTCAACCTAAACTTGACACATTATACAAAAATTAACTTAGAATGGGTCATGGGCTTAAAAAGGAAAAAAATTGATAAACTGGACCTAGTTAAAATTGAAAACTTTTGCTCTATGAAAGACCCTGCGAAGGGGATGAAAAGGCATGCCACTAACTAAAAAAAAATATTTGTAAACTGCATGTCCAACAAAGGATTTTTATCTGGAACATATAAAGAACTCTCAAAACTCAACAATAAAAAAAAAAACATTCCAATAGGAAATGGGCAAAAAGGATGAACAGATATTTCACCGAAAAAGATACAGATGGAAATAAGCATATGAAACAATGTCCAACATCACTGGCTATTAGAAAAATGTAAATTAAAACCAAGATATTACTAAACACCTACCAGAATGGCTAAAATAAAAATTAATTATAACAAATGTTAGCAAGAATGCATAAGACCTAGATCTCTTGTGCATGGATGGTGGAAATGTAAAATGATACAACCATTCTGGAAAGAAGTTTAGTAGCTTCTTACAAAACTAAACATGAGCTTATGACACAATATCCTAAAGAAATTAAAATCTCATATTCACACAAAAATCTATATAGCAGCCTCATTTGTAACAGCCAAACACTGTATATAATCTCAATATCCTTCAACAAGTAAATGGTTAAACAAACTGTGGTGTATCTACATCATGGAATATCACTCAGCAATAAAAGGAACAAACTACTGATACATAAAACAACTTGGATGGATCTAAAGAGAATTAAAGAGTGAAAAAAGCCAGCCTCAAAAAGTTATATACTATATGATTTCATTTATATAGCTTTCCTAAAATGACAAAATTATAGAGATGGAGAGCAGATTAGTAGTTGCTAGGGATTAGGTAAAGGGATAGGAAGGAAAGTATCTGGGTCTATAAAAAGATACCATGAGTAATCCATGTAACAATACTGCTTTGTATCTTGAGTACGGTGATGGCACACAAATCCACATGGGATAAGACTGCTTAAAACCAAATACATACAAATGAGCACATGTAAAATTTGGTGAAATCCATAAACAATTGATGAATGCTATTAATGTCAATTTCCTGGTTGTGATATTATAGTTAATCTAAACATTATTATTGGTGAAAACTGGGTAAAGGGTACATGGGTTCTCTCTGTATTATTTCTAACAGTTGCAAGTAACTCTATAATTATCTCAAAATAAGAAGTTTTTTTTAGAAAAATGTACCATCTTGCTATTTCACTTTTATTTCTGTGAGAGTAGAATAAATGCCCATGAATCTGATACTGATAAAAATAAATAATAAAACAAATAAATTAAAAACGCAAAAAGGACAGCTTATCTTTAAACAGGAATTCCTAATTAATAAATGCAAAACAAATAAAGGAAATACAAGTAACCATTAGAACATCACTGTAATAGTTGTTGCAGTCAAGTTCCTCCCATGGATGTTTCTAGTAGTAGGTAAAAGTTTCAGAATAAACAGTATATTTGAATAGTTCTAATGGATCTCCCCCTAAGATATTCATTAATTACAGAGAAAAACAGTAACTTCTCAGAGGAGAAACCTAGCACACTATACATTAGCAAAGTGACCAAAGTTAAATTCATCTGTGATAAGACATATCAATACATCAACATCATGCACCCTATGAAATAACATATCATAAAGCAATATAATTATGAAAAAACCCAAATTGAAAGAAATGCTACAAAACTTCTTAACAGTACTCTTCAAAAGTGTCAAGTCATGAAAGGCAAGGAAAGACTAAGGAACTACCACAAATGGGACAAGACTAAAGAAACATAAAAACTGAATACAAAATGTGATACTAGAACAGAAAGAAAAATAATAGCTTAAAAAAAAGCTAGTGAAATCTGAATAAACTCTGTAGTTAATTAATGCTACTGTACCAACGTTAACTTTTTATAATTGCACCATAGTTATCAGGATGTTAACATTAGAAAAAGCTAGGTAAAGGGTATGAGAATCCTCTGTATTATTTTTTTAAAACAGCTTTATTGAGTATAATTTCCATACCATAAAGTCCACCCATTTACAGCATGCAACTGACTGGCTTTTAGTATATTTTACAGAGCTCTGTAACTATCACCATTATCTAATTGTAGAACATTTTCCTCCTGCCAAAAAGAAACTTTGTAAGCATTAGTAGTCTATTCCCCATTCCCCCTACCCTGTACTATTTTTTGTAACTTTTATGGAAGCTTAAAATTATTTTAAAATAAAACATTATAAAAAGTAATGATTATATTACAGAGTTAAAATTTAAATACATATGTGTGTATATATATATAGAGAGAGAGAGAGAACTATAACACACAATACAACGGCATTTAAGTTAAAAGAGAAAAATGTAGCTCATGTGTTCTACACAGTTCTTACACTGTTTAGAAGAGCTAAACATGCTAATTAATATTAGACTGTGTCAAGGATGCATACTGCAAATTTCCAGGGTAACTAGAGGTTCATTTAACCAAAAAAATGAAAACTGTAATTGAGTAAAACTAATAACCACAGGGTCAAATATATAAGGAAAAATTGTCAAAGCTAAGAAAAGAAATATATAAATCTCAAATCACATTGGGAAACTTTAAAATATCTTTCTCAGAAACTCATGAGTTAATAAAAACTAACTAAGGGTACAGAAGATTTGAACATAATTAATACATGTGCAACAAGCACAAATATGTATTTTTTTCAACACACATGAACATATTTAAAAATTAATTATATGCTAGGCTAGTAAAGCAAGTTATCTGTTCACAATTCAATTAAGTTAGCTATCGAAAATGTAAACAGAAAATCCCTAATTTGTTTATGAGTTAAAAAATCAGCATTTAAATAAAACATAATTCAAAAAAACAAAATGAAAATTAAAGTAAAATTTTAAATGAATGGTAGTAAAATATATCAAAATACATAGAATAAGACAACATTTAGAAGGAAATAAATAGTTTTATAAATGTCCATCAAAAAAGAAAATAGGAGAGGCTGGGCATGGTGGCTCACACCTGTAATCCCAGTGCTTTGGGAGGCCCAAGCAGGAGGATCACCTGAGGCCAGGGGTTTCAGACCAGCCTGGGCAACATAGTGAGACCTCATCTTTATAAAATATTTTTTAAAAATCAGCCAGGCATAGTGGCATGCACCTGTAGTCCCAGCTACTTGGGAGGCTTAGGCAAGAGGACTGCCTGCACCCAGAAGTTCAAGGTTACCATGAGCATTGCACTCCAGCCTGGGAGACAGAGTAAGACCCTGACTTTAAAACAATAAATAAATAAAAAAGAAAAGAAAAAAGAGAAAAGGACGTGAATGTCAATGAGCTACATATCTATCATAAGAAGTTAGGGATAGAAAAGCAAATTAAACTCCTGTAGAAAAAAGAAAGAGAGAATAATAAAGATCAGAGTTCTAAAAAGTAAAAAATACAACAAAACTGATCATTTAAATCTAGACATTAAAAAATAAACACCCTCTGAACAACTTCAAGCCAATATACATGAAAATGAAAAGAAATTAATCCAATAATAAAATTGAGAACAGAAAAGAGAACCCAACAAACATATAGATTTACCACAATAAAAAAAAAAGATAATCAAAACTCTTCAGGAGATGAAAGAAAATTAAAAAATAAAAAAGCCATAAAAGAAGAATAAAAAAGGAAATTGTGCTTATAAAAGAACAATGAGGGTGTGGAGGAGGAGGAGAATAAACCTACATCTACTAGATATTAAGATATAATTAAAATAGTTTAATAATTGGCACACAAATTGACAGAGCAACAAAATATAAAAACACAGAAGATCCAACTGCTTCTAGAAATTGTACATATTAATATAAAAAGAGATTACATCTCAACTCAAGGGAAAAAGATGAAAAATTTATAAATGATATTGGAATTCTTAAAAAGTCATATAAAAAAAGAACAAAATTAGGTTTATCTGCTAGCAAAAATTACAAATGTATCAGAGATTTAATTGTAAAAAAAGGCAACCATAAAAGTATTAAGAGAAAAGTTGGGTTAATCAACAGTAATAGGTCATGCTGGTATCATGTACTGATGCTGTATAATGTATCATGCAAAGGGCACTTCACCTCTAAGGTATTCTTCTCCAAGATCCCAAAACCCAGTCTAATCCTAAGAAAACATCAAATTCCAAATTGAGGAGCATTCTACAAAACGATTGACTGTATTTTTCAAAACTGTCAAGGTTATGAAAAACAAGGAAAGTCACAGACTGGAAGAGATTAAAGAAACATGACAACTAAATGCAATGTGGCATACTGAATTGGAATTCTGGAACAGAAAAGGTTAAGAGTAGAAAAACTGGAAAAATCCAAACAAAGTTGGTAGGTTCGTTAACAGTACTATACTAGTGCTAATTTCTTAGTTTTGATAAATTTACCTAGTTACATAGCATGCTGATGCCAGGGGAAGCTGAATGAAAAGCTACATGGGAACTCTGTAAACTATCTCTTATTATTTCAAGATGAAATGTTTAAAGAAAAAAAAATAAAAGTATCTATGTGAACATTAATCAAAAGAAAACTGCACTGACTATATTAAAATCATAAAAAGGAAACTATAGGAGAATTAATATTAACAGAGATAAAGAGGGGTATATAATGATAAAATGGTCATTTTATCAAGAAAATATAATAGTCATAGAGGTATAGTAACATATCACAAGTTCAATATATGTGAAGTAAAAACTTACAGAAATGAAAGGAGAAACAGACAAATCTACACGTACAGCTAGAGAGTGCAGCATTCCTTTTTCAATAATAGGTAGAACATATATTAATATAAAGAGAAAGAAAATCAATATAAATATTGAAAACTTGAATAAAACTATCACTCAACTTGACCTAATTGGCAATCATAGACCACTATACACAACAATGACTGAACATCCATTATTTTCAAGAGCACATGAAACATATTCCAAAATTAATCATATCCTAGAACCATAAAACAAGTTTTAATAAATATAAAAAGGCCAAAACCATAAGTATAGTCTCTGACTACAAGAGAATTAAATTGGAAACCAACTTTTAAAAAAGTTTCCTGGAAAATCTCCAAGTATCAACACACAATAATCACTTATGCTTCTATACACCAACAACGTGTATATATGAAAGGATATTAAGAAAACAATTCCATTTACAAGAACATTAAAAAGAATAAAATATTTAGGAATAAATTTAACCCAGGATGTGAAAACCTTGTATACATATCATAAATAGGAAATGTTGTATATCTTACATTTGTAAAATATATACAAATTACTCATTGAAAATACACCTAAAATGGGTACATACTTGCTATAACAAAAGAGCACAAAGAAAAATTTTTTAAATAAAATGGGTACATACTATTGCCTACAAATTGCACTTTGATATATTTATAAATAAATAAATACACTGATAAGCAAGCAAGTTTGAAGGAGAAATGCAACAGAGTAAAACAGAATATTATAGACTATTCTTTCTAGGAACGAAGTTACATCGTGGAGTACAAAGAAATCAGCTGCTACAGGGAAATATATGGTCAAAGGAATATTTTTTTTAAAAGATAAAAGAAAAATGAGGTTATTTAATGCCAAGGGGAAACCAAGTATTTGAAACCAGGTTGAAAATTCAAAGAAAAAAAGAACATAAAGACTTGGAATGTTTTGTTGCCAGTGCTTGAGGTATATGAAATTCTGTTCTTTACATCCCCACTTCAATGAAACAGTTATGCCAAAAAAAAAAAAAAAAAGTAAAGAAAATGGTTTGGCAAGTTTGAGTAGAAAAAAGTAGACTGAAATATCCAGTAGAGGAAACGTAGCAAATTCCAAGAAATCAAGAACACATTATTCTTACATACCTGTGTATTAATAGTAAACAGTAATAATGAAGTTCTTAAAAAGTATAAGCACATTTGTACTAATACTATTCTTGTACCAACACACTGACATTCCATAAAGAAATTATCAAAAATCTAGCATTTTCGTAGAAAGTAGAGGACTATTAAAACCAAAACAACGTGCTATTATAATTCGAGTATTTTCCAACTTGGAAGCTGAAATAAAATGGGTCAATCAGATAATAATGGCAACTCAGGACCATTAATAAATAGTGTCAAACTAATGGTAATAGCTTTTCAATGCCATCAAACACATGTGATAAGGACATCCACAGCCATCCATGTTGTAAATAACCTCACAAGAAGATCATCTTCAAATACCGAGGGTAACAATTAAATGTGTTCCCAATAAAAGAACACTGTTTGAAGTTAATGACAACTCTACTTTAGTAACTAGATCAGCCAAAGAATTCTAATGAAAGAAGTTATTGCTTATCTCAGGTAATACACCAATTCAGACTAAGGCATGCACTTTGAATTCTCACATCCCCAAAACATCACTTTTTTTTAGTCACCTTGATACCTATGATTCTATGACTTAGAGTAATATTCTACAATTATTATTTTAAGACCGCAATTTGAAAAACATTTTGAAACACACCTAATATTTAATCAGAAATAAAGAAAAAAACCCACCTACTACTGTTTTCAAATATGCAATTCAATGATAAAAACTAGTATAATTTATCAACTTTTAGGTATAGTCTCTCCCTAAATTTAACTTTTACAATTTGTATTAATACATTTCTCTATAAATATCTTCATTTATTTCATTTTAAGACCCCAAAATTGGACATGTATATTGATGAAGAAATTATACATACAAAGTAGATGTGTCTCATACATATCATTAATAAACTGGAGTAGTACTTTCAAACAGCTTAGAACTATCACTCTCCAATTCAAAATCCCTTATTTCAAAGCATTAGGAGTTAGCAAAGAGACAACAGATACTTTTGTCATAGACTAAAATAAAATGTTCTTTTCTCTTCATATGTTGAAGCAAAACCAAAGGTAACAGCTATGCCTCTGATTACAACATCAACCTACTTCAACAGCAGAGCTATGTTTCACACTTTTCCCTCTTGCTAGGTGACTGCTGCAAATATTTCCATCAAACAATTTGGGAAATTAAATAAGATAATGTAAATTGGAGAGTGGTTTGCTGCTGGTGTTTCCTTTTTTAACCTTTTTAGATTTTTTTTTCTTGCCTTACAGTGTATCCTTTTTTCTCTAAAACTTTTTGCTCCCATAAGATCAAACACACAATGACATCAAAACATATTTGTAATTTTCTGTTTTCAAAAAGAGTTTCTCTCATATAATAATACATTTCATATAAGGTTTTGTCTTACCTGGCCAGTTCTTTAATCAAGTTTGCAATGCGTCTTTTGTCTTCAAGACATAAATCCTTCAGTGATGCACTCTTTATTTCTCCCCTGCAGGAATTCTAAAACAAAAAAATCTTTTAGTTAAACTAGAAAAAAACTGGATTTTTTCTAAAAAAAAAAAACAATTTTTAAGTCTTTTCAAGAAACCTATTAAAATAAGCATAGAAGGTGAAATTTCTTAGATATCTTTTATCTAGAGGAACACTATCCTACCTGTTTCATTTAAGCCTGCTGTGAACTAAAAACAGGCTAAGGAACTAATTGTCCACTAGGGACTTCATGAAATCTACACAGAAAAGCACACAGAAAGAACTTAAAAGCAGAATATGTCCCTGCTTAAATACTAGGGAATACTAGGGAGATAACCTTCCCTTGGGTGAATGTCACAGAAACAAATACCTAACAGAAGATACTGAGAACTTTTTTTACACCATAGCCCCTAGGCTGCTTAAGGGTATACTAAGTTTGGCAGCAGAGGCACCAGTAACTAAACATCCAAAATATCCCAAGTTCATTCCAAAGGGTACTAGACCAAAGAGTAATAACAGTGATAGCTAACATTTATATCTAGTGCTTACCACATGCCAGGAATAGTCCAAATACTTTGTACTTATTATTCCATTTCATTTTCACAACAATGCTATTACATAGTTATTATTCCTATTCTACATTAAGGGTAGAATACATGAAAGGGTAGAAGACATGAAACTCAGGGAATCACAAGGGAACTACAAGAAACACATAAAAGGAGGGAAGTATGATCCTTGACATTTGTGCAACCACTAAAGTAAGTTAGTCCAATTACTTCTGGGAGCCAAGAAGAACTGAAGACCCCTAAAATGAATCCTGGAAATAATAATAACCAAAGGTGGGAAACAAGGTAGGAAAAGGAAATGAAGAAAAGGATATGGAAGAAAATAAAATAAGTTTGGCTTTAGAAATGTTCAATTTAAGATGCCAACAAGACATTCCTGTGGAAGTGTCTATGCAGGAAGTTGGAAAGGTGGGTCTGGCTCTAAAGTTAGAGAAAAATCATAAAAATTTAAAACTCAGCCATATGGTATTATGGATGATGTTTTGGTTTTTATTATTTTCTTTGTCTTTTTCTATGCTTTAAAATGTTCATTAATAACTATTATATATATTACCTTTAAAATTAAGAAAAATGCTAGTTTTTAAAATCATCTATAAATCTAAGAAAACTAGCATTTAATTTAATTAATTTGACTTTAAGTTGGTATTTGAAAGGACAGAAGGAGAATCAGAAGCATATAATATTGTGGGGAAAAAAAGAAGAAAGAAAGAGTTGCAAGAAGGGTGTGGGGTCAACAGTGCTAATGATCAAAAATGTCAGATAGACAGGGGAAAGAAGGCACTAGATCTGGCAAAGGAAGAAGTTGCTGATAAACCATGAAAAGATATTTTAATAGGGATGCAGTGAGTAAATGAACAAACAAGAGAAACCCTTACACATAGGCAAAAACTTTAGCAGCACTGGGTTTAACAGCACAAACCTGAAAACACAAATGTCTGTCAACTAAAGAATAGTAAAACTACAGCATATTTATACAATGAAATTCTCTAAGTACTAGCTGTTATGCTTCTAACTTGCACTGTCCAACCCATCCTTCCATTCTCTGCTTTGAGATAGTGAGTCTAAGACTCTGGAAACCTCATTTCTCCTTGCCACCCAGCTCTCTGTTAAACTCTGCCAATAGAAAGAACTAGACAGAGACCAGGAGGAAATGGCATATCCCTTCATGTTTTCTTCGTGTTACTATCAGTGTCACCCCTGTCAGAGTTCCTCACCCTGGCAAGAATAGCCCATTCCAGTTCCAATTTTTTCTAGTCCTTACAGAACCAGCCTTTATCTGGCTTCCTCAGGGATAGCAGCACCAGCCAAGCTAGTGCCCCATCAACAGAGGTTCAAGTTTCAGACATAAGGAGCTCCTTCTCCAAGATTCTAGGTTTTAGTAATTTCAATTTATTCTACCTGTTCATCCAGTTCTAGAGATCATGGTAGTTTCTTGCAGTTTCTACTTTCATGATACCTTAATGTTCCCTTTTTGCCTTTCTAATACCTATTCAATAATTTTTTATGTTAAATATTCTCATTTAAAATAACCAACTAAACCCTGAATGAGACATCAATGAAATAAAATATAATTCTATACAAAATAATCTCAAGAACATAATATGGAGCAAAAAAGCAAATCACACAATATACATAGTATGAGCTCATTTATATAAAGTCCCAAATAAATATAAAACTAAATACTGTTTAAAAACAAATGTGTTTACATAATATGTAGTGTAGTGCAAATACAGAACTTGGTAAACTATGGCTGCAAGCCAATTCTGGCTCATTGCCTGCTTTTTCAAATAAAGATTTATTAAAATACAGCCATGGTGAGTCATGTCAGGTGTGGAGATCAGATGTCAGGTTTGTGCATTTCTTTGTTTTTTGGTTTTATATTCGGAAGAATTACAAGCTGGGGCCAGGCTGGGATGACAGAACAAATGAGCAAGCCAAACAGATGTAAGTAGGCAAAGCACCAAGATTTATTGAAGCACAGTCTGTTTTGGAGAGGGAACAGGTCTATCTCTGTGAGTGGAGAAGACTCTGAGTTTAAAGACAGAGTATAGAAAGTACAGTATACTCTCAGAGTCTGTAGTAAGTGGACTATTTGTAAGGAACAGCGTCACCCCAGGGTTAAGGTCTGGTTGTTTTATGTTAATTCCCAATAATATGTTAAGTTGTGGGTGGAATATTCATGAATTTTGGGTGAAACGGGTGGGGTGTTTTCAGAATGGCAAGTCCTCTCCATTTTTACCCTTGTAAGACAATTTTGGGGGGATGCTATGGCATTTGTAAACTGTCATGGCACAGGTGGGTGTGATTTATATTATATTAATGAGGGCAGGTCACTTAAGGACACTGTCATTTGTGTGTGTGTGTATGTTTTAAAGACCTCCCCCCTTTTTTGGCCTTGATTATATATTTAATTTGTGGTTTTTTAATCTCTTTTTGGTTGGCCAGTCCTTGGAGACCTCCTGTTGTAGAGCAAACATCTGTTCAGTCCTTGGAAACCCCCTTGACAAGGCATCTGTTCCTTTTTGGGAGTTCCCTCTGGTCAATTTGTTTCTCCTCTCCTAGACAAAGTATCTCTTAGTGTCATCTGTTCCTCTTTCTCCCTCCTTATCCCTTTCTAACAAGTCATTTACATATTGCCTATGGCTCTTTTGATGCTACAGTTGCAGAGTTGAGATGAGACAGCTCTTATGGCCTCCAAAGGCTAAAGTATTTACTATCCGGCCACTTACAAAAAGTTTGCCAACACTTGATATAGAAAAATGAAAGAATGATAAACATAAAGTTAAGGATAGGAATTACCAAAGAAGAAGATATAAAGGCATTCAAAAGGAATATGTAAAAAACTATCTCTATTCACAGATGAGATTATCTTATATATAGAAAACTGTAAGAAATTCACAAGAAAAGCTATTCGATGAGAAATAAGTGAGTTTAGCAAATTTGCGGGATACAAGATCAAGTCACAAAAATTAACTGTATTTCTATACATTAACAGTGAACAATCCAAAAATGAAATTAAGGAAACAATTATAATAACATAAGAAAGTACAAAATACTTGCTGATTCTACAATTCCTATGGAAGCCTAAGGGACCCAGAATAGCCAAAACAATTTTGAAAAAGAAGAACAAAGATGGAGGACTTACACTTTCCAATTCCAAAAATAGAAATAAATCAATGCAATAGAGAGTCCAGAAATAAACCCTTACATTTATGGTCAACAGATTTTTGACAAGGGTGCCACAACAACCAAAGGAGAAAAGACATTCCTTTCAACAAATGCTGCTGGGATAACTGGATATCCACATGCAATGAAATTAGGTCAATACCTCACACCATCTAAAAAATTAACTCAAAATGGAACAAAGACTAAATATACAAACTAAACCTATAAAACTCTTAGAAGAAAATACAGGCATAAATCTTTGTGATCTTAGATTAGGCAATGATTTTTTAGATACGACACTAAAGCACAGGAAACAAAACAATAGATAAATTGAAATACACCAAAATTAAAAACTGTTGTGCTTCAAAGGACACCAATAAGTGAAAAGACAATGCACAAAATGGGAGAAAATATTAGCAAATCATGTATCTGATAATAGATTTGTAGATGGAATCTAAAAAAACTCTTCTAACTCAACAACACAAAGACAGATAACTCAATTAAAAAGGATCTGACTAGATATGTCTGAAGATGATATACAAATGGCCAAGAAGCACATAAAAAAATGCTCATCAACATTAGTCATTAGGGAAATGCAAATCAAAACCACAATGAAACACTAACTACTTCACATCCACTATCATCAAAAAGATGGACGTAAATGTTCGCAAGAGTGTGGAGAAATTGGAATCTTCATACATGGTTAGTGGGAATGTAAAAGCCACTTTGGGAAACAGTTTGGTACTTTTTCAAAGGTTAGACACATAATACCACAGGACCCAGCAATTCTACTTCTAGATATATACCCAGGGGAATTGAAAACATATGCCTATACAAAAATCTGTCTATGGATGTTCATGGCAGCACTATTCATGATAGCTAAAAAGTAAAACAACCCAAATGTCCACTAACTGATAATAAATGATAAACAAAATGCATATTCAGCCATAAAAAGGAATGAAGTAATGATACATGGTACAACATAAATGAACCTTGAAATCCTTGCTAAATAAAAGAAGCCAGTCACAAAAGGCCACTTATTATGTGATTCCATTTATATGAAATGTCAATAATAGGCAAATCTATAGAGACTGAAAGTAGAATAGTGGTTGCTAGGGGCTGAGATGACTGAGGAATGGCGAGTGTCTGCTAACTGGTATGGGGTTTCTTTCTAGAGTGATAAAAATGTTCTGGAATTAAGATTGTGGGAATGGATCCATAACTTTGTAAATATATCAAAAAACAAAACAAAAACAAAAATAAAAAATACCCCCAAACCCCAAAAGGATGAACTTTATAAGACTGAATTTTATGATATGTGAATTATATCGCAATCAAAAAAAAAAAGACAGTTGACTACTTAAAGCAAAAGTCATAACAAATATTTTGGGATTTGTGCATAGAAGTAAAACGTATGACAATAATATCAAAAACTGTCAGAAGGGGAGAAATGAAGTACACTGTTGAAAGGTCCTTAACTATAGGGGAAGTGGGAAAATATCACTTGAAAATAGGCTGTAGTTAAAGATGTATACTGTAATCCCTAAAGAAGCCACTGAAATAACCCAACCAAGGGTAGCCAAGAGAACAAAAATATGAACTTATATTCATAATAAGTTCAATATAAAACAAACAAACCATTATGTAAAAAATTTTCAATTTTTGATAAGAACTTGCAAATTCAACTATTCATACTCTAGTGTGAAGTGGGTACTCTGGGAGTACAAGAAACACAAAGCAGAGCTTTTGAGCCAATCACAGCTAAATCCTATAGGCCATTAAACATAATCATTAGTAACAACAAACTAGATATTAGAAATGTCTTCAAGGGATTGAAAATTTTTCTATAAAAGGTCTGATAGTAAATGTTTTGGGTTTGTTGGCATACAGTCTCTAGAGCAACTCTGCTACGATAACACAAAAGCAGCCATAGACAATATGTAAAATAATGAGCATAATGGTTGTGTTCCAAGAAAACTTTATTTACAAAACAGGCAGCAGGAGGATAATGGCCCACAGGCCACAGATTCCAAGCCCTGACTTGAACTCTGGTTGGGGAAAGAAAACACAACAAAAAGTAAAATAAACTGGTTGGATCGTACATGCACAAAAAAGAATACACAGATACTATTACAGAGGTAAAGATGAGGGCTATAAAAAGTAAGAATCTTTGTGATATTATTTTCCAAGTGAAGGAAATAATAATAATGATGATGACGATGCAGGCTAATTTTTTTTTAATAAAGCATCTTTCTTGAGTGAAAGGGTTCACCCATCAAATAATAAATTCTCAGCCAGGTACAGTGGCTCAAAGTCCAGCACTCTGAGAGGCTGAGGCCAGAGGATTGCTTGAGCACAAGACTCTAAAGTTGCAGGATCATGCCACTGAACTACATCCTAAGACCCTGTCTCAAAAAGACAAAATAAAATAAAGTAATAATAATAATAAATTCACAAGAATATCAAAAAGGATGCCTAATTTAAAAAATTTTTATCAATTTGCTTTATTAACGCCACACAGATCAGAATGTGGGTCTTTTGAGACATACCAAGATCATACATTTTCTTAGCTAAGGCTTAAAGAAAGTCTAGAAATTTTAGAGCAAAATCCCTGAGTAATCTACTTTATATCAAACCCAGCATCATCAAAGAATCCTGGAATCCACTGTATCTTTTAAGATGCTTATAGATCACCCAAGGTACTTTCAAAGGTCCTTCTACCCTTATTGGTCAGAACTTGTAAAGATTGGAGAATAAAAAAAAAAATAAGCAATTACTGACCTGTTCATCTACAGAATCACCTGCACCTTTTAAAGACTCCATGGAGATTGAAGTATCAGTCACCCTGGAAGTCTTGACTTTAACATCAGCTTTTTGACTTGTCAACTTGTGTCTTGATCTGGTATTTCCTTCTGTAGTAATTCCTAAAGGTTTCCATTAAACAAGATTTCAAAATTATATCTTATTCTCATAAGCCTTTCCCCCATCAACTTATTCCTTGGTATCCTCTACTTTAGCAACCTAATGGGAAAAACTCTTACTTCATTTTAAAGCTTTTAACATATGAATTGTGAAAAGTTTACATTTTAAAAAAATACGTTAAAGATTTGATTGAAATTCTTTTAATTTTTTGAAGATTATATATTTTAATCTACATTTTTTTAAGTTTTAGGAATTCTTTTTATTTCAGACTATTATGAAGGTACAAATATTTTGGATACATGGATTGCTTTTGTACTGCTTGAGTCAAAATTACAATTGTGAAATTTTTTTAACTTTTTAATTTATTTTTTTAGAGATGAGGTCTCCTGTGTCTCCCAGGCTGAACTTCAACTCCTGGGCTCAAGAGAACACCTTGCCTCAGCCTCCCAAGAGGCTGGGACTACAAGCATGTACTACTGTGTCCTGCTCAACTGAATTATCTTTAAAAGGTGTTGTGAATGTTCATAAGTCACATTAAAACCAATAAATTATAATATGCCACAGATACCTTAACTTAGGGGAAATCAAAGATGTTTTTCACATAGTGAGGGTGACCTCAATGGTTTAGTTTTATGATTCATATAGTTATAACCAGTAAACTTTAAAAAGTCTCTTACATGTGTCCTGTATCAAGTTTTCGTACTTTTCTTTGAAATATTAAATTTAGGCTATCATTTGTAAAATAAAAAAATAAGAAAAGTGTCTCTTTCCTATTAATACATGAAGTATTCTACAAGTTCATTAAAACCTGACTTGCCCATCCAGTCCGTAAGATGAGCCAGTATTTCAAACTTTTATAGGGTCATGCCAAATATTCAAAAAAAATTTAGGTTCTGATGCACTGTTCTGCATCCAGTCATACCTACAAAGTTGTCCTAATGTTTTATTTTCTCCTAACACTTAAGGACCAAAGGAAGCTTCCCAAATTTTAACATAAAAAAATCATACCTGGAACATATACTACTGATTGTTCTTCATCAGAAACTATGCAGGAGAATATGAAGGAAAATACAATAAAAGATTACCCAATATCCAAATGCTGTCTCTGTTCTGTACATGTTATAATTTATCACTTCTTTTGACCTGGGAATTTATAACTTTTAAAAACAAAACTAAAAAGCAAAGTAGTGGAATTAAATGTAGCAAAATTAATATTCTTTAAAACTTCATCTTTGTATATTCATAACTGATGTTTTATAAAAATTTTGGAAGGCCTTGTTCCATGAAAATGTATCTACTTATTCCCAAGTGGATTAACCTACAATATACATTCTGCTGTTAGGTTCCTTTCCATTTCCTTTCCTTTTGTAAACAAGGAAGCAAGTGCTCCAGTTTGGTCATTACTGGGGAACTGACAAGTTATTTTAGGCAGAAAGAATTAAATAATTTCAAGATGGGCTTTAGCTTTGAAGAACAAACACTGTTTGAGGGCAAGTCAATCATGCAAACCCAAAGACAATTATTTACTCTTCTGCAGTGCATTCATGAAATGTCCCAAGAAGCCCGACTATTTAAAAAGTAGAAGAAATTTAAGTCAAAAAGAACTACTTTGAATTTCAAAAGGAAAAATTTAGAAAGGCTAAGATCATAACCTTGCTACAGAAAGAGAACCAATATAATATGAAAGTTTTCTTTCTAGAAACAAAATTTTACCGAGAACTCTATCCGAACCCAGATATGTCCATAATTTGGTAACCTTCTATTACACTTCCAGGAATGACATATCTAAATTTTTTTTTTTCCAAATGAGCTACAAAATTTCAAAGTCTTCTGTTCTTCTTTAATAAAATGTTTTCAAAGATTTCTAGACAAAGCAATTATTAACTATATCCTTCCTGGAAAAGGCTAGAATAGATTTAACAACATGTTCAAAAGGTTAATATATTTCAGCTCAGTATCAACACTAGTAATGGAATCTTTTCAAGGAATACTGATTGGAAATACCTAGACTCCTACAAGAATTTAGGAATACTAAGATGGTATGTACTGTCTGAGCTTCCAGTTAGTTTCTAACAGCTCTCTGGAGCAGCACATGCACTGTAACAGCTTCAAAATTTTGGCTATAACTAGTACCCCTGAGTTTTCAATTCCCTTTAACATCAGAGATTGAACTTAGAAAGTTTTGGGAGACACATAAGGCAAGTAAACAAACAAATTAGAACCTACTACTCCATGGAAATTGATAACTAATATGGGAACAAAGAATCAATTTCTAAATTTATTGGCACCTGACCTAAAATAGCTTTATAAAATTAAATTCTACAGGCTCTTCAACATCAAAAACTGATACTTTTTAAATATCCTTTGAGATTAGCCCACAGTCTAGCACACACAATAGGTGCTAAATAATTATTTGCTGTTTGAAATGTACACGTGGGAAAAAAGTACCTGGGGGGAAGATATCCAAGACCGTGATGCAAGATAGGCTCCATATAGCAGTGTCTTCAATTAGAAAATACAGTAACGGTGAATTTTCACTATATTCTCCAAGGATGATCTACAGAAAGACTATGTAACTGAGTCCCATAAAACATACTATACTTCCCTAGACAGTTCACAACGGAGCCTGCTCACAGCTGGAAGAGACCAGCCCCTGGGGACCCCACGTAGCTTCTCCTTCCTTTGGATGCTCAAGGTATTTTTCACTTTCTCCTTATTTCTCCCATCCTTACTCTCAGCTAATAACTTTGCTTCCTATTTCTTTAAGAAAAGCAAACTATAAAGACCTTCCCTAAGCTTTTACCAGCATACCTGACCAACTTTCCTGTATGTATGCCCATATACTCTGCTTTCCTTCTTTGTGCTATGGATGAACTATTCACGTTCCTATCACACAAAAAAATACCATTTTCTTTTTACTCAAGGATATTGCTTCTGGTATTCTCTTTCTCCTGAATCAACCATTTTATCCTATTAAACTTTTTCCATTAGCATACAAACATGTAATAATTTTTTTTTCTGAAAAGAAAAAAAACTCTCTTGACTGTCCCCAACTATTGTCTTTCTTGCTCCCCTTTACAGTAAAACTTCAGGAAAGAGTCATCTAACACTTAGTGTCTCCAATGCCTCTTCTCCCAATCAATCTCCAGCTGAACCTATCCCAATCCAGCTTTTGACTCCATCAATCCAGTACAACCACTTTTAACAGTTACAATGGCCTGCATCATTAAACTCACCAGTCAATTCTCAGGTCTCTTTGTATTTGATTTATCAATAACTTTTGACATAGATGACCACTCTCCTCCTTTTTTGTTTGCCTTCAAAGCAAGAAACAACACAGCAAAAAAAAAAAAACAAGCAAAAAACCACCCAAATTCCCCAACTTTTTTTGCTTGGCTTCAAAGATACCACAGGCTTACAATTTTCTTCCTACTTTTCTAACCATTCCTTCTCAGTCTGCTCAGACTCCTCTTCACCTATAAACCTTGGAGTGCCCCAGGGCCCATTCCTTGGAACTTTTCCTACTCATTCCCTTGGTGATCTCATTCAGTTCTTATGTCTTTAAATACCATCAATATGCTGACTTCTTTCTGGCAAATCTTTAGCAGGAGCCTATCGCCTAAACCTGACATTGCCACTTACATGTAAAAAAAAAAATCTCAAATTCAACATGTCCAAAACCAAAGTTCTAATCTTCGCTTCAAAAGCTGCTCCTCCCACAGCAACCCCCATCCCACCCTCCCCAGTAAATGGCAATTCCATACTTCCTTCCAGCTGCCCAGGCCAAAAACATGGGATCATTCTTGACTCCTCTTTCACTCACACTTCACATTCAGAAACTCCTGCTTGCTCCACCTTTAAAACATACCTACAGTCCAACCACTTCTCGCCAACACTATCGCCTTAATCCAAGTCACCTTCTCCTCTCACCAGGATTATTGCAATAAGCTCATAACTGCTCTCTCTCTCATTTGTGTGCATGACCCCTCAATAGCCTATTTTTCAGTGTTCAGAATGATCATTTCAAAACTTATGTCATTTCTCATTCATATTAAAAGACATTTTGAACTGCACAGCGGGTTCTCTCTTTCTCTCTCTCTCTCTCTCTCTTTCACACACACACACAGCCAAAGTATTTATGTGGGCCTACAGTGCTCAAGATCTGATTTCTACACCCCATTA
The DNA here is from genome assembly GCF_020740605.2 of Lemur catta. Taxonomy (NCBI): domain Eukaryota; kingdom Metazoa; phylum Chordata; class Mammalia; order Primates; family Lemuridae; genus Lemur; species Lemur catta. The sequence goes on along the minus strand of NC_059143.1, from coordinate 26,911,126 downwards.
CCTCTCTGATCTCATTCCCTACTACTTTTCCCCTTACTCATTCCTGGCTTCCTTAGAGTTGTTAATGAACTGTGCAAGCTCCTACCTCAGAGCTTCTGTGTTTATAATTTCTTCTACTCAGAAAGTTCTTTCCCCCAAATCTTCATGGTTCACTCTCTCACCACCCTTAGGACTTACGTCATATGTCATAATGTCATATGTCACCTTCTGATGGAGGCTTTCAGTTCCTAACCACATAGGTACTCAAAATTGCAAAAATTCTCTATTCCTGCACCCTGTCCCCCTCCCCCTACTACCTGCCTCTTTCCTATTTTCCTCCATAGTATCCATAATCACTGGACATAAAATATATTTTATTTATTCATGGCCTCAACTCATCTCACCAAAATATAAGCACCAAGTGGGTGATGTTTTTGTCTTGTTTTGTTCGATGTAGTACCCCAAAATATAAAAGAATCCCTGGCCAGTAGTAAGCCATCTATGAAAGAATTAAATTGGCATTTATTTAATTTTATGAAGCATTGTCCAACTTTCAGTGTTAGCTATCTCATTCAAAATATGCAGACAAAACCTATTACTTCTAGCTATACCTATAACAAATTTCTTTTCAAATATAAGACACTCTAAATAAACTACCTTCAAAAGTTTTCAAAAATAAGAAGATATTTGAAATTGCCTCTCTCCAACCTATCCTTTGTCATAATCTGTAATCTATCTTCAACTCATTATTTTAAGAATCCAAATATTTATCTTCTTCAAATACAGAATTTCCTAACAAACATATATTTTATGGGGAGGTCACAGAGACATATTATATACCAAACGTGTATTAGACATACTAATGGGTTACATGTGCCACTTCACTTCTACTTTGATTTCTTTGGAAGTGCCTCAAAAAGACAAGTATAGCAAGTTATAAAGCATCTTTAATGCTGATACCAATCTATCCAAATCCCTAGAATTAAAGTAGTACAGTTGTCCCTTGATATCCTAGGCCTTCTGGATCCTTGAGTGTGGCCTTTTGGCTGAATCCAAATTTTACAGAACAAATTCTTTTAATTACGGGATTTGCTCTGTGAAGTTTGGATTCAGTTGAGGGGCTGCACTTGGGGATCTGGAGAGCCACGTGTCCTTGAGACCACAGGTTCCCCAACCCTGTCCTAGGATTGGTTCCAGACCCCCATTCCCCAGTGAATACCAAAATCCATGGATGCTCAAGTCCCTTATAAAATGGCACAATATTTGCATATTATCTACACACATCCTCCTGTATAATTTAAATCATCTCTAGATTACTTATAATACCTAATACAATGTAAATGCTATGTAAATAGTTGTTATACTGTATTTTTTAATCAGTATTATTTTTATTATTGTATTTTTTAATTTTTTTTCTTGAATATTTTTGATCTACTGTTGAATTGCAGATGCTGGATCTCAGATACAGAGGGCTGACTATAATTAGAAACCCAGGGCAAAAGTAGGAAAAACGATCTCTATCCCAGGTCTCCAGGGTCTAAAGAAAATAAACTTAGTATTGCCCACTGTACTCTATCTAACCTACTGAGTTTGAATCACTTGCCAACATTACATGTATATGCAGTTATTATTCACAACAGAGATTTTTCTGGGTTGGTATGTTATTTTTACAAACACATGAAGTCTTGGTCTATGTTTTATTTGAAAACTCAATGGCAGAGATTATAGTAACTGTAATGGTTTTCACCAGGTCAAAAATATGACTTGCAGTTCAAATTTGTTAATATCAAGTTAGTAATACTGCTAATGTTAATACATTTGAGTGTATTTAAGCAATCAAACTTAGACACTGCAGAAACACTAACTTCTTCTGACATTACTAGGAACTATAATGGAGGAGGAATGCAATTGATGACTGATGGGGCATATTTTGCTGGAAGATTTAACACATAAAATGACAAACATGGCATACTCATTGTTTACACTATGTACTAAGATATACCTTGTGCAAAATAGCACTGCTGAATCATAATGTGCATGAGATGCATCACTCACAAGAACAGTAGGAAAGGTGACATTCAGTCATAGATGATCTGTCCTCTCATGATGGAAACATCCAACATTAAGAAATCTCTCAATCACATTTCTCTAACTGTTTAAGTGAAGCATTGAAAGTCTTTTTTTCAATAGTGTGAAAAGAATACCAGATTATAGATACATACTTTTTCATCTTTTTCTTTTGAAAATTCTACTATAGAGGCTCTTGTGTAGTCTGGAAAATCAATGTAACAAGAAGAGATCAAGATCCAAAGACACAAGACTAAAGCAAATGATTCATAACTATCATTACACTTTTCAGTAAATATTCAGTAACAAATTTACATTTGACATTGTTTTGATGTCCTATGGAGATTTAAAATGAAAATATCTGAAGTTGGATGTTAATTGGTCATTATGTGGAATAGGCTGAGTTAAAAGGTGACACTTTTAACCTTGCAATTCCTTTCATACATCAGAATTACTACAGAATGTAATCACCACCATTTTTTCCCCATACAATTTCAATTCCTCACTGTCAATGAGAAGAGTATTTTACAATAAATTTTGGAAGTAAGAAAGAAGGTAAGAGATAAAGGAGTATATATGGTTTTTACATGAAATAAAGAGTGATATGACTATATGAATAAGTGAGAGTACTGAGCAGCTAAGATCAAGAGTACAGGTTTAGTCCATATACTTGTTAATTAACTTATTCGGTCCCATTGCAATAGATTGTCTCACTCCAACCATTTATTCTATATTGGAACAATACCATTGGTTGTTATAAGCTAATAATCTTCAAATATCTCCTCTAACACAAGATCCTATCGATGCAGAGGCCCTGCCTGTTTCATGAGAAAAGACTCATCCCCAATTTCCTGACTTCCTAATCCAGCACAGCTGTTCCTAGTGCAAATATTCTGATAGGTAAAGGAAAACATTTAATTTGCCCACTGCACTAGTGTGCTTTCATCCACAGTGTAGGTACATGATTTCATTTGCTTCTCACCAAACTATCAGAGACGAGTGGTGATTATGTTTAGTAAGTGCATAACACTAAACACAGAGCAATACAGAATGCAAAAACACACCCCTCTCCACACATGACAGTCTAACCCTACCTACTAACTCAATAAGGGGAATTGATAACAAGATTTTTTAAGTTTCACCAGGAACTAAGTAGAATGCCCAAAGAGTGATTCTGCCAAAGGTAACAGTAATGCTTCAACCGATGCCATCACCAATCCTAGTGAACAGACAAAAAGATACAGGCACCCAATAACACTGATTGCCCTCCCTCTAATGAACACCAAGTAAATTATGAAGAACAAATCTCAGGCTAGAATAGTCTACCTAATCCAGGGAAAGAACCACTCATGCCACACAAACATGTCATCATAGCCATTGAACTGGAAATACCAGCACAAGGCTAAAGAGCTCCACAGCTTCTCCACCCCAAAACAATTCAAAAACTTGAATCCCTGCCAGCGGTGACCCATATGTACCACTCAACACTGCTTCATATCTTACATCGTAAACAGCACCACCAGACCACGTCCCAGTGAAACCAAGCCCCAGTACGGAAATATATCACCACTGAAACGCCTTTGAAGTCCGACAAGGTCCTGACTTACTCCTAACTGCACAAATTAAGGGCAATCCTAAATCAAAACAAAAGGCCCCAAGTCCAGCAAACACCCACTTTTCCCTGAACCCCAAGCTCACTCCGCACAATCAGTCGGCCTGGGGTCACTCTGGGGGGGTCGGCAGAGGGACCTCCCCAGCCCCAGGCTGGGCCACGACTCTACGCTATCCTTCCCGAGTTCACCCTGTTGCGCGTCCCCACAACTGTAATTGCAGCCTGGAGACAGTATCAAGCTCTCGGCCACCTAATACCCAAGCAAAGGGGAAGCCCGGCACCTAGACTGAGGCCGAACAGCACGTCCCCACGCCGGGGTTAGCGCCGAGCTTCTCCTCTGCACTCACGAGTCCCACGCGACCCCTCACCCCTCGCCACCCCGAGGGCGCCGGCGCCCCCTGCCAGGCGGGCAAAGGATACAGTCCCGGCTCCAGAACGCCGCGCCGCCCGGGCGGGAGGGGCCCGCCACGTCCGCCATCTTGAAACAACCGCCACTCGGGGCGTCGCGTCGGGGCCGCCACGCCCCGGCCTCCGGGCTCAGTCCCCATTGGCCGCACGGCGCCGAGGCCCGCCCCCGCTTGCGCCGCCGGCCCCGGCGGGGCGAGAGGGTGCGGGAGGAGGGCGGGCTGCGCGCCGGGGGTGTGGTGTGGGGCCCAGCCCGCGGCGGCCTCGGGAACGAGCGCCCCGCGGAGCTACTGCTGCCAGACCAGCGCTGGGCCCCCATCTCCGCCCCGCCGCGCTCCCGGGCGCCGAGAACTACGGCTCCCGGCACGCCGTGAACTTGACGGCCGAGGCGCTGAGGCGGGGTCGGACCCTCCTCCGGCCCGCCCCGCCCTCCACACGGGCCACGGCCGCTTTCCCGGGCGCGCGCGGAGCGGGGACGCGAGCCATGGAGAAGTCGTCGGTCCCGTTGCTGGGCTGCAACAAGCCGCACCTGGAGAAGCTGACCCTGGGCGTCACCCGCATCCTAGGTGAGAGGGGACTGGAAGCCGTGGAGGGCGGGGGACGGGCCCGAGCGGGTGTGGATAGAAGAAAGGAGGAGCGGCGGGTTGCGGTGCGGGGCGGGCGGCGCGGCGCTGGACCGTGTATATGAGTGGGCGTCAATATCGTGACCTCCGTTGTCAAGTACGAAAGAGGGGGAGCCGCGTTTGCCGGGAGCATTCTGAGACAGAGCTGGAAAGCCCGAAGGTTCCCCCGACTCGCCCCGCCCGAGGTGCCACCCTGGGGCTCAGGAAGGAAGGGCAAAGGCGTGCAAGGGGGAGGCAGCAAGCACCTGGCGTTTGGGAGGTTGGGTCTCCCGAGAGGCATTCTGAGCCTTGACACCTTCCCTGAAACCCAGGCCCTTCCTCTGCTAGCAGTGAGCCGGGGGAATGATGCAGCCAACCTCGCAGGGCAGCAGCTACCACAGGCCTGAAGTGGTCGAAAGGAGTCAAAGCTTGCACCACTGAGTGGGTTAGAGTTTTTCTTTTTATAGAACGTTTATTTAGTACCCACCACTATGTTAAGAGTCTGGGGCTACAAAGATGAAAAAGATACGGTTCTGTGAAAAAATAGACTGGATCCCTAGAAGTGTGAAAGGAGGTCAGTGATCTATTGTTGTTCAGAGGTAGCACAGAGGAAGAGGGGACTGCCCTTACCTGGCAAGTTAAGCAACATTTTCCAGAAGAGATGATGCTAAATTTTGAAAGACAAATGGGAAGTAGCAAAAAAAAAAAAACCAAGGGGGAGAAACGTCGTCTAGGCAGGCTGAAAAAAGCATGCTTCAGTGCCTTTCCTTCACAATTATAGTGAAATCCAGATATCTGTACCATGACCCACAAGTCCTTGGATGATCTGCTCTCATCTGTCTTTCTGACTTTATTTTCACTCTGTCTTGGCCAGAGTGGCTTTCTTGCTGCACCTTAAACTCAACTAAGCTTATTCTTGCTTCGAGGCCTTTGCAGTACTGCTAGGCCTTCCACCTTGAATTCTCTTCCTCTGAATCTCTCTCTTCATGTTCTTCAGACCTTTGGTCAAGTATCTTTACCTCAGAAAAGCCTTTCCTGAATGTACTTGTAGTAACAAACTTCCCTATTGCTCTCTTTTCCTTTACTCCATTTTTTTTTAATCTTCATAGCACTTATCACTATTTGAAATTATGTATGTATTTGGTTGCTTTTCAAATTTGTCTTTTTTCTGTAATAGATGTCCAAGACCAAGTGTAATCTATCCTAGGAATGTGTGGTTTGTTTAACATATGAAAATCCATTAATGTAATATACCTCATTGATAGAGTAAAAAACAAAAATCACATAATCATCTCAATAGGTGCAGAAAAACCACTTGACAAAAACTAACACCCTTTCATGATTTAAAAAATAAAAAAACTAGAAATAGAATAGAATAGAGATAGAACTTCTTGAAGAACAACCTGATAAAGGGCATTTGTGAAAATCCCACAGCTAACGTCATGCTTAGTGGTGAGAAACTGGCAGCTTTCCCCTAAGATCAGGAATTTTAAAAGTATCCTAAGACCACACCAGATTGGATAATTCACTAGGAAAATTTCAGGACTCAGGAGATAGTGATACTCATGGCTGTAATCTATTATAGCAAGAGGATAAGAAACAATCAGCAAAGGGAAAAGTCTATATGGGGAAGTCAAGGAAACCAGGTGCAAGCTTTCAAGAGTCTTCTAGTGAAATCACATGGGACACAATTTCTTTAACAGCGTGTTGCAACGTGTATGAAATGTCTGGAGTAGAAGAGCTCACCTGAGCCTAGGAATTGAGACCCTTTATTGGAAATCAGTCACGTAGGCACGCTCTGCCTAGAATGTACCAGAATTCCAGACTCCCTGAAGAAAAGCAGGTGTTCAGCATTAACCATATTGTTTGTACGAACAGTTTAGGCACAATAAGCCATTCTTACCAGAGAATGGCGGGAACCCTGAAATGGTTAAAATGGTAAATTTTTTTTTCTTTTAAGAGGGTCCTGCTCTGTCACCCAGGCTGGAGTGCAGTGGCACATTCATAGCTCACTGTAACCTTAAATTCCTGGGCCCAAGTGCTTCTCCTGCGTCAGCATTCTGAGTAGCTAGGACTACAGCCTCATGCTACCATGCCCGGTTAATTTTAAAATTTTTTGTAGAGACAAGGTCTCACTATGTTACCTAGGCCAGTCTCCAACTCCTGGCCTCAAGCAGTTCTCCCACCTTGGCCTCACAATGTACTGGGATTGCAAGTGTGAGCCACTGTTCCTAGCCTAAAATGATAAATTTTATGTGTATTTTACTACAATTAAATGCACTGCAAAGTTACAGTAATCTTCAGAGTGGCACTGGCATAAAAATAGAAATATACATGAATAGGATTGAGACACCAAAAATAAACTATCACATTTATGGTTCACTGATTTTCAACAAGAATGTCAAGACAACTCCATGGGAAAAAAATAAGCTTTCCATCTAATGACTCTGGATATCCACATGTAAAAGAATGAAATTGGACCTCTACCTGAAATCATATACAAAAATTATCTCCAAGTGGATCTTAAACCTAAATGTAAGAGCTAAAACTATAAAACTCTTGAAAGAAAACATAGGCCTTAGGTTAGTTTTTAAGTGACCTTGGATTAGGCACTAGATCTTAGATATGATGCTAAATAAAAGCACAAGCAACAAAAGAAATTGGACTTCATCAGAACTAAAAATACTTGTGCTTTTAAGAATACCATCAAGACAATCCACAAAATAGAGAATATTTGCAAATCATATATATGAAAAGAGACTTACAGATGAAATTTATAGATAACTACTACAACTCAACAATAAAAAACAAATCCAATTTTAAAGGATCAGAGTAGACATTTCTGCAAAGAAAATAAACAGTTGGCCAGTAAGCGCATGAAAAAATGATAGCCATTAGGGTGATACTGGTCAAAACCACAATGAGGTACCATTTCACACCCACTAGGATGGCCATAATTAAAAAGACAAACACAAATGTTGGTGAGGGTGTGGAGACATCGTAAATTGCTGGTGGGAATGTAAAATGGCACAGCAGCTTTGGAAACGGGTTTGGCACTTCCTCTAAAGGTTAAACACATACATACCCCAACACACACTTAAAAAAGGTTAAACAGAGTTACCAGATGACCCAGCAATTCCATTTCTAGGTACACACCCCAGAGAAATGAAAACATAATTGCATGCAAACACTTGTACACAATGTTGGTGGCAACATTATTCATAAGTCAAATGTGGAAACAACCCACATGTCCATCAGCTGATGAATGGGATATACAAAATGTGTTATATCCATATAATAGAAAATTGAGCCATGTGAAAGAAGTACTGAGACATGCTACAACATGGATGACCTTGAGAACAAAGTGAAAGAAGCCAGTTGCAAAAGCCACATGTTGTATGAGTTCATTTATATGAAATGTCCAGAATAGGCCACTCTGTAGAGACTGAAAATAGATTAGTGGTTTTCAGAGGCTGATGGGAGAGGGGACTGCTGATCAGCATAGGGTTTCTTTTTGGGGTTAGGATGCATAACTTTGAATATACTGCAAACCACTGAATTATACACTTTAAAAGAGTGAACCTTATGGTCTGTGAATTATGTCTTTATAAAGCTATTTTTTAAAGGAATTCTGAAAACAGTCCTATAAGAATTCCTGCTCTAATCCCTAAGACCGAAGCTCATGAGATGCCACACCTTGATTATGTTATGTTAGATGGCAAAAGAAATTAATCCAGGTGGGCCTAATGTAATCACATGAGCCCTTTAAAATAGGCTGTTAACAGGGAAGTCAAAAAGATTTGAAGCATGAAAAAGACTTGTTATGCTATTGCTGACTTCAAGATGGGTGGGAGTATGCAACAAGGAATACAAGTGGCCTCTGGAAGCTGAGAGTGGCCCTAGCTGACAGCAAGCAAGGAGATTCCTTCCTACAACCAGAAGGAATTAAATTCTGTCAGTAACAGGAATGAGCTTGCAAGTTTACCCCAGGCTCCAGATGAGAACACAATAGCTGACACCTGAGCAGTCAGCCCACCTGATAAAAGGATAGACCAATGATTTCAGCTTTACTGAGAACCCAGTCTTGCTGTGCCAGACTATTGAGCTACCGAACTGTGACCTAATAGAGTATTGTTTAAAGCTATGAATTTGTGGTAATTTATTGCTTAGCAATAGAAAACTAATACATTTCCCCAAAATTTTTAAAGAGCAAATGATATATTATTAACACATGTCAAAAAAAAAATTAAATCTCTCACAAAACCCAAATATTTGCTGTTTTCAAAAGCATACCTAAAGCAAACTAATTCAGAAATGTTACATATAAAAATTGGATACATGTTTCTGGAGTCCCACAACCACCCACATGTTTAGTGACTCGAAGGACTCACAGGACTCAGAGACAATAGTAGTCCTAGCTACAATTTATTAGATTGATTAGCAAGAGGAAAAGACGTAGGTAGAGTCTAGAGGAATGCATGCACAGGCTTCTGAAGTTTTCTCTTTTATGAGAGATCATATAGAATGCAGTTATTCCTTAAGCAGTGAAATGCAGCAATATGTGTGCCGTGTTTCTTTCCAGGGAAGTCTGCTTTAGACTCAAATTCCAGGGATTTGTCGGGTGCTAGTCACATAGGCAAAAAAAAACAGCCACAGATAGTGAAATTTCAAACTCCCAGGAGGGTAGATAGCAGGTGTTTAACAGTTTAGTGCCACCAGGGGGCAAAACAGCTTTATCAACGTAGGAAACATTACATAGGGCAAATTCTCAGACAACAGTCAAAGGCCATTCCCACAAGCTGGCCCTCAGGTTGGCTGTGTTAACTCTTTTCTATGCGGTCTACCCCTGCCCTCATCACCGCCGCTAGTCCTCTGGATACCCCACTGTCGGGCTTTGGCGTCAAGTAAACTCTTACCGAATTGTTTGGTTTGCATAATAGATCATTAACTTTCTTGGATATTCTTTTTGAATATTCTTATTTAGCCATAGAAATATCTAAGTTATCTTTCTCCTCTGGCTCTAAAGGCCTTTATTGTCATATCTTGCATCCCAAAACCTCTCATACTTTTGTCTGGCTCTGTGGCCACAATTCTTAAATCATGTAAATGACCACTTCATCTGACTTGTGCCCATTCACACTTGGAAAGTTATCTCTGAGCCCACAAACCCAAACTATCTGTGTCTGTCAGAGTTTTTAGTTGCAGGCAATAGAATAGCTAGGTTAAGGCTAGAAATACACTATATCTAGTTAAGGCAGAAAGGGATCAATTAAGGGGTATTAGGCTACATAATCATTGGGAAAGCTGAAGGAAGCAGACTCTGAATTGAGAACTTTACTGCTAAGGAGGAAGCACTTGCAGCTGGTGCGATAAGGAAGTGGCAAAATTGGGAAATTGCTACTGTTGGAGCTGCTACCACCACTACAACTCCCAGCTCCATAAGATTATGCTTGTGAGAAGATCTAATCTCCCCATTTGCCTTCTACCTCACCTGCTGATTCCCTTCAAGTTTTTTGAGAGTAGTTCTCATGCAGGAATCCCAGTCACCAGAGGGAGTCAAGTTCCATGTGGGAGATGTAGTCTTTAGCTCTCCAGTCTCTAAAATACAGGAAAGCATGCTAGGAGAGAGCAGGAGTTGGCGTTAATTGAGCCAGTCTTCAGTAACTACCACATCATCCTTCAGGGCCCAGATCATCTGTTTCTGATGTTTCCTATCACTGGTCTGGTCTTCATTGACCTCACTCTACCTTCAACTCTTGTGGCCCTTAAAGTAGGTACCACCTAGTTGAACACATAATTATATAGTATCTTGGAGTTTTCACTTTGGATTCATGTTTGTCTTGGTTCTCTGACTAGGCAATACGTTTCTTGAGACAGTATCTCCTACTTAAATTGCTAGTCTGTGGCAGTAATTTCCTTGAGCTGAGGGCATAGCGGGTTTATTAAATACCTCAGAGATTGTTTTTCACTAAAGAGTATGTTCCAGTTATCTATTGCTGGGTAACAAACCACCCCAAAACATAGTGGCTTGAAACAACAGTTTACTGTCTCTCCCAATTCTGTGGATTGACTGGGCTCAGCTGGGGTGGTTCTCATTTGGGAGGTCTCAAGTGGTTGCAAATAGGTAGCAGCTGGGACTGGATATCACGTGGCTTCTACACTCACATATCTGGCCTCCTCGGTGTTCCTCAGCATGGCCTCTCTCCCAGAAGAGTAGCTTGGATTTAGTATGTGATGGCTCAGTACTCTAAAGAAAAGAGAAGGTGTTGATCCTCTTAAATTTTAAGTCTAAAACTGGCATAACATCTGTTTACCGTATTTTGTTGGTCAAAGCAGTCACGGGCCAACTCCAAATTTAAGAAGGTGGAGAAATAGATTTTACCTCTCAATGGAGGAGTGGTATGAGCATGCAGGGAAGAAATGAATTGGTAGCAAACAACTTTGGAGTAAGCCACTAGAGGGAGTTTTAATCTGTGGCATATCACCGAGCTACCTATAGTGGACCATGCTGAGTCTGAAAATGTGAGTGTCTCTTACTCAGACATACAGGTTATCCAGCCAGACTGCTCTCAAATGCTTGTCATTGGTCACAAAGGGAGGACAACGGGGATGGCTATGCATAATCATATTATTTTTCATATGTGGCATCTGCATAGGCCAAGGACATAGAGTTATTGATACAGTTTGATAAACATCCTCAAAAAGCTTTTTGTTATATCACCAAAATGATAAGCTACAAAGACAGCGTGGTAGAAACAGCATTAAGTTTGATGTCCACAGCTTTGGTAAGAGATTTAATTCTGTGAAATTATTTAATATCTCTGAACCTCAGTTTCCTTTTCTTTCTTTCCTCTCTTTCCTTCCTTTCTTTTTCTTTTTTTTTTTTTTTTTGCATGCACAAGTGGCAGTATTTTTTTTATTTTTTTAATTCAGATATTATGGGAGTACAAACATTTTGGTTACATGTAATACGTTTGCCTCACCTAAGCCAAAGCTACAAGCATGTCCTTCCCCTATACAGTGCACTCAGCTTCCATTAGTTGTGGGTTGACCCCCCCCCCCGACCCCTGACCAGCACTCAGTGAGTGTTACTACCATGTGAACACCTTAGTGTTGATCAGTTAGTACCAATTTGATGGTAAGTACATGTGGTGCATGTTTTTCCATCCTTGTGATACCTCTCTTCAAAGGATGGGCTCAATCTCTATCTAGGATAATGTAAGAGGTGCTAGTTCCCCATTGTTTTTTGCAGTTGAATGGTATTCCATGGTATACATATACCACATTTTATTAACCCATTCATGGATTGATGGGGACTTGGGTTGTTTCCACATCTTTGCAATTGTGAATTGTGCTGCTATAAACATTTGCATGCAGATGTCTTTATTATGTCTTTTTTCCCTTTGGATAGATGCCTAGTAGTGGCATTGCTGGGTCAAATGATATTTCTGTTTTTAGCTCTTTGACGTATCTCCAGATTACTTTCTACAGGGGTTGTAGAAAGTAATTTGCAGTCCCACCAGCAGTGTAAGAGTGTTCCAGTCTCTCTACATCCATACCAGCATTTGTTATGTTTGGACTTTTTGATAAAGGCCATTCTCACTGGAGTTAGGTGATATCTCATTGTAGTTTTGATTTGCATTTCCCTAATGATTAGAGATGTTGAGCACTTTTTTATATATTTGTTTGTTGGCCATTAGTCTTTCTTCTTTTGAAAAGTTTCTGTTCATGTCCTTTGCTCATTTATTGATGTAGTTGTTTGATTTTTTTCTTGTTGATTTTCTTAAGTTCTGTATAGATTGTTATTAGCCCTTTATTGGATGTGTAGAAAGGAAATATTTTCTCCCATTCTGTAGGTTGTCTATTCACTCTAATGATAGTTTCCTTGGCTGTGCAGAAGTGTTTTAATTTGATCAGATCCCATTTGTTTATTTTTGTTGCTGCTGTGATTGCTTTGAGGGTCTTCTTCATAAATTCTTTACCTAGGCCAATGTCTAAAAGAGTCTTCCCAATATTTTCTTCCAGAATTCTTAAGGTTTCATGACTTAGGTTTAAGTCTGTTATCCATTGTGAGTTGATTTTTGTGAGAGGTGGGGATCCAGTTTCAATCTTCTGCATGTGAATATCCAATTTTTCCAGCACCACCTATTGAATAGAGATTCTTTTCCTCAATGTGTTCTTTTGTCTGCTTTGTCGAAGATTAGATGACAATATGAGAATGGTTTTATATCTGGGATCTTCGTCCTATTCCAAGGGTCTATATCTGTATTCTTGTGCCAGTACCATGCTATTTTGCTTGCTATAGCCTTGTAGTAAAGTATGAAGTCTGGCAGACTGATGTCTCCCAATTTGTTCTTTTTGCTTAAGATTGCTTTGGCTATAGGAGGTCTTCTCTGGTTCCAGACGAAGCGTAAAATTATTTTTTATTTATTTATTTTTTTTTGAGACAGAGTCTCGGTTTTTTGTTGCCTGGGCTAGAGTGAGTGCCGTGGCATCAGCCTAGCTCACAGCAACCTCAAACTCCTGGGCTTAAGCAATCCTTCTGCCTCAGCCTCCCGAGTAGCTGGGACTACAGGCATGTGCCACTATGCCCGGCTAATTTTTTTTTTCTATATATATTTTTAGCTGTCCAGCTAATTTCTTTCTATTTTTAGTAGAGACAGGGTCTTGCTCTTGCTCAGGCTGGTCTCAAACTCCTGGCCTTCAGGGATCCACCTGCCTCGGCCTCCCAGAGTGCTAGGATTACAGGCGTGAGCCACCGCGCCCGGCCGAATTACTTTTTTTAAATCTGTGAAGAATGATGGTGGTATTTTGATGGGGATTGCATTAATTCTGTAGATGACTTTAGGTAGAATGGACATTTTAACAATATTGATTCTACCAATCCATGAACATGGTAGGGATTTCCATCTGTTTTACTTCTTCTATCATTTCTTTTCTCAGTGTTTCATAGTTCTCCATATATGTGTGTGTGTGTGTGTGTGTGTGTGTGTGTGTGTATGTATCTCACCTCCTTTGTTAAATATATTCCTAAATATGTAATTTTCTTTGATGCTGTTGTGAAAGGTGTTGCATCTTTGATTTGATTTTCGGCTTGACTGTTATTGGTGTATATGAATGCCACTGATTTTGTGTGCATTAATTTTGTATCCTGAGACTTTTACTGAATTCGTTTAGCAATTCCAGTAGTCTCTTGGTTGAATCCTTGGGATTTTCTAGATAAGGTAACATACATCATCAGCAAAGAGTGAGAGTTTGACCTCTTCTGCTCCCATTCAGACACTCTTAATTCCCCTCTCTTGTCTATTTGTTCTGGCAAGTACTTCCAGCGCTATGTTGACTAGAAGTAGAAATAGTGGGCAACCTTGTCTGGTTCCTGTTCTAAGTGGGAATGCTTTCAATTTTTCCTCATTCAATATGATATTGGCTGTGGGTTTACCGTATATATGGCCTTAATAATTTTAAGGAATGTCCCATCTATGCCTATTTCATTAAGAGTTTTTATCGTAAAAGTGTGCTGGATTTTGTCAAATGCTTTTTCTGTGCCTGTTGAGAGAATCATATGGTCTTTGTTCTTTTATTTATGTGGTGAATTGCATTTATAGATTTGTATATGTTGAGCCAGCTTTGCATCTCTGGGATAAAAGCCCACCTGGTGGTGATGAATTATTTTTATTTATTTATTTTTTTTGACGTGCTGTTGAATTGGATTTACTAAGATTTTGTTGAGGATTTTTGCATCTCTATTCATGATGGATATTGATCTGTAGTTTTCTTTTTTTGTTGGATCCTTTCCTGGCTTTGGTATCAAGGTGATATTGGCTTCGTAGAATGAGTTGGGGAGGATACCATCCTTCTCAATGTTTTGGAATAATTTCTGCAGTATAGGTATGAGTTCTTTGTAGATTTGGTAAAAGTCAGGTGTGAATCCATCTGGTCCGGGACTTTTTTTTTGTGGAAGATTTTTAATTGCTGCTGCAATTTCTGTGCTTGATATTGGTCTGTTCAGGAATTCTATTTCCTCCTAATTGAGTTTAGGGAGGTGTGCGTTTCCAAGAATTTGTCCATTTCCTCTACATTTTGTAGTTTTGGGGCATATAGATTTTTATAATATTCAAAGATAATGTTTTGTGTTTCCGTGATGTCGTAGTGACCTCTCCTTTTTCATTTCTGATTGAGTTTATTAAAGTCCTTTCCGTTCTAGTTCTTGTCAGTCTAGCAAGGGGGCTATCAGTTTTGTTTATCTTTTTGAAAAACCAATTTATAGTTTTATTGATCTCCTGTATAGTTCTTTTATTCTCAATTTCATTTAGTTCTGGTCTGATCTTAGTTTTTTTTTTCTTCTGCTAGGTTTAGAATTAATTTCCTTTTCCTTGAGACGGTTTATTAGTTTGTTGATTTGTGAACTTTCTGTCGTTTGGATGTGAGCATTTAATGCTACTAGTTTTCCTCTTAGGAATGCTTTTGCTGTATCCCACAGATTTGATAACTTATGTCCCCGTTATCATTTAGTTTAAGGAATCTTTTGATTTCCATCTGGATTTCCTCCTTGACCCAGTAGTCATTCAGCAATAGATTGTTTGATTTCTATGACTTTGTGACGTGGCGAGTGTTTCTGTTGGAATTGATCTCTAATTTTGTACGTACCACTGTGATCTGAGAGGATAGATACATGGTATAATTTCCATTTTTTTAAATTTGAGGTCTGATATGTGGCCTCGGATGTGATCAGTTTTGGAGAAAGTTCCATGAGCTGATGAGAAGAATGTATATTCGGCTTTATTTGGGTGGAATGTTCTGTAGATGTCTGTTAGACCCATTTGTTCTAGAGCTCTGTTTAAGTCCATTAATTCTTTGCTTATTTTTTGTTTGGAAGATCTTTCCAATTCAGTCAGTGGGATGTTGAAATCCCTAGCAACTATGGCATTACTGTTTATCATCCTGTTTAGATCAAACAGAGTTTGCTCTATGTATCTGGGTGTTCCTGTGTTGGGTACGTAAATGTTAAGAATTGTTAAGTCTTCCTGTTGGATTTTTCCTTTCACCATCATATAGTGACCATCTTTGTCTTTCTTTACTTTTGCTATTTTAAAGTTAATATTGTCTGACATCAGAATCATTAACCCCGCTCTCCTTGGCTTCCATTTGCCTGGAAGTTTGTTTTCCGACCTTTGACCTTGAGTCTGAAAGCATCTTTGTGGGTTAGATGTGTTTCTTGGAGACAACAGATACTTGGTTTATAATTTTTTTATCTACTCAGCCAGTCTGTGTCTCTTCAGAGGACAATTCAAGCCATTCACATTTATTTAGAGGATTGATATTTGGGGTAGATTTCTATTCATATTGTTGGGTAAATTCTTATTGTTCTGCTTTTCCTCTCGAGCCATTGTGGAATCCAGGATCTGGACTTTAACTCCTGAGTGACTTTACTTTGGTGAGTGTCTGTTACACTGTTCATTGTATATGCAGGTCTGAGTACTTCCTGCAGGGCAGGTCTGGTCTTTGCAAATTCCATCAGTGATTGCTTGTCAGGGATAGTCTTTATTTCTCCTTCGTAGATGAAGCTTAGTTTTGCCAGGTAAAGAATTCTAGGTTGGCCATTATTCTGTTTTAGAAGATTGATGATGGGTCCCCAGTCCCTTTTGGCTTGTAGGGTTTCGGTTGAGAAGTCTGCAGTTAGTCTGATAGGTTTTCCTTTGTAGGTTATCTGTTGTTTTCATCTTACTACTGGAAGGATTGCCTCTTTAGTGTTTACTTGGGCCAGTCTGATAATTATGTGACGTGGTGATTGCTGTTTCATGTTGAGTCTTCCAGGAGTTCTATGTGCTTCTTGTATCTGGATATCTAGGTTTCTGGCCAGGCCAGGCAGGTTTTCCTCCAGTATTCCAAGAAATAGATTTTCCAGCCCTTGTGTATTTTCTTCTTCTCTCTCCAGGAGCGCTATAATTCTTATATTTGGTTTCTTTAAGTAATCCCACATATCTTGTATGTTTTGTTCTTATCTCTTGCTTCTGTGTTCTTTTTCTTCATCTGATTTATTTAGCACATAGGCATTATCTTCAAGCTCTGAGATTCTTTCCTTTGCGTGATCTGTTCTAGTTTTAGGGCTTTCCACTGTGTTTTGAAGTGCCTTGAATGCCTCTTTAATTTCCAGGATTTCTGTTTGGTTCTTTCATAATATTTCAGTTTCTTTAGAGAATTTTTCATTCATTTACTGTATTGTTCTCATGGCTTCTTTGTGTTGGGTTTCTATTTTCTCTTCAATTCCATTGATTTTCCTTACAATCCATATTTGGATTTCTTCCTCTGTCATTGTAATCATTTCATTTAAATTAGTATCTGTTTTTAAGGGTCTAATGATTTCTTGTGGGGGTGACTTTTCTCTCTGATCTTTCATATTTTCTGTGTTGTTTTGCTGGTTCTTTCTCATCAGGGTACTTGGTCAAGAACTGGGAGTGCTAGGACTGGTTTGTACCCCTAACTTCAAGCCCCCAAGGGACGTTCCTTGACAATGGTGGGAAGAGGTGTGCTGGTCTTGTATTGCCTTAGAGGTATTTTAGCAAGTTGGGTTACCTCTGACCTGTTGTCTTCACCTCTTGCCGGTGGCGATTGGTGAGTTTGGTCCCCCAGCTAAGTTCCCATGTGGTGAATTGCACTTGTATGTATAATTCCACTGCCCTCTAATAGCTTGAGATGGAGGGCATTGTGTTAAGCTGTGGGGTTACCCTCTCTGTCATTGGTTGTAGATTGCATGGAGGAACCAGTTATTAAGGTAATCTGATGCCTCTGTTTTGGTCTCGAGTCCTCGGGATGGGAATACTAATGCCCCAATCTTTAGGAAGGGTCTTGCCACTCCCAAGGGTTACTTGGACCCTATCCCCCTCAAAGTCAAGGTAAGGGCAAGATGGATGGCAGCTGACCAGCCTGGATGTGTGTGCTTCTATGGTTGCTTGATCTGCCGCTAGGGGGAGCCGCTAATACGTTATTCAGGGCTCTTCCACCACGTCTGGGAGGCTGCTCCTGATGGGAGGGGTCACTTGATGCACCTGCTGGGGTGTCTGGCCAGGATTTTCCTTCCCTGACCACCAACCCCACTTTTGGCAGCCACCCAGATGCGGAGAGCAGGCCCTAGAGTTATGTTCTTATTAGATAACCTAAGCTGGGCCAAATCAATGAGCTGTCAGTTATTGATCTGCACCAAGGCCCTGCAGATTCATGCCACTCACACAGGGAAAGCGGTTGTTCTTGCTTCTCCCAACCTCCAGGGGCGGAGCCCTCCATGCCTGGCACGAAAGTCACTGGGTTAGGGGAGGGGTGATGCCCAACGTTTGGGGATCCCACAGGTGGTGACCTCCCTCTGCTGGAGAACTAGTGTTGTGGGGAAGCACTCAAGATTCGCCCACCAACACAGGCCCGGCTTGCCGAATCAACAGGTCGAGGAAAGGCAGAGCTCACTGCACCTGGTGCAAGAATCCCTGGGCTGGGGGAGAGGTGCTGCTGAAACTGTAACACACCACAGCTTCCAAGTTGTAGACCCCCAAAATGGCGGCCGCCCACCTGCAGAGAGTTAGCGTTGGGGACGACTGCTCAGGAATTGGCAGATGCCAGTTCGGCGGGCTGAATCAACAAGACGCCCACTGTCTCTTGTGTGTCACAGTCCCGTGATCTCACACCTGTCTGGCAGAAAGTCTTGCTCTTTCTGTCCTGCCCCGAGCCGGCCTAATGACGATTTCCAGGGGTAGAGCCCCTTTTCAGTGTTCACCTCCTTTGTTCTGGCCCTGCTGACCACCAGAGGCGAGGGTGCCTGTCTCCAAACTCCCTCCAGTGGTCATAGGAAGTGATCACTCAGACCAGTCCCTTTCCTGCCCAGTGCAGTCCTAGCAAAGAGCACTGAGGAATTCAAGATGTTTCTCACTATTGTCCCCTCTTCACAGAGCCCAATGTCTCGTGCCGCGATTTTGCGCTGACGGCAGGCACGTCCCTGTCTGAGTGGATGTGGAGGTCAGTGGAGGAGCCGGGCATCCTCCTGTGGGTCAGAACCCACTGCATTCACTGGCCAGACTGGTGCAGCCGTTCCATGCTCTACTCTCTATTGTTTATCTCGCACTCTCCAGACTTTGCAATCATATCTCCCATTCACCTTTTTTTCCCTGCACTGTATGTCCCATGGTGTTTCTCTGTAGTTTCACAATGCTGTTCTTTCAGGGGAGCGATCCACTTGTATATAGCTATCTGAGTTCTCCACCTCTTTCTCTGGGAGCAGAGAACCAGGAGGTCACCTCTACTCCACCATTTTCCTACAAGTCTCTTTCTTTCTTTCTATTCTTTCCCTTCCTTCCCTTTCCTCTCCTCTCCTCTCCTCTCCTCTTCTCTCTTCTTTTGGACAAAGTCTTGCTCTGTCACCTGGGCTAGAGGGCAGTGGCATCATTATAGCTCACTCACTGCAACCTCAAATTCCTGGGCTCAAGTGATCCCCCTGCCTCAGCCTCCTGAGTAGCTGGAACTACAGGTGCATGCCACTGCGCCTGGCTAAGTTTTCTATTTTTGGTAGAGACGGGGTCTCACTCTTTCTCATTCTGGTCTCCAACTCCTGACCTCAAGCAATCCTCCTGCCTTGGCCTCCCAGAGTGCCAGGATTACAGATGTGAGCCACTGTGCCCAACCTGTTTCCTATCTGAAAATGAGGGTAATAATAACTGCTTCACAAGATTGTTGAAAGATTAAATAGGATAATTTATGCCAATTCCCTGTAATAGAGCATTGTACAAATGGAATTTATTGTATGCCCTTCTATTCCTTATCCCTAACACCCCCTCCCCACCAGTGCTGAAGTACTGTATTAGATAAAGGAGTCTCTACAATGGATATTTCCTAAGCAACTTACTATCTGACAGTTACTAAAATCAAAATGTTGACCAGTTGGCCTATCGTGAGAGTATTTTAAGCTTAAGTATGATATGACCCCATCTGCAGTGGCATCATAGTAGTTCTGTCTGAGCCTATAGCCCTTTAATATAGGCCTGTTATAAACAGTAAATAACCATATGTGTCCTCTTGCAATCCTAGACACTATCACTGCCCTGTGGGTGTAGTCAGATGACATCACTATACAACCACCCAGGTTATTGGCAAAGAATTCTATATTCTCCTGTCCTAGTGCAGGTGGAGTGGTAGGTTACTAAGATTAAAGATAGACTCTGTATTTGTATAGGATAATCACCAAAGGGCTATGCCAAGGAGCATGCAGCAATTTTGGACATAAGCTTGCTCTTTCTTGACTAGACCTATGCTTAGAATCAGAGAATTGGCTTTGTGGCTTAACTTCTCAGGCTCACTCAGTGTCCTTGTCTGTAAAATGTGAATAATAACATTTATCCACTGTCTTGGCTTAGGTAGAACAGTGCCAAATGGGACCACTCCTGAAGGGAGAGACAGCATCTTCCATCTCAACCAATCAGGGACATAGCAAAGACTCACCCCTGGTTTAATGGCTTGATGCTTGCAGTGTTTTTCCACCACAGCCCTATGCTTCCCAATATTTTAGAAAGAATATTGAATAGAAGGCAGAAAAAATTGTGTAACTATATGGTACTTTTCATTTTTCCAAAGCACTTTCATTTCTACTTCCTCTGCCTACCCTATCAGGGGAAGAATTATTACTGAAGGGAAGTGAAAACCCATCTAAAGTCACACAACAGCTAGTAAACAAGACTAGAATAGAGTCCATAATGATTAGTTCCTGTATTGGACTGTTGCTGAATCCCAAGATTTGAGTTTTCTGGCAAATTGGAAGAAACTTTATGATGCATAAAAAGGGTACTGGCGTAATTACAGAATCAGTGAACCACATAAAACTAGAAGTCCCTTGCCATATTCCTAGAAATTTTAAAAACTTAATACATTTTTCTGTTTATAGTATGCCAAGGCTTCATAGTAAATAACCAAGACATAGTTCAAAATAGAATGTAATTAGGTATAAACATGTATGGCTCTGACCCTACATGAGAATGGGATGAGATATCAGGAAAAGCAGAGATCACTGTGCTGGAAGGGTTTCATGGAGGAGATCCAACCTGAGTATGGCCTTAAATAAAGTATGAGTAGGACTTGGGTAGATGAATGGAAACATGGACACATTTGAGTATAATATTAGAAAGGGATCTAGCATAATTGAGTATGAGTACAGAGTTGGGTTTTGAGGGGCCAGAGGGATGGAGGCAATGAGGAAACTGACATTACTGAAACAATATATGGACTATGAGGTGGAAGAAAATAAAACCAAATATGTGTAAGGCCCTTATCGTCCTGACCAAAAGGAAAACTGAACAAGATTGGATAGGAAACAAGCCTAGGTGTGGGCAAATCATCTAGCAGTGTCCTGAGGATGGATCACGGGAGGAAGAGTTAGTTTGTGGCTGTGATTTCATGGAGGCTTGCAGTGATTGTGGTGAAAACAGAGTGATGACAGTGGGAATAATCCACACACTATCATGAAGAGAAAGAGTAGTGAATAGGCTTTCTATTAGTTTGCTTAGGCTGCTGTAAAAGGTACCACATACTGGCCTAGAACAGTGGTCCCCAACCTTTTTGACACCAGGGACCAATTTCATGGAAGATAATTTTTCCACGGACTGGGGGGCGTGGGTAGGGAGCTCAGTCTGTGATGTGAGCAATGGGGAGGGGAACGGCTGCTTTGCCCACCCGCTGCTTATCCCAGTTCTGCTGTGTCTCCTCCCCAGTTCCCAAGTTTCATGGGAGACAGTTTTTCCATGGTTGAGGGTAGGGGGATGGTGGAGCTCTGTGGCCTGGTTCCTTACAAGCCGCAGACCGGTACCAGGGGGTTGGGGACCACAGGCGTAGAACAACAAATTTATTCTCTCACAGTTCTGGAGGCCAAAAGTCTAAAATTAAGGGGTCAGCAGAGCCATGCTCATTCTGAAACCTGGGGAAAAGTATACTGCCTTGCCTCTTCCTAGTAGTTTGCTGTGGTGTTCTTGTCTACAGATGCATTACTCCAATCTTCCATCTTCACGTGGCTGTATTCTTTCTATACATGTCTCTTCAGACTGTGTTCTTTTTTAAGGACAACAATCACACTGGACTAGGAGTCTACGTTGATATGACTTCATCTAAACTCATTATATCTGCAATAATAAGGTCATATTCTGAGGTACTAGGGATTCGAACTTAAACGTATCTTTTTTTAGGGGGGACAGAATTCAAGCCCTAATAGCTCTTATGACAGATTGTATGTCATAGATTAAGGGCTTCAAAATCTTGAATCTGTTTGTGTGGCCACAGACAAGTGGAGAATATGAAGGGAAGTATTGAAATCTGTTGTATTCCAGGGCGGCGGCTTTTTTTACCTCAGAGTGAATGGTAGAACACAGCTCCACCAAGAGAGGCAGACCAGATTATTTGGAGACCTTTTTCTGCTTCAAGGATTTAGACATATGACTTATTTTGTTCTAAGTATATTTCTGGACAGAATTCATTTTTCATATTAGCCTAGCTTTTAAATCCTGGACCTCATATATACATTGTGCTAGGTTATGGGACTGGGTGGCTTTGAGAGACCAACCAGTTCTTTGCTTTCATCACAAGTATAATAAATGTTCATCAGAGGGATTAGATATTCCTAGAGCAGTCATCAACAGTTAATCAATGTCTAGTGTAGCAATATGTGACAGGGGACCAATTGCAACTCTTCAGTCTCTCTTTTCTCTCCTCTAGAATCTTCCCCAGGTGTGACAGAGGTGACCATCTTAGAAAAGGTGCCTGCTGAACGTCATATGATTTCTTCATGGGAACAAGTAAGTGTTACTATGTCAAATCCTTACCTCCCAACAAAGAGAGGTCAATTTAAATGCCCCTTAGAAAGAAAGATTAGGGGAGGAAACTTCATCTCATGCCACAGCTACCTTCAAGGTAGAGTTCACCCTTTTCTCTGTTCCTGTTCAGGCCACTTAATACTTCCTTTCATTCTGTGCAAATTCCGCAGCATGGAATGTCTCCTTTGAATCCTGATGTCCTATAGAAGCAGTAGACATTTGAAGTTGTAAACAACAAAGCTAAAAATCCAGTTAAGAAAGAAAAATACATATATTAATAAGCATGATGCTGTTGAGAACATGGTAAAGTGTTGCAGGTAACTACTAACCAGATCCAAAGCTAGTGCTTTCCTATCCTCCTCTGAACTTTTATTCAGTAAAAGATTTAAGCTACTAAAATGGGCCAGGCATTGTGCTAGGTATTGAGCCCTAGGGATTCAATAGTAATTTTTTAAAAGGCACTGTTCTTACCTCTTGATTTTTATTGTCTAAGACTGTAGTCCCCAACTCCCAGGCTGCAGACTGGTACTGGTCTGTGGCCTGTTAGGAACCAGACCGCACAACAGGAGGTGAGCAGCGGGCAAGGAAGCAAAGCTTCATTTGTATTTACAGCCATTCCCCATTGTTCACCTGAGCATCACCACCTGAGCTCCACCTCCTGTCAGATCAGCAGCAGCATTAGATTCTCAAAGGAGCATGAACCCTACCATAAACTGTGCATGTGAGGGATCTAGGTTGCACACTCCTTATGAGAATTTAATGCTTAAATTTAAATTTAAGCAGAGAGGTTTGTATAATTATTTCATTATATATTACAATGTAATAATAATCGAAATAAAGTACACAATAAATGTAGTGTGCTTGAATCATCCCCGAACCTTCCCTTCCTCTCCCAGTCCATGGAAAAATTGTCTTCTATGAAACCGATTCCTGATGCCAAAAGGGTTGGGGACCGCTAGTCTAAGACCTAGTATAGTATAGATTATTACAAGTATATTTACGAACTAGACTGAGTACCATGAAAGTGAGGTAAAGGGACCATTGTCAAGATGCCTGCCCAAGTCTGGAAGTTGAGAAAAGGTATTCCCAAAGAATCTCTTAGAATTTGTTAGCAAGGCAGATGAGATAGAGGAAGAAGAGGCTTTCAACATCTGTGAAGGCTTCAAGATGGGAAAGATCACATTGCTCTGAGATCACAAAGAAGGAACATGGGAGAATACGGGAGAGAGAGAGAGCTCGTCAAGAACCAGGACATACAGGGCGTTATGGGCTCTGGGAGCCATTAAAATGTTTTAAGTAGGGAACTGCAAAGGTCAGATTTCTTCTTTCTAAAGAGCACTAGCTATAGAGCAGCAAAAGGATTGGGAGACAAGGGGAGCGGGCAAGAAATTACCCTGCCATTTTATAAGTGCCTGCTAATACATATCACATAGGTTATTTTATGGTAAAGGCATAGTAACCCTGACAAGTGGGTATTGTAGTATTTTCATTTTATAGATGAAGGAACTGAGGCTCAAAGAGGTTAAAGAATTTGTTGTGGGTCACATAGCTACCAAGAGGCAGAGCCTAAATTTGAACTCAGAATTGGCTGCGTCTAAGCACATGCCCTTCCTAAGCAGCCCCTCTGACAGAGGACAACACTATGGGAGTCTTGCCCTCGGCAGCCAAGCAGCCCATAGGTGTTTGTTCAATCCTGCCAGCACGACTCCCTCCCTGGGCTGAACCAGCGGCAGCTTTTCTGGCGGCTCATTAAGTGGAACTGATTGATCTAGGACCTCAGCTCAGCAGCACCTCAACTTTTCTCACTCATCTTTTACCCCCATTTCTACTCTTAGCCCATAATAAGAAAAGGGAATTCTAGAACAGTGTCTATTTGTTGAACTTTTGTTGGCTAATCATGTCAGAGCCTGTTCCTGGAGCTGCTACTAGTCTGCTAGTCTGGTCTTGTTGACATTGTTTGTTAGGAATAACATTGAGAGAAAAGATACGATCCTGGACATCTCTTTTGATTCTTTACAGGCTTTAGTCAGCCCTTTATGTAGAACTGCCTCAGGGCTCTTTTGTGAGAATGAGATCCTAGTGTTTTCCTGTCTGCTAAAGACCGGGATGGGAGGGTGAGAGGACAGGAATGTCTGGTCTAAGGTGGAATTAAGGCTGTGACACATTATGTTACTTATTTAATGAAGTAATTTCTGAGGCATATTCGTCCTTGTCTTATACCAGATATTCCCCAGAACTGTTTAAGGAGAAGACTTACCCGTTTGTCCCAGTTTTACTTATACGTAGTTTATTCATTTGGATCATGTTTCAGGGCTAGAATGCCAAGGGATCTCTTGGGATCTATTCTGCCTCCTGGACAGTGCAACTTTATTGGATTCCCCTAACGCTTAGGAGAATGCAGTTGTAGAGCTGCATCAGAAGTCTGAAAGGATTAAGGGGTAAGCATGAGAGAAAGAGGTTTTTAACTAACTGAGACAGTTAATAGAACATTTTCTTCAGACATATTCAGTTGGGGGAGTATCTGTGCAAGTACTTAGAATAATAAGATACATTGATACGGAATTTTCCTTTGAGTCCTTCAGTTAAAATAGCTCAGATCTAAGCACAAATATGCCAAATGTGAAATATAAACAGTATTGGGATCAGTAATGTAAAAATGTTTCTTTCACCCAAGCTTGGTGTGTCTGGGCTTTTTGAAGGCCTTTGGGATGCTTGGAAGCTAAAAAAGAGTTTGGGGTATGTACTTTTGTTTTAAGATTCAGTTTTTATATAACCGTGTTTTTCTCTGATTATGCTAAACAGAAAAGAACGTGGTCACCATAAAAAATTTTTTGAAAACAGAAAAGATAAAGCAAAGTCCTGTAGGGTTTTACCACCTGGACGTAACTACTGTTAGTATATTTTTAGTATATTTTTGGTTGTTGTGTGTAGCTGGAGGGAAGGCAATGGATAGATCAGGGATCTGCTACAAGTCTGTGAATAGGAAGTGTTCCATGGGCTCCTGGAAGTGTATGTCAGATATATTAAATATGTACATTTTTCCTGGGGAGAGATTTCTTCAGATTCTCAAAGGGGTTCATAGCCCCAAAAATTGAAGAACAGGTCTTTGTATAATTTTTTCAGTCAAAATGGGTCAGTCTGTGTGTTATTTTGTTACCTATTTTGCAGTGGAGGGCAGAAGTTTTGAGCTGGTCTGAAATTCCTTGTCCCACTTTCTCACTCAGTGAGTTACTGAAGGAGAGCGGTCTTGGTAGGGCCACCCCTGACTTGTGCTTGCTTCTGTCATTGACGTAAAGGTTCTGCTAACGTGGCAGAAAGGAATTTCAGGACACACACACAACCAAGCTATAGTGGCAAATTTATTGAGTGAAACTGGACAGACTTAGGAAAGGCTTGTGCAGAAGCGAAAATATGCTCTCAATAAAGAGAGTGGGCAGGCTCGAGAGGAGCAACTGCCCCGCACCCCAAGCAGTTGCTGTTTTATTTGTTGAAGTCAAAGAAGGCTGGGTGGTCAGTGTTCATTCTGTGCTTACTCACATATAATGGGGAAAGGTCACTTTGTCACCCGTGCAAGGCTGGAAAATTAGTGGCTCTTTTCTTTTCCTCAGGTCTGTTTGTTTAAGGGCTGTTTGTTTGAGCCAGTTGACTAACTTTTCCTTCCCTCCCTGCTTGCTCATACCTAACTGACTACGTACTCTAACTTTTCCAGCAGTGCCCATTCCAGACAGGAGGATCCCAGGGGGCTGATGAGTCCTACTTCTCTAGAGGACTGACCCTAGAAATGTGTATCCTTGGAGACACCTCATCTAGGGCACGGCTTTGATGTGGTTCACCTGGTGTCCACAGCTGCATAAATATAGCTGATAAGGCCCTCCAAGAAGAACCCTACTGCTTCTGCCCGTTTGGGCAAATGAAACACCATTAAATCTGTGACATGTTATATCACTTGTTTAATGAAGTAATTTCTGAGACATATTCTTCCTTGGGTCTTGAACCTTGTCCGGGAAGCTCACTAAAATATGATATAATAGTAAGGCTATGGAGGTGTTATGTGGGGAAAATATCCTGAAGTCTTTTATCAGCGCTGGACCCTTGGCTAGGTAATGTAACTTCTCTGAGACTACATTCATCATCTGTAAAACAAGTGGTTTGAAATCAGTGTTATTTAAGGACTTATCCAGCTATAATCTAATATTTTGTAATTCTTTGGTTACAAATCCAGGAAGAAAGGTTGATAGCTAAAACCTGAATAACCATATACTTGCTGCAGTCCCCTAAGGTTAGAATAAGAAGTAAACAATCTCTTCCCACTTGTTCATCAGAGAGCAAATAGTTTCAGTCTGGTTGGTTTTGTGCAGTTATGATTCATGTTCCTGGGCCTGCTACCTACCTTTTACTGTAATGATGGTACATAGTAAGGCTTAATGTCTACACTGAGATTTTCATCTTTCAGGCACCATGAAAACATCTGCCTCTTAATTCTCATAACATCCTGGTGCCAGGAGAGTTCTGTTATTATTAAGCATTTCAGTGACATTTCATAATTGCAGGGTACTCTACAATTCTTGATTGGTTAGACTCTCCAGTCCCCAGGTAAACACTCAGTTTCCTGATGGTGAAACTATGGCCCACAGAGACCAAATGATTTGGCAGAATTTCCCCTTTCTTTTCAGTCTCACTTTTTTACATTCTGCTGAGTAGATTCTGAGCCTTCTTGCAGATCTGTTCCTTACAGTCCCCTGCTATGAATTTATTGTTAAGCGGGAGAAGTCAGCCTGGGACACCATGTCACTAGTGGCCCTCTCACCTCGTGTTCATATTCTGCCTGGTATTCCTCAGTGTTCTCCTGCACTGGTTAGTCCCTCGCTAGTGCTTCACTTCCTCCCTCTATACTGGCAGCTTCCCCACAGAGCCTTTCCATCTCCTTAAAATAAAAAAATAATTCAGGTTTAGGTGCCACACAAAAATTTTAAAAATAAATAAATAAATAAATTTAAATACCTTCAAATTGTATCTCCCTCTAGCTACTTAGCCATTTGTTCCTTTGCACATCAAGCATGTAAAAAAGCTACCTAAATCAGCGGTCAGGAAACGTTTTCTTTAAAGGACCAGACAGTAAATAGTTTAGACTCTGTTGGCTCTGCTGTCTCTGTGACAACTACTCATTTCTTTGTGACTGTGTTCAAATAAAACTTTTTTATTAATACAAAAACAGATGACAGGGTGGAGATAGCCCACAGCTGTAGTTTACTGACCTCTAGTCTAAATTACTGTCCCTTACCTTCCCAGTTACTCTTCCTCCTACCACAGCCTCTCTTTCTCTACCACCATTCCTTGAACCCATTCTATCAAAATCACCAAGGATCTCTTCATTGCCAAAGCCTTACTTCATCTCGCTTGACATCTCTCCTGCATTTCTCAGGTTAACCACTCTGCTAGCTCTCTCCTCCCTTGGGATATAAAGCACCGTTCTCATAACTCTGAGTCGCTGGCCAGGGCAGAGGGGCTTTCACTTTTGGGTACTCTGCAAGCCCCACTCAGAAGAGCTAAACATGGTAGGAAGGGACTGAAGCACTGCAGGCCTGCTCCAGGGGTGCCTGGGGCAGAAAGATCTGCAGCAAAGAAGCAACAGAGCCTAGGGCTGCCAGTCATTTATTTTAGAATGACCATAAGGACTTAATGTTTTTCATGAATTTGGTTTACTAGATAATTGTTATGTTTATATTAGTATTGGAAATGTGTCTTAAATATTCGAGTTCACTTTTTTCTGTTTTTATGAATTTTGAATAATTTTTTAAATAATGGTATAAAATAATACCAAAATTTCCTTCTTGGGTGAAACAAATACCATAACAAATGTTATAATTGCTATTATTGGAATTCTTTAGCCTAACTAAAAGATGAATGTTGCCAAATAGTCTACCAGCCCTTTTCAGCTGGAGTCTCATGGAATCCGTGTTAAGAAAGGCTGGTAGACAGTAGTTTTCTTGTCTCTGCCACGAGATGGCACTAGTGATCAAAGTCTCAAAGTGGATGCTGGCGTTTTGGGGCAACAGAAGAACTTTGCCAGAACACTGATAACTGTAGACTTCCTGTGTGATGATTCCAGAGGTGAGAGAAAGGCATTCTGCATGCACACTTTTTCTCTCTGAAAGCACAGACAATGTAGCCATACAGAAAGCCCTAGTAGCAAGCTCTTAACTCCAAATAACTTACTAAGTAAGAAAATAAATTGCCCAAGGAATCCAAGAATCCAAAAATGACAGCTGTTGTCCACTTAATAATCTAAAAACATTGTTTAAAATTACCCGCAAGCTTGAAGCTTTCTCCTCACCTATAGTTCTTGAAGATGCTGTGGCCACAAATCATAATAATTTCCTAGTCTTCTCTCTTCCTATCGAGCTCATACCCCCTCCTACCTCCAGTGTTTTATAGATGCAGTCTTAGTGTTTATTCTTGAACTTAGATTCACAGAGTTTAAGTGACATACTCAAGGCTACTACTCAGCTAGTGGCAGAATCGGGAAGTGAACTCAGATCATCCTGCTACATTGCACTTCCTCACACATTGGGTACCTAGAACTGACTGATAGTATAACCTAAAATAAACTTGATGTAAGCAGCGGTCAGCATCACATCTCAGAAGGGTCCAGTAAGCCAAAAGCCAAAGTTTGGACAGACTTACTAACTTGTTGCCTCTTATGCCTCCATAACCATATCACAAAGTCACTCTAGGGGGCCCAGGAAAGGAATTGGA
The DNA here is from genome assembly GCF_020740605.2 of Lemur catta. Taxonomy (NCBI): domain Eukaryota; kingdom Metazoa; phylum Chordata; class Mammalia; order Primates; family Lemuridae; genus Lemur; species Lemur catta. The sequence goes on along the minus strand of NC_059143.1, from coordinate 26,881,874 downwards.
GAACTCATCCTTCTGCACCCCCCAGGGATTTCAGTTGGCTAGACAAGACTGGTCAGGCCTATGCACAGATGTTAGTTATTTAGAAATTAGGGCTTGCTCTTAGTATCTTCTGAAAGGATACTAAGCTATTCCTTGGTTCTCTCCCCCACCAGTTTGGATAATTTGTTATCCATATGAAATATTTGAATATAGCCTTCGTACTTTTTTACTTTCTAAGAATTATCAGAACTATTAAAACGGTTTCATTGCATTAGGTGCTCCAGAAATATATACTATTCATTTTTAAGATGTTTTCTTTTGTCCAGTTTGTTTCAGAAAATAATTTATGAGCGTGGATCTGAAATTTATGGCAATGATTTCTTTGCTCTAACATTGCCACACTTTACCTAGGACCTCCTCTTTCACCATGTTCCTATCTCTTCTTCAGATAATGCACTGAGACATTATCATGGCAGCGCAGACACCTAGTCTGCTTTATCAGGTGAAGCAAAAAATAAGGTCAGACTGGTGACTCCGTTTGCAGAAACCAGTGCCTCTCTAATAGAGTTTTGTAGGTAATTACCAGAGTCTTCCTGTTTCAGGGATCTGAAACATGGTAAATCGTGTCTCCTTGAGGCATAGCCCTGTGCCCTCTTTCCCAGCCCTGACCTAACACTCAGCTGCTTTGTGATTCTAGAAGAATAACTGTATGATGCCTGAGGATTTGAAGAACTTTTACCTGATGACCAATGGCTTCCACATGACATGGAGTGTGAAGCTGGATGGTGAGTTGGCTTGCTTGCTGTAGGAGAACATTGCCCTGGCTGAGAGGTTGGGTGGGACGAGTCTGAAGGCCCTTACAACTTTTGAGTCTTTGCATCTGGATGGTTTTCATGGGTCCTCTCAAGTGCCATGTCCAGAAGCTGTGATTATCTCCCAAAGCTAACAGATACCCATGCCAGAGTCTAGCCAATCCAGAATTGGAAGCTCAATTTAGAAGATTCCTGTTGAAATGGGGTAAACAGTAACCATTACACAAAAAACCTAAGCCATCTCAAACTTAAAGCCTCAGAAGACTCCACCTGGGAGCAAAGCCCTCAGAGTAAGCGGCAGTGACAGTCTCTAGTGTTCATGGGAGGGGCTGGTTATCTCTTTCAGGCCCCTTCCTTTATTCCCACCATCACAAAGACCTTAGGGCTCCATCCCTTTGCTTCTCTCCCTCATATCACCTCATCCTGTGTCACAAGCTACCTCAGTTCACAGGCCGTCTTTAGCCTTAAATGTATCTAGTACAAAACATTTGTTTGCTGATGTGGAACTTACAACTTTGTTCTTAACAGAGATTCCAGGTACTATGTGGACATGAAAGGCAGCACTGCACATTTAGGTGAAGATGGCTGTAAAATTTCATAAGCTAGGAAACCCTGCTTTAACCACCACAGTCCAGCCCACTCCTGGCACAGACTTCCCAGCCCTACCACAGGCCTTTATTGCTTCTGACTCCAGTCACATTCCCAGGTGTACTTAGGCCTTGGGAAGCACCCCACAATTCCCCACCGCTGTTTCTAAGAATGCAGTGACTGCTGTTGCATAGCATATCTACAGAGCTGATTTCTCCCCTTCATTGCCTCTGCTTTCTACCTGTATACCTGAGTTCCCTTTTTTGTTGATTCCCAAAGCCTTCTTGTCTATCTCATGCAGCTGACTGGAGGTACTTTTTATAGCTTGCTAGCGAACACTTAACATTAGCTTTTAGCTTAGAAACATTTCCTCCTGTGTCCTAGAAATCATCCTTGTCACCAGCATCAGATCCTTCCCTTATAGCATGGCTGTGGCCTTTTGAGTCTGTAGCATCAGAGCGGGGACAGAGACTAGATTGACAAGCAGACTTTCCTGTGCCTGCTTCATGAGGACAGAGTGGCCCCTTCACAAGGCTGCCTCAGAGAAGAAATGTTTCGTGAATATTTTATGAATGAGTCCCTGTTCATTATTATAGTACCTTCTCTAATCTTCCCTATCCCAGATTTTTACTTATTCTTTACTGCAAAGCTTAAGTCAGTGACAGAAAAGGCAGCAGAGGCAGCTTCTAATGTTTTCCTGTTTAGTGGTCTTTTCTTCTTGGACATTCCATGATATGTACACCAACTGTTTTATTGCCTTTAGCCATTACGGTTTTTTTCAACAGTCAGGTAAGGAAAACATACAGTCTTCCTGTTCCTTATACTACACCCTAATCACAGAAGATTAGAACCAAGCAAGAAGAATGCCAGGTTCTGTTCATTGAGTTAGGGAAAATGACAGGGAGATATTATATAATCAAAGCTATTACTCCTTTGGAAAGTATAACTCTTTATGCAGAATACTGGCTAAATAAGGGAAGGAGGGAGCAAAAACATTTTTAAGTCCTTTACTCGTTAAATGGGGACCCTAAGCCCATATTTCCCAGTTCTCTGTGAGTATTCCCTTTTAAAATTTTCTTTAGCTCCACCCTAATGCATGCAGTGGGGGCTCGTCATCACCCGTGTTCCCCATTTTCTTTTTTTATGTGTAAGGTTGGTGCTTTGGGGTTTACAAATGAGTGATCTTCCTTCCATCAGATTTCTCAGCCACGGGGGCAAACAATACCTGGGCTTAGGTTATTCAAGCAGAAGCCTTTATGATTACCATTGTAACTAGGCTGTTACTCCATGTAATTCTCTCTATTATGTTTCTATAGAGCATACCATTCCACTGGGCAACATGACAATTAACAGCATCTCCAAACTGACTCAACTCAACCAGTCTTCCATGTATTCACTTCCTAATGCACCAACTCTGGCAGACCTGGAGGATGATACACATGAAGGTACGAAGAAAATGCCAGGGTTGGTATCTTTGTTTTGTTTCCAGCACCCAGCTCAGTGCCTGGCATATAATAGGCATTTAATGAATATCTGGTGAATCAATGAATGTTAACTTTATTTAACATGTTAGTATCAGGGGAATTCAGGGAACATGACAGTCTAAGCACAGCTCCTTTCCTCTCCATTAAACTCTGTCACTTCTGAGTGAAATGGCTTATAAGTCAAATAGTTGGTAAAATTCATGGGCCAACTGGATGTAAGTGAGGACCTCTTCAGTCAGAATTGTGTTTGGCTGCATATAACAGAGATGCAATTGCAATATTTAAGCTAAATAGTGTTTTATTTTTCTCATAACAAGAAATCTGGAACTAGGCTAGTGTAGCTGCTTGAGAAATTCAATGATAAAGTCTCCCTCTGGCTTCTGGCCTGATCAGCCTTTGGATATGGTTTTCATCCTTATGGTTGAGGAATGTGGGCTCTACTTCCAGGCTTCAAGTCTCTGTTCCTGTCAGGAAGAAAAAGAGTAAAAGGCAAAGGGCAAAAAAACTGGCTCTTGGCAGAATCACTTGCTTTTTATCAGGAAAACAATAGTTTTCTCAGACACCCTTCCCAATAGCTATTGGCCAGAACAGTCAAATGGCTACCCATATTTACAAGGGAATCTGAGGAGGTCAGTAATTTTAGTTGTGCAGTATGGCCTCCTCAGTTGGAATTGGTTTTAATTAAGAAAGAAATGGAGAACAGTGAGTAGGCAACTAGTGTCTTCAATACTAAGACCTTGGGGTTCGTTGAGGTCCTGGAAAAGAAAACTGGTATAAGGCTTTCTCCCTCAATTGAACAAGGAGTTGGAGAATGGTACCAGAGAAGTACAGGGGCAAAGACTGGAAAGTGGAGGGTCCTGAGAAGAGCCTGTTGTTCAAAGATCTGTGGAATCCCTACATGTGAGAACGACTTCATATGGGGGTGCTAGGGCTTCTCTAAAAGGCAAAGAAGTAAACCGGTAGGCAGAGTCTTCCCTGCTCTCGAGGCTGGAAGAGTAGAGTTAGATTAGATAATAGAGAGGCTTCAAGGGTCCTCAGCAAAAGGACTGAACCAGGGGTAGGGACCACATTGTCGTATATACCTATGGAGATGAAAACCATTTGGTCTTCTGGCACCTGCTGAGTTCATGCTTTTTAGGAAAGTCCAACAACTATACCTAAGTCTAATTAAACTTAAATAGAAAAATATTGACTTTTCTCAGGGGACTCAGTAGTCAGAAGGATGATCGGGAAGAAATATCAGAATACACAACCAGCCCAGTATGATGGTGCACTCCTGTAGGCCCAGCTACTCAGGAGGCTGAGGTGAGAGGATCACTTGAGCACAGGAGTCTGAGGCTGCAGTGCACTATGATCATGCCTGTGAATAGCTACTGCACTCCAGCCTGGGCAATATATGCTAGAGGACACAGATGAAAACCTAAATAAGAACATTTAAGGAGACTTAAGACAGCACAAAGACTTACTGTCAATAAAAGAAAGTAAAGATTCTCAAACAATTAACTAAACATATTGAAGGAGAATATAAACTACTGAGACCTGAGTTGGCCTGAAAAATTAAGTACAAGATAGAGCTTAAAGCACAGACATAACAATTTAAAAGAGCAGAATTATGAGGAAAAAGGTAAGAGGGTAAGAAAAATTGAAAACAGATTCATGACACCTTCTACTGGAATTACAGTTACTTAAAAAAGAGAAAAAGAATAGATGGAAATGCAATAAATACAAGTTTCTGCAGCTTGAAAGGACTCACCTAGACCCAAATTGAACAGATGAGAAAATACAGACATCTATCCATATCTTGATGTGGAAAAAATTATGAGCATCTAGGCACAAATAACAAATTACTTATGAAGGAATAATAATCCAGCTGACATCAGACTTGTCATATACAACAGTGGAAATTAGAAGATAGAAAATAGTGAGAAAGCATATACAGGTTACTAAGAGAAAAGGAGTGAAAATCAAGGTTGCTATATATGCAAACCAGGTTATAAGAAGGATGTTAAAGAACATAAATATTCTAACCAAAAAACAAATGAAACCAAATGAAGATCCCAAGATGTGGATACGTGAAAAGGAAATAAGGGATTAGTGGACCTACTATGAGAGAGGATAGGTGTGTATGCATGTGTTTAAAAGTAAATCTTACTACCTAGAAATGCGTTGTATAACTTTTACATGGAAACTCTTGGAACATATTGCAAGGAGTATTCTAAAAAGTGCTATGCCACTGTCAATTAAACCTAAAAGGTGAGGAAAAAGGCCACATATAAAAATGTTACAGGTTAAATTGTATCCCCCTCAAAGAAAGTTATGTTGAAGTCCTTACGCGCAGAACCGTACAATGTGACCTTATTTGGAAATAGTCATTGCAGATTTAAGTAGTTAAGAGGGGGTCATACTGGAGTAGGGTGAGCTCCTAATCCAGTGTGACTGGTGTCCTTCTAAAAAGAAGAAGTTTGGACACAGGCACACACAGGGAGAATACCATTGATGCTTCTACAAGCTAAAGAATACCAGAAATTACCAGCAACCCACCAGAAGCTAGAGGAGCGATATGGAACAGATTCTTTTCCACAGCCCTCAGAAGGAAGCACCTTTGTGAGTACCTTGATTTTTGGACTCCGAGCCTCCAGAATTGTGAGACAATAGATTTCTGTTGTTTAAGCTACTTAGTTTGTGGTGCTTTGTTACAGCAGACCTAGGAAATTAATACAAAGACTGTTCCAGAGGTCCTTATAGTGGAGAATGGAGGGAAAAAGAAGTAGAAAGTGAAAAGTCTAATCTTACTGTATGGAAGAAATACTACACTTGGTGGGTAAGATAGAGTATCTTGGTGTATCAGTTTTCTATTCTGTATACCTCAGAGTACCTCAAATTTAATGGCTTAAAACTCCACAAATATATTATCAGTTTTATCTGCATATTAACAGTTTCTGTGAGTCAGGAATTCAGCTACAGATTAGCTGGGTCTATTGCTTAGGGTCATACCAGGTGAAATCAAGGTGTGACCTAGGACTTTGATTTCATCTAAGGCACAGGAACTGCTTCCAAGCTCACTGTGGTTGGCCATTTTCAGTTTCTTACAGTTGTGGGACTAAGGTCCCTGTTTTATTCCTGGCTTCTGGCCAGGGCTCACAGCACCTTTAAGCTGCCCTCAGATTCTAGCCACTTGACCCTCTAACCTTCTAAGTCAGCAGGAAAATTTTTCTCCAGAGTGCTACAATAGTCTTGGTGAATGATTACTCATCATATTCACAGGTTCTGACCACACTCAAGGTGTGTACACCATGGGACAGGAATGTTGGGGGCCACCTTAGAATTCTGTATACCATACCTGCTTAGGGAAATAATGTTATATTGTTTTTAAATAAGTATAGAGTCATATGGATTTAATCATGCAAGCAAAAACAACAAAGAAAAGAAGATAACCACTAAAGGAATAAAAAATTACATTAAAATATCCAGTCTAATAAGGGCAATGTTGAATGACATGAGTAAAAATAAGAAAAAGGAAAAAGAAGAAATAACATTATAAAATAATTAAGAAACATAACTTTAAGATGAGAGGAATAAAATAAAAGAGATCAATCACAAGATTAAATGTGAGAGATCGAATCTTCCTTTTGAAAGACAGAGACTGTGGGATTGATATAAAAAGCAAAACTTATCTATATATCATTATCCAGAAGCACACTTAAACTGATGAAGCGACTTCCTCTTATGGTAATGGGAGATAGATAATTCAGAGCAGCCTTCCTGCTGAAGACAACCAAAAAGCAGGATAAAATTTTCAAATCCTCTTCCTTAAAAGCATCATAGAGCTAACAAGACAATGAGATGTAATACCAGACTAACATTCAGGAGAAGACAGGAATCCAGGGAAGAGGCTCAACATGTGAAGCTGCTTTGACCTAGGATACATTGTTCTTTTGAAAAGAGGCAATGATGCTGCAGCAAAGCTGAGCCATTGTGAGCCAGGGGAATAAAATGGAGCCCACGACCTACAAAAGATGGCACCATGAAAGTCACCCTTCCCTTTGTGTTGGCACTGTGAAGAGCTGTACTCTGGGAGACAGGATGAAACAGAAGTAACCATTCTTCATGTGGACTGAAGCTCAGTGTGTCCTAGAAAATGTTAAATCCCAAAATCGGACTAAATTGATCCCATATTGCTACTCTTCTCAGGAGCCTGGCAAAAACAAAAATTCACTCTAAAGAAATGTTCTAAAATTGATTGTGGTAGTGATTATACAACTCAGTAAATATACTAAACACCAGGCACAGTGGCTCATACCTGTAATCCCAGCACTTTGGGAAACTGAGACAGGAGGATTGCTTGAGCTCAGGAGTTTGAGACCACTTTGGGTGTAGTGAGACCCATCTCTACAAGAAATAAAATTAGCTGAGCATGGTGGCATGCACCTGTAGTCCTAGCTTCTCAGGAGGCTGAGGCAAGAGGATTGCTTGAGCCTGGGAGTTGGAGGTTTCAGTGAACTGTGATCATTGCACTGTACTCTAGTCTGGGTGACAAAGCCAGACCCTGTTTTTAAAACACACAAACACACACACCCCACTGTAGAATTGTATACTTTAAATGAGTGATTGGTATGGTAGGTGAATTATATCTCAAAAAAGCTTTTATATAAAAAGGAAATTTCACCATATAAGGAGAAATATCCTAAACCTCAGATTGGTTTTGTAAATAATTTTTCAAAAAGTAATTTCTACTAAAAAATAACCAGGCATATGAGGAAACACAACCCATGAACAAGAACCAGCACAAATAACAGGTAACAGAGATCAATGGTGGTTACTAGAGGCTTGTGGGGGAGGGATGGGGAAAGGGGTGACATTGGTCAACAGGTATGAAATTTCAGTTAGAAGGACTAAGTTCTGGTGATCTGTTGTACCGCATGGTGACTGTCGTTAATACTAATGTATCATACATTTCAAAATAACTAAAAGAGAAGATTTTAAATGTTTCCTCCACAAAGAAATGATAAATACTTAACGTGATGGATATGCTGAGTAGCCTGATTTGATCAGCCACAATGTATACATATATTTGAAACATCACATTGTACCCCATAAATATATACATTTATTGCTTGTCAGTTAAAAATAAAACTTTAAATTTTTTAATTGAAAAAAAAAAAAAGAAAGCTAGATCCACTAGTACTCCCCGGAGCGACGGTGTTAGATACAGGGTATAAAATAATATGCTAATGCATACATGGAGATAAAACCAAACTAAAATTCAGGGAGGAACTGAAAACAGTGGCATTGCACATTTGAAACAAAGGAAAGAAAATTCAGACATTGACATGCTTACAGTAATGACGGAGCACCTTTTACCAGATCAAAGCTTCTGCAGATAATACTCTACACTCCGCAAAAAGTTTAGAAACAATTACCTGGAAGGACTGGAGAGTAACCAAAAACAGGAAGAAAGTAGAGTGGTGTCTACAATTGGCAGAACGGAACCACACTGAGTGACTTTTCTATTTCTACAACTTTTCACCTAGGACAGACCCCAGTCAGCACAAGGCAGGGCTATTAAAACTTGGTGGGAACCTGCAATCTAGACTTTTGATTTCATCCAATATAGATAACAAGAGACCAGATTTATCCTCACACCTGGAACAACAACAACAAAATAAACCCAAACAATGGTTTTCAAGACAGTGGCCATCAACCAACAAAGGACAATGAGCCCTGAGCAATGGGAAACAAACAAGGTGAACCCTATAATCTCCCTAGCATACTACCTTGAGAAGAGTTTCCAGTCCACAGTGTAGAATGGGGGACCCAGCTAGGATCCATTGCACTCCCTGAGTTGAGAAGACAGAGCTGAGAGTCCAGATGGATCAAGGCAGCTAGAGTTCACAGAACTGAGATAGGAGAATGCTGCATAAAGAGAAAACTCCAGAGACCTGCAGAGGGTCCCCCTCAAGTATTCAGCACATAACTGATAGGCACATGCATGTGAAGAAACTGCCCAAAGCCACTCAAGTTGGGGGACAAAACCACTCAAGATGATCACAGGGAATAATGCCCGGTACTCACACAGGACCAGGAATAGTGCCTGTTTCTACCAGACAGGCCGAAATACCTTATGATTTACACAGCATTAGATACAGTACTCAAAAAGGTCTTGTCTCAGTAATGGAGAATAATCAGCTCTAGGTCATGCCTGACAAATCTTGAGAGTAAGGCCCAAAGTATCTGTTTCCAGGTAACTTAACTGTGTCAAAGAACAGAGCTCAAGAATATTTACAGAAATATAGAAACATCCAGCACTCAGCAATGGAAAATTAACAATTTCTGGCACCCAATCAAAGATTGCCAGGCATGCAAAGAAGTAGAAAAATATGAACATAATAAGAAAAAGGGATTAATTGAAACCAATCCAGTGGTGACACACATTTTGTTAATAGAATTAGCATAAATGTTTACCTTTGCTTTATTGGTTTAAAAAAAAGAATTAGTATGTATGGACATTAAAAATTATAACTTTATTACATATATCAAAAAAATAAGTATAGACATGGAAGATATATTTATGTGTATGTGTATATTATATATCCCAAATTTAACATTTAGAGATGATAATGAGTTTCTAAGATGAAAAATAAACTGGATAAGATCAACAGTGGCTTAGACATTGCAGAAGAAGAGATTTGGGAACTTAAAAACATAACAATAGAAACTATTCAAAATGACACAGAAAGAAAAAAATATATATTTTTAATGAAAAGAGCATCAATGAGCTGAGGGACAACAAATGGTATAATATATATGTAATTGGAGTCCCTGAAAAGAAAGGAGTCAGGGGCCAGAAAATATTTGAAAAAATAATGGCTCAAAAGTTTACCAATTTGATGGAAACCATAAACCCACATATCCAATAAGCTTAGTAAGCCAGGAACAAGAAACACAAATATACCAAGAAACACCGTAATCAAATTGCTGAAAGGGATAAAGAGAAAATCTTATAAGCAGCCAAAGAGAAAAGAAATTACTTATAAACGAACAGAGATAAGGACAGTGGCGTATTTCTCCTTGGAAACAATTCATTGAGCAAGATAAAGTACCCAGAAAGTTACCAACCCAGAAGTTTATACCCAGTGAAAATCTTTCTTTAAAAAAGGCCTTTTTGAAAAGCAATCTGGCAGCATCCATTCTACTGCAGAGAATCTGTCCCATATAACAAAAGCACCAGAACATAAGATGATTATTGTGGCATTCACAGCAGAATAATGATAGGTGAATGCCTATCAACAGGGGGATAGCAGAATAAATTGGGAAACATCCACTCCCACAGACTATCAAGTAGTCATTAAAAAGGATGAATTAGAGTTACACCACATGACTTAGAGGGCTTTCCACTTGGTATTGGATAGAAAGCAAGATTCAGATCATGTGTTTGATATCCCATTTGTATACAGTAAATGATCTTGGGAAAAGGAAACGTTATGTTGGCACTAAGTCATCAAGATTGCTCTGCCTTTATGTGTTCCTACTCCCAAGAAGTTCAGTTTCCTTTCCTCGTGCCTCCTTTCCCAGATTCCCTGACACTGCCTGTTGATGATAGGGAAGCCCAGCCAGAAGGTCATGGATGAGATCCAGGACATTAATTCACATACAGAATTTATTTGAAAATAATATTTAAACACATGACTGAGATAAGGCTTTTTCCCCATTTTTTTCATCCTAGCAAAGTTGGATGTATAATTATGGGTTTGAGTTGAGTTGTTTGAACATTACCATTAACTTCTGGGTTTGCAGCCAGTGAGGACCAGCCCGAGAAGCCTCACTTCGACTCTCGCAGTGTGATATTTGAGCTGGATTCGTGCAACGGGAATGGGAAGGTTTGTCTTGTCTACAAAACTGGAAAACCAGGTAAGGATCATTTATAAACATGGCCCTGTCGTTTGGCTATGGTCTTGCCAGACCTTGCTTGTCACCTGTCACACAAAAGGCACATGCCTCCTGGGATGCTGCCAGATCTCTTAAATGTGCTATGACCCAGAAAAAGCCCCTTTGATCCTCTGAGAATTCCCCCTCTAGGCTAATTGCTAGAGTCCTTTTATCCATCTTTATTTGTGAGTTACTGCAAAACAGTCGATGGGTTTGGGATAATAGATGAGTAGAAACTAAAAGTAGTAGTCATTTTGTTTATAGACTCCTATGGCAAATTCAGGCAATAGATAAACATCCAAGAAATAGATTATCTTTTATCTTTCTTTTATACTTCTATATCTAGGCCAATTAACAGCAATAAAAACCTGAATTACTAATAGACTTTCAAGATCCCAAATGGGAAATCAAAAGAAAAAGTTTCTGTGACCTTGAGCAGCAGCTGTACTTGGCCCATAACAACCTTGAAGACCTTAGTCTAGGGACTGTGAAACCACAGAACTGGATAAGGCCAAGCCCTCTTCAGGTAGCTCCTCAGGTAGAGGTGAGAAGATATACCAGGATTTACCTCTGGGGGAAGGAGAAATTGTCTCTAGCTGGAGGAATCTTTGCAAAGTAGCCTTTGAGCTGTATCTTGAATTATGGGTAGGAATTAGATATGGGGTGTGGAGGGGGATTTGGTGGTATAAAAAGTTTATCAAAGCAAAGGGACAAATGGGTAAACACCATGCCGTGGGAAAGTCCAACTGATTTAGGGGGAATGACAGGTAAGTTCAATTCATTGGGCCACATGATTCATCTAGGGGATGAGGAGATGAAGCCAGAAGGCCTATTGCTCCTTCTCACTCAGAGGTTTGAAAGCCAAGTAAAAGAGTTTGGACATCATGTAGAAGACAGTGAAGAATCAGTCAAGGTTGCTTAAGAGGATGATAGGATTCAAATGGAAATGTTTATGACCACAAGCAGTTTGGGCAGAGAAAGAGACTGGATGGATGACAGAGGCCACTTAGGGAGACGTTACAGCTATCTAGACAGCAGATGAAGAAGGATAGGGTTGAAGTAGTAAGGATAGAAGGTCAGGAACAGGTGTGAGGCAGGAGCTGGCATGATAGCACCTGCTTCACTTTGACGAGGACATCAGACAGTAGCACTGAGAGAATTCTCAGGAGTGAGCTGCTCTGAGCTCTTTCATGGTGGTTTTTTATAGCACTTTTGATTACTGAGAGATCTTTTCAGAACAGCCCAAGCCAGTCAGAGTTTCTCTCCATCAGGAAAGTGGAGACCACAGAATGTACTCAGTGGGGGAAAGGGGAGTGCTGATTACACACAGAAAAGGAGCAGCTGCTTCGATAGCCTGAATGTACTTCCAGATGGTGAGAGCCAGCAAAAATAGATCAACTAATCTATTTGCTCGGCACAGTGGCTCATACCTGTAATCCTACCACTTTGGGAGGCCAAAGCAGGAACATCTCTTGAGGCCAGGAGTTTGAGACTGGCCTGAGCAACATAGTGAGACCCTGTCTCTACCAAAAAAAATAAAAATAAAAAAATAAGCCAGGCATGGTGGTGTATGCCTGTAGTCCTATAGTCCTAGCTACTCAGGAGGCTGAGGCAGGAGAATTGCTTGAGCCCAGGAGTTCCAGGCTGCAGTGAGCTATGATGACATCATTACACTCCAGCCTGGATGAGAGTGAGACCTTGTCTCAAAAAAAAAAGTGTAGAAGAATGTCAAAGACCCTGGTAAAAGTGACCACCAGAGAATGAGACTGGGAGGTTATAAGGGGGGGAAAAGGGAGAACTTTTACATTTTACATCCTCTCTACTGGGATTTTTTTAAAACCATAAGTATATATCAACTTTATAGTTAAAAGGAAAAAAGTGTTAAGCTATCCCTTACCTTTTATTTCCTTTGCTATTTCAGCATTAGCACAAGACACTGAGATCTGGTTCCTGGACAGAGCATTATACTGGCATTTTCTCACAGACACCTTTACTGCCTATTACCGCCTGCTCATCACCCACCTGGGCCTGCCCCAGTGGCAGTATGCCTTCACCAGCTATGGCATTAGCCCACAGGCCAAGGTAAGGGAGGAACCACACTTGTCATCTTAAACTGTGGTGTGTATCAAAATCTTCTGAGAAGTGGTTAAGTTGCAGATTCCCCACTTCCCCATCTGATTCAGGAGATCTGGGGTGGAGCTATGGAACCTGGATTTCCAATAAGCAAGGCAGGTGACTCAAATGTAGGTGGACAACCTCACTTTATGCTGATCCAACTAAGTGGTTCCCAAACTTGATCCTCAGAATTACCTGGGGAGTTTTTATTTTTAAATATTATGGTGGGGCCGGGTATATTAGGTCCAATTAGTTGTTTTGGATTGGCAATACATACACAAAGGAAGAGTAAAAGTAAGTCTCTCATTTCCCTATTTTCCCATTGTACTTCCCCAGAGGCAGCTACTATTACTAGTCTCTTTTGTGCCCTTTCCAAGATACTCATTGCACTTAAAGCATACATACAGTTTTTGGTTCCTTTTTTCTAAATCACAAGTGTAATGTACTATCCACATTGTTCTTCACTTAACACCTCATTTTGGAGATATTCCCTTCCAGTACGTTTAGAGCTGCCTTGACCTTTTCAGTGTCTACAGAGTATTCCATTGTATGGGTGTGCCTCATTGTTATTACAGGTCTGGGCACCATTTCAAACACACGGATGCCAGGTATACAACCTGGTATACAATCTAGTTTGAAAACACCAAGAACTTTGGACTGGAGTGAGCTGGTCTGGGCTCCTTCATGATCGTATCTCACAGCCCTAACTTAGCATTAAATTAGGGACTTGGCTCCAGCCCCACTTCCCTATGTATTCATCTAGTGGGCTTCATCTTCCTCAAATGTCACATGATGATAACATCCATCTGGTCAACATTATGAGGTGGTTGTGACCAGTGAAAAGTCATTAAATGTGGGTGCCCTTTGCCCTCAGCTGCCTAGAAAGCCAGTAGGGAACAGAGTACCAACACACACAGCTTCTCTCAGCATGAACTTCTCCTGGGGGAAGGGTGCTCACCTGAGGGGTGAGTAGCTGATGTGAGAGCAGAACAATTAGAAGGACACTGTCCCCTGGTGATTTGAGATTTAGCATACCAGGCTTGGAGCTCACTGGATCAGAAAGAAGGAAGTGTACTCACATTCTGGTTCTTGTATGCCTTTATTTTAAAGGTTATGAGATCTTGGCCGGGTGCGGTGGCTCACCCCTGTAATCCTAGCCCTCTGGGAGGCCGAGGCGGGTGGATTGCTCAAGGTTAGGAGTTCGAGACCAGCCTGAGCGAGACCTCGTCTCTACCAAAAATAGAAATAAATTATCTGGACAACTAAAAATATATATAGGAAAAAAAAAATTAGCCGGGCCTGGTGGCGCATGCCTGTAGTCCCAGCTATTGGGGAGGCTGAGGCAGTAGGATCGCTTAAGCCCAGGAGTTTGAGGTTGCTGTGAGCTAGGCTGACGCCACGGCACTCACTCTAGCCTGGGCAACAAAGTGAGACTCTGTCTCAAAAAAAAAAGGGTTATGAGATCTCAAAGCAATGTGTGTGTCTTACCAGGGATGGATAGAATCTGTCATTTTCACTTAAAGGAAGAATTAATAGATCTTTGAGGCAATTTTTCATAGAAACTTATACTCTTCTCTCTTTAGTGGGGATGTCGGGGTAGAGAGCTGGGATCAGAAGCAAACAAAGAATGGCATTTCTCCTTTGAATTGTGACCCTCTCTCTCATTTCTGCCTTATAGCAATGGTTCAGCATGTATAAACCCATCACCTACAACACAAACCTGCTCACAGAAGAGACTGACTCCTTTGTGAACAAGCTGGATCCCAGCAAAGTGTTTAAGAGCAAGAACAAGACCTTAATCCCAAAGAAGAAAGGGCCTGTACAGCCTGCAGGTGGCCAGAAAGGGCCCTCAGGTCCCCCCACTCCCTCCACTTCTAAATCATCTTCTGGCTCTGGAAACCCTGTCCGGAAATGAATACCTCCAGCTTTTCACCAGCTCCATAGCGGCAGTTCCCATGCACAGATGGCCCCACCCTCAGATTCTGTGAATGGAACCATAGGCTTCTTCCCCTCTCAGTGGCCAAATCCTAGGCCTTCCCCCCCACCCCCCGCCCCGACATTATCCAGGAGTTGGAAGGGCATACTGAGGTCTCCCCAAGAGTTCCTCCCACAGCTACATGGTACTGTCCTGTCTCCAGAAGCAATAGAAAGTTTTGGATCTATCTTGGCCAGATAGATCTGAGAATTAGCTGAGACCTTTGTTCTGTTTCTGTACCCAACCCTCAATCCTTTAATGTGATTAGGTAAGCCCCACCCCCGGCAAAGAAACCACTGGTTTTGACCCATGAGGCATTAGAACTTTGCTGTTCAACCAGAAGCCACCAGTTGCATGGGGCTATTTAAATTATATGCAAATTCATTTCCTCGATTGCATTAGCTACATTTCGTGTTAGTAGATTCTGTATTAGCACAAAGATATGCAACATTTCCATCATGACAAAGTTCTGTTGGAGAGCACTGGATTAGAATATGTTCATACTGTTCTTCCTCAGATCAATTGTTGTTGTTAGATAGATGTTGGTGTCTTAATTTGATGGGTCATAACGTTCCATGAAAATTCTTTAAGATAACAAGTATACATTCTTTATATCCTTTACTGCAAACATATTTCGCTCTGCTCATTTCTTTTTCAGTATCCTATAAAGTTTGTCTTGCCAGTTTCCTCTTAAGTTTCTTGCTTCCAGTTTTGTGTTGGGATGTTTGTACATTTACCAAAGTTAATTTTTAAAAGAGAGGTACTTCCGTTGCACTTTATTCTAACCATTTAAAAACAAAACTCCCAAACATTGGTTTGCAGGCCTCTTCAGTAAGGAGTTTTGATGAAGCCAGTCACTGTTAACAAAAGCTTTCCACTTGCTCTGCCTGCCTATTCTCAGCTCTGAGTTGTCCAGCCCTGGCCTTCCTTAGGACAAGCCGTCTCCTGCCTAGAACAGCGTAGGGTTCCAAAAGTTCCTTTGGAAATAAGTTGCCTGTAATCCAGAGATCATTTTCCCATAGACACATAGGGGTATTAGGCCTCCAGCTAGCCCACATATGCTTAATATTTGACACAAGCTAAATCTGAATTTACCTAGTACACCTAATAAAATTTCTGTAGAGAAGAGCACTCAAATTTTCACTTAGGAATGTCTGTTTCCTTCCTCTACAGCGCCAGCAGTGGGCAGAAGCAAGGCTTTCACTCTACTCTCCAGGAGGGAAAGTAGGAAATCACCCACCCAGCCCTAAGGTCCTTGGGTAGCTACAGTTTTTGTGCTCAAGTCCCAGAGGTTGGAGAATGAAAAGTTCGGAGGGATGAGGTGCAGGAGTCTGTACTATCTGCACACTTCAATCCCAACTGGCTCTCTCTTTCCTGACTTCTCTCTACCACAGTGATTGGCAGGCTTCTTTCCTTTGCACTACCTCTAGGGTTCCCCTCTTCCGTGACGCCCTGGGGGACTAAAAGTAGGCCCCAGGATTTTCCACCTGCACTTTTGTTCTGAAACATTGAGTATCTATGAAGTTTTAAAATTTTTGTTTTGATTGTTGACAATAGTGATAAATATTCATGAAAATGAGGCTTCAATCCTCCCTCCACCTATCACTTTCTGTAGCCCCTGAGGAAAACCAAGGTGAAGAGTTGGCCTTCAAGGATCAAAAACTGTAGCTGGCTGCTTCCTTATTTTTGTAATAGTTGAAAGTCTTGAAATATTAATGCTCAAAAGTCTTTGGGAGCATAAGCTGAACTTCATGTTAACAGTTTATTCAGTTGCTTTCAAATATGTGTACTTCAGCCATTCTGATTCACTTCAAATGGAAAATGTTTAAAGTAACAATACCTCTTACCTTTGCAATCCCAAAACTAACCATTTACAATTCAGCATGGCCATTTAATCGTTTGTGTTTTTTAACCATGACATGACTCTATCAAATCTTCCCTAATTTAGGAGACATTTTGGCCCTTTTAATTGCTTAGATTATAATACTTCAAATGTTAAGTGTGCAACAGTTCATGGAGTGGGAGAAAAGGATACAGAGAGAGACCAAGTTTTAAAAGAGAAATAGCTGGAGTTTAGTCTTCCAGAAGTATTTTTTGGGGCCAGAACTGATCAAATCACAGGGATAACTGACAGCACCAGGTAAGAGATGGTCATGTCATCTTCCATTGGAGCCCCTGAGTTATAGTACTTCCAAATCAGTCCTGGTCCAGTTCTAGTTTCCACAAGTAAAGCAGCAGAGGAACGAAGAGAGCAGTGGTGCCCTTAAAATCAGTGGCAGTCACGTGGGAATCCTCAAGAGGCTGTCTAGGAAAAGGGATTATGATGAGGAACTACTCAAGACCTGCCTCAGAAGGGGCAGGGTAGTGAGGAGCAGGGCCAGCTACCTAACATGCAGGATTCAGTGGAAAATGAAGACATGGGCCTCTTGTTCAGAAATCAGGAAAACAGTGCCATTACAGGTACTAAACATACAATGGTTTTCCTTTCTTCTGGGGTGTCTCTCACAACTTAAAATGGTGTCTTTTATTTGCTATTTAATGCTGTTGTAAGAAAAATTAAAATTTTACATTACTAGCGTGTATTTTACTATTCATCTTTATACAATTTTTGTACAATTCCAGTTTTGAATGAAAATGAGCATTTAAAGTTATGTAGAATCATGAAAATTACACTTTGTATTTTATACCTTATGTATACATGCTGTATGCATATGTGGTTCATTCTTACCAGAACAGTGGAAAAACTGCCCAAAATTAGCTCAACTGTTACTATTTCACTTCTTGATATGTGCACATTTTATCAACACTGTCTTCAACTTACTGATGAGTAAGGGAGAAAAAAAGAAAACGGAACTATGGGCTGCCCTGTGTTTTCATTTGTGTCATCATTTTCAGCATAAGTGGTTGGCTAGTACAGGAACTTAACATGAGTAAGAAAAGATATGATAGGGCTCCATGGTCACTGGCATTCTTAGAATGCCATTGCCTTTTTTCTGTGTTCCAAGCAAGTCTGGTTCAAATGGAAAGTGTGGCCTCTTGGGGTTCTCAGGACCACCACTTAGTTGTAGACCTAAGATGTTTACCTTGTACTCACTTTGAATCTCGCTGAACTCTGACGCATCGGGGGTCCACCGGAATTCTGTGCTCATGGGGCATCACAAAGGTTACATGTAAACGGGGCAGTAAGGCACGCTGGACACACACATACCTCATCTGCTCATGTGCATGCTCCATTGTCCCATCAGACTGCATTTACATAAGTTCAAAGATACAATGAAGAATTTCAAGATACTGACAGAAGAGCACTAAACCAGGGGTGAAGTCACTCCAAGTATGGGCCCTGTGTGACTGCACAGGTCACCCACCAGTGAAGCCGGCCTTCATGAAGGAGGAAGGGAGCCCTTATGGCAAAAGACTTAACATGGAGGTAAGAGGAGAAAAAAACACCCATGGATTTATGTTTTGAAACTAAACTAAAGCAATTAAAATGGCAGTGGGCTCTACTATAAATCAGTTGCCCAGGGAAAAGACACTAGGCTGGAATCACAAAATGAGGATAAATGGCAGACTGCGTCACGATGCATTGATGTGGTTAGGGCTATACGTAAAGTGCCACACCATCATGCTGCTTTCAGGGAAGTAACCAAGCCCAAGATAGGAAGGAAAAGGGGCAGTTTGCACATGATGATCCACAGAATCTGCCCATTAAAGCTGACATGCACCAGTGTCACAGGAGCTGTGTGTAGAAAGTAAGGTACCCAAATCCCCCTCCAGACCTGCTAAATCAAAATTGCCAGGAAAGGTTCCAGGTATCGGGATTTGTAATCAACTGAAATGGTGACAATGATGCTCACCAAGTCTGAAACTTGCTACTTAGGGGGTCTGGATAATTTTGCTTTTATTACACGGAGAATAATTCAAAATCTGTTTTTTATCTAGTAAAGTATAAAGACTGGAATAGAATGACAAAGGAAACTTTTTATCTTCTGTGGAAATACATGTATTTTTTCTAAACTTTTTATTATGAAGGATTTTAAACATTTACAAAGATAATATAATGAATCCCTTGTATCCATTACCCAGTTTCAACAGTTATCAACTCGTGACCAATCATGTTCTATCTATACCTCTATTTACTTCTTCAGGGTAAATAGAAATGCAAATTTAAACCACAAAGCGATACCATCTTATACTAGTCAGAATGGCTACTATTAAAATATCACATCAGGTGTGGTGGCTCATGCCTATAATCCTAGCACTTTGGGATGCCAAGGCAGGAGTATCTCTTGAGGCCAGGAAGGAGTTCAAGACCAGTCTGAGCAACATAGCAAGATGCTGTTTGTACCAAAACCACCAAAAGTCAAAAAACCGCGGCCTCAAGTCCCCAACCCCAGCCCCACAAAGAGCTGTGAAAGTTTAAAAGCATTTTCAGAGGTCAGGCACAGTGGTTCACACTCATAGTTCTGGCACTTTGGGAGGCTTAGTGGGGAAGGTTGCTTGAGGTCAGGAGTTAAAGACCAGACTGAGCAAGAGCAAGAACTCCCCCGCCCCACCCCAAAAAAAAACAAAAAAGAAAGAAAAAGCATTTTAGGCAGATGCCATCAATATTAGAGGGCAGGGTCTCTTTCTGAAGGGAAATGAGATTTTTCTGGTTAATTTTCTAAAAGAGCAAAAGCCAAGCCTTCTGGTTAGGCTGGCCCAATTGAATAGTCCATGTACTTCAGTGACCTGTCATAATACAGGAGGCACCTGCTGCTGACGCTGGAACACAAGGCATCCTGCTTACCTTGTGGTTGATTTAATGTGATGTCTGTAACACACTATGCGCATCCGCTGTGGAATTATCTTTAAATATTAAACCAAAACCCATTTCCTCCTATTTCTACCTGAACCATATAACTTATACATAATATCAAAATGAATAGAAGAAAATATGCAATGGAAACTGGCTGTTGAAACTGGTTCCTCTAATGGGAGCTGAGGAGCTGAGTGTGTATCTGCAGACTTTGGGGACTGGCCACAAGCAAAGACCTGGTGACATCAAGCCCCTCTTTTCAAAGATAATAAATAGTGCTCATTAAGAGAACATTACGGGCTTACGCCTTCCTTGATTAAGTATCAGCAACCTGAATGACCTCTCACCATATCCATTCACCGATCAGAGTGGGAATCATTCCATCAACAATTCACAAAGAAAGCTTGTGCTTCTGAACATTTCCTACTTGTACCAAAGGTAGATGGATAGGTGGATGGATGTGGGGATGGATTACCAGTTACTTATAATTGATGTGAAATTTGCACGTGATTACCAATCCCAAACAAAAGGAGTTTACACAGTGCTGCCACCTGGTACACAACCCAGGCCTCCAGGACTTCTCAGCTTGGTCAAGGTGGGATTGGCTGGCTCCCCACCCCCCAGGCCCACCCCTGGTTCAGTCTCTGCTGCATGTTTTGAGTATAGCTGACTACTGATAACCAACTTGCAGCTATTTTAAATGTTCTAAAAGAACAAAGAAACAACAAACCAGTGAGTTAGACCAGGATAGATCATTTCCTATCTTCTGTCCTTGGGGAAAATTATTCAACATCTCTCATCCTGCTTCTTTATATGAAAAATGAAAATGCAGAGTGGCTATAAGGATTCTATTAAATATACATCAACTGCTCATGCAGAGACGACTTCAATAAATATTTTAACTATTTTTAAAAAAATCACTCAGAAAGTCCATTTTCGCTCCATGAATTGCCTAGCAAACAACTGATTTTTCCACCAAACAGGCTGCCTTTTTTTGACAAAATTGATGGTGCATTTTAATGTCATAGACCTTCACTGAAAATGCAAAGACATTTCATCCTGTATCTTAGGCAATTTGGTGTTTTTATTTTTACTTCTCTGATAAAATGATTTCTGATGCCTGGTCATGTCTAACTTCTTTAAAAAAATAAATAATGATTTCTGATGAAAAACCTAGAAAGAGCTGCAGAGTAGTTGATAAACTAAAATTCTAATTTTAGTTGATGACTATCTCCCAGGCCCCCAGGTCAGATCCCTAAGGGGAAGGATCTCTTTTATCCCAGCCAGATCCCAGTGCCTGGCACAGGATTACCTCCATAACAACAGGCCCTCGGATCACATTTGTGGTGGTTGTATAGTTTCGTAGGGCTGCCATAACACGTTACCACAGCTTGGTGGCTTAAAACAAGAAATTTATTTTCTCATAATTCTGGAGGCTGGAAGTTCAACGTCAGCTTTACTGAGCCGAAATCAAGGTATCAGTGGGGCCATGCTCTCTCTGGAGGCTCTAGGGGAGAATCTGTTCCTTGCCTCCTCCAGCATTTCTTGGTTTGTGGCCACATCACTCCAATCTCTGCTTCTGTCTGCACATTGCCTTCTCTTTTGTGTTTATCAAATCTCCCTCTGCCCTTCTAAGAACACTCATGACTGGATTGTGGACATACCCAGATAATCTCCCTGTGTTGAGATCCTTAATCACATTTGCAAAGACCTTTCCCTTAAGGTAACACCTACAGGTTCCAGGGATTAGGACCTGGTATCTTTGGGTGGCTGCTATTCATCCCACTCCTATGGTGGCATTTGGTAATACACCATCTCAGGGCCATGAGCATGGAAACAGTGGATTTGGGAGCCACAGACAATGTGGAGGTCACCCACAGACCAGGAGCCTGGAAACCAACCTCCTACCCCTAGCCCCAGCTCCTGCTCCTGCTCGGTGTTAAACAACAGACTTGGAAGAGAACAAAACCGGGTCTTCAGCTCCCCAAGGCCCTGTGTACTATTCTCCTCCACCTCCAAATCATTTTTTAAACAGAAAGAAAAAACCATAATGTTGCAAAGAAAACAAAAACCTAGTCATCTTTAACAGAAAAGTATTTGCTTTTCTTTACTTTCCCAGCAGTTTTGTAATTTCATTCCATATTAAGACACAGAAGCTAAGACATTCAAGCAAGAATATTTATGGTAATGACCAGAAAGATTAGCAATAGTTTCTCATAAGTGTAAGAATGCCCCTCAAAGGTCTATCTAGAGAACTTTACTATCCTGAATTAAAAATTGCTAATAGAGGTTGCCAGAATGAGTGGCCACAAGAAAGGAGGAAATGAGCAATAGGTAAAATCCTTCAGTTTCACTAAAAACTACTAAACCACTCAGTTTAAAGATGCAGACTGATTTTTCTTATAGGCTCTTCTAGGCCTTTTTGATAGATAGAATCCCTCAGTGGAATTGAAAAATCCAAAGGGAAGAGAAATGATCCAGAGCAGAAGGTTCTAGAGCTGCCCTGCAACCAGGGCTCACAGGGACTCCCACTGGAACTTCATTTATACACACACACATACATACATATGATACGGGGTCTCGCCATGTTGCCGAGGCTGGAGGGCAGTAGCTACTCACAGGTGTGATCATAGTGCACCACAGCCTCAAACTCCTGGACTTAAGTGATCCTTCTGCCTCAGCCTCCCAGGAAGCTGGGACTACAGGTGGGCACCACTGTGCCTGGCTCTCAGTGGCACATCTTGATGGCCCCTTGACATTTGTGCACAGGGCCTCTGGACTCACCTCCTGTAGCATGTCTCTTGCCACTGAGTTGGCAGGCATTTCTCTGGGTGAACAAGAGAGAGATGGCAAGAGCTGGTCCCTTACACCACTTCTCTTGTTCCTCCCATATTACTAGGCATGAAAAAATGTTCAGGCCACTCAGTTGCCACCTCCTCCTGGTGTTCAGGATGGGCAAGGTCGAGGCTTGGTTTTCTGGGTACACAGCATGAAGAACGCTTTGCTCCAACACGTCCTAGCTTCTCGGTTACTTGATAGTGATTAAAAACTAGTTCTGTCTTAGGGAATTATATTTGGTTTTGCTAAGTTCTCAAAAACACCATCTTTAGTCTCTAACTCCAACCTACCCCAGGGGGAAAAAAAGGGGGGTGGGGAAATTTACCTGTAGCTTAGTAGTTTCCAAACTTGTCTTCATATTAGAATTAGGAAGATGGAGATGAGAAGATCTTTTAAACATTCCAGGCCTCACTCCAGACCAATTAACTCACCATCTCTGGTGGTGACACTGAGATTGTAGTTCTTAAAGCACAGGTGAGTCCAATAAGCAGACCAGGCTCAAACCACTGCCCTGTCTTATTCCCATACTACAGTGGGACTATTCAGGATACTGTTACCTGAGTTGCTTTTTGATCCCTAAAATGAAATTAACATTACACTTATTCAGCCACTTCCTTCTGAACGTGACCTTTTATTCTAAAGCAACAACTCAGCAGAATACCAAGGACCCCCCAAGAGGGTGTCAGTGTATTTGTTCATTAAACAGTGTGACAAAATGCAGCTTCCTTTTGTTTGTAAATCACTATCCCGTGTGATGCAGCTATCATCCCGTGTCTGTCTTCAGGGCCAAGGCAACAGCCAAATGCTCTCACAAACTATTAAACCATAAGCAGAAATACCACACATGCTATTTGGAACCATAAAGAAAATGCATAGTAATACCCTGTATCTCCTTTTCAATAACGTGGTTATATAAACTCAATTGTCTGTTCTATAGAGACCTAATACTTACAGTTCCAGGCTCTCCTGGGGTGTTCACATCCATCATGTATTTGACAAATGCCTGCTTGAAAGAGCTCCCTGCCTCTCAATCAGTAAGGATGGAACAGAGGTGGGGACACAGTCCCAGAGGCCTATGCAGTGGATATATTTACCTTTAGCTTTTTAGGCAATACTACTGCATACTGTCTATAAATCTTGTATGCCCAGATTTAGGAAAGCAGAGTCACAGAGGTTTTGAAAACGAGGCAAAGATGGAACTAGTGATGTGATGATCATTCAACTCCTCCCTGTCCCCAATACCTACCGCAGTTATTTACCTTTTCCTGTTTTTGGAGACAGAGGTTCTTCATGGGGAACCACGTGACCTGAGGGGCTTCTGGGGAAGGCTTGGGCACTACCTGGGCCTCCTCAGCAGTGCCCACAGCAGCTCCCCCTCTGATCTTAACTCTTGACCTGCACTGGACAACCAACCAAGTACCGTCACGTGCTGCGTAATGACATTTCGGTCAATGACGGACTGCATAAACAGTGTCCCATAGATTATAATGGAGCTGAAAAATTCCTATTGCCTAGTGACATTGTAGCTGACATAACATTTCAGTGCACCATATTACTCATGTGGTTATGGTGATGCTGGTGTAAAAAAAACTACTGTGTTGTCATTTGTATAAAAGTGCACCTTAATGTCCTAGGCCTTCATATTCATTCACCACTGTCGCTGACTCACTCAGAGCAACTTCCAGTGCCCTATATAGGTGTACCATTTTCATCTTTTACCCTGTATTTTGACTGTACCTTTTCTATGTTTAGATACACAAATATTAATACTTAACCATTGTGTTACGATTACATTGAGTATTCAGTAGAGTAACATGCCGTACGGGTTCGTAGCCTAGGAGCAGTAGGCTATGCCATCTGGGTTTGTGTAAATACACTCTGTGAGGTTTGCACAACAGTGAAATCACCTAACAGTGCAATCACCTAACAGTGCATTTCTCAGAACGTATCCCCACTGTTGAGTGATGCATGACTGTACTAAGTGTGCAACCTAAGGTTCTCTGGAGACAAAGCTTTGAATTTCCATTTTGTTTTGGTGACTTAGCAAAGTTTTTGAGAAAACTCATTTTTACTTAAGAGGCAAGTGAGCTGCAGAATAATTCAGATTTGTAAAATGCTATTCTAATTTTTGCTTCAGCATCACAACAGAGCAAAACCAACCACATGGGTAAGGTGATCTATATTAGGTTAGCCATGGCCAACATGTCCTGCAACAAAGACTTATACCCAACTAAATCAGGAGTTTCAAAGAGCACATTGCTGATGATACTCGCTCTATTAACAAAATAAAACCCAAAGGGCCTGAAGGCCTTTCCATGCAAGGGTGTTTCTGATGAAATGGAGGAGAGGTTTCTATTCCAGAGAAGGCAAGCCTGTGAAGCTAAGGCCCTATATCCTGGGGAATAAGTTTCTCATCATGGCATTAAACTCTATTTATTTAGTATTTGAAACACGGTGTACATTTACGTATTTGTATAAACATTTAGTACATCTAAAATCCACAACTGGTAAACAATCTGTGCTTTCTTTTGTGTACAAGTTTGGAGTTTACATCCAGATATTCTGGTGTTGTGGAGACCCAGTCTGTGAATCTAATCAAATTGCCTCATATTACCATAATAACTGTGACAGAAGTGATTTGCTCCTCGAAGGGGCTGTTCCTTGCCCAGAAAAGGTGTCACACTTTGGAACAAATAAACCAGGTGTCAAGGAATCAAGAGAAACAGCTGACACGATGGAGGAATTATGTGTGCATGACACTCCTGGGGATCCAAGTCAATGCGTGGCAGGCACCACAAGCCATGTGGCGACACCTACAACCGAGCACTGCCTTTCTGAACCATCGGATGTTTGGGTCAGGTCTCCCTCCCTCCCGCGGGAGGAGTTCTGTCCGACAAGAGCTTGTCCTCTGCTCAGCACACTTCTTGGGGTGCCCCACGAGTGTCAGAGCTGCAACTCCGATGTGCCAACCAAGCCCAGGGCTCTGGCTTCTTCTGGAGTCAGGCCGCTCTTCAGGGTCCTCCGCACTGCAGCAGCACCCGCAGATCACAGCCAGAGGGAGGAGAAGAGAAGGAGATATTAGCAGTGAGGCTTACGGCAGTCGGTGCACCAGTTCCTGCCTCTCCCCAAGGACTCCTAGGAAAGCCAGAGGGCCCACACTCTGCACCACTCTGCTCCTGCTGATGTCACCTGGCTGTCTGCCTGCTAGGGTGCAAAAATCTTGGGGCTACAATAGGCTGACCTGAAGATATCATGGGCACTGAGCTGGAGAGCTGAGAGGAGTTGGGGGGACGTGTAAAGAGGGGAGAAGGGAGGAGAGGCTCACCCTCACTAGGTTTCCAAGAAATGGGTGCAAACCGCAGAAGTACAGATGGCATGCTGAGACCTCAGCATCTGCCTAACATAAGGAGCATATCAGAGCTGGAAAAGAAATTCCAGAGCACTGGAAAATGTGAGTTGCAGTGATACAAATTGGGTAAGATAATAACTAGTGCATAATCAAAGGGCCTCCAGAGGCAATGACGAAAATAACCAGTGACTCCCTGCAGAATGCATGCCAAGGAGCAAACTGCCAAACAACTTCTGGGTGAATGTGTCGGGTGTTTTGTATGAAACACGCAAGGCTCAAGAAAGGCCAATGACCACCTTCATTGGGGGTTACGACTGACAATTGGTGGGATGCTCATTATTTAACTGATTTAGAATTGGCTGGTGTTTAGCTTGACATCATGGTTTTGCCCATTGATCAATTTCAACGTCAAAATAAAGGCTGGCTAAGGGTGAATGAGGAGGCAGCTGCCCTTCCCAAGACAAATCTTTTCATTCGAAAGGTTGACTAATTACATTTTCCTTAATTTACAAATTATATTTGGTCTACTGTGTATTTCTTTAAAGGTCATACAGAGTTTGGGGGTATTTATTCTATTTTTTAGAAGAGGCATGTTATGGATCTTGCCTAAATCCCAAATCAGCCAGAGTCCCTTGGACGATCAGGGCAGGCTGTTGATCAAAGTCTGAACAAGGTAAAGCTCACCTTAGTGTCTTCTTGTTTCCTTTGCCAGACCCACCTCCCCCTTCATCTCTTCCCCGCAGGCCAGGGCCCCACACCTCATGGGTCTGCAGGCAACACCCCGTAGTCTATGCCTCCCCACCATTCCCTGAACAAAAGCTCACTTAGCCTGAAGACAAAAGAGCTGAAAGACCCATGCCCACGGTAGAAAGAATGGAAGCTAATATCTACTAATAAATGGTTCCTTCTCTCCTAGGAATCAGCACTTTGAACAGGGGCCAACATCTACTCCATCAACAAATCAATCAACAAATAATTTATGGAGAACCTACCATGTACTCAGGATTTAACTCAAGGAATCAAAACTCTTAAGGAAAACTCACAGACATTAAGGATGGATTTTTCAAAAGACACAAGGTTGTGTGGTGATGGGTACCCTCAAATCATACCACCCCACACTACTGCACTTCCAAGCCTAGCTTTGGGCCCCAGAGCCATCCATACACAGCTGCTCTTGCACTAGCTCACCCTCCCCCGACCCTTTGGACTCCAGACCAAGTGTCTAACTTGACTAGACAAAATGTTTGGCTCCAGAGTCTCAGCTGGAGGCAGATGACATTTAACTGAGTCATGGAATTCATTCTATGGGGCAGCAGTAAAAACACTAGTTTATAATAACCTTTTATGTTCTTTAAACACATCTTAAAATGTTTGTTAAAGAAAGATAACAATTGTAATAGCAGAAAATAAGATAAAATCTCTCTCTTGAGCAAGAAAGACCCCTTGCTGAGACCTCTTAAGCATTTACAAAATACTGCCTAAAGAAGCCCATGCTGCACTAGCTGAGCATCTTAAATTCCATTAGCTGCAGAAGAAAGCATGGACATGAGTCTGTGAACCACAATCTTTGTGCATTTAGGTATATTTCTTGGCTGAGTAACTATAGAAGACCTCACAGATTGGTGGGCATTTTACCCAAGAAGGTACTTAAAGATGCTTCCTTAACACTTTTATTCACACATTTGCCTTAGTCCTGTAATTGTCGTGTTCAGTTCATATAAATAATAAGGACCCTAACACTTTATAGCACATATAATAACCTCCTAATGGCTATGGGCATTGGGCCAGCCTATCTGGGACAGGGTCAGAGAACAGAACAAAGCTAAACTGTACCACATCAGCCTCGCTGCCTGACAGCAAAGAGGCTGTGCCCTCTCCCTTCAGGGGCGTACTCAGTTTTGATGCTCCAAGCCACTTGGGAACCTCACCCAGCCCTTCCTCACCCCTCCACCCCAGGCACATGTGTCCCTGATGTGGGGAAAAGCCAGTGTAGGCTTAGTTCCCTTTGCTTGGCTCACAAGTCCCTGAAAATTTGAGTATTCATAGAAAAATCTCCGCCATTTATGGGATCCTACTTTCTGTGGACCTTCATAACAATTCAGATACATTCACTTAGAAATGTATTAACCCCTTAGCGTAATGAAAAGACCTTGAGAATCTGAACCCTCAATTCACTTTATCACTTGAAAGAACCTGTGAAATGAAAGCAATCACCTGAAATCAGTTTCCCACCCTGATTCAAGTCACGCACAGAAAGGGCCCCTTTGGGTGTCCCTTCATCCATCTATCTGCTCACCAGTTCATTTGTCATTTAGCAGATGTCACCTGAACATCGACCCTGAGCCAAGTGTTGTGATTAGAGCCTCTGGGTCACGGGGGCAGGGACACAGTGTGAGGAGAAACGCTCAGGGCAGCATACCAGGTCCGGACAGGGAGCTGGCTCCCACTCAGAGGGTTTCCAGAAAACAAAAAAGGGCTGGGCTAGGAGAACGGGCAGACCAGCAAACAGGGGCTGGTAGGATATAGAATTGCACAGTCAACTTGTACGGTAGAAACAACTCTCCCACCAAATGGAGGGAGTTCTCGAGTCCAAATGGGGTGAGGTGGGGGCTCACGGTCCGGTAAGATCACACCTGCCCTCTCCACTCCCTGTTCCTACATCCCGCTTGAGCGCTCTGGCTGAATGGAAGCTGCTCTCCAGCCTTTCACACGTGACGGCCTTCCCTCCCTGAAGCTGCTTAGCGGAAAACAGACTGGAAACCTTTTGTCCCCACCTGCCTCACAGCTCCGCCATGGACAGCGAGAGTCAATCTGATGGCACCAGCAGCCGCTCTGTGTCCAGGCACTGGTGACAGCTCCCAGGATGCTGAAGTGACAGCAGGGGGATCTGACCCACGGCACCTCTGCGGTCAACATGCAGCACAGGAGTATCCAGGGACTCAAGGAAAAACCACAAGTTTTCTTTTTTTTCTTACTGGAAATGAAAAAGTGTCTTAATCCTATAAAGTGCTCTTTGCTGAATCTGAGAACAATGGCAATGGCAGCTGCCATTTACTGAGTGTCTCCATAGATTGTTTCCTTTAATCTTTATGGAAGCTCTATCGGGGAGATAACAACAAACTCTGTTGTAAGCAAAGTGCAGCACAGAGAGGTCAAGTCACTGGTGCAAGGGCACACAGTAAGTGGTAGGGAAGGTTTTCAGCCAGGATGTTGGATCACAGCCCATGCTGGAAACAGTCACATCCTCCTGCTACCTGGCAGGGAATTTTTTTTTCTTTTAAGAGACAAGGTCTTGCTCTGTCGCCCAGGCTAGAGTGCAGTGGTGCAACCATGGCTTACTGCAGCCTCAAGCTCCCGGGCTCAAGCAATCCTCCTGCCTCAGCTTCCTGAGTAGCAAGGACTATAGGTGCATGCCACCATGCCCAGCTAATTAAAAAAAAATTTTTTTTTTTTTTTAGAGAAGGAGTCTCACCGTGTTGCTCAGGCTCGTCTTGAACTCCTGGCCTTAAGTGACCCTCTCAACTAGGTCTCCCAAAGTTCTGGTATTACAGGCTGGCAGGACATTTTCTGACAATCTTTCTCATCAGTGGGAAATTGACCAAGCTTTACTTCCGCGTCCCAGAAGTCCATTTGTGCTCTTTCACCTTTGGATCACTGCTAGATGTTTTGTCCTTTTTTTGCACATAATATCAAACATGATTTTGAAAATATGTTTTTTGATTTTTTTTAAATCCCTAAGATTCTGAAGATTTTCTGTTTCCTTCCAGGTAGAACAGGAGCAGTGTGTCTAGGATTAAACTAATGTCAGAACTTCAAGATGCCTTAAATGTCCGTGTCTTGGTTAGGTCGTCACTGGCCCTGCTGCTGTCCCCACACTGCCCATTTGTCCTCTCTACTTTTCCAAAGTGCCAAGGTCATGAAATGAACCCCACAGATGAGAGGAGACTAAGGAGACATCATGGCTAAATGCAATGTGGTGTCCTGGGTAGGATCATGGAGCCAAGAGAGGACCGTAGTGGAAACACTGGTGAAATCTGAATAAAGCCTACAGTTTAGTTAATGGTACTGTACTAATGTTATTAATAATTTCTTAGTTTTGATCAATGGCCCCATGGTGACGCAAGGTGGTAATGTTAGGGGAAGCTGGGGGAAGGATACAAGGCAACTCTCTGCACTATTTTTTGTAACTTTTCTGTAGGTCTAAAATTCTCTCAAAATAAAATATTAAAACAATAAAAACCTGGGATGATAAAAAAAAGAAGAGGTTCCCCAACCTGGTTGACTTAAACTCAACTTCTGGGACTTACCCCAGACACACTGAACAAGAGTCTTTGGAGAGGCCCACACACTGCGTAGTAACCTTCCCCAGGGGATCAGATGGCCAGCCAGTGTCTTAAATCACTGCCCTCTGAGACACAGGGAAAGGCAGGGCCCTCAGAAGGTGACAACTTTTGTGGTGATAAGGTTGAAGTCTCTAAGTTCCGCCTAACACAAAATGAAGTGCACTCACAGAGACGGCTCTCAGGCATTCCCGTGGCGTTGGGCACTTCCTATCAGCACTGCTCTGGCTGTGCTGTCCTTGGCTTTGCAGAGGCCCTACAACATTTTTCGTCCTGTCACTGAGGCTACATTAGCATCCAGAGCTCCTTAAACAACTCTCCGGTTCCCAGGTAGGAACTGAACAGAAAGCAGCTGAAACGCAAAAGCTGACTTCCTCCTATGAGTTACATCATGGGTGAGCGAAGGGAGAGCATGGAGTTTGGCCGGGAATGAAGCAGAAGTTCTCTCCATTGCCTGCTGGGAGAGCCTCCCTAAACTCGGGGAAGTTTACAGATAAGACGGAAGGGTGGCTCAGGAAGCCACAGACTCAAGAGTTTTTAGCAATATTTTAAGTTCTAGGTAGGACAAAACTGCCTTCCCGCTTTGCAGATTAAGTCTAGCTCATCAATTCTCTGTCTGGGGTGTCACCACAACACTACCAAGTGCCTTGCTGACGATGCTGCCTTCACGTGCACAGGCGCCAGCATCCTGGGCGTAGAAAGAGAGCTGGAGACGGGCCCGGTTCACTTATTGCAGCAGGCAGGGCAGGGTAGACAGTGGGGCAGGGGAGGTGGTGATGGGAGCAGAGTGACAATTGGGAAGGGCGTGCAAGGCAGCCCCTAAGCACCTGCAGGCAGCTGCAAGCTTCTACCAGCAGTAGGACAGAACCTGGGAGGGAGGGAGGGAGTGGGAACCCGTCAGAGGTGCCTCACTTAACCCCACTACCACCCTGGATGTGCTCATTCCTGAGCATGGAAATAGATTCCCTTTGACTTGGCAGCAAAGACAATGAAATCCTGCAACATCAGCTGGCAAGGTGCTTGGCGCTGCCCTGAGCACCATCCGGGGAACCCTCTGCCTCACCCTCAGAGCAGCTATTGGAGGCAGGAAGGGCAGATTCTTGGATTCCTCTTTTTACTAATCCTCCTTCCTTTTGAACCTCTATTCTGGGCCAAATGGGTGCTTGGCACTCAAAAAGATGTGGCAGAGGACAAAAAACCCAGCCTCCTCTTTCAATGTGCCAGTTTCCTCTGGAGGGTGATTTGTCTGAAAATGAGACAACCAGAGAACCGCTCGATGCAGCAAAACACTTCAAAACTCTTCCCACATCCATTCTCTAACTTGGAGGCTTCCACCTAAGCCCTGACTTTCTGACTTTTTATCATGTCAGTGTCCTGGCTCTGCCCCGGCCCTACTCTGGAGCGAGGGACGCCCCTAGGATGCAGCGACTCTCCACTGGGTTCAGGGAAGAGACCTTCGGTTCTCCCTCGGGCTTGTTCTATTTACCCTTCTGTCCTGGGTCCTGTATCTGTGGGTGGCACCCCCAGCTATCTTTATAGGAAGGTCAGCCCATCTTTAATGAGCTCTAAGAATCATTAGGTGCCCACTGGAGAGCTGTGAGCTGGGTCAACCAATGCACAGGCTAGAAATCACTTGGACCATTTGAAACATTTTACGTGATGAACCCCTGATTGGCACCAGCTGGAAAAGCAGCAAACCCGAACGATGGGAACCCATCAGTCCACTCAGATGCCCTTGGCATGTCACAACTGGCCGCATAGTCCAGTCTCTAGCAGGACACTGGGCACGCACTGGCCCAGTCACCAGCATCATACAGGAAAGCAGACATTTAATTATCTCTTAGGATCCTCAAGTGCCTTGGCTTGCAGGCCGTAAATCTCAAGGTTATGGGATGGACTGTTTAGTTTCCTGCAATAGTTGGACAATTATTGTCTTTAGCCAGATGAGTTATGGCCCAAATATGTTGGTTATTCATTATCCACTGGCCTCAGTGCCACCACTAAACAGCCAAATCAAATACAGCGTTGTCACAGGGTGAGGCCCAAGCCGCTACACCTCACATTGATTTTGCAAATTGCTTTTTCTTATTCCTTTAATCTCTTGTGGAAAGCTGCAGTTTGTCATCCCTTTATAATAGAAATCAAAGTCTAACTTCCCCCTTCTTAAATTTCTGTTGATAGTGCCGTTACTAATAAATTAAACCCGTTACAGAAAAACACATACACATTGTGATGTACTGGTTATAGTAACTGTGTC
Organism: Lemur catta; assembly: GCF_020740605.2. Lineage (NCBI taxonomy): Eukaryota > Metazoa > Chordata > Mammalia > Primates > Lemuridae > Lemur > Lemur catta. The sequence goes on along the minus strand of NC_059143.1, from coordinate 26,849,416 downwards.
ACGGGGAAAAATGTGGTTGGCTAAATAAAAAGAATATACAGCTGTTTTGCATAAAATTGAAATGGAAATGATACCACAGGAAATTATCTTATGTCAACCACAAAAACAGGCAAAATATCTCTCCGGCCAGACTGAAGAGGAAAATTAATTACAACCGGGTTGTTGTTCCCAGGGACATTATGTGTCTCTCTAGGAATCTGGTCCTCTCCAGACCAGAGGGTACGGCCAATGCAGACACGTAACCTGCAGCAGGAGCACGTAGCCTGGGCCCCAGGGACTGGCCAGGCCAATGTCCCACGTAGTCTCCTTTTCTGAGGTTCCTGGCCCAGCCTTTCCCACCTTCTGTCAGGGCATCCCTGGCCAGCGGCCTCCCCCTTGGCCCACGTCCCTGTGGGCTCTTCCTAGATTCTCCCCACGACGGTGACTCTAGCGCTGACGCTGCCCACGGCAGGAAGCCCAGGAGTTAACTGGTGTGAGGTTTCCGCCATTTGATTACCAGTTTATTGAAGTAACTAACAGGAGGCCAATAAAAGGGAACTACTGAAGATAATCTACCTAAGATCTCAAAAAGCCATTCAGAAGTTTCATTTAAAATCTATTTAGAAAGAATATTTCTTATCATTAAATGATATGGACAAATCATACACAGAAGAAGAGAGGCAAATGGTAGTAGGCTCCACCGACCCAGAGTGGAGGGAAATGTCAATTCAAACCACGAGGAATGGGGCAGGCGCGGTGGCTCATGCCTGTAATCCTAGCACTCTGGGAGGCCGAGGTAGGAGGATCATTTGAGCTCAGGAGTTCAAGACCAGCCTGAGCAAGAGTGAGACCCCATCTCTACTAAAAATAGAAAGAAATTAGCTGGACAACTGAAAATATATAGAAAAAATTAGCCAGGCATGGTGGTGCATGCCTGTAGTCCCAGCTACTCAGGAAGCTGAGGCAGAAAGATTGCTTGAGCCCAGGAGTTTGAGGTTGCTGTGAGCTAGGTTGACACCACAGCACTCAAGCCAGGGCAAAAGAGTGACACTCTGTCTTCAAAAAACAAACACAAACCACAAGGAAATACTCTTCCACACCACTCAGACAGGCACAAATGGAAGGGCTACCTCGGCCTGGAGCAGCTGAGATTCGACACACGGTGTGAGGATAGACCAGCCTTGCCCCTTTGGAGAAGAGTCTGTCACCGAGAGACCTGGCAATTCCACTCCTGGTCTCGTGCCCCAGGGCCGACCACCTTATTGTGAGGGTGAATCACTGGGGGGTCTCGCCCTGCGACGGGGCCCATGAATCTGCATTTCTAACAAACCTCCAGGACACACAAATGTCGTCTGAGGTCCAACTTTGAGGAGCAAGTCCCTAGCCAAGTTCTTTCACAGGCGCACCAGGGGACAGGCAAAGAATTCACAGTAGGACAGAGAAAATGCAAAATATCAGAAGAAATAAACATAAAGGCATTAGATACTGATGTTGGAACCCAGAAACATATTCCTGAGGATATAAAAGTCCAGTGTCCCTGAATGACAGTTTTCCATTTAAAAAATGGGGGGAAGTGGGGCAGGGCCCACAGTGAGGGAGAGCCTACCTCCTACTGCCTCTAACCCCTTCTAATCCCTCAGGGGCAGAGGCAGGGACCCAGACCTCAAGGCCTCACCCCTGAGGCCCTGAAGTAGTTGGCCTGGGTGCAGCCCAGATATCTGGAACTTAAAAATCTCTGCAGCACATTCTAATGTCCAGCCAGGGCTGAGAACCACAGCTCAAGAGCCCTGTCACTCAAAGTGTGTGCCAAGGGCCAGCAGCATCAGTCTTATCTAGGAGCTTGTCAGAAATTTGGACTCTCACAGGCCACCCATCCGACTGAATAGGAACCACATTCTCCCCTCCCTGTGCCCCGCCCAGTGTTATTTTCCCTCTGGGGAAAAAAATCCCATCAGAAACTAGAGCAGATCATATAAAAGGGGAAGGATCTCAAAGCCTGCAGGAATCTGTTACAGTGATGTTTACCCTGGAAACAAGCGTGTTCATGCGCCCAGCAGAACTGGTACGTCCAACCTACACAGCCCACACCCATCACCTCCTGTGTGGACCTCAACGGTGGAACAAGTTGGGGGCCCTCTGAGTTTGAGTTTGGCTGAACTCCCTGCCTACCTGGAGCTACCTTCCTTTCACTTTTGGGAGACAGAACAGGGGATGGCCACCAGGCTCCCTTTCCTTGTCATCATCCCCTATTTCTTGGAGGCAAAGCCGCTGGAAACACAAGCTGTGTCTAGAGTGACCTGGCAGCAGGCTGAAGCTTGGGGACTGAGCTCTCTTCTGAAACACCCAAGGCCACAGTTAACGCAGGCAGACGTCAAAGGCCCCACAGGATCCTGTTTCTCTAGGAGAGCAGTTCCCCTGAGAGTCGGCTCAGCGCCACCCACAGAGGCAGCTCCACACCCCCGAGTTCAGTGGGCAGGTGCAGGCTGTAGGCTCAGATCAAAAGGAAAATCATTCACACTTTGAGATGAATCCTCTATTTGGCCAACCTATGCTAATATTAAATATTTTAAGCATCCTAATGACCATCAAATCACCTGCCAGCCCTGGATTTCACCTTCAAGATGCTGTGGGCAGTGGTGAACCCGGGGGGAACCAGTCTCCTGCTCAGCAAGCGACCCCGATGCTGGGGTGAAGGGCAGAAATACGGCCTCCAGAAAAGCACCTGGGCCAGTACTTGCCAATGGTCCCCGCTTGTGCCCACCCCTACACAACAGAGACCTTTAAGGGCCTTTCAGACCTTCCTAGGGACAGAGTGTGACTCAAGATACCCTGGACAGGTGTGGCTGCAGCTCCCCTCCTCCACAATGACCAATGTTGACAGTCAACCTTCTGTTGATGAGTGCACTCCAGGCAGCCACTGACACCAGAGCTGCCTTCTGAGTCCCTACCTTTCCCAGGTCATACAGGACAGAGGGGCAGATCCCTGCAGGGGTGAGTCCCTTGCCCCTCCTTAAATGCACTCACGAGATTTCCGGTTGGCCCGGGATCGCTTCCTCTCCCTCGGCACCACTCGCTGACTGGGCACTTGGGTGGCCGACTTGACGATACGGTCCATGATCTCATCAGCTGCATCGTCAGTGACGTTAGGTGAGTCATCGGTTGCCATCGTCCAGGAACCAGTGGAGCCTGAAAAATCAAACCACCGGGAGTGCAACGTACTCAGAGAGATGCAAACCCAGGAGAAAACACACAGCACTGCTGCTCCAAGCAGCTGAATTCTGTCAGCAAAGGATCTCAGCAAAGGCCAGAGGGGGAGACTCAGAGTTAGTGACAGATCCAGAGCGCTAACCTGTCTCCACTGTGGGGGACATCACTGTAACCTGTAACCACTACCCTCCAGGCTCCGAACAAACCCATACTTGGGGCGCTTATTGTGTACCACCCCATAACACAGCCGTGTTCTTGTCTCTCATAAGTTAACTCTCTACCCCTGGGTGTGCTGTCTTCACCTCCTCGCCCGTGATCACCAGAGGGCAGCTGACCTACGCCACACCCTGCACCCAACGCTGAGATCCACCAGTGCACGTCGAGTAGTGCAGAGAGACCCACCGAGGGTTCTACTGAGTCAGCTCTCTATTGGTGGATGGACATGCCTAGTGAATGTCAACTAACCCTAACTTCTCATTGAGTTAAGTAGAAACCAATGGATTTTGTAACATACAGCTTGTCTTTGGATTCCCTAGTCTTTAAAAATGGTAACAGGATTGTCCTCTTGAACTAGCAAGGGGGATATTGACATAAATTTTTCTTTGGTACATTCATCTGCTCCCTGACCAAAAAAATGTGTTTATAAATAACTACATGTTAAGACAGTCCAAGTCTGGCATTAAAGTATCTTCCTATAGACAAGCAAGAAGAAAGTGCCAAAAAAATGTGGGTTCCGAGTAATGTTAAACAGTCAGAGATTAATGCTAATATTTCCAGAACTATGCCTTTGTGCCAGATCAACTTCCTTGTGAGATCTCTTCTATAAGATGGTGAATAAGTTTCCACTAGAGGAACGATGTACTATGTGCTCAAACTTGTTAATTTCCACTACCTACACTTCATTTTGTAATAAACGTACAACTTCAAAAGCCTATAGGTGACACTTCTCAAAATCACTGCCTATGGGACACAGGCACTCCAGCCCGAACAAGGTCCAGCTTACGCAGAGAGATAGCCAGCTTCTCCCAATTCAGAGGAAAAAAATGTTAATAAACATTTTAAATTTTTGAGTTCTTCTCCCATACTAACTTTTTTAAAAAGTTTTGTTGCTTGCAAACCACCTGGTTGGTAGTAAATGAACAAAGAAAAAAATATGGATGTCAGTGGTTGGGAAGAGTGGATCACAGTGGATCACAGTTCAGTACACAGATTTTCATAAACACACGTGTGTGTGGTTGAAATGTCACTGCAAATACGTAATATGCTATAATATAGTCATAGTTTCCTGCTAGTAAAATTCACACAACTGAATACAACACATAAATAATTCACACTTTGCCAAAGGAGTGCTGGGACTCCAGGTGCTCCACCACCCACATGTATGAGAGACCTGTGGCTATAGGACAATGATGTTTGCAAATTACATGGGTTTTTTTGTTGTTGTTGTTATTGATATAGTTTTGAAAATTTGTTTTGCTTATTTTTTTTTTAATGGGAGCATACCTACAGTACTGGTGCAGGCAAGAACAGTAAATTGTACTTTCTCTGTTTGTGCCCAAGGGAAATTGAGCTACTTGCTCTCATCAGAAGACCAGTTTTTCAGCATTATAATAAACCCTTACCAAGTAGGCTTTTCTCAGAAAGGAATTTTCAAAATCGCTGCTGAATCTTTCTGCATTCTCAGGATGGTCTAGGTGTTCCAGTGGAAGGTAAAAGGCTGCACGACACCACAGCTTTCAGACTGGGACTCTGCAGTGCCCTGAACAATGGCCCTCCTCAGAACACAGCAATCAATAGTGCAATTCAATTGTGTTTTACCCTGCAATTCCCTATTTTCCCTTTGACCTACTGATTTATAATTCTGTGTCTGAGATCTTGAAATGTCAAACTAATCTTCCGAAAACATACAAAGCTCAATCAATTCTATTTGCTCCTAATACAGTTTCAGAGCGGTGGGCCAGAAAGGCAGGCATCATATAAGCTTCCCTCCGAGATTTACCTACACTTTCCCATCTCACACATTCCTAGGGATCTGCTGTCCATGTAATGTGGCAGAAAATGCTTAAAAGGAACATCTTGCCACAGGTTCAAAACTGTCAAACTCAGTTTGGGAATGACTTCATTCCTTCACAACCTCACTCCTCGTTCTACTTTTTATCTCCTCTTCTCTTTATTACTGTCCTCATTGCCATTTATTTCCATTTCCTGGTCACATATATGCTCCTCTTTCTGGAACCCCTGCATCCACACACGGCCATCAGGAGAATGCTGCACACACATTTGACATACCCAAGGGGCCATGTGACTCATCCAAGTGTCCCAAGTGTTTTGAGATGTGGTGGAGGGAAAAAGCATTCTAAGACCATAATTGCACAAAATCACTTTTACTTCATTTCTTAAAATATGGAAATTGTAATTTGAAAAAACAACACTGTAATTTATTTTTTTTCTCTTCTCTTCCTTAACATAAGGAAATAATCTACAAGGAAAATACTTACATCAACATAGATACTCTACTATTTTAATGTAAAAAAATATTGCCTTCATTTCTGAAAGATAATTTCCCTAGGGATAGACTTCTAGGTTAGAAGCATTTTCCTTTGGCAGTTTAAAGATGTAATTCCATTTTTTTTTTCTAGTTTCCATACTTCCTGTTGAAAAGTGAGTCATTATTCTTACTGTTTTTCCTTAGAAGGTAATGTATCTTTTCTGTCTTAAAGATTTTATCTTTCTCTTTGGTTTGCTTATGGTATGTTCTCTACTTATTGTGCTTGGATTTGCTAAGTTTCTTAAATATGTGGGTTGACACCTATCCGTTTTGGGAAACTCTCAGTCATTATATCTTCAAATATTGCTTATTATCCCTCTTTTTATGGTACTCCAATCGCACATCTTAGATTATTTGACTGTGTCCAACGTATCTCTCTCATTTTGTTCTCACCACACTTCGGTCTGTACATTTTCTGTTAACCCCAATCACTAATCCTCTCTTTTTCTGGCATCAATGGCTGTTAAAATATTTGAAATAAGGAACTCATTGGATAGATTTGTTTTGTCATTTCAGAATGGCTATTTGATTCTTTTTTTATAGATTCTGATTTTCTATTGAAATTATGCACCTTTTTGTCCATTTGTCTACGTTTCCCTTTAGTTTTGATTTTTAACATTCATAATGATCATTTCATGTCCTTGACTGTACATTTCACCATCTAGATCACTTATGAGTCTGCTGCTCTTTGTCTACTTTTCCTCTGAATCATCAGTCATATTTTCAGGTTCTGCCCTCAGCTCATAATTTTAACCACGCACTGGACTTTGTGTGTAAAAGAAAGTAAAGACTGAAGTCGCTGTCATTCTGCTCCAGAGAGTCTAGTCTCCCTTTCCTCTGGCCGTGGCTGTGGTGAGGGACTCAGCCAGGGTGAGGCCAGATGGCAATTTTAGTTAAGGATCAGCCCACCTCTCTTTCTAAATGTCCTGAGGCTCACATCTTGTCTGGTCTGTTCCTCAACTTTGTTCAAGACTGTAGGTTTCCGTCAGCCTTTCTGGGCCAGTAGCACCATCTGGCTGCAACCCCCCCACCCCCAACACCCACGTGCTGCATGTAGCAAAAGTCTCATGGAGAAAATCATCTGCATCTGGGACTGCTCTTGACCCCAGGGTCTTATCTCACACGGCTACTGCAAGTTCTGCTGGCTTCTCTTCACCACTAGAGTCATCCCACCAGGCAAGCCCGGTCCTCAGCCTGTGTCCACGTGGCAAGTGCTCCCAGACAGGCTCAGCTCCCCTAGAACTCTAGCCTGTGTAATCCTCTCTTCTTTCACAGTGCCCTAGAGTCTTTTAATAGAAGGCTTTATCATTTCTTTCTTTTATTCCTAGCTGTAGCAGGACTGGTGGCCTGCCACTTCCTACCACATGCCACGTGAGAGCGAAGGCTCCTTTCAGACAGGTGTGAACCTACGTAGAAACTGAACATCTCCCTCTTTAATCCGTTCATCAGCCAGTGAAAATGACCCCGTACTGTACAAACCCAGTGACATTCTTTTCTCTTTGTCCTTTCTGGTCAGGAAAAAATGTCTACTTTCTTTTAAAATTGGCACATCCTGTTTATGTTCTGTTACTGGAACATCTCCCAGGACCATTGGACCAGAGTCTTGAGCCCCTGTACCTCCGGGGATGCACATCAGTGTCCTATGAACCAAAGAGCCACAAACTGCCACGCAAGGAGGGTCTCAGCTATACTCCAGAACCCTAAGGTTTCTGTGGGATTCCCAAGTGGAGTGGCACTTTGGTGTTTTTTATAGAATTACTGACTGGTTTTCTTACTTCATATGAGTGCAGCATTACTGATTCTAGTTCCTTCTCTTCTCAGTGTCGGACTTTGGTGTTTACCCTTAAATAGAGCTTTTACTTTGATATACAGCTGAGAATATGCTAGTCATGCTTCTGTCTCCACGTTCACTACAGCCTTGGAAGATGCCTGGTGGGTGCTGCATCCATTCACTCATTCATTCATTCCTGAGTTTCTGCGATGTGTAAGGTAACCCACAAACCAGCTTACCTGACATGCTCTGTTTTACTTATTTGTCCCAGCATAATTACCACAAACACCCCCTTTCACACTCCAAAGCATTCCAGTTTGGACAATTACATGCTTTCTTCTAGCTGCATGCATAGTGTGTGCTAAGCAAACACCAAGAGGAGAAAGCCGATTTCCAGTAGCTGATTCTCTTTAAGGTTTATCGTCTTTAAAGGGTCTAGCCTGGGGTCTCCCAGGTGCACTGAAGAGAAAGAGCAACTGGCAGCCAGAAAGTGCTTGGAAGAGGTGGTTTCTGGAGGTGACTGGGGACTGGATGGGCAGAGAGGGCAGCCTGTGCTGAGGGGCAGCATGAGCAACAGGGGGACTCAGGGACACACAGAATGTCCCAGAAGGGTAGTAGCCACAATGTGGGGACATGACAAAGCCAAGTTTGGGAGATAGGATAGAATCAGATGACAGGGACCTCAAACAACAGCACGAATAGTGCGGGCTTTAACCTGCCAGCAGTGAGGAAACTCAGGAGGCATCACATGGAATTATCACCCCAGACCAGGGAAACACAGGCAAACATTCTCCAATGTAAAATGCCTCCTAATCTCTTCCAACTATAAAACAAATCTGGAAACTCTATTCTGTCTTTACCATTTTGAAGTTTTAGTATTACCTCTGCCTGTAAGGATTTTAAAAGGCACAAAGGGATAGTGCTTTAATCCAGGGGTCGGGGCTGGGGAGCTTTGTATAGTAAATGTTTTAGGCTCTGCGGGACCTACCGTCTCTGTCACACGGGCTCAACTCTGCTGCTGTGCAAAGCAGCCATGGCTGATGCACAAAGGAACACACTTGGCTGTGTCCCAGTAGAACTCTATTTACAGAAACAGGTGGCAGTCTGCATTTGGCTTGCAGGCTGCAGTGTCCCGACCCCTGCTTTAACCCAGGAGGGTCCTACCACAGTAAGAATTCCTTCTGTGCAAAGTAAGGTGTGCTTTGGGGACACAGCTATTGAAGGTGGGTCACGGAGGCTTTAGCAAAGGAAGGTGTGTGCTTAGGTTGACACTGAAAGTCCCGCCGATGCTCGTAGCAGCCGTACCCTGTACCCTGCCTCGGGGACTGGACTTCCCTACGGTGGCCAAGCTGAGAAGGGAAGACGAGATGAGCCCGTGCGGCCAGGAGTTACCTCGGCTTGCTCTGCTGCGAGTGCGGATGCCCAGCACGGGGGTGGCGTCCTCCACGGCAGGGGAAGAGGTTTTCAGCACGGCCTTCATGTTCTCGTGCTCGGCCGCGTCCTCGGCATAGCTCAGACCCTGCGGCTGGCTCGGTGGCGCCGGAGAGCTGCCAGAGAACTTGCCCGACTGCAAAACCAAAGGGGAGTTAGGGTGTGAGGGAGACTCCCCACGAAACTTATACAACTTTCAGTTACGGAAAACCTCCCTCTGTCTTTTCTGTCTGCGTGTGTTCTGCAGACGCATGAGTTACGGTAGTTACTGAGCTTGTCAATTAATGATAAAACATCTGTGTCACAGGAAGATCTGTCATCAGAATGAAAAGCCACTGGCCCCAGACGGAACACCACCCAGCCATCGTTGTGGCGGGTCTCTCGGATTCCCTTAGTGGGTGCTTGCCAGGGGCAACCAATATTGACTCTGGGAAGAACTAAAAAATCAGGTTTGTCTTTAACACCAAAGCCCTGATATGAGAATTAAAATACTCCTTGTTAATCATATGTATGAAGCTTTATTTTTTTTACTTAGTCCCAGAAAGCAGTTATGTTTTTCTTAAATATCACTTACGATGGGAGAATTACAAAAGTGGGATTCAATCACAGAATCATACCATATTAAGAGTTGAGAAGGATTCTTCTAGATCTAAGTCCCACCTCACTTTAAAGAAAAAGAAACTGAGGCCCTCCAAGAATAAGCGGCTTGCCACAGGCTCCAAGAGGTTAGTGTCAGGGCCCAAAACAGAACATAACACAAAAATTCATGCTGAAACCGAATTCGTCAACACTCACTACTTTTAGTTATGTCAAAAATGTAGTTTTAATAAGCATTGCAAACACATGATGATTTTCTCTAATTCTAACTGAACGAAAAGTCAAGGCATGTATGTTTTAAAAGGGGTATGCTACAACACTGTGTGTAGACCATGCCAAACACCTGGATGAAGAACAAAGTCAGAGCAACATTTGCAAAGAACAGGTCCATGGATTCCTGGCTTCTTTTCATCCAGTGTCTCAGCAACAGGGTTGGGGACTTGCACCATCTAACTGCTCCCTCCTCATTTTCCAGGGCCAATCAGCCCCAGTTTGGTCTCTGGCTCTTGCTCCCCCACCCAGAGTCAGGGAGGAGCTCCTGCCATCCCACCACTGCACACACACTGACCCACGGGGACCATGGATGCCAATCAAGGAAATGGGCACACTGCAGAGGCTGCCCACGGGCTGGTGGCAGAGGCTCTGGCCTGGCTCCTGGCTACTGCCCCACTTCCTCTTTGGTTTGAGCCTCTTAATATGGTTATTCTAGAATCCAGTTCTCACCCTTGAGTTGCCAAAAGGCTCGGACAGGGGAAGGAAAGGAAAATCCCTTGTCCACTTTTCCAGTAGCAGCAGGCAGAGACCCACATGAGCCTGCCGCTCACGACAGGGCTACTGGCCAGCCTGGGCTCAGGGACAGCTTGGAAAGTGCAGGTGACCCTTCAGTCCCTGGCACATTTGGCATGATGGGAGCTGGTCAGGTGGTTAGTGATCACACAAAAACCAATCAGATGTCCATGCATGGTTTAAAGCACTGAATGGTGCTGATGCTTCATGCTGGTTATGTTAGGTTAGATTACAGCGCACATGGGAAGGTCATGTGGCATTCTTCATGTTTATAAACGGTCATACCTCAACTTCATCCTCGTCATCAGTCTACCCGACAGGACAGGACGGGACGGAAAAGACAGAAGGGATTCTTAGAAAGCACAGAAGTCAACAAAGATGAGATCATCTCAATGTCACATCAAATTCCAAATAAAGGAGTTGGCCACCACGACTTGGGTACACCCTCTTGAGATGTGAGCTGCTGGGCCCCGTCCTGCTGTCCTTGTCTGGACACTCCATCTGCGAACGCCAACGCCAGTCCTGACTGGAGTCAGGAAGGACTTGCAGGGCTCCAGCCAACGTCCTGGGGCAGCCCGAGGTCAGCCATCAGCTTACCTGGTTCCCTGACCACTACCGACCTCGCTCCCAGCTCTGTGGCCTGCTACTTGGGTGGCCATGTCCTGCTGAGCCCACCACCAGCTGCCGGCCATGAGAGCCTCAGTGAGTGGACTGGCCTCTGTTCGTGTGGCTCTGCCTGTCAGCTGCCATCCTCCCTCATCCCAAGCGCTGGACCCCCCTCCCTGCCCAGGCTGCCGGGTCTGGGCTGCCAGTAGTACTTCCATGCACAGGCCAGACAGGACCAGTGGGACGACTACCCAAGCAGGACACTCCATGTCACTCTTGTGGCATTAAGTTCCTTCTAAAATCTCACCTGTCCCTCATAGTGGCCACCTGAACCCTCTGTACTTCTAATTACTTTATCACTAGATCAACTTCTTTAAGTGACTTTACATAAAATACCCCTTCTCTAAAAACAAGCTGAGGATGAAAAGTCACGTCCATCTCTTGATTTTAAATTCAGCACACCGTCCATGTAAGTGTTTCCACTGAGGTTACAGGCCAGGCCAGTAAATCTGACACAAGCTGTTTTTAAGAACTGACTGCGCTTTTGGAAGTTAAAATGACAAAATGCTTCTAGTTCATCACATTCCACACTGCCTCACCCAAATGGCATTGTGACAAGAGACAACATTCCTACTCCACTGCTATATATATATATTTTTTACTTTACAGCGTATTTGTTTAACCAGGACAACTGGCATTTTTTCCAGCAATTAATACACGTGCAAGGTGTTGCATATATAAAATCTCTAGCCCTCTGGACGTTGCTAAAAGTAACCATCATTCCCTTTGTATAGAAGAGGAAGCTGGGGTTGACAGGGGTTAAGGGTCTCACCCAGGGTTACAGCTGTCCTCAGATGTGGGAGCCCTGGGGTTGGTTACCAGGCCAAGTTGTCAAAACCCACATCTGCAGGAAGACGACAGCAGAGAGGCCACAGCTGCCTTGTGTTGCCTTGTCTATGTCACCATCTGGTCTAGAACCACTTTTGGACATGAGGGTAAGGAATTAGCTTCTTACCAGCTATTACCCTTGGAGGACCCAAGATTGTGAGAAAGGAAGCTTTCTGTATACCCAGAAACTGGGAGAGAAGAGGGAGCTGGTATCGGGCTGACTGCATAGACACAGGGTCTTCAGATTTCACCCCAGACTTCTCATCTCTGTTTAGTTGTGACCACTGGCATCCTCATTCTATTCAGCATCTATATTAAAAGTGACTTAATACAATTTTCTCTAAAATCTCTTCTAGCTTAAATATTCAGGGGCTCTATGATTCTAAATCTATTGGTTGGTTTTGTTTTCTGCGGCTTAATTTGTGTATATGTCATTTTCTAACCAGACTGTGTGACATCCTTGGGGTAAAAGCTTGTCTTTCATTATATTCACATCTTCCTTGGTGCCCAGTGCAGTGCTGGGCACACAAAATGCTTAATAATTGAGAGCTGAGAAAACTCAAAGCTATCCACTTTGCCTTAAGTGACGATATCCTAATCCTCCAGCAGGGGGCAATCCTCCTGCACGAATGATGCCACTTTGGCCAGTAAAAACATGGGCTGGGCTGACAGTGAACCCTGAACTGAAGAAGGCTGTACTGTCCAGATTTTAATGAGAATTTCAATATTTTTCGGTCAAACTCTAGAAACTCTCACCTGTTTATAATTGGGAAAACCAAATGTTTCAGAGAAGGACATAATTTAAAAATTAGTGGGATCTATAAAAAAAAAACCTCAAGAATTCAGCAAGAAATTCTGATGTGTTTTCATAACTATAAGCATATTGGGCTTGTATTTTTCACCCTCCAGTGTTGTCTCATTTCCATAAAAATAAGTGATCCATTTTTTAAAACTTTTAAAATAATACTTTGGAATGAAAAGTGGGCCATAGTCTGCCCAAGCGGATTTAATCTACTTCCTGAGCTGCTGTCCCCCTAGAGGCTAAAGATCCTACTGAACCCAGATTTCAAAAGAGGAGACAGAGGACCCTGGACTGATGGCACTGGCATTCAGAGCTGCCAGGGGGCTGTAGAAAGAGCTCTTTCTGCAGGAAAGTCATCTGAGTACTCCCTAACGGTCCAGAAAATGCCAAGGAAACAAGCGGCTTAGGTGGAGGTGGATGGTAAGTGGCTTGATTAGTCCATGGTTCTCAGAATTGCCTTAAAATGACAACCCAATTTCTAAGTGAATGCATCTGGGCTTCCATGTGAACGTGAGACCCCTCAGGAACATGGACTCCAGACAGCAGTAACCACTTGCCCTCTGTTTTGCCTGCAACATGAACCCCCAACTAGGCACAAAAGGCAGCCTGAGTGAGGTCTTAATTCATTTTCTTCCTCCCCGAAGAAATCTGCCTGACCGGAGTTCAGCTGAGGCTTGCAACCCCTTGGGGGATGGCACCCTCTATCGCTTGACCTTTTCCTCATTCCATCCCTGTGCCACCGGGAGCCACATACTCCTTAAACACATACACAGATGGGAAAAGTTCACGGGTGCCAAGTCATGAAAAAAAAAATCACACTGAAGAGTCCTTCAACAGGTTCCAAATATGACCTGTCAGTCTCAAAAAAGATGACTCATTCTCCCTATGCTCAAGTAAGAATAAATAGTGAGTAAAGGAGAATTCCCAGAAAATGTCTCCCATTTGCCTGGAACTGACCTTACAGCCCACTGGTAATGGATGAGGTGTGAGAGACACCAACCTGGATTCCATGTTTCATAAAAGCACATCAGGAAGAGGCATCTGCACTGCGTATCTTCGCTGGTCTCTGGCATCGATCTTCACACTTCCCTTCACCCTCTACTTACTGAGCATCTCACCTCTGAATGCCCACTGCACCCACAGCCTGGTGGGCTGGGGGCTGAGGTGGGAGACGGGGGAAGAGCTCAGGGACAGGAGAGACGTGTAAATGTGCAGGGACACCACCCCCAGGTGCTGCAGGGAAACTCCTGCTGGATTCACTGTCCCCTGGGATCTCTTTCCACCCTGATATTCTGTGATTCAAGGGACTGCCAAGAACCCATCAGATTATGTCTCTGCAATCACATCAACTTCCCTATTCAGATGCCCCCAAATAGGTGGTCCGTGTGTCAGCTGATTGGTTATATAGCACTGTTTTGATGATTAAAATCCTGAATCACTTCCCATATTGGTACATTTGTCTTCCTATGATAATTAGCATTATCTTTTTTTTTTAAATATTTTTCTTCTTTTTCCAATTTTACCCATATCAGAAGAAATAGAAATCAAGCATTTAATGACGTACAACACACCAAAATGAGTTACATGTTCCTCCTTCAGTCATATGATTTTACATATCCTAGGCCCTCGTTTGTTATATAGAACAGTGGTCCCCAACTCCTTTGGCACCAGGGACCGGTTTCATGGAAGACAATTTTCCCACAGACTAGGGGGGTGAGGTGGGAGGATGGTTTGGGGATGATTCAAGCACATGACATTTATTGTGTAGTCAAACCTCTCTGCTAATGATAATCTGGTATTTGCAGCTGCTCCCCTGAGCTAGCATCACTGTCTCAGCTCCACCTCAGATCATCAGACGTTAGATTCTCATAAGGAGCACACAACCTAGATCCCTCGTGTACATAGTTCACAGTAGGGCTCGCCCTCCTATGAGAATCTACTGCTGCTGCTGATCTGACAGGAGGTGGAGCTCAGGCGGTGATGTGAGTGATGGGGAGAGGCTGTAAGTACAGATGAAGCTTTGCTTGCTCACTCACCGCTAACCTCCTGCTGTGCAACCTGGTTCCTAACAAGCCACGGACTGGTACTGGTTTTCACAAAAATGACAAAGAAGCAGAGTCAGAGCACTTTTTAAAGGAGGCATTTCACAGACAAAAAAAAAAAAAAGAAAGAAAGAAAGAAAGAAAGGCACAGCTCCCAAACTGTTGGGAGGATTTATGATTGATCTTATTTTGAAAATAAATGATCCAAAGAGACTGATTTTGTGAAACTTACATCAGTGATCATCTTCCCTCTGGTCTTATTTCTCTCTCTGTGGTTGGCCCGTTTCTGTTTCTGCTGCAAAACCCTTTCCCTGGTGGTGCGATACTCTAGTGCAAATTCACTAATGATCCTGCAGAACTTGTTTATGTTCACTTCCCGAATCGCGTATGGTGGATGGCCCATGAAGAGCAAAAAGGAATGGAATCTGCAAGGGAAAAACAGGTATGACAACAACTTCAAGTATTAAGGAACAAAAATTATCTAAAATCTCTCAGTAAGAAACCAATGCACAAAGCAGAAATTACGTTTTCTTTTTGATTATCTGTGCTTTCAACATTTTTCTAAAATGGATGTGTAAAACTTTTGCAAGAAAAATGATAAAGTACTATTTTAAGGAAAATATTCTAAGTTCCTAAATTATACAAGAATTGAATAAGAATAAGGAAATGTTGCTTAGAAATTCCTTTAATGATTACTTGGAATAGACATGAACATATTATGAATAACACATTAATCAATGGTTCCTATACAGATGCTTATAAAGATTTCTGAGTAAATATTTTGAAACATTTTCTTGCAATATTACATAAATCTTAATTAGGAAACACCAAACTGGCAGAACAAAATTTATTTAAGCTATTTCATTTATAAATGAAAATCACTAGATATTATTTATTTTAAAATTTTGTAGAAGAAATTCAAAGTGCAAACAAGTACCCAAGTTTTAGTTATCATGAAATGAGGAAGAAGACAGCAGGAGACAGATGGAAATCTTTATGTGGAACAAACAGTATTATACAAATGATCCACTATTTGTAGGCAAAACTTTTAGTTTTAATCACTCTGATTTGTACAGTTTGGGTGTTTTTTTTTTTAATGAGGGACATTGGCTTGTTCTTTTTGTAAAGACTGAAAAAGTAAAGCATACAGCTTATCTTTAAAGTAAAGGGGGCTGATATGCAAAAGAATGAAACTGGACCCTATCTCTCACCATACACAAAAATCAGCTCAAGATGAAATAGAGACCTGAATGTAAGACCTGACACCTTAAAAATGCTAGAAGAAAACCTAGAGAGAACTCTTCTGGACATTGCTCTAGGCAAAGAATTCACTGCTAAGACCTCAGAATCAAAATAGACAAATGGGACTTAATTAAACTATAAAGCTTCTGCACAGCGAAAGAAATAATAAACACAGAGTGAACAGACAACCTGAATGGGAGAAAATATTTATAAACTATACATCCAACAGAGGACTAATATCCAGAATTCACAAAGAATTCAAATAACTCAATAATAAAAAACAAATAACCCCATTAAAAAGTGGGCTAAGAACATGAATAGACATTTTTGAAAAGACATACAAATGGCCAATGAGCATATGAAAAAATGTTCAACATCACCAATTATCAGAGAAATGCAAATTACAACCACAGTGAGATATCATCTTAGAGCAATCAGAATGGCTATTATAATATTAAAAAGACAAAAAATAACAGATGTTGACGAGGATGTGGAGAAAAGGGAACTCTTATACACTGTTAATGGGAATGTAAACTAGTGCAGTCTCTATAGAAAACAGTATGGAGATTTCTCAAAGAACTAAAACTAGAACTACCACACGATCTAGCAATCCCACTACTGAGTATCTACCCAAAGGAAAAGAAACCAATATATAAAAAAGATACCTACACTTGTGTCCTTATTGCAGCATTACTCACAATAGCAAAGATACGGAATCAACCTACATGTCCATCAACAGAGGATTAAAGAAAATGTGGTATATAAACACAATCAAACACTATTCAGCCATGAAAAAGAACAAAATCGCGTCTTCTACAGCAACATGGAGGCAACTATCTTAAGAGAAATAACTCAGAAACAGAAAGCCAAGTACCATATACTCTCACTTATAAGTGGGAGCTAAGTAATTGTGCATGTGAAGCGGAGCGTGGAATGATGGACAATGGAGACTCAGAGGGGGATGGGTGATGGGAGGTTGCTCAGTGGGTACAATGTTCCTTGCTCCACTGATGGATGCACTGAAGGCCCCAACTTCACTGCGATGCAATCTATCAATATAGCCAAATTGCTCTTGTACTCCATGAATAAATCCACAGGGCTAACTGTGGATCAGGTAAAGAAGGAATTTTTCTAAAATGTAGAGCTGCCTTGCAAGGGAGCATGCTCTCTGTAGGTGAAATTGTCCAAGCAGATGCAGAGAGACAGGGTTTGATTCGTCAGAGATATTAGAGATGTCATTCCTGACCAAGTAGGATTTTTGGATCAAATTATCTCTGAGATTCCTTCCAACTTCAAGATTCAATGACATTAACTATTATGTGTGTGAGACAAATTAAGTGTCTATGAAACTGTCAAACATCTGTATCACTGGTGCACTTGCTATGCACCAAGAATGTAAAGGAAAATTCTATAAATTTAACCTTCAGATCTTGGTTTGCAGAATATTTTCAACATGCCATTTTGCTGATGTTTCTATAAGTTCCTCAATCCACTTACCTGTTAATTATTCTTCTGTGGACAATCTTCAAAATTATAATTCGCTCTGCACAGTCTTTTAGGAACTCTGACATCCGTTGTTTTAAAACGGGTTTCATTTCATGTTTTGCAATTGCCTTGAGGTGATCCCAAGAAGCTTTGCATCTTCTCTCCATCTGACATAAATTATCCTGAAGTTGATCAAAATCAACCTGAGAATCAGAGAGAGAACACTGCAAATGCACTGAAACAGCCAGACACCAGCCTGAACTGGGAGACCAAACTGCCTCTGGGAAGAAACAAACATCAAAACCAAATTCACATCTTCAAATACAAACATATTTACAGCCTAAGAATTATTCACATGTGGATTTGTCATTATCTCGACATCAAATCATTTAGTGATAAAACCGTTCTCTGGATGAACCCAATACATGTGTCACCTTTTTTTTTTTTGCCATATTTGGAAGTAAATCTTAGCAAAGTCTTTGGGAACTATAAATGAAAACAAGATAGCAAGGAACCCTAGCACAAGATGAACTGAGTAGATGTCTCAAAATTTTTCATAGTGCTCTTGTCCTTCAGAGATGATATTTCACTAAGGTTGAGGAATGTACCCTAGTCACACATGGATGGCTCTGCCACACCGGGGGACCAGCTAATGGACAGCCAGCTTCTCTTCATGATGATCCCTTTGACACTTTGTGTGACTATTTTATTCATCTACCCACTCACGCATTCAGCCAACACTCATGGGGAAACCAGTAGACACCAGTCCCTAAGCCAGGCACAGAGAACATGAACATAAATGTTAAATGAGACCAAATTCTTACTCTCAAAGAGGCTCACCGGACAGACAGGTGATCACCAAAGCCTGAAGGATGCACTGCAGCCCCCAGGCCCGTGCACGTTTGTGTGTGGGTGTGAGGTCTCGCCAACAGAGGCAAGTCACACTTGCAAGGAACAGATGTGACAGAGCACTCCCTGTGTGCCCAGGGAACTGCAGTTTGGATTGACTGACATGACCTGAGACAGGGCTTTCTAAGGGAAAGCTTTTAGAGAACTTCGAGACCAAAAATGACATAAATCAGAAAGTTATCTAGTCATGAAAAAACACACAGGAGGGCCACAGTTAATAGAGGGAGATGTGGGATGGGAAAAAACCGAGAGGGAGAGGAGGGGAGGAAGACAGACAAACACGCGGGTGAGCTGGAGGTGGGGACGGGGAAGGAGTGTGAGCAGTGGGGAAAGGGTGAGGGCCGGGCAGGCAGAAGTCAGAGAGTAGGAGACGCTTGGAGAGGAGCCGCCCTGGCTCCAGTGCCAGTGACCGTGGTCCTGTGAGCAGGGCCTGGAGGGTACGCTGAGCAGGGACTCACTGGAGTAACCTCAGCCCCCCAACCACCCCCACGAAGGACAACGGAGGGGATCAAGTCCGCAAAAGTGGGTTCTGTGAGGGGATCTGTGTCACCAACAGGAGGCAGACACGCTGAGCACAGGGGGTGTCTGGTAGACACCTGGTGCTATAGAGTAAAGAAGGCGAATTTAGGCAGAAGCCTGGGACTGAGGTAAGCAGGGGGTTCATAGCCCTTTGAGGAAACAATTTGCCTGAAACCAAAGGAATTCTGGGTCTGGATAGAAAAGGCTTCACTTTCTTATGACACAATGGAGCTGAGAAACAGAATCTGTCAGGCCAGCTCGGGGCCCCGGCTCGGTGCATGTGGCACCAGCCTGCCGGTGGCTCCTGCGGCAAGTGGCAGAGGCTCCTGGCTACCACCGCCCCACAAGCCAGGGCTGCAGGAGAGGGCAGAGAGAGGCACAGCTCCGTGACGGAGGCCTGAGCAGCGCCCTTCCTGCCTTCCCACCTCTGCCCACCACTCTCCTCCCATACTGGATCCCAACGCTCCCCAGCTGGGGGTGTTTCCAGGAGGTTCCTCCACACTGGCCTGGCTCCCATGCCCTATTCAAGGGCACCCCCTCCTCACCCCCGTGAGTCCCTCGTGCTCCAAGACCTTCTTGTCTCCCAGTTCTGGTATGTTTGGGAGTTGTTCTCCCTCAGTGATCGTCCTGCCTTGGAGGCAGATGGGTGTCCACAGACTGCGACTGTCTCTTTTCTAATAAACCATGAGCTCGTGAAGATGTTAATGCTGCTCTCACTTTAAGAGCCTGCAGCCGAGGGGCCAAGGCTGCATACTGTTTACAGCCCTATAAAAATGCTCCCTCTGGGGAACATCACACGGACGGCCGATCTGTGGGCGCAGGGCCCAGGCGAGCCCTGCTTCCCGGCTCCACGCCTCGCTGCGAGGTCCTATGGCCATCTCAGGGGGAGCCTCACTGCATCTTTTTGACATGTTTGTCAGCCTTAGACAAGCTGTGCGTTTTTAACGTTCTTAAAAATCCAGCCTTGGGAGCAACACTGCTCGACAGTGGACACGGGAGTCAGGAATGGGTGGCAGGCTTGCATTCTATACCTCGCGACAGCAAAGAGTCCAGCCGAGAACCAGAGACAGGAAAAAGATCTTAAAAGTTCAGTAGAAATGGCATGAAACGAATCACATTCACAAACTCTAGAGCAGGGAGTGCAGGCATGTGTTCCTCAGGGATGACTGATAAAGAGCCAACATCGGAGGCCGAGGGAGGCCAGTCCTCGACGTCCACGGACGTACCTTGGCCGACCTGGTGATGGCCCCAATCTCCGAATACAGATCGGAGCTGTCTGGGAAGTTTTCCACCACCATGGTGCACACATGGTGGAGAAGCGACTGCTTGTGCACTGTGTCTTTGACTTCTGGAACCTTCTCGAGGTAGCTTAACTCAAACGCTTTAGCCTGCTTGGCAAACATCAAAGACAAGACAGGAAGAACAAGCTTTACGTAGGCTCTTAGAACAGCACAGATGGTTATAGAATCAATGCCCGGCTGCAGTAGCCCAATATTTGGTTTCTCTGCAGCCGAAGCTTCTCAGGCCACATGCTCCATCATCCTTGGCTGATCACATGTGGGCCAGCCACACGGAGAAAGGGCTGACCCTCCAGCTTTTTCCCACTGCAGCCATGAGCCACGTCCCAGGGCTCACCCCAAAATCAGGGTGCTGTGGGACTGTACCTCTGACTTCGCATTTCTACAGCTTCTTTCTTCCACTGCCCTGCTGCTTTGTATACTTTCTGGCCAAAGCTGAGCCAATAAAAAGTATCAAAATGTGTATAAGCACAGATATTTGCGTGATAAGCTCAGGAACAACAACAAAGAAAAGAGTTGAAGAAAGTTCTTCAATGTCAATTTTGAGAGTAGCCACACTTCATAAGGAACAGTGTGCTTATTTTTCTAAGTTTCTTATTTAAAGCAAGATTCAGGTACAAATAAATAGACTCTAATTAGTACTGGTTATCCAGCTATAAAAAAAATAGGCTCTGATATTTTAAGAACAAAATTCGTTCTAGATTTTCCGTGAGAAGGTACGATAGTTATTCTAACTGTGTCTGGGGGGACCTGAGGTACAGCCTCCCTCAGCCAATGCCCTCAAGGATTTCGTGACAAGGGAGGCAGGGGGATGAGGGACAGGGAAGACTTACATTCGTTCCATTTAGAAAGTTCCCAATGGCTAAGAGGGTGGACAGGATAAAGCCCAAGGTTTTATTGTTCTCCAACTGGTCTATTCCTTCCTTCAGATCCAAAAGTGGTTCTGCCACTTCCTTTCAATTAAAAGAAAACAGAAGATGATAAAGAACCTACAATTTGGCTTTACTTTGTTTTTATTCTTTCTATAAGGGATAACGGGGGGGGGGGGGGTTCTTCCAACACAAGGTGGTCCCACGTGAGGCGCACAGGCTCGTAGGTATGGAAAAGTGCGACAGGACAGTCTCTACTCCCCAAAGTCTTCTCAGTGGAGACCAAACGGTGGCGCTTGTGCTGGGGTGACAAACGCTCTGTCCTCCCCTGTTCCTGCCATCATCTAAGTCCAAGCAGGACCCTCAGGGCACACCACCCCCCACGCTCCCTCCTGACCACCGCTGACGTCTGTGGCACACTTTTCTTTAACGTCTAGAACACAGTCTTCTCTTTGCCTTTCCTCCTTCCAGGCAGACGACAATGGAAACTGTAGCTTCACTGTACCTTGGCCATCCCAGGCCTC
The DNA here is from genome assembly GCF_020740605.2 of Lemur catta. Classification (NCBI taxonomy): domain Eukaryota; kingdom Metazoa; phylum Chordata; class Mammalia; order Primates; family Lemuridae; genus Lemur; species Lemur catta. The sequence goes on along the minus strand of NC_059143.1, from coordinate 26,827,913 downwards.
CTAACTTCCCCTTAAGGCACTCTGTGGCCGACCACTGCTTAGCCTGGGTTACTCACTAGAAGGCCACTGTCCTCAGTACTCCAGCTGCCTTCCTTACCCCACCCCCTCCAACCTCCAGCCTGTCCTGCATCGTGCCTCCATTTCCCCTCCCTCACCTACTGCCATTCTGTGGTCCCCACTCACATCTTCATTGAGGCTCTCCCCTAACCAACACCCCAAAGCCAGAAGGTCAGCTCAGACGCTACTGCTAGGCTGGCCCTGCCAGTCTCCAACTAAGGCTGACCCAATCATGTGTTTCCAACATGACGTTACCTTACCTGCTACAGAGTCACCTGAGTGTGTTCACTGAGCTTGCAACCCAGTCACGGCATTTGCCTCAGCAGTCCTGGGTGTCTTCATCCCTGCCTGACCCCCTCATGAATTTAAATACAGTAGCTCCCTCCTGAAGCACCCCCAAACCCACCACCACCTATCTGGCCCTCAGTACAGGACCTTGCTACTTCCTTTGCCAGAAAACGGAGACCACACGGCCTCTCTGAGAACTTAGAATTGAGAATCTATCTCCTCTCAACTAAGCTCCCCTGCAGTTCACCTTCCACCTCTCCCTTTTCCTCACCTCTTCTTTCTGTTCAGCCTGCAAAGGTACTGCCACTGCCCCTGTCCAGAGAGAAGCCTGCATGTGCATCCTGCTGAACAGGAATGTCCCCCAGCCTTCCCCCGTCAAGGTCCTTTTCCTTCTGTTCTCTCAACCTGTTGGAATCTGCTTCAGCTTCCTACTGAGGACATTCTCCCCAAGGCCCCAAAGACCTGTAACTGCCATAGTCAATGGCAGTCGAGGTGATTATCTTCAGGTAGAAGGATTACAGGAAATTTTCTATATAGCACATGTCTGTATTTTCCAAATTTCCTACAGTGAGAATATAGGGTTTGAAAAAAGAGTAATTTGTTTAACTCAGTCTGGTGCCCACGGTGCAGTATCTGAGGCTGGGGCCAGCAGACACCATCAACTCCCTCTCCACATCCTGTGTCAAGAGTGGTATTTCACTACCTTAATAGTCACCAATACAAACTGCCTTTCTCGACCCCGGGTATTGGGATGGGCTGCCTCTCCTACGAGGCGCCTACCTTCTCTGTGGTTTCGTAATCCATTTTGAACGCCCAGAGGTGGAGCCGAGCAGAGAGCTCGCTGATGGAGGACAGCGTGAGGAGGAACTGCTCTGCGCTGCCCAGGGGCACTTCCGGGTTGGCCAGCTGCGCTTCCTGGATTTTCTGCTTCTCCTCTTCGGTGGGAATCATGGTTAGAATTTTCTGGAAAGATGGGATGATACAGTATATTCTTTCTTAGCAATGGACCCTCCCCCGCCACCTCTTCGATGTTTTCACACTCATATGATAACTTTCCAGTTAGGTAGCAGAGATATTCTGCTGTTAGTGGGTTTTTTCTTTTTATTATATACAGGTGGTAAATTATAAACCAAATATACTTTAAGCAACTGGCCCGAAATTTTCTGGATCTTTCATATGAAGGACATTCTAGGCAAGAAAGGGGGATGGTGGGTGAGAGAAAGGTGAAAGATAGAAGATGAGAGAACTCTCTGTTCCCTAGAAACAGAGCAAAGCTGGTCAAGAATATATGCTTTGGAGCCCTTCTCCTGGATTCATTTAAGAGCTTACAAAAATGAATCATTTTCAAAGAACACAGATTGACTTTTGTTCATATGACATAATATAATTTTAATTGTACTAATTCTAAAATTTACATAGAAATGATAATACTTTAAATAATATTCAACTCAAGTCTGACTGTGGAAAAAATGATGACGTTATGCATATAGGGCAATACCCACCTGCTAAAGACATGAGCACACCTTTTTACTTGTATTTGCTTCTGGTAAAAATAAATTGTGGAAGGCAGAGAAGGCACAAAGCCATCAGAATGATTGTGATTCTTGTGTGTTCAAATTCCTTGGTGATTACGTTTTTTAAAAAAGGTAAAAATCCCCCTGTCTACTCTTACCATTACTATTTAACATCGTGTGTGGAACAACTAGCCGGGCACATAACAGAAATGAAAGACATACAGATTGGAAAGAAAAACTACTCAACTGAAACCTTCCCACATACATAAACCCAAGATGTAGCACAGATCTAAAAGTAAAGTGTTAACACTATAAAACTTTTAGAAGAAAACACAGGAGGAAATCTTTGTGATCCACGTTAGGCAAAAAGTTCTTAGACGTGATATCAAAAAAGAATGGGTTGATAAACTGAACTTTATCCATACTAAACCCTTTTGCTCTGTGAAAGACACTGTTAAGAGAATAAAAAGGCAAGCTACGGTCCCACAGATAGTTAAACACAGAGTTACCGCATGACCCAGCAATTCCGCTCCTGGGTATTTACCCTAGAAAAATGAAAAGGTATCTTCACACAAAAACTTGTACATAAATATTTATAGTAGCTTTATTCATAATTGCCAAAAACCGGACCAAGCTAAATATTCTTCAGTGGTGAAGAGAAAAACTACAGTCCATTCCTACAATGGACTAATACTCAGCAATAAAAAGGAAGAAACTATAGATATGTACAATGACTTGAATGAATCTCAAAGGCATCACACTGAGTGCAAGAGACCAGTCTCAAAGAGGTCACATGCCATCCACGTGACATCCTCAAATAGGCCAAACCACAATGATGGAGAATACATCAGTGGTTGCCAGGGGCTAGAGGTGGGTTGAGGATGCAACTACAAAAGGGCAGCACAAGAGTTTTTGGGGGGGAGATGGGACTGTTTTAAATCCTGATTGCAGTGGTCATTGCGTGAATTTAGGTATGCTTTAAAACTCATAGAACTTTATACCAGAAAAAGTCCAACGCACTCTATATTAGTTCAAAAAACAAACAACAAAATAAGAAATTGTACCCCTGATGCCAGTCAGCAAATATGCAGATGTTTACACAATTGTGCCTCAGGATGTATCTGGCTGGGGAAGTATTAAGTCCTGGATTTGATAAAGGTGTTAATAGACAGGGCTGTTTGCTTAGTGGTGTGTCAGAAGCCAGAGATGCAAAACTGCATTAAAGATGTGTATTCAGGCTGCAGTCAGAGTGAGGAGGCAGAAGGTGAGTCCTGGGTGACCCTGAGACACCTCCCTTTTCAACTTTTCCCCCACCAGTGCTGAGGCTATGGGGGTAGCATCCGAGCATCTGGGGAGACATTTGGCAACAGTGCTCCTTGTGTGCCCACTACCTGGCTCATGCCCCACCTGTTCACACGGATGGAATTAAAAAAATAACCAAAACAATTCAAGCAGATGTAGCTTCTTTAAAAGCATGCATGATTTGAACTCAACTAGTTTTCAAAATAAAAGCTGAAATTTGTATTTTAATTTCCTTAATGCTTAAATTGCTTTGGGCATGACAAAAATTCCAAGACAAAAAACTGTCAACACTTTGTACAACCTTCAGAAGGCATTTTCTCATGATGATTTTTGTGCTTTGTTCCTTTGAGAAAGTAATTGAATACTTTTCGTTTTGTTTTTCACTTCTCCGACTAATTTAAACCATTTCTTCACTGTTGAAGATTTACGAGGTTTCCACCTGCCAGTTTATTTTTTTACACATCACCGACAATAAAAATAGCTGTAAGACAGTGGAATGGCAGGTCAAAGCCCCTCCTGTGAGCTGACAGCCCTTGTTTTCCATGAGCAGATGACAGTGGATTGAGTATGAGGTGGGATGTTGAACTTGATTTTCTATTAAGTCAGTAGATTTATTGGTGATTTTATGCTCGTTTGGTTTCACAGGAAAACAAACATCAAAGACCAGTATGTGATAACTTCAGTGCTTTTAGTTTTCTCCCAGTGTCCCTCCAGTACTGCTCTAAATGCACTTGCTTTTGCATCTGAAAGCTGTGCATTTCAGAGAAAAATGCAGAAATCTCTTTTTTTATGGACCCCAATACCACTGGATTTGTCCATTTCATTCATCTGCAGATGTGACCATAACAAATGATTATTTCATATTTTGCTTTCTGAGTTTTGAACAGAACTGTGACTACAACTTTGGATAAGAATCTGCCACAAGGATTTTGGTGCTAACAGCAGAAAAAAGCTGGAGCCCTGAGAGCTCAGCCTGGTTTGTACACAACTTGCATATTCTCATGAGAAAATGGCTTTCCACCCCCGTACTTATTTTCATGTAGCAACTCATCTTTTTAAAACATCTTGATAGTATCATCATTCTTATGACTGCTCATTGAGGCACGCTGGGGCTGAAATTATTGTATCAAACTTACAGATGAAATGATTTGCCTGTAGCTAGGCTGGATCCACCAAGGCAGAGCTAGAGAACACCCCGGGGCTATTCCTAGCACCAGCTCCACAGTTCATGGGGATTCAACCAGAAATGCAAAGTTAACAGAGCAGCTAAGGCGCCCAAGTCGTCAGGATATCTGGGTTCCTGCTGAGCAAACTGCGACTCCCCATGGCCAGGCGTATCTGTGTGTATCCAGCACCCAGTTGGGCACCTGCAGACAGACACTGGTGCAGCATAAACTACTTTATTTTTTATTGTACTTTTTATTTTTTGAGACAGAGTCTCATTCTGTTGCCCAGGCTAGAGTACCGTGGTGTCAGCCTAGCTCACAGCAACCTCAAACTCCTGAGCTCAAGTGATCCTTCTGCCTCGGCCTCCCGAGTAGCTGGGACTACAGGCATGTACCACCATGCCTGACTAATGTTTTCTATATATTTTAGTCGTCCAGATAATTTCTTTCTATTTTTAGTAGAGACAGGGTCTTGCTCTTTCTCAGGCTGGTCTCGAACTCCTGAGCTCAAGTGATCCTCCCGCCTCGGCCTCCCAGAGTGCTAGGATTACAGGCGTGAGCCACCTCACCCGGCCTATAAACTACTTTAAAAGATGCTATAGCTTTTTTATGTGTGGCCAAAAGAAAACTTATTTCTAGGATGCTGACAGGCCTGGCAACCAGACTGGGCAAAGTTAAATGTTTTTTGGGACCATTCAATTGTGCTACCCTCTGAGTAGACACAGATTTCGTATAAATTATATAGAAAAACAAGAAAGGAAAGAGGGAAATCTTCATACTTCCATCTGTGATAATTTGATGACATTTTACTTGGGGAAAAAATCATTAATGCTACTTAGAGATGGCCCCAAAATGATTTGCTAAAATTTAATATGCTTATGAAAAACAATTTCCTTAATGAAGTTAGGTTTTCATGACACACTCGGATATGTACCATTGGGTTGCTAAGCAAAGCCACAGGATGTCATTTAATACGTCCTAATTATGTTTAGGCACGCAGAGCTTTCAAATGACCCCATTAAACTGTGGTGCCATGCAGACGGTTTGGCTACAGGCCCGTTGGGTGCGAGCTGGAAATCTTATTAACGAAGATCTGTAAAAACACAACTACATCTCTTCTCAGTCCTGATTTAATTCTTGAACAACCCTAGAGAACAAACTCTGGATGCCAGCTTGGCACATGGATCTAGATCACCTCTGCCCCTTAGGTCCCTGATCAGTGGCCAGAGATAGGTGTGACGGACAGTGCCCTGGATCCACTGTTGTCGTCTCAGCTGTGCCTGGGAACTGCTGAGGGACACACATAGTCTCTGGATTCACAAAGGCCTTTAGATCAGGGGTTGTCAACCAGGGGACAAGTGACAATGTCTGGAGACATTTTTGGCTGTTGGGGGAGGGTAGATGTGCTTGGGACAGCCTTCCACGACAAAGCACTGTCTGACCCAAAACGCCAACAGCACCGAGGTTGAGAAACCCGCTTTAGATGAAAACTTAAAAAAAGGTTGTAACTCCAAGTGTTGTTGCAACTCACTGAATTTATATGAATTTACTAAGGACTCATAACAAAATCTCAGGAAGCGGTTGCCAGTGTTCCCTGTGGCTGTGTCTTCTCCTTTGAAATTGCTCCCGGGTGGCAACCCGCAGGCGGCACAGTGGAGGACCGCGTGGCCTCGTGCATGCCTTTCCCACTTCCTTCAGGACCCTCTTCTTCCCCAGGGCCTGCAGCGCCCCTCCCAGGCCAGCCGTCCTCCAAACCGCAGCCGGCACGCTAGGCTGAGGCTCCTGTCTCAGCTTGGCTGCTCACTGGCCTGGGAGCTTGGGCACAGGCTAACGTCGGGACTCCCTTTCTTCACCTTTAAGATGAGTAGCATAGTAGTGTGTACCTAATAAGCTTTGGTAAGAATCTGTGCAGAGAAAAACACCCATGCAAGTCAGACTGGTGCTGTGCTGCTACTCCCATCCCCATCAGCTGCTGTCAGCGTTCCTTCCTAGATCAAAAGGGTGCTCGACTGCAAGCCCGTCAGACAGGGAAACAGAGTAATTTAGTTCATTCTACAATCTGACTCTTTCCCCACCTAGGGAGAGCTGTATTTCAGGAAAGAACAAAGGCAAAACCCAAAGGAATCAATCTCTCCTGATAGACTTTCAAGTTCTCATGACAAGGAGGGGGAATATTTTAAAGGGGGAAGTCGTCATTTTTTCCTTTAATCAAGCTGGCTCTGGCTATCTTTGAAGCCTCTCTCGGTAGGAATCTGAAGCTCCTGCGGTCTCTAAAGGACCTTGTTATGGAAATAGGGTGGCCCAAGGGTGCTGCCTGGGCCTACCGCCCAGTTTCTCCTGCATGAAAGACACTTTGCACTTGGTTCACCCAGGGACAGGCCACTGCCCTTCTCCTGCTTTGCTGCTCTCGGGCCACCGCCCCAGTCTAGCAGCTGCCTCAGTGTCTCCCTTTGTATCTACCTGCTGTCACCCACTCACTCCTTTATGTCTCCGACTCATCTGCCATGTGCACTCACTCCCCAGCCGCCCACCTGGCTGTGCTGACCTGCTTGGCTGCCTGGCCTGACTCCAGGGCGCAGGGCACAACTTCCTCTCCAGGCAGGGAGGAAATGCATTTCTCTTACTGTACCTGGTTCCCGGAACAGGGTGAATGTGTTTATCAGAGTAGATAGAGCTGTTTGGGCTTTGTTTCAGTTTCCTAGGGTTACTTCATTATGATAAAATAATAAAAACTTTGTGACTGAACCTATAGAAACTTATTTGCTCATAGTTCTAGAAGCCCAAAATCAAGGTATAGGTAGGGCCACACTCCCTCTGAATGCTCTAGGGGATGATTCTTGCCTCTTCCTATCTCCTGGTGCCTTCATTGTCACATGGCATCTTGTTCCGTGTGTCCTGTGTTTTCAAATGGCATTTCCCTCTCTGAGTCTGCGTCCAAACTCCCCTCCTTCTTTCGAGGACACGAGTCATTAGATGTAGGGCCCACCCAAGTCCAGTATGACCTCATCTTGATTACATTTACAAGACCCTATTTCCAAATGAGGTCACATTCTGGGAGGGCATGAATTTTGGGGGTGTGCTACTCAATATAGTACAGGCCTCTAGGGATAGTTTTTCTGTAGCAGCCCCTTCTTTCCAAAGCACAAAGGTACACCTGGCATCTGGGTTCAAACCCCTCTGTGCACTGTGTGCCCACCTCTCCCTCCTGCACCCAGGGCTGCGGGCGAGTCTGTCACCATGGCCTGGTCCTTCCCTTATTTCAGATTTTCCATCAAAGACTCACTCTCCTTCTCTGCAGTCAGGTGCCACTGGTTCCCTCCATGTCCAAGTCTCTCAAATAAAATTATGTATGAATGGACCCCAGTCGTGGAGAGGCTTTAAAGGAACCCAAGGCTCCCTGCCAATAGGAGGGTGGGTTAGGTGTCACTCAATGCCACAAAGCAGTGTCCCCAGATCCCCCCCTCTGACCCAGTGGGCCCCTAGAGTATATCACCCTTCCATAGGAATCTGTGGACTGGGCCACTGGCTCTGCTCACTCATTCTTTTTTATCATTACAGTAAGAGATTTAAACCTGCTACAAAAACTTCACCAACCCATGGCAAAGGGAGAGCACAGCCTGGTAGGAGAACACATACCCTGGCACAGCAGGTGAACCATGACTCCAGCGGGGCCACCTACGAGCCACGTGGTCACAGCCGCATCACCCTATCTCTCTCCACTTCGGACATTCAGATCAACAAATACTAAAGCCTCAGTTGGCTTGAGTTCTCCAGTTTATCAAATGGAACACATTGCCACATGCCCTAATAGGTGCCAAGAGAGAAACAAAGTCCCTTTGCAGAAGTGAGATGTATTGAAAAACTTATTTTTGAAAGTGTTTGTTAAACATATTTGGTTTGAGATGGCATGAAAGACAACCCCGGCAGCCTCCTAACAAGGTTATAACAGGCTCCTTCCATTTTGAGGTAGGCACAGTGTGGTGGTCAGTAAGTGAACCGGACAACAAGAACCTCAGAACTTCATAGGCATAATGAGGCTTCCCCCAACCCCCACAAAAGTTAAGGAAAACATTAGAATTATTAACGTTATTGAGAGTCTAGTTGAAGACACAGTGGATGTCCTGGAATTTGGACATAGGAATGCTTTACCCATACAACGTGTTATAAAATACAAACAATGCTTGACAGAGCTCCTCTTACCTCAATTCCTTCTTTGTTTAAGGCATATTCATCAAAATTCAGAATGGCTATCTTAATCGTCCTCGGAGGGGGCAGCACAGTCAGACCGATATTGATGGCGTTGCTCCTCTTGGAGTCCAGAACGATGATCTCTTGCCTTTTTCCATCTGCAGCAGTTTTCTTGGTGATAAAACAAGGAGAATTCAAGATTAGTTGCATCATCTTGGGTCCTTTCTGTGTTTCAGTACTAAAAGCAAACTCACTACTCATTTGGAGACGAGAACCAGTGGCCCCAGTTCAGCTCAGAGAAAGACTGGCTATCGCTCAGCACAGAAGAACGCGAGCAGGGATTTGCTCTGAGAAACCGCCAAGCTTGGGTCAGCAATGGAACTTCAGAGTCAGACACAAAATAAAACTGATTTTCCTTCAACTGGGAAAAATGTGATATTTTGCGAAAAAAAAAAAAAAAAAAAAAACCAGTTTTTTTCCACAGAAGCAGTGAAAACTAAACCAGACTTTTCAGAGTTCCTTTCCTGTGGGCTCCGATGTGTCAGAATGTGTCTTGGTTGGCTTTAGTACACATGGTGTGTGCCTGGAGAGAGCTGATACACATGCCGAGAAGACAGGACTGACGAGGGGAAGCTGGCATTGCTGGCCAGTCAGGCCCTCCCTGTCTCTGGCCGCATGGTCTCAGAGCACCCCCTCCCAACCATTCAGACATCCCATGCCCCTCATGCCTGGATACCTGCACCTGTCCTGCCACACTTTGACATCTGTGCATCTGCCCACTGGGTGGATGAAGAGGGGCCTTCTGAGAAAGAGGAATGAGAGAGTGTGCACTGGTATAGATGAATAAGGGATGAACAGGCACAGAGGCTGAGGAAGGGGACAGGGGACAAGAGGTGTCCTGGGCCTCACTCATCTCTGCAGCCCCTCTGGCCAGCCCAGGATGAACACATGACTGGAACTCAGTGTGTACTATGAACTGAAATATCCCCCCCTCCTCCTAACGCCTAATGTGATGATATTTGGAGGTGGAGCCTTTGGAGGTACTTAGGATTGGATGAGGTCACAAGGGTGGGGTCCTCATGATGGGATTGGTGTCATTTTAAGAGATCAGAGAGCTAACTCACTCCCCTCTGTCATGTGAGGACATAGCAAGAAGGTGGCCACCTGCAAGCCAAGAAAAGAGCCCTCACCAGGAACCAAATTGGCTGGTACCTTGATCTTAGACTTCCTAGCCCCCAGAGAAATAAATTTGTATTGTTCAAGCCACTGGTCTATGGTACTTTATTATGGCAGCCCTATTGAACTAACAGTGTGTGAAGCGCTGAGGCAACCCTTGTCACCACCCACAGCTGTGACAACAAGACCCCTAGCTTTCCTCTTTAGCTCTCAGAAAGTTAGGGGCAGGTGACAATGGGGGGCAGGTGCCAGGAGACCTGGCTCCGTGAGCTCCCTGCTCTTCCCATGGGGCAAACACATCTGGGAGGATGACTATTGTGACTCATGTCATCTAGAGTGACAAAGACGAATAAGGCACAGTGGCTCTCCAGAAGGAGAAGACACATGCAGCACAGTGATGGGGTGGGCTCACTGTGCAAGGGACCCCAACAGTGGGGTAACTGCAACTCACCTGGTGGTGGGGGGGGATCAGTGTCTGGAAGAGCTGACCCTTGAGCTGGGCCCTAAGGAATGTCTAGGCTCTAGAGAAGATAAGGAGGTAACAAGTGGCTTTGTCTAGGTTGTTGCGAACTGCCATGGATGAGGCTGGAAGTCTGACAGGGCTACATCCCACATGACATCCTGACCCAGCTGACTGCTACTCACCTTCGGGTCTCCAGTGCTGAAATGTCACCCTCTGAAGAGGGAAACCTGGCTGGGCCTGGGAGCAGCTGAGCCATCTAGAGAAGCTGGCCTATTGCAACACTAGGGATGGGGAGGTGTTGAGAAGAACCAGGCTTAGGGCCAACTTAAATCCTCCTGGGCCCTTCCAAACTTAATTGCTAAAATTCTATTTTAGATTCTTAAATATGCATTTGGAAATAAACTCAAATTTATTTTATGAAGAGCAAGCATCCCAAGAAAGCACCCCAGCTGTTTTGGGGTCTGAGGGCCAGGAGGGGAATTACTGTGGGTGGGGTCACTGGATTTGAGCAGTGGGCTCCCAGGGACACGTGGCACACGTGTACCTGCAGGTGCATCCCCACTCTGCAGGGAAAGCTTTCTCTTCTATATAGTTAACCAAATAAACTTATCAGGAGCCTCTGGAAATTCTCAATGTGGCCTTTAAATCTAATTTAAAGTATTATGCTGTGTGTGGCATGCTAAGAAGGAATAAGAAAGGTTTGATGAAATGCTGGGTACAGGCAATGAAGAGGGATGTTACAACGAGCTGGGCGCCTGCTTCTCCAGGCACTGCCGGGCACCCACCCAAAACCCATTCCTTCTTCCCTGCGCACCAACAGGCCCCCAATGTATTTTGGCTGGCAATGTGTCAGTTAAATCAATTACCCCCCTGGACCCTCTGCAGCTAAAGCTGGCCCTGTGACTTGGTTCTGGCTTTTGTTTTCCTGATTAAGAAGCAATAAGCCCAGGGGACCATGCCTTGGGCCCTTCTCCCTTCTCCCTGCCTAGAATGCAGGCATGAGCCACAGCAGCAGGCAGCTCCTGAGTGTCAGCGATGAAGCCACTAGGATGGCAGCAGGGTTTCCCTGGGAATCATTAGCCCTTAACCCCCTATCCACACAGTCCCTGTCATTTGAGGAGCTGGGAAAGGTGGCCATGCAGACCCAGCTGGCCCAAATGGAGCCTTTGTACAGATGAGAAAAAGAGGACACCCTCCCCCCTCCACCACCCCAGGAAACAGCCCCACAGCAAACAGCTTGGGAGAGAAGCACCACTTGGATTTCAGCCCCGTCCCTGGCAGCCAGTGTCCATGTGTAGCAGACCACCTGTACAGACCCGGGTGGTGGCTCTGTGCCTGACACGCCCATTTTCAGTAGAGCTCAATTTACACAATGCACACACCCTTGTAAGTCAGGGAGGAGCGAGCCATTGAGCATCCCGAGATGGTGGGGAGAGCTGTCACCACAGAGGACTCTGCATGTTTGCAGAGCACTTCCACCCACATCGCGAAGGAGAGAGTAAGAATTAAAGTAATAACTGAATGTGAATTATGCAATCTCAGGATTTTAGCAAAAAGGTGTTTTTAAGTGCTGTTCCTCATAATTAAAATAAACCTCCATACGATGCTACTGAACCCTCGAGTGTCTTCTGGTTAGTTCTGCACAAGATGGGGGAGTGCAGAACCCTCTCCAAACCTCTCCATCCCTCCCGCACCAACCTACAGCAGCACAGGCAAGAACCAGCCCAATCTCCCTGTGCCCAGGACACATGTCTGTGTCTAAGGATTAAGCATTCGTCAATTCTGACCCATTTCAATTGTTCTTCTGAGTCAAAGCCCCAGATCACTGTAGTGAACTGCACTAGGTCCTCCACACAGTCATACGACAGAGCTGCTATGGTTCCTCCTTTCCCAAAGCACCCATGCCCGTGCCTCCTGCTCCACTCCCGCCACCTCCTCTGGGCCTGACCACCCAGCACCCAGAGAAGCCCGCCCTGCCTCCTACATCCAGTCTCTTCTCCCCACAACCCCTCCATCCTACTCTTGCTAAAAGTCTTCTACAGACACTTTTCCTTATTGCATTTCTTTGATCAGAAAGCCACAGGGATTGTACATTGTTTGAAATCAGAAAATTAGGAAACTGGTCAATCATGGGAAGGGGATACAAGGCAGAGGTCCTTGTGAAGGTTCGAAAAGGTAAATACTCTGATGGTATCTGCAAGGAGAGGGTGAGATGTGATAGGGCAGAGGTGGGATGGGGTCAGGGAGAGGGGAGGCAGCAACACTGCTAGTGGCAAATCAGAAAGTTGTTTTGCATTTTGATAGGGGACCAGACAGCTCCCCCAAAATACCCAAGAAAATAAAGCCCCAAACCTCTTGAAGTATCTTCTACCTGAAAAAAATGACATCATTTTCTTGAGAGTAATAAAAGATGACTTGGATAAATGAGAAACAGCATGTTCTTAGGAAGTTTCAATACCATATGTATGCCAGTTATTTCGCATCTAATACATCTACTTAAAGTAATCCTATTAAAATTCCAATAAGATCTGTTTTTGCAATTAGGAAAATTCTGAGGTTAATATAAAAAATATATGTACAAAAATTAATATTCTTAAGAAGTAGAGTTATATATCTACCCAATAAACTATAAACTGCATAGCACAGGTACTAGAATAGCTGACATGAAAGAACAGAGTAGAATAACAGAATAGAAAAAGCTCTTACACCATGATCCAGGGCATTCCAACAAAAACACCAAGATTAGTGAACCAGAATCTAGCATAAAAGATCAATTTCTAATACATCCAATCAAGGGCTAATATCCAGAATCTACAAAGAACTCAAACAAATCAGCAAGAAAAAAAACCAAACCACCCCATTAAAAAGTGGGCAAAAGATATGAGAAGTTTTTCAAAAGAAGATAGACAAATGGCCAACAAACACATGAAAAAGTTTTGGTCAATGTCACTAATCATTAGGCAAGTGCAAATTAAAACCATAATGAGATATCACTTTACCCCTGTTAGAATGAATGGCCTTTACTAAAAGTCCAAAAGCAATAGATGCTGGCATGGATTCAGAGAGACAGGAACACTTAGACACTGTTGGTAGGACTACAAATTAGTACAACCCCTATGGAAAACCGTATGGAGATTTCTCAAAGAACTAAAAGTAGACCTACCATTCCATCCAGCAATCCCACTAACTGGGTATCAACTCAAAGGAAAATAAGTCATTTTATTAGAAAGACACCTGCACTCGAATGTTTATAGCAGCACAATTCACAATTGCAAAGATGTGGAATCAACCCAAGTGCCCATCAATTCATGAGTGGATTAATAAAATGTGGCATATGTACACCGTGAAGTACTACTCAGCCATAAAAAACGATGAATTAATGGCTTTTGCAGCCATTTGGATGGAACCAGAGACCATTATCCTAAATGAAATATCCCAAGAATGGAAAAGTAAACACCCACATGTACTTTCTAATAAATTGGAACTAACCGAGGGGCACACATGTGCACAGAGGAAAGTAAAAGTCACTGGAAATCCAGCAGGGGGAGGGAGGCGGAGCAGAAACCTACCTAACGGGTACAGTGAACACTATTCAGGTGATGGGCACACTTACAGCCCTGATGCAACAAAAACATTTGTACCCTCTTAAGATTTTGAAATTTTAAAAAAAGTAACTTTAAGTTAAACAAACCAATATGGTGAGTGAATATCATGACAGACTGGACTGACTGTCACGTTCCTTCTTAGTTAGAGCAAAGGGCAAGAGAAAGCAGGAACACAGGCTTGTGTGGGAGCATGGTGGGAGTGCACCGCACCCCAGGAGCCCCCTTGCTGCCTGAGTACGTCTCCACTGCTGACTGGAATCTCAAGATACCATCAGTGACGGTCCATGATGCCAAACCCTGTGCAGACGCAGACGAGGCTGGGAAACAAGCTCAGTCCTCCTTAGTCTCTTCCCATATTTATTTATTGTCTCTCTTTGATACATATCCCACATCCTTAAACAGGCATTTCCTGAGCACCTGTTAGGTGCCTAGTACTCCAGCGGGAATATTTCCATGGCGACTAACGCAAAGCACACACCTATTGGGAGCCGGGATGCCTCCGACACGGTGGTCAGCTCTGGAGCAATGGGAAGGTAGCGTTCCTGTCTTTGATTAAAGGTCAATCAGCCAAAGCTCTGCCCTCTTCCTCAGCAAGTTCCAAGAACTGTCAAGGAGGAAGGGACGCTGGAAGGACGTGCCTGTGGGCCCAGGCTCCAGGGACAGGGTGCTAGACCAGGGCTGGCTGGATGTGAAAACAGGAGCAGCCACCTCTGTGCAGGTCAGCAGAAGGGTGGCTAGGGCAGCGTGGGGGCAGCCACTGCGGGCTCTCTCTGAACATGCTGCTTTCCCAGATATGCCCAGGAGCGGTCAAGGGAAAAGAGGAACCTGATTCCTGGTTCCAGAAAGCCTAGTTAAGCTGAGCTCTTATAGCAGGGCTCCTCCTCTGAAGCTCCAACTATGGGGAGCCTCCAACATGCCCAGGGCAGCCCTTCCCCGCCAGAGGAAAGATGTCTCTGGAGCGATGCCTCAGGCCTGAATGCCATGTAGGGCTTGTTTCTGACTTGGCCGAGAACACTGCAGGGAGAGGGGCAGGGCTGTGGACAGCCAAGTTGGGTGAGAGACAGAAGCTCTGTGGAAAGAGAAGCTGTCCAGGCCAGCAGGGGACCCTGCAGGGGGAAGGGGCAGGAAGGAGGTCATTAAGGCAATTCAGCTCCTTTCTCCCCAGTTGTCCAAGAGGGGTGAGGGTCCAGCTTCCAGGAAGAGAGATGTGAGCCCCTCTAGGAAGAGGCTTCAAATAGCAGTTGAGGCCAAAAGAGGTACAGGATTTCTGAGAAGCACAGAGGGGGTAGCCGACTTTGGCAGCAACTGCCAAGGCTTCGGGGAAGGGCTGCAACTGTTCCCTGTAGCCTCACGGTTACCTGGTGGTCGGCCACCTGGTTGGGGGTCTGCTCTCTAGAACCAGCAGCTCCACAAGGTAGGGCCCTGCAAATTCAGCCACTCCAAGGGGCAGAAAACCACATATGATAATAGGAATAGTTTCCAGAACAGCTAACCCAGAAACTTAGATTCAGCTGGAAACAAGCAGTGCAGAGCCACACGTCGGCCCAGGTGGGCCCCGGGCACAGCCTCAGTCCCTGATGCAGAAGTGGAGGATGAAATACTCACAGGGAGGAGATATTCAAGGTAGGTTTTCGGATAGAACAAATGATTGTCTCCAGGGACGAGTACATTGGAGTCTGCAAGTGAAGACTCAGACCTGCTTCTGAATGGTCACTGGGGTGGGGTGACCAGCACGCAAGAGCGGCTGACTATGGAACTTAACTGCCCAGGGAAAGGAAAAGACCTTCACTCGCTCTCACAGTCATTCAGTTTTGGAAAAGAGAAGGGTGAGGATTCAGGTGCAGTGAGGAGAGGGTGGGAAGGAAAATTTGCATAGTAAACAATAGTCATTATGCTTAACGTTTCCTGAAATGCTGCAACACAGGATCACCCCACTGCATATTTAAAGAGTAATTTTACTAGAAATAGCGGATGTAGTATTTAAGAAGTGAATATTCAACACACAGAACTTGTCACCGCAGAAGGCGCTGTGACTGAAAATAGAAATGGGGCTAAGGACGTGATTTATTAAGACAACTCCGGGAGGACTGGAGAACAGCACGCGGTTTGAGCGCTTCCATGAAAGGCCACCGACCCCTGCAAACGCTTCTCAGCATCACTGTCAGACACCCTGGGTCTGGCTCAGCGAGGGCAGAAGTTCTAGAAATGGTAAACCATTCCTCCTCCCTCCCTGCTCACTGCCAAAGGAGTGACGCCACGGGATATTTTCAAAACTGTCTGTTGAGAACGTGACAGTTACAAGGATGCAACGATACAGAAGTCCCAAAGATGTGACAGCTATGGAATTTTCTTAAAGTCTTGAAACAAGAGAGATGGGGAGATACATAGCAAAGCATTAAAGGTCAAAAACCGAAAAAAAAAAAAAAAAAAAAAAGTCTAAATAAAAGCTGAAAATCTTTAGTCAGGAATAAAATTGCTTGCCAGAATAGATTTGCCTTATTGTTAAGGAAAAAGTATCAATTTCCTGTATTTGCCCTTTGAGTCACCTACAGCAGAGGCCAGCTGTTAAACTGACTTCCTCTGTTAATTTAGTTTTATCTATTACCCTAATGCGGAGACCTAGGGGAGAGGAAGGGAACGCTCTTAGTAATGATGTTGGCAAAACAGGCACACGCCAGGGCCATCCTGGGCACATGAAGATGTATGATCACCCTACGTAAGTCTCCAGGTTGTGTTTGGAATTTCTAGAGAGAATTCAGTTTCCTGGGGGGAATGTTAAATAACTTACTCCATTATGCCCTGAACTTGAAGTTACGGTATGCAGATTTTTATCTCTTCTCAGGAAAATAAAACCGGCCAGGGAGTGTCAGCATGGAGAATGGTGGCAGGGAATGTAGTGTTCCCTCAGAGTCACATTTTTCACTTGAAATCAGTGTGTCACGAGAGTCCCTGAGGAGCTTTTAAAAATAACCCAGGCCGAGGCTCACCCGCTGACCGATTAAATCATCATCTCCAAATTTTCTTTAAAAGTTGCTGTTATTGGTTTGACAGATTTGGAAACTTCAAGGTAAATAAATAAAGTTAAACAAATTTCTCTGAATCCATTCTGGATCTCTCACCCCAAGAAAAATCTAATGAACCTGAGAGAATAAGACAGCATGAGGCCCCCAAAGGGGAAACTGAGTTCCACTGGTCTGGCTGTCACTTGGGTCCTGCTCCTACGGCAGCAGGAGGGATTTTGTTAACCCTGATCAGGCCAAGGTTAGAAGGGCACTTTCTGGAGCTTCTCAGGATACTGGCAAGCCCATAGAGGGTCCCTCTCTATACCCCCCCAGGGGCCTTCTGCCCTGACTTCTTTCTCTGGGGTCCTTAACTCTCTGCTATGTGATTCACCACATCTTGGACCAGCAGCAGAAACATAACATGAAACTTAGCACAGGATTTTGTCCTCCTCCATAAAGCATAATAAAAATCATCCTATTAAAAAAACTATTAATATATATTTCCTGCTGAGAGAGAAAAATAGATCTACTTCCAGAAACTATTTTGAAAGAAAACCCCAAAGCAGATCTTTTGGTCTTATTTTCATTGATCGGTCACCCCAGCCAGTCTTGGATCTGGCCTCATGAATCTTTGTTTTGGGGTGACTTAGTCACAGCCATGCTTTATCACTCTGCTCTAATGTCAGTTTTCTGATGGAAACTAAAACCAATTCTCTTTGTTTTGCGCTGATTTGTAAAGTCTATTTCATTTTATTTTTGTTGCGCTCTGTTGTGTTCAATAAAAAAAAAATTTCTATGAGCCAGAATTTGGAAGTGGCTGTTCACACTGCATTTTATGCAAATCACACCTGAGGATTAGAAACAGAAGGCAAACTGGTGATACCTGTATTGGTAACACATACAAGATGCATTCAACCATCCAGGGTGATGTGTTTTAATCCTAATTTGCATTCTTACCTTTTGTAACAGTTTGTAAATTAGCTCCTGGTCACACTTCCTATCTCAAAACACAAAGGTAGGGACCCCTGGGTCTGGTAGAACATTCTAAAATCAGTTTGGTAAACTTTTCAATATATTACTTTCTTCTTAAGCTCCCATTTTATAAACACTAGGCAAACGTTTGTCCCTTAGAGAGGCAACAAAGTATGCTAAGGGGTCATTACGGGCTTCAGGCAAGAATGGAATTTGGGTTACTGAGAGGGCAGAGCTGGAATCTTATCACCAAACAGACCACAGTGGGACCAAGAGAAGGAGAGAGGTAGGTGAGCCAATCATTTTAGATCTTCTCTGGGCAACTTTTAATCCTGCCATTTCTTTTGTAAAAATGAAGTTAGAGGTGCCTTTACCACTGCACTCCATTTTATTCCTCCCACCCCGAGTCAAGGGGCAGCCTCTCCCCAGCAACCTCCAAGGGTGACAAGCTACCTCAAGCCTAGAGGCACAGCCAGCCGATGGGCACCCGCGCAAAGCGGGAAGAGGAGGAGACCGGCCAAGTAGGTCAGTGGGTTAGAGGGCAGTGTCAGCCTGTCAGGTTGTGGGTAGCTCCTGGCAACCACAGACTGTTGTCTTAATCCCGGCACCTCCTCCTCAATGCCAGGCTGACCGCAGGAATTAGAAAGGGGCATGGGACAGCTCAGCACCACCTGTCACCATCCTGCAAACTCAGGACGCAGACACACCAAGAGTGGGTGTCTGACATCCCTTTCCTAGGCATTTTCCAGAGGACAAAACTGGGTCTACTTTCACCTGAAGGAAAGGGCTGACTGGGCATTACTGTTTACACTGGATCCTAGCAGTTTGGATTTATAGAAAAGCAAGCTCTAGTTCTGTCCTGAGGGGATCCCTGAGGCTAGAAACATTCAGGGCCTCACTGAGACGGGGCAGAAACAGACACTGGGGTAAACGCCAACCGGCAAAGCACAGCAGGCAGTTTAAGAACCCCAGCACATATCTCTAAAAGAAGTTGATCGATTACACCGCCCCTAACTGGCCTTTCAGCATCACAGAGCAGGCCAGGCACGAACGCTGTCGCCGGGTTCCCTGTCTGAAGGACACTTGTGTTCTGAGGTTGCTGCATATACTTTTTGATTCAGAACTATGCCTGACTGGCAGGTCTGGGAGCCTGACCCCAGCAGCTCACCCAAAAAGATAAGTGGCTGGAGCAACAGAGGGAGAGAAAAGTAATTCACAATAATAAGCTCTTGCATGTTTATTCTAAATTGTGCCTTACAAAGTGCTTTCTCATACCTCCAGTTCTTGAGAACAGAGGATAGCCTCAAATGTGTTTTAAAACTGGAATATGCCCAGAATCTAAGTGGTTTTAAAAAGCCAGTTCTTTAAGAGATGTAAAGCAGACTCTATTCATGCAGTGAGTCATTAGAAATAAAAGCTGTGATCCAGGGCCTTGCAGGTTTTTTTTTTTTTATCATCAGTTTTTGCTAGCCATGACTTAACCTTTGATGCCCCAAAATTTCATGTGCAGTGTTTTCCCACTGATCAAAGTGGATTTAACCTCTCCATTAATACCACAGCCAGCAGTGCCTACAGGATTCCCAAACACTTATGAAAAATACTAAATCTAGATGCATGTGTAATATTTTCAGGATGCTAAATCTGTGGCTATTGGGAAGCATCTGGATAGTTGCAGTATGCTGGCTCAGCCAGGAGATTAGCCACAGAAGTGTCACTTGCATTACTGCCTTTGAGAAAGCACTGGGTGGTTACAGCTGAAGTTCAAACTACTATCAAGCAAAGTCAATGAGGGTTAGATTAAATAAACATATCCACTGTGTTTGGTAAGTCAGCAAGTCCACTTTCCTCTAGCTAACATCAACATCTGTTATTGGAGCTGGGTGTGGTAGCTGACACCTGTAATCCTGGCACTATGGGAGGCTGAGGTGGGAAGATGGCTCGCGAGACCAGTCTGGGCAACAGAGAGAGACCCCATCTCTATAAAAAGTGAAAAAAATTAGCTAGCCATGATGGCATGCACCTGTAGTCCCAGCTACTCGGGAGACTGAGGCAAGAGCATTGCCTGGGCCCGGGAGTGAGAGGTTACAGTAAGCTATGATCATGCCATCGTACTTCAGCCTGTGCTACAGAGGGAGACTGTCTCTAAAAGAAAAAAAAAATCTGCTCTTGGGCTATGCTGACATTCCTTAGCTTTTCCTCAGTATTATCTGGTTCCATCAAATCTCCTTTGCCTAATGTTAGTAAGCTGGTGTCCATGTTAGCTAATAAGGGTCTCTGACTCACGTAGCTTACACTTAGCACAAGGAATACCATATTAAAGATCAGACTTTTACACCAAAGGACTTTTTACCAAATAGCAAAGGCAACACAAAGAGCATTTTATACAAAACACATCTCTTTGGCCCTACCCAACTGCAAATCAAGAAGCATGCTGGAGGCTGGCAGTACCTTTGTGACAGACAGTTCCTTGGATTTAGACTCAAACAGGTGCTCCAGCCTGGACGTGTCCACCTTAATGGGTTCCAGTTTTGACCACAGGAATTCTCTGCAGCGTCGGTTGTTTTTACACGGCCACTCAAAAGGCCGAACTTCATTCCAGAACAGACGGATGGTCTTCTTTTTCTTAGTGAACGTCGGCTGACCCCTGGGTACCTGGGACCACCCTAAGCCCTGAGGAGCGTTGAACACTGGAGGAGGAGGAGCCAATAAATTACCGGGGATGGGCGGGTGAGGCACGCTGTCCAACAGGGGTGGAGGAGGTGGGGGCGGCAGACCCAGGAAGGTGGGCGGGGGTGGGGGAGGTGGCCCGGGGGCCTCCCTGTGACCCAAGTCCACATCCAGGACATCGATGTCGTCCTCCTCTCCCAGGTCGGTGAAATCCATGTCTTGGATTCTGAGTTCCCTCGGGTTGGCCATGAGCTGGTCCCAGATGTAATCAGCCTCTGTCTTCAGCTGTACCGGTGCTGTCTCTGGGACCTTGTCATTGGGCTCAGCATCAGGGGAGACGGACCCTCTCCCCAGGTCCCCACTGTTGAATTTCTCCGCAAATGCTTTCACGCTGCCCCGATTGTCCAAACAGCCCACGTCCACCCTTCTGACGCTCTCATCCTGGGCCTGTGAGTTGGCCTGCAGGGTGGAGACCCTGGTGGCGAGGCTGGTGACCGCCTCTGCCTCCTGCTGGGTCCTTGTGGCCTCGCCGTCCCCCGGGGACTTTCTGTTATGGGCATACAGCATGTCCAGCATGAACCGTTTGCTGGTGAGGATGTCGCCACACTGTCCATTTACACCTGCATCCTGAACGCCTGCGGACCACAGACCTGAAAGCACACGGGAGGGGAAAAAATGAGAAAGTGGCAAGGGGGCCACGCTTCCACAAGAAAACTAACTGGGCAGGAAGTGAGCTTGACACACAGGGATGACTTCTGAAAACACCCTGAAATAAACACACTGAAATAAAGCAATCAAAGCAGAAGGTGGCCCTGGTTGACAAGACACTCTCAACCAAGAAGAGACACTGCTTCACAATCCTAAGGACCCAGGACTCTTCCAGGTATGACACTGCTCCTGGCTCCCATCCGGGCTCGTGGAAGCAGCTTTCCTTACCTTTCCTGCTCACATGGCAGCCGGTCAGGACTCACCCAGCCACAGGGAGCTGAGGGGCCTCTGTCCTGAGTAGACACAGGGAGGCAAGGAGCCACTCCCTGGCCCACGGCAGGCACTGGAGAGAGGCTGTAAGATTACCTGTGCTCCTCTCCCCCATCTGGAATCTGCACTAGGTACAGCTCAAAGTGCCTGGGGACATACACAAACCCTGCTGGTGGTTTTTCTTCAAGTTCACAATTACTGTCTCCAGGGGGCTTAGTGCTGCCCGGCACTCTCAGCCACTCCTGCTAGACAACCTTTCACACCCCGCCTCCCAGCTCATCTCATCCTCAGGGACGGCCTTGCCTCCTAATTCACCAACTTAACAGGCACAGTCAGGAGAGATCTTCCAGAGCCCCCATTCCTCCTCCCCTCCCACCTGCACCCCAGCCCACGGCCTCCCTCCCGTGACCCCTCATAGCAGAGTCACCCATTCCACCTGTGCATTAGGAACCCATTGCAGCAATTCTCTGTCCTGCATCTCCCATGACCTTCCCCACTAGATCCTTCCTTCTGGCATGTAAACATACATGTAATTACCACATAATGGTTTTTAAAATAACCACCTTAAAGCAGCAAAACCTCCCTTGGCCCCACTTGACAGCTCCAGTTCTCACCCGACGTTTCTCCCTTCCTTTAAAGTAAAGCTGCTCACACAAGCTGTTTTGCTCACTGCCTCCAATTTATTTTATTCTCTCTTGGACCCAGCTGAATGGAGCTTTTGCTCCCATCACCCTTCAAAGCTGCTCCTTTCCAGGTGACCAGGGACTTGCACATTGAGCTAGACACAGCCGATCCCTCCCTCCTGCACACACATCCATCCCCAGCTGCCGGGACACGTGCCTGGTTTGCTTCCCTCTTTCTGGCGTCTCCTCCTCAGTCTCCCTTGCTGGTTTCTCCTTATCATTAACCTTACACTGTCCTTGGACCTCAGCCCTTCCATCCACACTCACTCTTCCAGACTTCGCCCTGTCCAGTCTCAGGGCTTTACATACCATCTGCAAAGGTTTCTTCTGTCCCGCCCCTCAGGAAGCTGCGTCTCCTGCAGTCCTCTGCTGTCTCAGCTAAGGCAGCTTCATCCTTCTTGCTGCCAATTGCAAAAACTTCACCGTCATCCTCGACTCCTCCTGTTCCTTTGCCCTCTGCATCCAGCGCAGCAGGGCGTCCTGAAAACTGCACCTTCGTGTCATACCCAGAATCCACCCGCTTTTCTCAGCACGTCTGCCGTCACAGCCCTGGACCAAGCCAGTGTGTGTGCCTGTCTATAGCGCTGCAGGGCAACCCCAGGTGAGCCCCCTGCTTCCACCCTTGCCTTGTGACAGTGAGGGCTTACCCCGACAGCCACGTGATGTTACTAAAATGTCTCTTCAAATCTTTCTGCTCAAAGCCTTCTAATGAGAGGAAAAGCCAATGACATGATATTCACAAGGCCTTTTCTTTCCTCTCCTGCCACCAGCATCCTAGATACATACACATAAACCTCTTTAGCTATGGCAGCTTCTTCCTGTTCCTACAACTCACCAGGCATGATCTGGTTTGGGGGACTCTGCCCCTCCTGGGACAAACTGCACCCAGTTAATCGCACCATTTGCTTTTTGACTTTCCTTTAGATCTTTGCTCAAATCGTCTCAGTGAAATCTTACTTGACCACCTTAATTAAAATTGTGCACCCCTCCCTCCCACACTGTACATCCTCCTTGCCTGCTTGTTTTCCATCAGAGCACTGACTACTCTCTCAACTTCCATGCATTCTACTTCTGTTATTGTCCACCTTTGCCCTATCACTGGAGTGTTTATAACTACTCACTAAATTGCCTTCTTCATGGGATGTAAACTCTATTGAGGAAAGGATTCGGGTTAGTTCTGCTCACTCTTGGACCCCCAACATCTAGAACAATCGAATGAATGAACAAATGCATGGTGAGGAGTGTCATTCCTCTGGGGCTGCTTCGTTGGGGCTGGCAGGGCCGTGTGGTGGGCGCTTTCAGGTGAGCTCCTCCAGATACCCAGGGAGACCCAGGCCACAGAGGTGAGCATGCGGAGCTCCACTCAGCCAAGGGAGAGCCCCCCAATACACCGAGGGTGGACACTGGCTGCCACACAAGGCCCTGCCTTGACCTCAGAGGAGGCATTTACTGGGGGACCATGAGGTCCCCCTGGGGCTCTGTTCCTTCCAACATAGTGTTGTTCTCTGTCCTCTGCTTAACAATGGCCTAACCTGACCAGGGGACCTCAGGTCCCCTCAACACCAAAACAAGGAGCTCTTGTATCCTCTTTTAGGTTTTGCAAACAAAACATACTTAGGAAATAACCACTGTCAAAGAAAGATGAGATGGCACTTAAGGACAAGACCAAAAAATCTGGTTATGGGGTGTTTCCACAACTGGTCAGACCACCCCACGAACTGTGAGATGAGTTTGACACCAGGAGGCCGCAGCAGATGAAGTGGCTGAGCCTTTCTCAACAGACGGCCACATTCTCTCTCCATTTATTGAGAAATGTTAGCATTTTCTTATTTTGGCAAGAGGGAAAAGAGCATAATCAGGTAATATCTTTAAATGTTGGGTTTCTCACTTACACTCTTCATTTATGTCCTCTTTTATCATGTTGTAGTGTCCCTCTTTGTCCTTAGTAATTTCCTTTGCTTGGTACTTTATCTGATATTAATATAGCCACTCCTGCTTTTCTTGGATTAATGATTGCATCATTTATCTTTTCCCAACTTCTAACTTACAATCTACCCATGTCATTATGTTTGAAAAGAGTTTTGTACAGACAGCAAATAACTGGGTCATGTTTTTTTTTTTTTTTTTTTGTCCACTCTGCCAATCTCCATCTTGTAATTTAAAGTAATTACCGATATGTTAGGACATTAGTCTGCCATTATAATTGTCTTGTTTGTTCCTTTTGTTTCAGTTCCTGTTTCTCCTTTCTTGGTCCTTCTGTGGATTACTTGAACTTTTTTTTTTCTTTTTTACCTTTCATTTATTAAAAAAATATTTTGTTTTCATATAATAGATGCACAAATTTTCAGGAGACATGCAATAATTTAATATATTCATATCATTTATAAAAATCAAATCAGTGTAATTGGGACATATATCACCTTATATATTGTCTTTTCTTTACACTAAACACATTTGATTTATTCTCTTCTAGCTATTTTCAAATATATTAATACAATAGATTATCATAAGCCCTTGTCAACCTATGGATCTATAACTAGATTCCTTCTAGCAAACTGTATATTTGCAACCATTAATCAATCTACCTGAATCCCCCTTGAACATTTTTTAGAATTTAATTTTGATTTACTTACAGTGTCTTAAAGTACCTTGCTTCATATAGTTTTCTTAGTTGTGGCTCTAGGTATTAAACACACTAACTTATCATAGTCTGACAGTATTGATGTTTCACCACGTCAAGTGAAGTGTGGAAAACTTACTTTCATATAGATCCCTTTAACTTCCCTACTTTTAAAATACAATTAAGTATTTCTTCTACCATGAGCAGTACATCAAATGGTATTACAATTTTTGCTTCCACCATCAAGTATGATTTGAGAAACTCAGGAGAAAAAAGTCTATTTTATTTATCCCTATTTTCATCCGTTCTGTTGTCCTTTCCTTCCTGAAGTTGCAAGCCTTCTGTCCTTTCCTTTCTGTTTGGAGAACTTTCTTTAGCCATTCTTTGAGGGTAGGTCTGCTAGGGACACATTCTCTTAGTTTTTTTTAATCTAAAATGTCTTGCTTTCCCTCCATTCTTAAAAGAGACTTACATTGTATACAGAATTCATGCCCTTGCAGAAAGCTGTGCCCCTTCCTGCTGACCCCCCCTTCCCATGCTATCACGAGCAGGCTGCTGTCATCTGAACTGGTGTTCCCCTATCAGTGACATGTTGTCTCTTTCTTCACTCTTTCAAAGCTTCTTTTTGGTCTTTAGCTTTCAGAAGTTTGATTATTATTTGTCTTGGTGTGGATGTCTTTGCATTTATCCTGTTTGAGGTTTGCTCAGCTTCCTAACTCTGTAAAAGTTTGTACCTTTTGACATATTGGGCAAGCTTTTGGCCATATTTCTTCAAAAATTTTATTCATCACTGCACTTAACTCTTTCTCCTTTCCTCCTCAAACTACAATGAACTGGATGTCATATCTAGTCTTCTAATCCCACAGATCCCTGAGGCTCTGCTCATTTTTCTAGTCTATTTTTTCTCTGTTGTTCAGATTTGGTAATTTCTACTGACCTGTTTTTGAGTTCACCTGGTTTAATCATTTCGTTTGTTGTCTTTAATCTACTATTAAACACATTCAGTATTTTGAGACAGAGTCTCACTTTGTTGCCCGGGCTAGATTGAGTGCCGTGGCATCAGCCTAGCTCACAGCAACCTCAAACTCCTGGGCTTAAGCGATCCTACTGCCTCAGCCTCCCAAGTAGCTGGGACTACAGGCATGCGCCACCATGCCCGGCTAATTTTTTCTATATATATTTTTAGTTGTCCAGATAATTTTTATTTCTATTTTTAGTAGAGGCGAGGTCTCGCTCAGGCTGGTCTCAAACTCCTGACCTCGAGCGATCCACCCGCCCTGGCCTCCCAGGGGGCTAGGATTACAGGCGTGAGCCACCGCGCCCGGCCCCTTTGGTTCTTTTTTGTATCTTCTACTTTTCACTATGATATTTTATTTTTCCCATGTATTTCCTGAGTGTGTGTAACCGCTCATTGAAGCATTATTATGATGGCTGCTTCAAAATACTTGTCACTTAATTCCAGTGTCTGGCTCATCTTGGTACTGGCATCTGTTAATTGTATTTTACCATTCAAGTTGTGACTGCCCTAGTCCTTGATATGATGCGTGATTTTCTATTGTATCCTGGACATTTTGGGCATTACAGAATTTAGATCCTATTTAATCTTCTCTTTTAGCAGGTAGTCACCCTTTTTAGGTGTAGCATACAGGTCTTTGTGGAACTAGATGTTCGGCTCCCCCTGCTGTTACCACCCCAGCAAAAATGTGGAGTCCCACTGCCTCACTGCAGATGAGTAGTGTGGAAGGTCAGTGCCACCATACTTTGGCCCCACTGGCATCTTCCCAGGGAAACTGGACTACCCACCCACGTTGCCTCATTGCCTTCAAGTGAAGGTGGAGGCTCAGCTCCCAATTAGTCCCTATGGACTCCGGGTCAGATTTTCCATTAGTGCTTGTCTAGGATAGGCCAAGTATTTAAGAGCCAGAAAGGTTTTCTATTCCATTGAGCAATCCTTTTCCCAATCCTTGGCTAGGGGAATAGGCTTTACTTGGGGCTTTATTACCATGTTGTTCACGTCCTGGGGTTCCTAGGCAGTCTGCTTTCCTCTTTCCATGTTTCCGAGTCCTCCTGTGATTGACTGTTCTGCTATTCCAAGGGCGTGGGTATACTGGTTGTGAGGGAGAGGACCCAGGAGGAATGGAGCTTCCCCATCTCGGCCAGACACCTCCTCATTCATTACTTTGCCTATAGTTTTGCGATACGCTACTATGTATGCTCTGGGCACCCAGCTAGGAAATGAGGACTCACAATGAGTAAGGGAGACATCCCCTTCCTCACAAAGCTGACATTCGAGTAGCGGCAGAGGACAATTACACAAGTAATCATGACAATGTGTAATGAATGCTACGATAAAGCTTCTCACACTAATGTCATAGAGCAACACATGAAACCAAGAAAAATTAAACCACACAACTGGAATATGTTAAGACTTTCTCAAATCCTACAAATTCATTTTTGGACATAATCATTAGAAATAAAATTGGGAATCCTTTCAGTTGTCCCTAAGGCTCCTTTGTGATTTAATTGACAACATTCTGAAAAGAGCTATTAAGACAGAGTTGCCCTGACTCCAACAGCTGCTAACGGTGCCTGTGAGCAGTGAGATATTTTAGGACCCAACAAGCTACGGCAAATAAACATGACCAAATCTCTTAAGAGCACTGGGGTAAAGCAGAAAAATAACTGTGAAGCCCCAATTCCTGATTCTATACACTTGGACGTTACCCACTTTTGGTAAAAAGTCAATGGTTCTTCACTGGGAACAGAGTCTCCATTTTTGGAAAGTTGTCCTTATTTGGAAGAATATTGGACAATCTGATCCAACAAAGTTCTGTGCCTAGCTTATTTTTATTAACCCAACCCGTTGATATGTTTCAGGCCTGCTAAATCCAGTTATGATGAATGATTCTTAAAGCTATTCTTAATAAATAAAACATGACGTAAGGCCACTCTGACCAAGAAGACTTACCCTACACCTTGTACTGTGACCATAATTCTATTAATGTGAATGATACTAGTAGAATTTGGGAAACTAACTGTAATCTGAATTTGACAGAAATTAAGTAAAATCAGTATATATAGCACCTAGTAACACACATATCTTCAAACCAAATGAAGACACAAGATTTTCAGTACAATAATTCCTAAGATGTAAACTTACAGTCCTTAGTCCTCCTTTTTCTACTGCATCATAGTGACCAGCAATATAGAGAATGAAACCTAGTAGTATATTCTAACCAGGAAAAACTCAAATAATAACTATTTTAGACTAGGCCACTGATTGACAGGTCTACTGGGAGACATTGTGGTTTCAATCATTCACTCAATTTTCATTCACTCATCCATGCCTCCAAGTCAAAGTATTCTTAATCTGGGAACTAACAAGTCATTCATGGCTCAGAGCACTAGCTGGCAGGCCTCTGTGGAGATTTCATGGTGCCCTTTGGGCCTGAGATGTAGGCTTAAGTGTGTCACCTGTACGTACCTTAATGAAGGGTGGCCCGTAAGACATGACTCCATGGGCATTGCAGAAGGTGGAATTCTACCACCCTGATAGCATACAAGTTGTGGGTAAGGAAAGCTAACCCTGTGGTGTCGCAGATCATTTACAATTCCTATAACCCTCCGTGGCACCCTCCCCCCCAAGTCCTTGGTGAGGTTCTTGTAGGCCAAACCTATAATCTAACATTCTATTGATCCCTAATTATTAAGTCTCCACCCACAGGAGAACTAAATGAATATTAAGTGTAATACCAAAAATATGTATTTCCATAAGGAAAAGCATGTATTCTGTAATAAATAATACTCATGAGCATAGTGCAGACTACTACTTAAATTATGTATATTCCAAATACAGCACATCAAGTGGACCTCAGCACACTGTGAATCACAACTTTTTGGAAGTACTCATTCAATTCATTCTAACAAACCTGTCCTGGTCTGAAATGTTCAGTCATAATGATTTAACACACTTCACTTAAAAAAATCTTTTAAATGAGATGATATAACATAGCTCTAAACTTAAATCAGAAACTGAGAAAAGCTGTACTTACTATTACTGACAACGAAACAACTAGAGGGAGATGAGTTTCTCTTTCAGGGCTTATTTTTCAGGAAGAGCCCTCATTACCTGGCCCTTCCTCCCCACTGTGGAAGTGATGAATGCCACAGCATGGCAGAGGGCTTGGGGGCCACCTTCCCATGGGGCAGGAGGCTCCTGGCTGACAGGGTGGCCACATTCCTCCTCCCGGACACTGGGTGACACAGTGGGCTAGTGGGTTGACCAGCAGGTCGCCTGAGAGGCCACCCTGCAGACAGGCTCCTAGCGAATCAGGCCCTGCACCCCAGGCTTCCCTGGAACATGCAGATTGAGACAAGGGGCTCCATTTACCAGTCGCCCTGTCCCCGGAGAGCTTGTCCTCCTTCTCCTCCCTCTCCAATGTGCTGCTGGAGGACGAGATGCTGGAGGCAGAGCAGTTGTCCCTCTCGTTCACCCCCTCGTTCTGCCTCTCTTTTTCACTGAGGGAGGCTCTTTCTTCTGGCTCCAACGCCTGCTCCACCTCACTCTCCACGCCCCCGTGGGCAGCAGCTATGTCCTGGCTGGCTTCATCAGCAACTTGTCCCGCCTCTGCCTCCGGTCCTGGTTCTGCCTCCGGTTCAGGCTTACGATGCCCGGCACTGGCTGGTGGAGACAACAATGGAGAACATGTTGACAACAGGGACTGCTCGGAAGTGTTAAGTGAGGCGTGAGAGTGAAGGTGAGGCCGATTTCTCTGTGCTGCTCTGTGGTTGGCAGAAGTCTAGAGATGGCCCCCAAGACTGCTGTCCCCTGGTTATTCTGCCAATCACTAATAGAGGTGTGGCTGTGAAGCAATTATACAGATGACATGGAAATCCCTTGTCAGTTCATATTAAGATAGGGAGATTAACCATGTGGGCGTGATCCAATCAGGCCAGTCTTTTAAAAGCAGAGTGCTTTTAAATTAACAGCATAAAAAGCGAGATTAATTAGAAACATGAGAAGGATCCGACACATCAGTGCTGGTTTTGAAGATGGAGGGGACCATGAGACAGGGAATGCGGGTGGCCTCTAACAGCTGAGAACCATCTCTGGCTAACAGCCAGTGAAGAACAGGGACTGCAGTTCTGCAAGCACAAGGAACTGGATTCTGCCAACACCCTGAATGAGGCCGGAGGTGGACTCTTCCCAGAATATCAGATAAGAAGAGCCCAGCCAGCCACAGCCTTGATTTCAGCCTTCGGACAGCCAACAGCCAGGGCTGAGAACCCAATTGAGCTGTGCTAAACTTCCGGCCTACAGAAACTGTAAGATAATAAATGGGGGTTCTTTCCAACAGCTATGTCTGTGGCAATTTGTTACACAGCAATAAAAAACTAATACATGGCCTTTGCCTCTAGAGGAAAAAAGAAACAAAATCCGTGGTGAATCAAGCTGATGAGCATGTAAGTAGCTTTGTGTTTTCCAAAATCAGTGACTAAGCCAATGAGATCAATCATCCTTTGCTTGGATTATGTTTGTTCATAATGTAAAGTTAGTTCAGATTTTGAAAGCATTTAGAATAATCACTCATGTAACAGGACTATTTGCAAAGCTATCAAGATTGGGGATCTGATGCTCCTACCGAGGTAAAATGCTCATGTTTGCACTCGTGATGCTCCAGAAAGCAGGGAAATGGTACAATCTGGCGAACACATGTTATTTGCTGAGCAAAACCCTCAGCTGTGAGCTGTGGAGGCACAGCACAATGACGGAGAATACACAGAATCTTGAGCCAGCTGCCACATGGGAAGACCAGAGAAGGATGGGTCACTCCTGAGAGTACTGTCCCAGGGCTGGGCAAAGCCACACTGCCAGAACATGTGCTTGAGCCCTAGGTAGACACTGCTCAAAGCAATACAGAATTCAGGCAGGGATTGCACATGGCAGAGGCTGGAAGGTTTCTGTCCAGACCCCACAAGAACATGCAGACCAGGGAGCTCTCTCTGTGGAGACATCCTGCGGGTTCAGGTAAGGGGCAGGACTGGTGACGGGGCATGCAGAGCTGACCCCACAGCAGGCTGGGCACTGACACTACTAAGGGGGAGAGAGATACTCGGGCCTCCCTGGACAGGGGGCCCAGTGGCCCTCAGCCTTCCCAGCAAGAAGTCATTCTGCCAGGACTCATGAGCCAGCACCCTCCGCCTCTCCTCTGTTCTCAGACTCTGAGGATGAGTCAGGGAGTTAGCCGGATGGGGAGGGAAGCCATGCGATGATAAAACACCAGCCTTTCCTTATGTTCCTGGGTAACTTCCAAACACCACAGGGAAGAAAAGCTCCTCTATGGGAATGTCCCCATGTGCTCTTCGGGTGGGAACTGGAGGTGGAGGAGTGAGGGCCTCTCCCGTGCTCACGTGCTATGGCTCTTCTGCTGGGGACTCTAGCCTAGTGCAGGAAGCTGCTTCCAGGGGAGACCGGAGGGCCTCTGCTGCCAAGTGGCCGCCCCTATGGAGAAGGTTTCAGGACCTGGTGACATGAGGGCAGAGTTTTCAGACAGAGACACATTGGCTGGCAGTAACACGAGGAAGCCAAAGGGCACAAAACCTTGAGCCTCTGTGCTCGGGAATGGGCATGCTGCAACTTTTCCTTAAAAGCAAAAACTGGGCTGGGTAACGGGAAAGAGTGAACGTGCCTCTCCCCAAAATTCCCTGTGGTACTGACGGAATTTTTATGGTAATTTCTTTTTCATCTGATAATAGAGTATTTAGCAAAGAGATACAAAACCCCATTAGTTTTACAAGCATGGCAAGAGCACAGCCTTAGTAATGGCAGTGTCATCATCTGGTTGACAAAAAGCACATGTTGTTGTACACATGTACTTCAGAGTAGCCACATCAAAATGGAAACGCGTTTCCAACGGCCTCGCATGTGGCACAGATCGAAGGTTTAGCTGGCGAGCATATGGCAAACACCAACCAGGGGTCCCTGCTGGTGGCTTCATCACGGACAAGGAGACAGGTCAGCTGGCTGCCAGGAGCCCGTCTCTTCGCCACCCCCAGGAGTCTGCGCAGACTCAGCAGGAGGGTCCGTGACTGACGGCTGCTTGCCTTCGGCCTGCGCGTGCGCACTGCGTGTTTCATGCCGCCGACCATACAGGTCTCTGACTGGTCAGGGGCCACCAGGACAGGTGTGGCAAGGGACATGCTAGCTCTGGAAAAGCCACACTTTCTTGGGAATAAATAGTATGTTTCATCCCAATAAAACAGGGCCGAACTTCATGGGATCAGACAATTAAATTTGTGATTCCAACTACTGGGATGGCGGTTTCTTTCTTTCTTCTTCTTTTTTTTTTTGCAATGGCTGGGGAGGTAGTCGTTGCCAAAACTGCCTCTGGCCTGAATGCATGACTCAGTGTCCACAGGGTCTGACTGCAAATCTGTGGTGTGTGAGGCCATCCTAATGACGAACAAATGAAATGCTAATCACATACATTCAAGTCAAGCCAAACAGCCAAAGTCCAGAGCAGAGCCCTTCTCTGCTGTCTTAGTCAAACGCAGGAACAAGGGCCAAAGGTGCCCGAGGGCCAAGACCTTGCCTTCCTCTCATGTCGAGAGCCCCCAGCGTGGCCAGCACCTGCCCACGACATTCTCACTCAGAAAGCACCCAGGACAGCCCAGAGACTCCACGGTCAATTCCAGAACACTTCCTCCTCCCCTTTCCCCTTCCCTTTAGTCAGGACCTCCCTCACCAACACCGTCCTCTACACACCACGGTTCTTTTTGAGTCACTGTCCCTAGGCCAGGCCTGCTGCCCTTTGGCAGAAATAAGGAAAAGTATCATTTACCCTCACTGAGTCCTCAGGAAACAGGAGAAATCATATAAATCTGTGGGAAAAGTCCTCAAGGGAACTAAGGTCTTTTTCGACACCTACAGATGAAAACAATGTTTGCAATTTCTCACTGTTAATAGTCCCAGAATTTAATGAGCCTTTCTCTGACTTAACATTGGTGTCAGTGGTGACAGCCACAGTGACACATAGGACAGAACCAGCTCTGTCATCACGGAGGTTACAGAGGAGCAGAGAAAAGAAATCTGAACGCCCTGCCTTCGGCTCTGCACAGCAAAGCGGCTGAGCCCTGCCACCAACCAACAGCACACGGAAATCTCAGGCTCTCAACTACCACAGGACACAGTAAAAAATACATATAGATATCATGGATCTTTTAAGATCAAAAGCATGGTGCAGTAGGAAGGCATGGCAAGGGTCTTTGGCAAGGCCTGAGAAGGGACGTAAGTCTCTGTGCCAAAATGACATCTCAGCAGAATCTCCAAGGGCAAAAAGAAGTTAAAACAGGAAAAAGTGGTCATGAGAATGTTCTGGCCAGAGGTAGGAGCACACATGGAGACCTGGAGCCCACGCGTGCTGGAAGAAATGAAAGATCTTTAGCATGACTGGAGCTCAGAGAGAGGAGACTGGCTGGCCATCTGGGGTTAGACTAATGTGCCTTGTGTGCCGAGGGAAGGACCTGGGACTTCACCCTGGGGGCAGTAATGGCCACTTCAGGTAGAGACAGGCCACGTTTCACCCTGTCTGAGATGAACCCTGCCGATGCCCCTTCCTTACCTCTACATCACAAGCAAACCAGGCTGCCCACTGGGAACAGCTCAGACATGCCTGCGAGCTATGGGGTGAGCAGCTCACCTAGTCCATGCGAAATAAACAGTAATCCGGGAACAAACCCTGCAGACAGAGACTGAGGACCAAGAGGTGAATGCCAGTCAAGCGAGCATAAGAGAAGATGAAAATGAATAAAAACACAGCACCACTGGAATAATGCATGGGTAAGGGTCTGAGACTCTAGACAGCAGGAAGACATTCCCCATCCCAGATACCAACTAGGGGAAGAACTGTGTCTACATCAGAGGGGAGGCAGGGAGTTCTGCAGGGCTGCTGGCTCCCTCTGAGGAGTGATTACTGAGCACTCCGCAGGAAGCACCTTCTGAAACCCCAAGACCTCTCTACAGTGAGGGGCTCTGCAATTGCCCTCAGGAAGCTGAGGCTGGGGGAGAACGGTGAAGGCTGTGCCCAGGTGGCCGAGCGGGGAGGGACAGGGCATGTGCCCCCAAGCCTGGAAGGCCCCTGCAGCACCATCTTCAGGGCAGGCTCAGAAGGACTGTAATAAACCAACCCTGCAGTTCAGGAGTGGCCAGGGCTCCCCACACTTGTCGACAACCACGTGGGACGGAGGAAGGACACAAAGATCTGACTGCATCTCCTGGGCTGTGCGAGGGAGGAAGGGAACTGCGAGAAGGGCTCGGGCCAGGTGCCCAGGATCCCTTTTCCGGGCGGTGGGCGCGAGTTTGGAAATGAACGGAGGACATGGCAAGGAATGCCTGGCAACATTAAGGGCGTCCAAAACTGGGATCTGTCTTCCTGGACCGCAGCCCGAGAGAGCAGACTGATGGGATCGCAGCATTGCCAGAATGCACTTAGCGAAGACCAGAAAAATGTATTTGGCCAGAACCTGTACTGACCCGATTCAGACGGGGTTTTAAATTAGATTTTAAGGTTGGAGTAGAGAAAATACAAAGGAGGAGGGGGAAAAAATCTAAACGATCTAAATGTAAAAAATCCTAAATAAAAGGATTTGGGAATGGATCATTTATGCAAAGCGGAAGTAGTATTTTATAATAGGAAGGAAGAGGTCCGCAGTACCCTCAGAAGGAAGTGACAGGGAATCGGGCCGTCACCATTCTGTGGGGGAAGAACCCATAACCAGAACACAGCCACTAAAAGGTATTCTCTGTCCCAAAGAAACAGATGTCACAGGAGAGAGAGGGGCTGGGGAGCCAGGGTGGGACCCATCGACAGGAGAACCCAGGCAAGGAGGGAAAAACTAAGTGATTTTTTAAGAGAATATAAAAGTCGGCCCCATCAGAGGGTGAACGTGACTGGTGCTTTCCTCGTGCAAATCACAAAACTGGGAGAGAAATGAGGAAAGAACCGGCCTGAGGATTCCAGCCAGCTCCTCCCTGGGCCAGGTCAGCAGGGCAGACTATCACCTGTATCGTCTTGGGCTTTTGGAGGGACAAAGAGAATGCCACCAACTCCTTATCTGGTCCTGAAAACCTTGCTGGACATCAGGCCCTGCCTGGCTTTAAGTAAATGAAGTAAAACTCAAAGTTACTATGTACCAAGTGCCTTCTACACACACTGCGCTAGGAATCATTCTGTTATCCTATTTAGTTCTCACAGCCACGATATGAAGTAAACATTTATGTCCCCATGTGGAAAAATGAGAAAACATGTTCAGAGAGGTTAAGCAACTTGCCCAGGACTACACAGCAGGCTGGCTACTCTCAGACTGCTCCTCAGGCCCATTCTCTGTGCTGCGTGGTGCCAGAGTTGGCTGAACTCCAGAGAGCACTGCCCACGCACTTGGCCTCCCTCTCACTCTCAGACGGGTCCACCCCTGGAGGGGCCAGCAAAGGCAAGAGGAAAGAGAGCGTTTATGCCCCTGTCACCGTTTGTCCCATGGTCTCCCTCTCCTGGCCACAGCCCTTACCAAGCCCCACTCACCATGTGTCTTTAGGATGCAGGTGGGAACAGCGTTTATAGCTGCCTGTTGCTGCCAGTCTCTAAGTGCTTCACACCCTTTGATGGTCCCTTGACCCTCCCCTCCCTCCTCACACCTTTGCAGACTGACCCTTCATCGAATGCCTTCAGTGACCCCCCTGGCCAACAGGACCTCTCCGATAAGCAGAGCTTGTGCCAACGGAGCTGGGATTTAAACCCAGAGTGGCCCGAGCGAAAAGCTCAGGCTGTTAATCACAGTGCTACACTGCGTGGTGGGTGACTTAAGCCATGGAGAAGTATATAATCATTCCTGAAATAATAAAAACCCAACAGACGGTGGGCATGAATGTTCTAACTCTGCTTTCATCCATGTCCCCGACAGCTGAGTCCAGAGTGGCCAATTAGACTCACTTCTCATGCAATTTTTCTTTGAAGAGATAAATTGCTGGTAGAAAGATCTGAACTTAATAAGTCTTTGGGTGGCTTCAGTGGATTTCAATCTGTGGTAGTGTCTTGATGACTTTGCCAGGACTTGGCTTCTGGCAGGTCTTATGAAACCAAGGGCTGGGCCAGCCAGTTCTATAATAGTCGCTCCAAACTGCGTAGAGCTTCCAGCGACCTCCCCAGTTCAGAGCTAATAACTAACACCATTGACTTTAGACTTGTGGTTTAATCACATAAAGCTGAAAAAGGTCCCAAGAGAAAATACTCACAACTTTGAAAATTCTTTAGGCTTTTGCCTTTGGTGTAAGGCCAGTTCTTGCTAAGCTGTTCACTCAGTCACTCTAGAGCAGGGTTTCTCAGCCTGGGTACCATGGATATTGCGGTAGGATGATTCCTTGTTGCGAGCAGCTGTCCCACTCATTGTAGATTTAGCAGCATCCTGGGCTTCCACTCACTAGAGGCCTATAAGCACCAGCCCCTGCCCTTCCTCTGGCCATGGTGACAACCAAAAATGCCTCCAGACACTGCTAAATGTCCCCTGGAGGGCAAAATTGCCCCAGTTGAGAATCACTGCTCTAAAGGAATAGTTTCATTTGGATGGGTACACACTTAGCTACTCATCTTTCCAAAAGAAAATACCTTGTCACCTGCAAAATACTGATTCAACAGATTAATGAATTTGTATGCCTTAAAAATTAAGCCCAGCTTGGTCCTCAAATTTCAGAGCTAGATTTTCCAAACAGGTTCAGGGCTAAGCCACTGCTTAAGAGGAAAACTACACATGGTCAAAATTACCTTCAAAAGTCCCTTTGGAAGGTGCCACTTTACAGATCCCATAACCACCCTCCACGGTTCCAACCAACCAAGGATTTCGTTTAGCTTCAGTGCAACTCAGTAAGTGGTACTGGGCTTGCATTCATGGGCTGCATTACCCTCAGATACAAATCTCTGAACTCTAAAAGTGACATTTGATGTAGCAATATTTTCATACTACAAGGGGCTCACTGGAGTCAGGAATGGCACAAGAAAAAAACAGATCCATGTTCCTTGTGCCATGCTCACTCAGGGACATGTACTTTACTTGCATGTTGGACAGGATTAAAAGCACTATTTAAATTATGGTTTCCACTGCCTCCTCTTGCCCCTCGGATTATGCTTCTAATTTATGTGTATAACTCTACTGTAGTATCATATAGGATAAAAAAAGAAGCCAGTTTCAGGTCCAATTATTCTAATATTGACCACATATATTGTGAATATTCTATTTTACATTATAAACAGAAAGTAAAAAGTAGTTTAAGATTATTGCATCATTTATTGCTGCATCATTATCTTGAACCTGAACCAAATGACCCAAAATACAAACTCTATGAAGAGTTACCTTTTCTTAAGATTAGAAGTTATGAAGACATATCTTTTCTAAAGTCAGATAGACAGGTCTTATGTTGGTTCAAAACAGTGTCAAGCAGGGTCCACTCAACTACTCATTTGTCCTTGCATGCCAGTAAGGCTAGTGGAGCTCCTGGGTTAACTAGATGCTCATTTCATTACAAGAACAAAATCACAGACAAGCCTTTCCTCAAGAATTACGACACTGGTTCCAAACTGGCAATCCCTTTCCACAGCCCCTCTAGCTCTTGTTGAGTAACAAACAGAAATATCAACGATGTCAAAAACAAACAAACAAAAAAAAACAGACAAAAAACCCCTCTTATTTTGGAAGGAATACATTAGCATTAAAAGAGACAGTCCTAAATAATAACACTTAGTAAATAAATTGAGCTTGAGTTTTTTTGTCAATTCATTTTTTCAAGCTTAGCAGGATATAGTTACTTTTATTAATAATTATAATAGATGGTCTAATGCGGCTAGTAGCAAAACCCATTTATTCAATAAGTATTTATTGAGATCTATCATGTTCTAGGCACAGGAAACTCAGAAATGGAAAAAATATCTTTCTTGAAATATTTTTCAGGCTAAAGTTGTCTTGCAAATCATAACCAAGAGATGGTATAAGACCAAAATGACTAACATCTAAAGGAAATATTAGCTCTTCTGCCAGTAGCCAGTAGGTTCTGACCCGGGAGCACTCACCCAAGGCTCCCACCCAGGGTGAAAGGCACCGACGTGTCACACAGCCAAGAGCCAGGTGCTCTGGGAGCACCTCCAGATGCAGCCAAGCTTCTTGATGCCAAGAGCCTGCTCCGGGAGGGGTCTCACAGCTCCTGATGCTCTTCTTGTTAAGTATGAACAAGCAAGCTAATTGCTGTTTAAAATTTGAATTTTTTGTTTGCATTACACAGAAATTAGGATACAACTTTGATAATAAAGATTGGTTAAAAACCATTATAATCTAATGTTGGGAAACAATGCTCTATGGATCTCCCATGTTTCTGCAGTCTTGCAAACAGAGACATTGATAGCCTTTGTTCTAGACTGTCTTTCCAAGTATGCGTGTGTATCAAATAGCCCTGGAAGACAGAAATAGTGCCTCTCTCCAGGGCAAAGGGCTGGTTGCTTTATTGTCCACTATAACAAACATAATGTCTTCCTCTGGGACAAAGGCAAGGCATGCTTACTGTCCATGACAAAAGATTTGGAGTCCCTAAGGCACAGGGTTCCTCTCCTCAGGTTCCTCACAACATGTGTGCAGGCATCACCCTGTGGGACCTAGGGCTTGGGGAAATGACACAAATGCTGATACTCTGGCTACTAGTATTGCTACAAGTAATAATGTCCTTTAGCTCTGACCCAGGAGTTTTGTGTCTTCTGCCAGCATCCCTGAAATTGTGGCAGGCTAATTTATTAGCTTTACAAGTAGGGTAAAGTCTCAGTCCAGTCCCTTCACAGTTCTTGACACCTAATAGCTGCCTAGGAAATCGTCCATATCGATCAGATAATGCCCCCTTTACCAACATTCCCAATGCCATTCTGTAGCTTCTCTTTACTTAAGGTTTACACTTTGTCTACTTCAGAAGGACTTGAGACTAATGTTTCAAAATATGGTACTGCAGACAACTGTTGGCTCTACAGGGAGAAAAAGGGAAAGTTTTGCCTTTATCCATTTTTTTTAGAGACTGAGACATGTCAAGGCAAAAAAAAAAAAAAACCTCCAGTGATTGACCAAGGCTCTCAGTAAAATCCCACAGCAGGTATAGCAGGTAGGGCCTTGGCCTTGGGTGGTGTTCCTGAGAAATTCTGTCCAACTGACTACATAGCATCAAGTAGCAGCAGTCAGGGAAGGTGGGGGTGGGGGGTAGGGCAGCCCTGAATCACAGAACCACAAGGAATCTAGTTTTCTGCCAATTCATGAAACACCGGATTGGAGGCGTCCAAAAGCTTTATGCAAGAGAACCAGCGTGCGGCGTTAGGCTGATGATTGATGATATTCCATTGCTACCATGCCAGCTGGAAATAGGATACCAGATGTTTCTGATTTCTGCCATGTGGATTAGGTAACCTAGGAGAGTACCTGCACCTGAAGGAGACTCAAAATATACGTGTTACACAACAAAGAGTGACAAAGATGCTCAGTCACTAGTAACAACGAAGACAGCCGAAATGATGAATGGGTCCCCACATGAAAAATGATTACTCATTTAAATAAACTGAACATTTCACGATATAACTATACATCTATACTTTATTTTCAGGTTTAAAGACCAGGAGGGTAGGAGAATTTTCACAGTTTCCAGCACTTTAAATGCTTGGATCTGTGGGAGGAAATATCAGTATACCAATTGTCCATAATTTCTGTAAATGCTGCCAGGTAAATGCTGGTGAGCAGGCCACGGCTATCCAGGCCATATTTTATATCTCCAGGGCCAAACAATGAGACATTTGGAAATAAGGAATCCATTTACAGGTAGGGAAAAAAAAAATCGCTGTTGAATGTATTTTTCCCTGACATAAAAATAATATAGCATGGCAACAATTTCAAATGCATCTCTAAAGTAGTATTTCTGCATGCAGTACAAAAAGTACTGAGCCAATGCTAATAAAAGATAATCTAGCCATTATGTTTGCTTTCATGGCTAGGTCAGTGGGTAAAAGATACTTGACAGCAGCTTCCTTCCACTGGAAAAGATCATTTCTGTCTACATGGCCTCAGGAGGGACTCCTGTATGAGGAATCCAGCAAAGAAGGAACATAGTTCTGGCTCTCCAGGGAAAGCAGTTCGACCCTGGGATACCCTGGAGGGACCATCAACATACGGTTTGCAGGTGAGCAGTTTTTCTCTACTTCATTTCCATGAAATGGGTTACCTGGATCTGACGCGTATTGGGATAAGAGGTTATGTGGCTACACTGACTTCACTTATGGGCCCACAGATTATTATTTTGTAATCCTCAGAGCAACTTTCTTAAGGATCATTATTGAAGAACTCTATCCCATCAAACACTGCCTTTTCTGATCAGTGAGAATAACTTCTTTGTTTTCAGAGTCATCTGTGAGTTTCTTAAAATAATGGGAAATAAGCTTATTAGGTAGATATTCTGATGTAACCCCAGAGCTCAGTGAAAATAAGGAAAGGATAGTGAAGCAGTGGACGTAGAACGATGCCCTTCCAGGTTTACCTGAACTGTCGGCTGACCGTCTCCATTAATTACAACACGGTGCAAATGAGAACACACGTGCATGTCTTTTCCTCGCTTGGGCATGGTGGCTTTACAAAGAGGGAAAATACTCAGACCATCACCACTAAGTCCATATTGGGACACACACCTGCTGAGCCAGAGGAAGGCCACATGGAAAAATAATCCAAGCACACACTGACTTGATGTGGGGGGGATCAGTGGCATCATGTGTAAGGAAGTTACAGCAGATTGAGCTGGAAGGGCTTGGACTGAAAGATTTCACTAGATGGCACATAATGCTATGAGTATGTTACCATTAGCCCTTCCTTTTCTGAAAATATGTTTTGTAAGGGGAAAGGAAAACAAGTTTCAAAAATTCTCCAGAATCTAACAAATCCATAAAAGGACCTTTAATCCTGAGGTATATAATATGATTTAATGACAAATATTAGTTTTTCCTTTAATTCTGAAAGGTAGATCACAATTTTTGCAGATACTGTGGAGAGAGTTGGCCAAGGGATGACATGGCGTTAATGTGAACACCACCACAAATGCTGGGGAACTGCAACCCCAGGATATGCAGCCAGGATGGGAGTTGAGACATCGGGTTCTACTCCCAGCACTGTGCCAGCAAGATCTGAAGCGAATCTTCCAATATATTTGGGCCTCAGTAAAATATAGATAATAACATCTCCCCTACCCACCCAGGTATATGGCAAGATATTAAACAGCAGCAGTTGGGAGCAAGGGGCAGAGCACTGCAAAAATGAGAAGTGTATTATGATCATTTGATCTCACAAGGAGAAAGAATGAAAAAGCATGTCAGTGCCTGGCACATTTGGACCACAGAATGCCAGGTGTTTGGTACAGGATAAACATCTGGATGTGTGATTATATTTTTTATTCTTCCCCCAGATGTCAGGATATTAGAAATGTCAGGGATAAGCAAAAAGTCACTTTGAACATTTAAAAATGGGACCTGGTCAAAAGAAAACACTATTAACTGGGTGCTAGCAGAATGTTTCAAAGAACAATAACAAACTGGGCTGAGAAAAGCCCTCCTGTCCTACCAGTTTTGCATTTCCGTCACAAGGGCAAAAGTCTCCAAAGCAGAAGGAAGCCCCAGCAGTTCTTTCTGAGGCCACCTCTTACAGCATTTCTTTCTATATGCTTATAATTTCTAATTTTATAAATCAGTTACACATTAGAACAAGGAAGTGATAGTACCTTCCTGGTTCCCACTGATTCAGACAACAATTATAAAGACTGAACATACGATGGACAGCTCTTCTAGACCCCACAGGAGCAGTGCTTTTCATTTTTTTCCCGGAAAAAAAGCAAACACCATCATATGATGCTATTTTATTAATTTGTAATTACATATAACTTCAAGTTCAGTATTCCTTTTTCAGATGCACATATCACTTACTGTGTGATTTTAGTCAAAGTTTCTCTCAGTCTGTATTAATCCCTTCCCTGAAGAGGAAAATGACACTTGCTATTATCTTTGTGAAAGCATACTGACAAAACGTGATACTTGCCCCACATCCACAGTGTGTATATACATAAAATGACTATTTTCTGTGTTCTTGAAGTTTAAAATATTCTGTATTTTTAATTGGATAGAATGGCCCCACATTCAACTGTAATTGGACTAAATACTTGAGGAACTGTCTTTTGTCACAAACGTCATGTGGATTAAAATTTGAGGACAAACAGTATTTAAAGACACTGACAATCCTCTCTCAGATTGAGGCTGTTCTGTATTTCACAGATTAGGCAATTATTCTGTAAGCCGCTAGAAGTATTAAAATACAATTCCTGGAGTTAAAAGTCCCAAGATTCAGCGCTGAACCACAACTTTGCAGGAGGATATTTTTCATATCGCCTCCGGAAATACCACAACGTAGATACAGCAGTGATAGCAGGAGGGGTTGAGGAAGCACACCACACAGCTTTTATAGAACAGTCTGTTTTCCTGATTCTCGGAGTCTCAATATTTTAAAACCGACATTACTCATCTGTGACTGAGCCATCTGCCCAGGACAGTCTTCCCTGGCTCTGGGACCAGGAGTAACTGGACGTCACGGAAAGCTATGGTGCAGCCAGCCTGCTCCTGCAGGATGAGCCGAGCCTTCGAATGCCAGCAAAGAACTGGACAGACAGTATCCATTACATCCAGTTCTGCTGAGGTCATGGAGTCCTGGCTTGTTTAAATTAAACTTTACGCCATATTTAGTTAAACCCTCCTAGAGTTAAAAGTTTAGTGTCTCTGCTGTCTTCAGTTGGCTAAGTCTACATCAGGCGTTAAGCCATAACACTCGACTAAAACAAACAGTGCTGGCAGGGGTGTTAATCAACATGCACCGTGCAAAGTCTGTGCCCGAGAACCATCCTCTGTGCTAATGTGCAAGACGATGACGGACCCACAACGTGCAGAACAGTCAGGAAAACGGCTGATGCTCAGAACTGCAGGGAACAATGTCATTGTTTGTCTCCCAATA
This sequence comes from Lemur catta, assembly GCF_020740605.2. Taxonomy (NCBI): domain Eukaryota; kingdom Metazoa; phylum Chordata; class Mammalia; order Primates; family Lemuridae; genus Lemur; species Lemur catta. The sequence continues at coordinate 26,785,133 of NC_059143.1, read as the reverse complement.
ACGCTACAGAATTTCTCCAGGGACAGCCTGTCTGTACATCAGCATGCACACACACTCACCCTCAACCACACGCCAGTAATTGTTACAATTTTAAGTTTTTTCCTTCTTTGACATTTAACTTCTATTTCCAGTAGAGCCACATTTTTATTTGCTTGCTTTAATTAACTTTATTCTCCTTCAGTTTAATTTAAACCAGACCAACAGTTGCTAGGGTAAGAACGTTCAAAAGTGGTCAATTTGTTGGGCAGATCCGCATATCCAAATTATAAAGTGAATACTCTGGTATTTAGGGTTCAATGTCAAAGCCAGTCTTATTATCTATACTCTTCCATTTCAATGATCATACATTGGTGACCTTTATGAATAATTCTGCTTTACTGTAAGTGGCTCTGAAGATGTCCAGGTTATTAGTGACAGTGCAGGTTGCAGCCACCCCCTTTTTGCCTGTAGTTGCTATCTCAGCATCAGTCTGCAGGTTGGAATCCTTACGGCTGCCCAGAAGCAGCCTGACATTAACCCATCAGTTCTCCCTCTTTCCCCCTGCACTCACCTGGGGGATGCTGAGGTGTTCCCGGGGAGGAGGATGATACTGGGAGAGCCTCTTGCGAGTCTAAAGATGACGGGCTGCGGCTCCGAGGGACGGGGGAGGCGGGAGCTGCCGGTGAGGTCAGGTCCAAGGAGAGGTCGGCTCTGCCCCTGCTCGCACTCCGGCTTCTCTGCTCCTTCTCGTGCGCCTCAGCTGCCAACTGTTCCAAGTATTTGTATCTGAAAGTTAAATTCCAAAGGGTTTCCGTCAAAAGAAAGAGGAGTCCGTGGCTGATGCTTGTTTATGGACGGAACACCTGCAGAGTGAGCTGGTTTCCTGATGCACAGAGCACAGCGCAGGCCTGACTGGAGGGTCAGGCTGCCAACACCACCCAGCAGAGCCAAGATGCTAATGATTAAAAACCCCGCGTCACTCATAACCAGACGAACTGAGGGAAGTGGCAACATCACACGGTCCCCAGACGCTGGAACACTGCTGCAGAATCCCATTTTGCTCTTTTTAGAAACATTTGTACAAAAAAGCAAACCAGCAATAACGACCACCAAAAAGCCCCAGGAGTGACAGCTGAAAAGCAAACCCACCCAGAGCTTGCAGCTGTGAAATGGGTGGGTCCCTTGGTGTGGCAGAGAGAAAAAAATGCCCCCCAAAATACCAAAAGGGGTTGCTTGGATGGAGGCCTGCCTCTCTGAATTTCTGAACCTGCTTCAACGCTAACAGCAAGGCAACTGGAATTCACTTTGTTCTCTCAGTGTCGACCATGGAAACTTTTTTATATTCTAAAATATTTCTGAGTAGGACTCAGACATCCAATAGCTTGGACCTGACGTCACATATAGTTTATTCATCAAAGTCAGTTTAAAAGAACAAAGATACATCTGTTTTGCATTTCAGGCAGGCAGAACCCACTAACTGTTTATTAAGACCAGCTACCAATCATATTCCTCATAGTGCGCTTTATAGATCAGACTAAAATAACTTTGAAATGTGTGCCTCTTCCAGATGTCTAATTTTACCCACTATTATTTGTTCAGAAATAAATCCATGAATTCAGCTGTAGCAGGTTTCTTACTGTCATATCCACCAGTGAACTGTGAAACAGCTTGCTCAAGACCCTCACCTTCATATCCACCCAGACCCACTGCTTCAATTCCTCACATCAGGCACCAGAGGCAAGATGCTCCTGATTTCCCCTGGATAGCAAAGGCACAGCACCCATCTAAAATCTTTAAAAACAATGCACTGAAAAAGCATGCCTTTCTGCATCCCAGCTTCAAGGTGGGTGTGGTTCCCCCATCTGGAATCCCCAGCCTTCCCCTGCCAGCCCCAAGGCAGTCCGCCCGTCAGGCCACTCTTGCCTGGGCCTCTCCCTCCTCAAAGCCTGCCTCAGTCAGCGCAGCTGGAAGCGATCTTGGCCTTGCCTCTGAACTCATGTCGGATGTGTAGACCATTCAACTCACATGGCATTTTACATTCACTGCCTGGCATATTTAGTCATCTTTTCACATGTGCATGTCTGTTTTCAACAAGCAGATAATAGGATTTCTGTGAACAGGATGATGACCATCCTTTGTTCTTTCCCTGGGTGCCTCGCCTGTGGGGGCCGACGGGATGCAGGCAAAGTGCACGGCACCCACCTCCCGAGGAGGCCCACCTGCAGCCCAGGATGCTGAGGGGGAAAATGCACCCTATTTCATTTTTGTGGGAGGTGAGCTTGCTTTCCGGTGACTCTCTGATAAAAGATGTGCAATGGGTACATATGTCTATACAAACACCTGAGGCCTGGTGCCCAGAGCAGCTGCCTCAGGTACAGGACAAAGTCAGAACAAGAAAGATAGACTCAAACTCTGGACTTCCCTTGCCAACAGCATCACCTCTCAAAAGGTAAGCGAGGTAACAAAAGGAACGTGTTCCAGAACTTAATTTAGGCCAGCAAGGAAAACGCACTGGGCTGTGGAAGTAACAGGAACCGTGGGGAGAAAATGACCTTGAGGGCAAGCAGCAGGCCCCCAGGAGGCATGTCTCAAATGGGACGGTGGCACATTCAAGGTTGGGGATGCTTCAAGCCCAAGAGGAGTCATGAGCGCAGGCATTCTGACCCTGAGGCCAAGCCTCCTGCGACAGGAGAGAGTGGTGGGCAAGGCATGGGTGCAAAGAAGGGGACCTGGACAGGCCCTGGACGTCAGGAGGAGCTCAGAAGCGCAGAGCAGTTCAGAAGAATCCGGGGAGGGTGGCAAAGAGGCCTTATAGGAAAGCTTCCAGCCAGGAAGACAACCCACTATGGCCTTCATTTTCGCTTGCCCAGTCCTGGTCCTGGCCTCCCACGCCCCTCCCTGTGGGCAGCCTGTACAGGCGTGTGCCGCCGGCCAAGGGCTCCCCCGGCTTTCTGAAGGACTCCAAGAGCCATTCATCCCAGAGCCTGGGTAGGTATGACTCACAGACCATGCCTGTGCGCCCTTTGGTCCTACAGATGCCATCATGGAGGGTCCATGATACATGGGACAATTCTGAATTGTCCCAAGGAACGTGATGTTTATGTGGTAGACAAAAATGGCAGAGGTAGGGGTGGGGAGAGGGAGAGTTATTTAATGCTGCGGTGCCCACCCCCACCCCCAGCAGGAGGCACCAGGCAAGTGATCGAAGCCCCACCTGCACCCTTAGCTGCTCCCCATAGCTCGTGTCACCGCCAAAGCCACACCCCCATCAGCTCAGTGGTGGCATCAGACCCTCATAGGAGCCCGAACCCCACTGCAAACTGCGCATGGAGGGCTCCCCATAAGAATCCAAGGCCTGATGATCTGAGGTGGAACTGAGGCAGCAACGCCCCCCCCATCCCCCATCCGTGGAAAAACTGTCTTCCATGATAGCCCCTGCTGTCAGAAATGTTGGGGACCGCTGGGTTAATGCGTACAGAATTTCAGTTTTATAAGATGATAAGAGTTCTGAAGACTAATTGTACAGTAATGTGAATGCACTTAACACTACTGAACTGTACGCATAACATGGTTAAGATGGTCAATTTTATGGCATGCGCATTTGATCACAATTAAAAACTTGTTTAAGTGACAGGGGCAGAGAGGCTGGAGGTTAAGAGCACTGAACCTTTCTAAAAAATCAGCAGCAGTGCTCGTCTGCAACGGCCAGAGCGGTGAGGACAGTGGAACTTTCTAGGCACAAGAGAGCCACATTACCTGGCATTTACAGTGCTGCAGCCACCCCTGGCCCCACAAGACCCTCCAGCAGTCCCAGGGGAGGAAGCTGGACCTATGTCATGACCTTCTCTCAGTGACTCTAAGTGCCATGGCCCAACAGTACTTGATCCAGGGAGCCCGTCGGCTCATGCAATAACTGTCACACGTCCCTGTGTCACATGAGGCCACACTCAGCCAACAGATGCTGACGGGGCCTCCCCTGGGGAAAGCAATGGGCTTTCTATCCACAACCCAAAGCACCAAAAGACTTTTTACCTTTGCTGCCTTCATCTAAACATTCCCATTTATCCCACCTACCTCTTGCCCATATCATTTGTTTATTCATTCATCTTTTCATTTATTTATTGAACCATTTGTCAAGCGCCTGTCATGTGCTAAGAACCGTAGTAGGCACTAGAGATTTAATAATAAACACGAAAAAAATCCCACCCTCATGGAGTCAAGTTCAGTTGGGGAGGCAGGCAAATAAACTATAGGGATGAACTCCAACACCCACCAGGGCACGGTGGCAGGGCTGGGGTTGTGGCTCGGTTGTTTTTCACAGGGCCCTGCAGAAGCCCTGCTTGACTTGAGATTAACCTAAACCTACTAACTGATGAGTTTTGCTGCTACTCTTGTACTGGGAAATTCTTCCTTACATTAAACCAAAATCGGCTCCCACTGACTTCTACCCTGTCCTCAGTCCTTCCAAGCAATGCTCAGAATCCTTTCTCACTGCTTCACTGATCACTTTCATGCATAATTTCTGAAATCCTAGTCCAGTCCCAACCTCTCCCTTGCACTCCGCTCCCACAGCCCATGTGCCAGAAGCCATTTCCTCTCCACGTCCTGCCGTCCCCCCCAGACTAACGAACCCAAACTCAACTGATCCTCCCCTGCCACCTCCCCAACACATCCCCAGCCTGGCTCTCATTCCTCACTACCCCTTTCTTTTTCATTTCCTCTAAATTATCTGTGAATTTCACTTTAATCAGTCATTATCACATAAAGCCTTCCTTCTAATATTTTAAAAAATCAGAAACAGCATCTCAACAGAAACGTATTCCTGGTCTACGCCACTGTCAACAACACAGTTTGCCTGAAATTTTGGAGTGCAATGATAGGAAATAACACGTATCAGGATGGGCACCACACCTCAAAATAAAAGGACATTCATCTTGTTACTTACGTGATACAAACCTCAAAAGCCATCTGCTGTGACTCTGGCTGTCTTTTTCTGAGTCTTTGCTTTAAGCATAAGAGACACGAGACCCAATGATCATGCTTGGCTCTATCTTGAGGAGTTAACAGATGGAATCCTCTCCCTTATTTCTGGACCTCTTTCTACCTCTGATTCCTATTAGTTTCTCCATCTATTTCCAAATTCCATTATATTTGGAAATCTTATCTTTTCCTGGCTTACCAGGAACCCCCAACAGCTTTCTAAACAGGGATAAAAAGTCTATGTCCTTCACTTCTATCTTCACCAGGTAATGCAAGAAGGAAACAGAAAAGTGGCCAGTCCAAACCAAAGGGAATACTGGGCTGCTTCCCCAGACCTGCGTGTAAACAGACAGGCGGGGCTGTAAGGGAGAATCCCCAGGGGCTGGAGGGCCTGCTCCTGCACCCAGGCCCATGGGACGCCCGAGGGCAAGGACTAAGGATAGAACCAGAGGAGGGAGGAGGAGAATAGCAACCTCCTCTGCACGAGTTTCCCAGACATAAGTAAAACTCTGTTTGGAAAAAAAAAAAAGAGCAGTAAATAATATTCAGAAAGAGCTGGACTTCAGTGGTTTGGGAAGATTTCGAAGTCAGTCTGAACCAGTTCAGACCTTGACACTGCACCCAGACATCTCCCTGGGAGCTGCCAAGCTTTGCCTGTGCAGACAGAACCCGACAGTCTAGTTGTCAAAAGCTCAAGGAAGGGCAGAATCTGGAGGAAGAGGTAAAAAGAAAATTAAATCTAATTCCTTCTGCCTGAGCAGAAAGTCAACAGCATCTCCACTGTAAATATATGCTATGCCCTCTGATGTCAAAAACAGGTACGAGTTAGTTCTTGTTTCTTTACCAGCATCTTTAACTTTGCTAGCCACAGCTGGTTATTAGGATGACAATAATCTAGTAGAATGTTAGAGTTAAAGCAATGTCATAGTTTTATTTATGAAGCTGATCTAAGCATCTAATTTTTTAATTGAACACAAGCAGTTCTCCACTCTTCCCTATCTCAGACTGCCCTGATCTATTTAGCTGGTATTTTAAAAATTAACACAATTCCACTTCTTATTGTCATAGTCCAGAAATAGGCTCCCAACTGGCTGTGGTATAAAACGTATAAAATCAGCCTTTCCACCTCTCCATGCAGTCACCCCACCTGGTGGTAGAGGGGACAACTGCAGGCTGTGTTGTGACCCAGGGGGTAAAAACTTGTGTTTTGCCAGTCTACTTGCAAAAGCAGCTCCCTCTGCTTAACTACATCGATGGGACACTGAATAGATTAGCTTTGTATCTTTGCTGGGATTTAAAGCATGTTTCCACTGAAATTAACAAACTAGCTTACAGCTTGAATATTTTAAACCCAGCTGTTGGTTCATTTGCTCATGTATCCCACATATCACTTCTAAGTGCCAAGCATTGTGGTAGGAACTAGGGAAACCAAGGAAAACCAGGCATGGTTCCTGCCATTCAGGAACTGAGTGTTGTTCAGTAGGGAGACACGTAAGTGTGATCGGGCACAACCAGCGGGAGTCTCACACATGTTTGGCACCCTACCCAGTGCTCGGCACAGTATGTGTGCTCGGTTTGTTGAAGGAATGCAGACCAAGAGGCAGAGAAGCGCACAGTAGGTATCCCTAACCCAGGCTCATTAGTGATGCTGCAAGTACAAATACACACCATAGGTCAATATGCTAATACTAATGTGCTAATTTGGAGAAGAGTTTGGGAGGATCAGACCCACACATTTCACCACAAACGCACTAAATAATAAATCTGAACTTTGCTTGAAAATGTGTGTAACCAGGATACTCTAGTCAGCAAAATAGCAGTTATCCAAGGTCTTATGTGTCCCAGGTGAAGCTATTATAAGAACACAGTCTCTTCAGCATGCTTGGTCAACAGTGCAAAGTCGCATGCAATTTGGGTACAATGGAAAAGAAGAGATATACAAACCTTTCTTCTCTTGCTTGTCTTTGCTCCTCTCTTTTGTCTAAATACTCTCGGCTAATTGAAATTTGCAGAACAAATAGGAAAGGAAAATAACAGAATTAGATGCTCACAAAATTCCCAAGAAATGATAACAGTATATCATGAAAGCCCACTATTGCCTCAGAAATGAAAAATGGTTGCAGATGAATTTTTAAAAGTGAAGTTAAAGGACTATCCTTTAAAAGTACTAAATATAATTGGTTTTCAATAAATTCACAGGGTCTCTGGCTTCACCCAGAAACACTACTAATTACTCTTCAGAAAGAATGTAAGTATATGAGGGAAGAAAATTTTTAAAAAGTACTTCAATAAAATATGGCAATTCCAAGCAAGCAATAGTTTCTGCAGGTGATTGGCATCCAGTTAAGCTCTTGTAGCTTCACCACATCCATCTCGAGAACTAAATCCACGTGAGCCCAAGTGCCTTGGCCGGGTATGTTGCACTCCAAAATCTGGACATCCTTTCTCCATATCCATCACACTCCCAGTTTCTATGCTGGGATCACTGGAAACTCTTGCTTTGAGCATTCTCTTTTGTCTGCACCCACAAGATGCCCAACTTCATCCAATTTTAATGTTTTGTTTCTCTGTTCCTGCTGGTCAGATTCCAATGAGAATCTAAGTTTAAGACTACATTGTCAGGTGGGGCACGATAGTTCATGCCTATAATCCTAGTACTCTGAGAGGCCAAGGAGGGAGGATCACTGGAGGTCAGGAGTCCAAGACCAGCCTGAGCAAGAAGGAGATCCTGTGTCTACAAAAAATAGAAAAATTAGCCAGGTTTGGTGGCACACATTTGTAGTCCCAGCTACTCGGAGCACTGAAGTAGGAGGATTGCCTGAGCCCAGGAATTTAAAGTTGCGGTGAGCTATAAAGATGCCACTGTACTCCAACCTGGGCAATAGGGCAAGACCTTGTCAGTCAGTCAGAAAGACAAAGAAAGAAAGACAGAAAGAAAGACAGACAGAAAGAAAGAAAGACAGAAAGACAGACAGAAAGAAAGACAGACAGAAAGACAGACAGACAGAAAGAAAGAGAAAGAAAGAAAGAGAGAGAGAGAAAGAGAGAGAGAGAAAGAGAGAGAGAGAAAGAGAGAGAAAGAAAGAGAGAGAGAAAGAAAGAGAGAGAAAGAAAGAAAGAGAGAAAGAGAGAAAGAGAGAGAGAGAAAGAGAAAGAGAAAAAGAGAGAGAAAGAAAGAAAGAAAGAGAGAAAGAGAGAAAGAAAGAGAGAAAGAAAGAAAGAGAAAGAGAGAAAGAGAGAGAGAAATAGAGAAAGAGAAAGAGAGAGAGAGAGAGAAAGAGAGAGAGAGAGAAAGAAAAGAAAGAAAGAAAAAAGAGAGAAAGAAAGAGAGAGAGAGAGAGAGAAAGAAAGAGAGAGAGAGAGACACACACAAAGAAAGAAAGAAAAGAAAAAAAGTGAAAAAAAAAAGAGAATGTGGTCAGTCACTTCTCAGTGGACTATGTATTTTCCTGGAGAATCCTGACATCATTGATTTCTACATTGGACCTCATAATGTAGCTTAAGCATTCTACCCCTTGGTACACTGGTAACTGGATATTAAAGAGACAATTAAGTCAGAGAGACTAATTGAAGCAGATTAGGATGAGGAGAAAAATGCAACAAGGACTCAGATTTGTCATCATTTGTAAGCATCTATCCTCATCACTTTCCACACTAGAACTACAATTTCCAATAACCCAGGAAGTTTAAGACCACATTCAACAAAAATCACAACAGATAAGAAACACATTTTAGATGTGTTGCAAAAAGCACAAGGAGCATGAGCAATTTAAATCAATGAGATGCCTGATGAAAGGTCAGCCACTTGGGTAATCCCAAGGACTACTTTATAAAGCTTTTCCTATTTCCTTTTTTTGAATTTTCTTTCATACACATCTTCAGAAATATGGAACTGCAATCACCATAATTAATATTTGCCTACGTTCTGTCTTGATGACTGTCATTCCTCCCTAGATAAGGATCATTTTTCCAGGATCTGTGTTCTTAAATGACAAGTGAAAATCATTTGAAACCAAGAGCAAAAAATGAACAGTTATGAGCATGTCTCTGATGACAGGCATTCTGGTCTAATCCTCACTCTGCCAATATATGAAGGACATAATGGCTGAATATATATTACAATGCACTCCTGCCCTATTGTCCTATACTTCTGGGACTCCAACGACATGAATGCTAGACATTTTGGTATTACTACAAGGGTCATTAAGGCCCTGTTCACTCTGTTCAATTTTTGTTTGTGTTGTTTAGTTTTCAGGTTGGAAAATTTCTATTGTTCTAACTTCAGGTTACTGACTTTCTTCTCTCATTGCCATTGTTCTATTGAGCCCATCTGATGAATTTTTACTTTTGGTTTTTTAATTTTTCAGTTCTATATGTATTTTCATTCAATTCTTCTTTATATCTTTTATTTCTTTTCAGAGCCTTATCTTTTTATCTGTTTCAAGAGTATTTCTCCTTACATCTTGATGCATGTTTATAATGGCTACTTTAGAGTCTTTGATAATTACAACATCTACATCCTTTTGTGGTTAGCATTTTTTGATTGTTTTTTCTGAGTTAAAGTTTTCCCAGTTCTTTGTAGGACGAGTTATTTTGGACTGTACTCTGTACATTTTACATATTTTGTGATGATATTTTGGATCTTATTTAAACTCTATGATTTGGTTTTGCACTAGCAGGCAATCAACCAGGTTAGGTTCAGCCTGTGTCTTATAAACCTGTCTTCTGATATTAGTTCTAATAATAGCTCAGTTTTCTGGGACCCGGGTCATGATCCACTCTGTCCTTAGTTCTCAAAGTCTATGTCATGCTGTTTAGGTTCAAAGCCACACACATGTAAACTGGATATGAGCTCAGGAGTGTTCTCTTCATCTCCCTGCTCTTTGTGACTTTCCTAACACTTTCTGGCTCATTTTGGGTTTCCCTTCCTGGTCCTCAAGGTGGAAAGCTTGGGCTTCATTTTCTCTGTTCTGCTGTATGCTTTTGGTAACCACATATGCACCCAGAGCAATGCAGCAAGAGGACAGAGAGCTTATGATTTGCCTACTGATTGTTGGGTTGCAGAGCTTTTCTGGTCAGAGGAAGAGTCCCCTCTAAGGGACTCCCTTAGACTTTTAGGCACCTGCCTGAACATTGCTGCCATCACTGTGCTTCTTTAGCAATATTGACTGGAGACTGGGGTAGGAGAGAAAGAAAAAATAGGATTTTTTTACTCTCTGACCCTTAACAATTCCCCTTACTGGGCCTCAGTCCATAAAAAGAGGGCTTTTTTGGAAACTCTTTTGGTTCATATTTGGTATATGCTTCTAGATTTGGGGTGCCTTTGAGTACACACCAAGTGATATTGGAGGTAAAAAATGGTAAATTCTCACTGGTTTGGTACAACTTCGAGTTTTAGTCTCCTTACCCAATTCACCTGCTCCCTTTTACATTTCAGTGTTCAACGTTCCATGCACACTTCCCATGATTTACGGTCGCATGCAGTGATGCAGTAGGAAACAGGATGACTCCATTTTACCAAGAACTGGTACCCTGTTGTAGAGGTTTTCAATCAAAAACCTTTGGATGTAAGCTAATCTCTGAATTTTCCACATGTTTCAGTCAGATTCCTGATGCTATTTGGCAGTAAAATATGCAGATCTCTCAGAAAACCATAAATTAGGAAGTATTTAACCTATCTCAGGGGTTTCAAGAATTGATCTTTCCAGAACTGACAATTTCCAGAGCTACCTCATGAGAAATGGTGCATACAAGGCTGGCGTTTCCATGTATCGTTTAGTAGAGATCTGACAGCTCTGGGTATGCCCAACAATTTACTTCACGCAGCCCATTCACCCACGAACCTCATTCACCCACTCTTACAAAAGCTAGGATTAGCATTTCACTCACAAACCTGGGGTATCTGTTTTCATGAAGCAGTGACTTACAGTTTAAGCAATTTCACAACTCTATTCATATTTCAATAATTTCTACAATTAAACATACTCTTCTTGGCTTCTGGAAAAAACTAAGTTATTGAATCTGTAAATCTTCACTGAAAACGTCTTACATTCCTTGTAGTTTTAACTGGGAGTAATTGATGGGAATACGGTTTGCGACAGAAAGTGAACGGAGGAAACAGGAAGTGAGGCGGGGAGAAGCTATGTAGAAGCTACAGGGGAGAGGAGTAGGAAGATGGACGAAGGGAGAGAAAATACAGGAGGAGGGGGAGGGGAAGGGAAAGGAGGTAAGAAGAGCAGAAGGAATGAAATGTGCAAGGCAAGATTCAGCAAGTGTTTTGTATCCATAAAGCACAGCATAGCATGAAGCCCAGGGGAGAGGTGTGAAGGAGGTGAAGCTGGAGGATGCAGAGAACAGGTGAACTGGCTGAAGGAGAAGCCCAGAGACACTGGACTTAGTGGGGACAGACAGGCCAAGAAATGTAACGTAGAATGGGCCACACCCAGGAACACATCCCCGGAGCTGGACAGAGACCAGCAGGCAATGGGCTGAGAGTAATCAACACAATGACTTCTCCCCGACATAGGAAAAGAGATTATTCTTTACAAAAATATGTTGACGATTGTTATAGGAAGCAAAAAGCAAACCAGAAGGTAGGAAAAACATTTAGGCATCCAATAGAATATGAATAAAACATGAGGTGCACTAGAGAGAGATGGCAAATTAAGTTAAAACAATTAGGCTCTCCATCATCAGGAAGGCCTGGATAAGACTATTTTAAATAACAGAAGATCTAAGAACATACAAATCCCTAATTGTGTTTGGTTATCTGCACTTCCTGCCATATGGTTGGAGAAAGAAAGGTCATACTAAACCACATCTAGCCTATTTCAGGTATGTCTTTCTCTTCCTTAAAGACACAGACAGGATTTGAAGCAAACACATTACTTTCTAACCCTTTAACACCAGCATTAATTACATACAGCTTTAAGGTCATGTGCTTTAAAATCTTCAATTCATTATTTTAAAAAAATCTTAAAATCCTTCTTACCTGAATTTGTTTCTTTCTTCCCGTTCTATTCTCTGCAACCTTTCTTCTCTCTCCTGCCGCCGCCTCTCTCTCTCTGCAGCCAGTGACTCTTGGTGCTGCCTAAAGGATGACGTGACAAGACCACTCAGTGATGACCTGAAGATACAATGAGTTAGTGTCTCAGTTGCTTGGCCTGTGATTACAAGCACTGAAGGGGAAATGAGTCAGACCTTGGTAGGAACTGAGGGTCTGCCAATACCTAGGCAATGCTTGGGGGAAACTTACAGAGTGTCTCAGGTCTTATTGTCTCAAAATTTTTGTCTGTGAATGGGGACAAGTAACCTGCTTGCAAGAGCTGGCAGGACAAAAAAGTGATAATATACCTAAAATACCAAGCAACATGCTTGGCACGTAAGCAGTCATCAATAATGGGTGTTATAATCAAAACTGATTTCAGAAATATACATAAAATATAAATACATCCCATATATATTTTAAGGTGGATGTATGTTGAAACTTTGATGAGCTGGAATCAACTTTTAATCTAAAACTGTTCTATTATACATGTGTTAAAAATATTTTACTACACACCAATTTCTCAACATGAATCCTCAGAATAATTGTGTTATCTTAAAACAAGGTAATGAGATGAGAGATGAGGAGGAAAAGACTAGCAACGGTCTGCAGTGTCAATGAAATTAAGGAAATTTCATTCTATGTCAAGAAGTATCCAAGATTGTCCAAAGGACAGCTCTTGATGATTGGTAGTACCGCACCCACAATCTGGACTGTTCATGGAAAATGGCATAATGAGGCTGGGCACGTGTGTGAAGGTCTCAGTGGGGAACCACAGGGGTGGGTATCACAGGCAATGTTAATTCAGGGAAGGCATGAGAGAAGGGAAAATTAGGTAAGTACATGACCATGTCACAGGGGTTAGCTATGTAAAGGAGTCTGTTGGGTCTCTGGGGAATAACACAATCTGTTATGGACAATTGGACCTTCATTTATGGGGGAAAAACATTTCCAAAACTAATATAAACATATCTCTAAAATATATTTTATCAATTTATTTATCCAGGAATATAGCTTGGATAAAATTCTACTTGAATTCAGTGAAAATATACCTGTAAGGTGAAGAACACAGGCCTCTTAGTGCAGGAGAAAGATTTGATTATCACACTCAACTGCCTTAAGTCCCAGAGATGCTCTCCCTAGAAAAGGCGAGCCATCTTTAGCTATCAGTCAGAGGTGGCAAGGGACATGGAGGGAAGAAACCACTGTCCTTGACAACTACAGGGAGGGAGTAACCAAATCCTATATTCTAGGCTCACTTTGGAGCTACTACATCAGCCCTGGACACTCAGGCACAGACAGAATTCATCTTTCACATAAAAAGAGTCCAGACCACATTGTATGATGTCTATCTTTTGTTAGCTACTGTTACTTTGTGTTTTTTTCCCCCTGTCATATGCTGCCAAATCTAATCCATAATCATAGTGAAGGGTTTTACTATCCCTCTTGCACAGTAATTGATAAAAATTGTTATGGGCATAATAGATTCACTTAATCCAATTTTATCTAACAGATTAACATATATATATATATATATATATATATATATATATATATATATAACCTGGTGCCCCAAATTAGAGAAAACACATTCTTCTCAACACAAGGACTATTCAAAAATTGACCATAATTTCTGGCACAAAGTTCAAGAATGAATGCCAAGAATTGGTTTCATATGAGAACTACCTTCCTGACCATAATGGAGTTGAGTTGCAAATAACAAAAAGATAAATTTGAAAAAAATCCATAAAATTGGAGAAATTAAAACACTTCCAAATAATTCAGGTCAAAACAGAAAAGTACAGAATATGAGAACAGAAACTTACTGCAAACAGAAACTGTTTGCAATTGTGAACACCACAGCAAAAATCTGAAATAAAATCATGTTGAGTTTGTCCAATAAATGTAAGGTTAGTTTGAGTTGAGAACATCAGTGAATGTAATTTACCACATTAATAGTTTATAGGAAAAAACCCCACAACTATCTCTGTAGATGCAGAGCAAGCTTTAAACTCAACAAACACTTGTTATAAAAACTTTTAACAAGCGTACAAATAGAAGAAAACTTTTGTAACCTGACAATGGCTATTTAGGAAAAGATGCTTACTGTTAGTTTTTTCAGATCTTTCTCCTGCACTAAGAGACCTGTGTTCTCTACCTTACAGGCATATTTTCACTGAATTCAAGTAGAATTTTACCCAAGCTATATTCTTGAATAAATTGATAAAATAATATTTCAGAAATATTTTTATCTTAGTTTTAGAAAATTTTTTTAAAACTACAGTAAACATCATTCTTAATGCTGGAACATTAAGAACAATTTAATGTTAGAAATGATACAAGGATATCCTCATCATTACTTATATTTGACGTTATTGTGGTGGTCCTAGCCAGTGCACTAAGAAAAATAAAAAGCATAAGGAAGGGAAAGAAATACAATATGCCATTATTTGCAGATAATCTGACCATTTATATAGATAATATGAGAAAATCTACAAATTATTGGAATTTATAAGAGTCTAGCAAGGTTTCTGTATATAAAACATAAACATCAATTGCATTTTTATATACCAGCAACAATTTACCAAGTTAACCATAAGCTAACTATAAGACACCTTTATAAACTATTAAAAGAGTCAAATAAATGAAAGCTGTATCACATTTATGTGCAGAAAGATTCAATGTAGTCAAGATGCCAATTCTCCTTTTTTCAATTAACACATTTCCAAATCAACATCCCAAAAGAATTTCTCATGAAACTTTACAGGCTGAGTCCAAAATTTTTATGCAGGACCTGTGGTTTCAAGGATAACAAGAGAATTTTGGATAAGAACAAAGCACAGCACTGGCCCCATTAGATATCAAGTCCATTCTAAAACCACAATGATCAACTGTCCATGCGGTCTTGGTGCATGAACGGAAACATGGACTGATGCAGTGGCAGAGAGAGCCAGGACACAGATTCATACACATCTGGGATCCTGATTCACGGCAGATGTGTCATCACATACTGGTGGGAAAGCAATGGACTGTTTAACAAATGGTGCAGAGACAACTGTCAGCCATATAAAACAAAATACATCTAGCCCTTCCTCATACCAAACATAAAATAAATTTTAGGTGGTTTAAGTAAAAAATGTAAAAAGCAAAACTTTAAAACTTTCAGATCTCAGAATAGGAAAGAATATTTTAGAACAGAACCCAAAAAGAGCAACCAAAAAAAAAAAAAAAAGGACTTGATAAATTTGCGTATATTTAAATTTTAAATGTATATACACTGAAAGACTACATGAATTAAGAATAAACAAAAGCAACAGCCTGGGAGAAGCTACTCATAACATGTATAAACCACAAAGGATCATTATACATAATACAAAAAGAACCCCCTCAAATCAGTATGAAAAACACAAACTACTCAGGGCAAAAATGGGCAAAGGATAATGAGCATTTCACTGATCAAGAAAGTTAAATGGCCAATAAGTGTATGAGTGACACTCATAGTCACTACAACCAGGGAAGAAATGCAAGCTGAATCCACATTGATAGTGTTTTGCACCTATAGGATTGCAGATTGACAAAAATTAACATCTGAAAACACTAGGCACTGGCACAGAACTCTTACATTGCTTCTAGAAGTCTAAGTTGATATAATCATTTTGGAGACATACTTAATACCTTTGAAGATATGTATATCCTACAATCCAGAAATTCCACTTTTAGGTTTATATCAAAGTGTAACTTTTGCATGCATAAAGATGACAGACATGTGTAATAAAGAATACTATATGTTGTACTGTTTTGTACTGATATTGGTTAATAATTAGAAATAACATTTATAAAGAGGAAAATAAAAATAAATTATAGCAATTTTTACAAATGAATACCCTATACTTGTGAAAATGTATGGACAAACATGTATAACTCTCAAAAGCACACTATATTGACAGTAAAAAGTAGTTTGAATAATAGGAGGAGTATGCTATCATTTCTACAAAGTAAATGCAAGGTACAACTATACAATATGTAGGGAAACATATTTAGTAAAAAAAAAAAATATATATATATGGAAATGATAAATACCAAATTTGAGGTAGTGATCATCTCCAGGAAAGAAGTGAAATCAAAGAGATGAGGACTTCAATTTTACATATAATGCTCTTTACTGCTCTATAATTTTCTGTAATTGTCTAAACTTTCCTATAAGCCTGGAATATGTTTTTTTAAAGTCATTCTATTTCTCTTTAAGACTCAAAAGTCCTTCTTGGGTAGATAAATAACTTTTATTTATTATCAAATTATCTTTGAAGCCCCAAGCTAGCTGAACATCAAAAGTTATATCCAGTTCCA
Source organism: Lemur catta (assembly GCF_020740605.2). Taxonomy (NCBI): domain Eukaryota; kingdom Metazoa; phylum Chordata; class Mammalia; order Primates; family Lemuridae; genus Lemur; species Lemur catta. The sequence goes on along the minus strand of NC_059143.1, from coordinate 26,768,782 downwards.
GAACTCAGAAACAAAACCAAAAATAAGGTACTCTATACAGCGGAATGATTTTAGGGGTTGTTTTCCTCCTAAATGGGGAATTTGAGCCCAGCTTTGCAGTCTGCCCTAGGTGGTTCCTCCTCTAGGACCAGCAGCCTGGCCTCCTGACTTCTCTCTTCAGAGAGAAGAGACAGGAGCTATATTGCTGGTCTACATTCATTGGATGAGCAGCTCACCATTTCCTTTACATTTGTGACTTCAGCTTGTTCTAAACATCTCAGTTTTTACAATCAATCATTAGTGACTATACCTGGTCACAGTGATGCTTCTCTATGTAGACATTAACATCTTTTCCTTATTTAAAATGAGAATATTAGAGCTCGTTTAAAATTGTTTAGAATCAGACTAGTGTTAGAACTTGAGAAAGTTAAGCAGTGTCCAATTGAGTCAAGAGGATGCTGTCATTCCTTCCCGGGAGTCTCTAAGGAAAGGACACATAGATCATCTTCCTGCCCACTTGGATCTTGCAAAAGCAGATCCCACATCGGCTCTGAGGCCAGAGTTCACCCGTGAACACACCAGCAGGCAGCATTCACAATATATGGAGGCTCCTTAACCACTTCAGTATTGGAAGAATTGAAATGGGAGCTTCTAACTATAAGCAACAAGGAATAGCTCTTTTCCTGAAATAGAGCAAAATGCCTTGAGTAATGCAAGATCCATTCTCGAAAGTCCTAACAGATCCTTGCAGCAGGAGGAGAGAACTGAAGGACTCTCATGAGCTTATCTGTTCTAAAGTTCCTTGGTTCTACTGGAAACAAAGATCTATAAATATTAGTAAGCTAAATTTCTCTATCTATATCCCTTGTTACCTGGATAAGCTCAACATGGGAATACAAACCCTGTCCCTATAAATCCGATTTCTGGAAGTGGGCTCGAGGTATAATACCAATGCTGGACTACATTTTAACCAAAGGGGATACCCCAAACTATCATTAAAAAGAAAAGCACCAAAATTCAAGCTAGCATGGTAAAGTCTTTTCTTCAGAAAGGCATCTTTACCAGATTTTTCTCTTTCACATTAAGTTCTTCCAGGAAAATTCCTACAATGATTGGAAGTTGTTGCAATGTTTATCTTGGCCTGTCTGGGGACCAGCCATGGCATAAAGGAATGAGCACAGGGCTTGGAATGAGAAAACTTGAGTGTGGCTGGCCACTCACCCTCTCTGAACCTCGGTTTACTTATTTGTAAAATGGGGATAATCCTATTTCTAACTCATAAGGTACTGTAAGGTTTAAATGTGAGTGTAAATGAGAATTTGCTTAGAACAGCATCTGGGCCATAGAAGGCACACAATAGATATTACTCCATGCTGGGACTCTAAAATCTGTGGCAGGTAGGGATGGAAGAGGTGCGGGATGGTTGGAGGGCTGTACTATAGTCTTCAAGGCCAGGTCTGGAGAACACTGGTAGTTCCCAAACCTGACGGGCTCCAGGGGGCTGGGGGTTTGATCTGAACCTTCGCATTATGGCTACCAGCTGTGTCAGTTGCCAGGACTGCACGCCACACCAGCACCCACCTGGAAGGCTGAAGTCATCTGAAGTTACACCCAAGGCAGCTGCAACCCAGTGAAGCCACACAGGAATGCAGGTGGCGAGAGGCCAGTGAGATTTTGCAAGAGAGTGGATGAGATACTCTGAGTAAGGGGAATTGCAATATTTAATCTTCACCTTACCAGCCCCAGGGTCTGCTCCAGAAATCCCACCTGGTTAGAGCCTGCCACACTGGGACATCTGGAGCCAAAACTCTATTTTACTGAGATATGGTAGGTAATAACAGTCAGCATTTATGGAGATGATATGGTGTGCCAGTTACTTTACACATATTAGCTCTGTTAACCCATACAACCTCTTGTGTGAATTAGAAGAGTTAAATTCTGTTATTATCCCCTTCTTTATAGATGAGGAAACTGAGGCATAGAGAAGTTACATTTAGGACATAGCAGAGCTGGAGTTTTAAATCAGCTGTCAGGCCAGGGTCCCAGTGCTTACTGATTGTCCTCTCCCTTCCACTGGTATTTAGTAAAGTACCATTCCTGCAGCACCTGTCATGATACACGTATCAGCATAATTACTTATTTTTTCGTTTCTTCCCTAGAGATACCACTGCCCTGAATTTGGTCTTCATTATTTCCATATATGTCATATTTTTTTCTTGGCAGCCTAAGTTTTGGGGTTAGATCCTATTTTCTCATTCATCTGTGCCCTGGCATGTAGAATAGCCTCATTGACTGCCTGATGAATCAATCATTGAATAAAGAGGATGCATGAAGTCAGAATAATTTGTATATGCTAATCTCAGTGCTTTCACACCACAGCCCATTCTCTAAGGGAAAACACATAATGACAACTTATAGAGAAGAAGCTTTTGCACAAGACCCTGTCCCCTGGCAACAGTGCATGAATGCAGGGTGGGTTCCTGACCTAAAGGCAGCCTCATCCACAGGCAGGCTGTCCAGTGGCATATGGGACTCCTGGTGCAGAAGGCTGAGCTAATCACAGTAATGCACCCAGGACTCCGAACTGGGAGGTGGGGAGACAACACGCATTTGGAAGAAGCAGAGGACAAATGGTCTGGAGGTCAGGAGGCCCTTGGTGGCCTTGTACGAGACCAAGATATGAGAAGCCAAAATAGAAAATGAACCCCAGTTACAAGCATAAAAAGTGATGCTGAGGGTGGATAGGGAGGTGGTGGCAGCAGGAAACAAAGAGACAGAAAGGAGAGAACTACATAGAGAGGGACTGAGACATGTTAATAACAGAGCCACAGGGACAGAGCTAAGAACTGCCAGGGACAACAGCTGGCCCGGATCTCCGGTGCAGGGAAATTGCCATGGAGGGTGGGGACACGAATGGCCAGCCTTCCCAGGGTGTGCAGGAGGCCTGTCCCATGGCTGAACACCCAGTGTGCTGACAATCATGGGAGTTCTCACCTAGCCTCTCACTGCTGGGAGTACCCTGAGCTCAAAGGAGCCTAAAATCCTAGAGAAAGGAATAAAGGTCAACAAAAAATTGTATTGGCAATGAAAAATCCCGAAGAAATAACAGTACATTTCAAATTAAACTTTTTGGAAAAAAAATTATTTCTATTACAGAGGAGCCAAATCCACAAGCAGTGTGTATCATAGAGTATTATCCAATCTTCCTTCTCTTTGTGTGAGAGTTTATGTGACATCTTAACCCAGAATTCACCCTCAGGGGCTCATGCTTGCATCTGACAGCTCCACACATCTCTCTTCATGGAAAGTCTCTGAGCTGCACTGAGATGCTCCCCTTGTTGTCTCAGTTAGTGTTATTTGTACTCATGTTCTCCCACCCAAGTGACAGGGGTTCCAAGAACTTCAGCCCTAAGTCACCAAAACCGTGCTCATCAAAGAGCACACTTTACTGACCTGTTTTAGAATGCACGAAGAACCACAAAGGGAATTTAAAGTGCAAGACACATAGTTGCTGAGTAAACGTCATCGAAATTGACTAGCACCTCCACAAGTGAAAAAGACCTACCAGAACCCAAGCCTGTCACCACCCTAAGAGGGGAAGAGGGACTGTGTCCCCTGGCGTGCAGACGTGGATGTGCCCTTCAGCACTGTCTTCTAGTTGTGAGGCTGTCAGGCACCGGGGCTGTGGGTGAAAACTCAGGGGGACACTACAAGGCACACGTGCTTGAAAGTGAGTGTGTAGATGTCACAGAAACTCAGGGCTCATTTTTCAGATTTTAGCATATAAGCCATAAAGAGTTCCTTAAAGAGTATGAGAGTTTTTAGCTTTCTTTCCTTTGGAAAATATACTCTGAAATCATAGTGGACATCATGGGAAAATGAGAGTTTTAAATCCGAATATTACTGTAACACATATTGGAGGGATATATGTACCATCAGAGAGGGATCCCTGTCCATGCAGCAGCAGGATGGAAAGAGAGGAGGATAGAGTCAGAAGGAGAGGGACGCCAAGGTAGCTTTGGCTACTTGCCACCCATCTGACCTTGGGTGGACCCTGAATTCTTTCATCCCCCACTGAGTGAGGAGCAGATCTGGGAACCCATGTTCAGATCCCAGGCTGAGGTCACAAATGGTCTCCAGCCCTTTCTTTCTGGGAGTGTTTCACTATTGTGATGGACCCAGAAAACCTACTGCATGGTAATCAGGAATATTTAACTTAGGTCACTGCTTTCCTCTATTACCCCCCCCCTTTTTTTTTTTTTGAGGAGGAGAGAGGTAAACTAAATGACATTGTTTTGCTCATAGGCATTTAGAATTATTTCCATTATGCTAACTTGAGTAATAAAAGGATTGGTTCCAGAAAGAACCAAAATTATATACTTGATAATGACAATGATTTGCTAGATTCAGAAACAAACAGTACATCTGTTCCATAATACAATGGGGTTTTTAAACACATAAACAGTAACCTCTCCTTTTTCTAAGACTTGCTGCTTTTTTAGTGGAAAAGTGATTTGCCAGAAAAACAACACAAGACAACCAGTCCAATCTCCATCTTAAGAAGTTTGGAATGTCTCTTGGCTCTTGACAGAACAAACCCACTGCCCAGGCTGAGCAAAGACAACAGAGAGAGAGGACTCGACCAAACGCTGAGGGGGAGATTTTCTGTCAACTATAGTCTTTCTTTTTCGATGATGGGTTGGTATTTTGTTGCTCTAATAATCTGCAAATAGACTAAACATTAAATCTTTATAAAGACAAATAGGAGAGATTAAAACACACTAGCTTCACTTTTGAAAACATTTGAGAACTTTTCCAAATATAACTGAAGTCTGCCGGATAGTCTGCAATGACTTTTTGAGCAAAGGGATGAGTTTAAACTCAACAGTCAGCAGGTCACTCTTCTGTTTGTTTATTGCACAATAAATTTTTAAAGCATGTACAGTATCTTATAAAAATAGACACAAAATGTTGCAGCAGCTCCTTCAAAAAAAAAAAAAAAACCTGTCTTTATCCATCCCCTTGAATCTGGGCTGAACCTGTGACTTGCATTGGCTGATGTGGCAATCAGAAATGTGATTCAATTCACACAGAGGCTTGAAAAGTGTTTGCACACTGGGGCTTGCTCCCTCGTTGCCCTTGGTAACCCCACAACCACCACCGTCTGAACAAGCCTGGGCTAGGTGGCTGGAGAACGAGGCAGGGTGCCCAGCTGCCCCATCAAGTCAGCTGATAGGCAGCCAATTGCTAGGTATGGAGTAAGACAGTCAACGACCAGCTGACCGCAAACACCTGAGTGAACCCGACTGGGACCAGATTAAGTGCTCAGGTGCAGCTCAGCCAAAATTACCAACCCACAGACTCATATGCATGGTATATACATGGTGGTGCTTTTAAGACATAGTTTTGGTAGTTTCTTATGCAGTCAGTCCAAAGCTGATTGAAACAGAATGGGTTTTGAGAACATTTTCTCTCTGTCAGAAAAAGTTGGCACTGTTTTGGTGGACTCCAATAAAACCTGAAACGTAGAAGGAATTAAAGATATCTCAGAATCTGACCTACTAGCTAACCTCGCCTCCCACTGTCCCCCAAAATGTCCCCCATGCCAATCAAGCCATTCACTTTCATGCTCCCCAAAGAAGACTAGCTCCTTTGCCTAGTAGCACCTTGCTTCCTGAAATACTCTCCCCTTCTCACTACCCGAGTTCTTCAAGACACCTTCCTTGATGACCACAGTGGACGCTGCTCTTTATTTCTCCAAACTCTTAGATGTGGCCTCTTGGCTCATCATCACAAATGATTGGTTTGTTTCTTCACTGTGCTGTGAATGAACGTCATTCCTGGCAAGGCTGTAAACTCATCAGAGCACAGTCCTTGGCTCCTACTTTTCTTCCTTCCTCCATAGCTCCTGCACCCAGCTGGGTGTCATCAACGCACACCGACTGAATTAGGATGTCTGTATCAGTGGTATGAGCAATGTTACAAAACTGCATGCTGTAGCAATTGGACAACTTTACGGACAACAAAATCCATCATTTCCATGTTGCTTTTTTTTCTCTCACCAGAAATTGGCTTTCCTAATAAAAATTACCCATAAAATAAAAGTTGGCACATTGAACCCAACTGATATTCTACATATAATTGGAGGCCTGCTTCAGTTGAACAGTGAGGGAAAGCTCTGGGATCTCCGCTTTCAGTCAATATGGTGTAAGAGGAACCAGCTTTACCTGCACCTCAAACAACTGAAAATGAGACAACATATGAAACAACAGCACTCAAGAAACTGGACATCAGAGGGTGAAGATCAGTGATTCCTGAGAGATGAAAAGCAAAGGAGGTGATTGCCAGTATCACCCACCTTACTGATTGGAGAAAGTTTGCAGGGCCTGGTGCAGAAATGAAAACCGAGGCAGAACCCAGAAGTCTCCCTGAGTAGAGGAGACAAAGCTGGGAGTCTGGTGAAGCCAAGGCAGCTAAGCTGGCAGTGTAACATACCAGAAAGGGGCTACAGAGAGACAGACCTCTGAATGTCTGCAGAGGGTTTCCCTCAAGTTTTCAGTTGAGGATTGATCAGTACATGTAAGGAAATTACCTGAGCCCCGTGAAAGAACTACCCAAATGAATCAAACAGTGCCCAGAGACTGCACCAGGCAGAGAAGAATGGCTATTCCCAACAGTCAGACAGACAAACCTCATAATACACAGGACATTGGTTAAAGTTCTAACAATTGTCTTGCCTCAGTAGTGAAAAAATATTAGACTAAACATAGCTCTGGTCCTGCCTAACAAACCTAAAAATGCAAGACCAACAAGGATCAAACTGTTGCTGAGTTAAGCACATCCCAGAACAAAGCTCAAGAATATTTATAAGAATACAAAAACATCTAGCATCCAACAAGATCAAATTTACAAGATATGGTACCCAATAAAAAATGATCAGGCATGCAAAGAAGTAAGAAAATACAAGCCATAATGAGGGGGGAAGTAAATCATCTGAAACCGATCCAGAAATGAGACATATGATAGACTTAGTCGGCTAGAATATTAAAACAGTTATTATGACTATAGTCCATATATTCAAGGAGCTAGAGATTTAACATGTTAAGGCATGAAAGGTATTAAAGATCAGTTGAACAGTAGATTGACACTGCAGACAAAATTATCAGTGAACCTGAAGACACAGTAACACAAATATTCAAAATCAAACACACTGAAAAAAAATACTGAAAATAAAATCAACAAAACACCAATAAACTTTGAGAAAATTTCAAGCGGCCCAATTTACATGCAACTGGAATTATCAAAAGAAAAGAGGTGAAAAGTACCTCAAATTTTTGAAGAAATAAGCACTGAAAAATTTTCCAATTGGAAGAAAACTATAAATCCACAGATCTAAGAATCTAAGTCCCAAGCATAAGCAACATAAAAAAACTATACCACTACATTATCAAAGTCAAATTGCTAAAAACCAATGATAAAGAGAGAGTCTTAAAAGCAGCCAAAGGAAAAAAGACAGGTACAAAAATAAAGATAACAGAAAATTTACTGTCAGAAGCAACATAAGGTAGAAGAAAGTGGAGCAATATCTTTAAAGTAATGAAAGAAAAAAAAAACTTTCTGTAATTTCTTTATTTTGCAAAAAATACCTTTCACAAATTAAAGTGAAATACTTTTTCAGACACAGAAAACAGGAAGAATTTATCATCTAAGACTTGTACCAGAAGAAATGTTGGAAGAAGGTAAATGATACCACATGGCCATCTTGATCAACACACGGGAACAAACAGAATCAGAAAAGATAATGACTTGGGTAAATATAACCCTTATTTTTGTTATTAATATTTAAATATCTTTAAAAGATACTAGAAAGGCAGGCTATAAGTTAAAATGTATACTATAAACCCCAAAGCAACCACTAAAATAAGTTATCACAAACAAGTCAACAAAGGAAACAAACATACTAATAAAGAATACTCAATCCAAAAGGCAAAAAAAAAAAAAAAAAAAAAAAAAGGAAAAGGAAGAGATGGAACAAATACAAAGTATGAAGATTTAAACTCAACCAAATCTGTAATTACATTAAATTGGTCCCAAAACGCCAATTAAAAGGTGGAGATTGTCAGATTAAAAAAGAAGATTCAACAATATGCTGCCTCCAAGAAAACCCATTTTTAATATGAAACCTAATTTATGTTCAAATAAAATGGAAAATATATATATATTAGTACTACATTTTTTTCCAGTTTTTTTTAAAAAGCTGAAGAGTCTGTATTAATATCAGATAAAGTAGATTTGAGAATAAGGTATGTGACCAGGCATAAAGAAGGTCATTTCAAAATGATAAAGGGCTCAAGTCATCAGGAGAATATAACAGTTGTAAACATTTATGTACTTAATAAAAGAGCTTCAAAACACATGAGAGAAAACTAACAGACTTGCAAGAGATAAATCTAAAATTATCATACAAGATTTCTTCACTATTCTATCAGTAATAGAACAAGATGACAGAAAATCACTAAGGATATAGTATACTAGAATACTATCAATCAAATTGATATTTATAGAACATTTCACACAACATCAGGATACATAATCTTTTCAAATGCACACAGAACATCTGCCACAACAGATCATATTCTGGGCTATAAACAAATATCAATAAATGTAAAGGTATTCAAATCATACAAAATATGTTCTCTGACTACAGTTTTATTAAATTAGAAATCAATAACAGAAAGTTAGCTGGCAAAACCATGAATATTTATAAACCAAATAAATACTTCAAAATAATCCGTGGAATAAAGAAAAAAATCAAAAGAGAAATTAAGAAGCATTTTGAACTAAGTGAAAATGAAAACACAGCATATGAAAATTTGTGGGGTGCAGTAAAACCAATACTTAGAGGAAAATTTGTAACACTAAATGCCTATATCAGAAAAGACAAAAAAGTCTCAAACCAATGACCTTATCTCCTAACTGAGTAAAAGAAAATTTCACATTCAGTAAGCAGATAAAAGGAAATAGAGTATATATAAAACATAAAACCAAAAAGCAGTCAAGAAATTAAATGAAATCACAAACTGGTTATTTGAGATCAATAAGATTATAATAAGCCCCTAGCCAGATGCATTATGAAGAAAAGAGGAAACACAAATTACCAGTACTAAGAACAAAAGAGGTGACATCACTACAGATTCTACAGATATTAAAAGAATAAAAGACTATGCTGAACAACTATATTCTAATAAATTTGACAACTTAGATGAAGTAGAAAACTTCCTTGAGAGACAAAAACTACCAAAGCTCACTCAAGAAACATATGATCTGATATGAATTAATATCAGATAAGTAGGTATTAATGAAATTGAATTTGTAGCTTTAAACTTGCCCACAACGAAAGTTCCAGTCTCAGATGCCTTCACTGGTGAATTCTAAGAAATATTTAAAGGAGAAACAATACCAATTCTACACAGCCTATTCTAGAAAGTTGAATAGGAAGGAACACATTCATCTCATTTTATAAGGCCAGCATTACCCAGTGTGCACAGCCATTTTGAAAGACAGTTTGGCAATTTCTTAAAAAGCTAAACATGTACCTACCGTCTGACTCAGCCACTCCACTTTTAGTAACAGTTCCATGCCACATAACCATGTTTCAGTCAACAAAGGACCACATAATGGTGGTCCCACAGATTATAATGGAGCTAAAAAATTGCTATCACCTAGTGGCATCATGGCCATCATAACATTATGGTGCAATTATTTTATTTTTTACAAATTTAGTGTAGCTTAAGTGTACAGTGTTTATTAAGTCTACAGTAGCATACAGTAATGTATTAGGCCTTCACATTTATTCACCACTCACTGACTTAGAGCAACTTCCAATCCTGCAAGTTCCATGCATGAGAGGTACCCTATACCAGTATACCATTTTTTAATATCTTTTAGACTATATTTTTACTGTACCTTGTCTATATTTAGATATGTTTAGATACACAAGTACTTCTCATTGTGTTACTGTGGTCTACAGTATTCAGGGTAGTAACATGCTGTATAGGTTTGTAGCCTAGGAGCGAGAGACTATACCATATAGCCTAGATGTGTAGGAGCCAGCTATACCATTTAGGTTTACGTGAGTACACTCCAATGTTCACACAATGATGAAATCACCCAACACCACATTTCTCAGGACATATCCCCAGCGATGCATAACTGTGATTACCCAAGAGAAATGAAAGCACATGAACATACAAAGACTTGTACATAAATATTCATAGCCAAAAATCAGAAACAACCCAAATGTCTATCAACAAATAGATAAACAAGTTGTGGCTTATCTATACAGTGGAATGCTACTCAACGATAAAAAAGGAATGGATGACTGAAACACACAACAAAATGAATTAATCTAAAAACAATTATGCTATTTGAAAGAAGTCAACTCCCCCCAAAGAGTATATACTGCATGATTACATTTATATAAAATTCTAAAAAGTTCAAACCAGTCTATAATGACACATACGTGCTTGCTTAGGGACAGGGAAGGGCAACAGTCATCACAAAGAGGCAGGAGAAAATTCTTGGGGGTGATGGACATGGGCATTATCTTGATTGTGGTAAAGGTTTCATTCAGGTATACCTATGCCAAATATATGTGCAATTTTTTGCACCTCAATTTTGCAAAAAAAGCTGTTTAGAAAATACCCTTTGGTAAGTTCGAGCAACATCTTTGTGAAAGAAGCAAACCTTCAGTGTTTCGTGTTTAAAAAATAAATGATAATCTCTAATTAAACACTAACAAAAGCCAAACTAAGTTCACGAAGTATCTGATATTTGAAATTATCACTTAATTCATAAGTATACAATATAACATGAAGACTTAGAGGCCAAAAATAATAATCAAATGGCAATTAAATGACGTTGAACAATGGGATCAACCTCACAACCTGGCTATGAGATTGAGGATCTAATGATCACAGGGAAGAGGGAGCTCTGGGTTGCACCCAGCTGTCAAAGGCACTTGCTTGCCCTGAAACAAGGAAACGTAAGACTCTTCCTTCACACCTTCAGGGGCCACATCCCAGCTCTCATGATGAAATGAGCAAGCCCAGAGGCAACTCTAAGAAATGGGCAACTTTTCTCAGTCATCACTGGTACAATACTGGAGACATCCACCATAAAGGCAGGACATGGATTTCAGTCTCCCTCTTGCTTTCTTTCTCTTCTCCATCCTGCCAGACACACTGCTTCAGTGCAGACCCGAGCTGCCTGGCCATGGGAGGGAAAGGCAAGGCCCACGCAGTGTGCTGTGGAGACGGTCCCATGTGGAGTCTCACATTATCGTGCTGGCTCCCATGTAAAGCATGAAGCCATTCCTCCAGGCCCTGGCCGTCATCACGCTGCAGCCTCTCCACTGGCCTTGACCTTGGCATACAGCAGTTCTTCCCTGTTCTCTCATTCCTTCTTAATTTCCACCCTCTTGTCCAAGATCAAGTGAGTCCTCCAGCCCAAAGGAGGTCAGTCCTCTCCTGTCACAGCTCCAAGTCCACCCCTTTTTGGCTCTGCAGTCCAACCATTCTCCTGGCAGCTTCCACAACCACTGACTGCCACCAGTACCTCCTGTGTGACCTGGTGCCAGGCCTGGCTGGCCCAGAGTGAGGTCATCCTGCCATATCTTTTCTCTTTGTCTCTCTTCTCCAGGCTGACACACTCTTCCTCTGCACACTGCCTCTTCTCTAAACTAGATTTGTTCCAGACAGCCTCCCATCTTGTCCAGATCTGCAGGATCATGTTTTGAAGAAAGATGTGGACTCATTCCCCTTCTTTATCCCTGTCATTACCTTCCCTTCCCCACCCCCACACTGGGCAAACTGTAATTTGCCTTATATCGCTGACTCGATTTCCCAAACCTCTTGCCAGAGGTGTCCCTCACAACAGTGAAGCCCCTGTGCTCAGCCCCCACTTGGATGAGATCTCCCCCTTTTTAGCTTTTCTACAAAGCTTCATTTGCTTCCCAGCACTTACTACAATGGAAACTCTGTTTACTGATAACTTGCTTATCTTCTACTTCTGCCACTGAAGTTGGGGACTGGGACTGATTTGATTAGTGTATTCAATAAATATTTGCTAAATGAAAAATAGGAGTATGTAGGACTTGTGTATCCTACATACATACACAATTTCCAGATTGGACCCAGAAAGTCAGTCTTCTTCCACTGAAACAGTAAAGCTTATTTATTCCTCTTGCTTGGCTTTCAGGGAAGGAGTGGGGAAATGGGATAAAAGGGCAGATAGCAGGATCCCAAGGATACATCTTCTGAAGGAGAAATGACTCAGACACATACACCTCTTTTCGCTCTGTGATCTTTGTACAATGTCAGTGCAAAACCATTGTGGCCAAGGACAACTGGAAACCATGACATTGATAGTAGCAGGAATGGTGAGAGGGAGTCAGATCCTAAATACATGTGGGAGAAAGAATCTCTAGTGTCTCTTGAGGACCCAGAGTCCTCTGGCAAGGTAGAGCCCAGGTCCCCAAGTGCCCACAGTCACTGCATGAAGCTACCATCAAGAGGACAGACCCTACTGTGAAATCACTCCATCAACAGATCCAGCGTTTCTCCTCTTGTGTACTTTGGATATAGCACAATCAATTAATTAGGACCATATTTTGCCTTACAGAGAACTCCAGTTGTTTGTAACAAGATTGCTATCAAGAACTGGCAGCAGGCAGGGAGGGAAACCGCCGCCGAGCAGTCCTAGGAGCACACAGCTTCCCCGTTTGGATGGTGGGGAATCAGGCTGCACTAGTACCTTTGTTCCCTGTTGGCAATCATGGGCCGGTGCCATTAACTGTGATCTAGAAAGGCCATGTCTTTTATCCCATTTTACATGCAATTTAGGATTTTCTCAGAGATGTTTTGGGTTTTTAAAAAATACACTTTGATGGACCAATTTAAATTTTTTTTAACTAGAGCCACATTGGACAGTGGGGCTCTCAACTGAAACAATTTTAAAGAAAGTATTGTGGAGATCGTGTGATAGAACACAGCCAGCAAATACTGGGGATCCAGAAAAGCACATAGATCACCTACCTGCAGAAAACAGTGATTCAAAAACCAAACAAGGAGAACCTCAAGGCACATGGAGATACTAGTGAGGTCAGAACAAGAAATGGTCAAAGCCAAAGCAGATGAGAATGGGAAGACATAGCATTCTGATCTGTACCGAACCGACAGCCCATTCAGATGAGGAAGACACAGGTGTCAGTGAGCTACATACAGGGCAGTAGTCAAAGGCATGTCTGGCAGGTGGCCACTGCCAGAGCTGTAGTAACTGACAACAGGCAGGAAATGCATGGAGAAAGAGACCTTAATTCTGAGGGAGGAGTCACCATACAAATGGTAGATAGAGGTGTTCAAGGGGGCACAGGAAGTGAGATTCCCATAAGTGGGAGCTTGAACTGGGAGGAGAAGCTGCCACTAAGCACAGTAGGCTCCCACTTTTCCAGTTTCCCAGAATGTGGCTGGGCTCTTTATTCCAGCACTGTCAATCACCATACAAAACTTCCCAATATAGCAGATGACAAAATGATGATAGGACTGTCCAAGGTAGCACATGACATAGTCACAGTCCAATGACTACTAAGGAAATGGTGAAGACAAACGGGGAGGAAGGAGAGCTCCTGAGAGCCTGGAATGGTTGGTCGGGGAAGGCAGCAGAGAGAAACAGGCGATGCTCCTAAGTGAACAGTTCAGACACATGGACGCATAAACAAATCTGAACTTCTATTGGTAGAGCAAAATGGATTATTCAGTAAATGGTACTGAAACATACAAAATAATTGAAGTTAGATTTCTGCCTCATACCATTTGCCAAAATAATTTACAAACAGATAAAATATTTAAATGTGAAAAATGTACTAGAAGAAACCATGGGAGAAGAGGCCTTCTTCAGTAGGAACACAAAAAACCCAGAAGATAAAGATTAATAAATGTAACTCTTTAAATTGAAATTTTTCTACATGGTAAAAACACCATAAACGAAATATTAAAAAGACCAATGACTGAGGAAAATAATTGCTACTCCTATCACAGTTTATAAAGAACCTCTACAATTCAATAAGAAAAAAAACCCTCAGAGACCATGAACCAAAAATTCATAGAAAAGGAAACATAAAAGGGCCCTGGACATATGAAAACATGTTCGATCACATTCAGAATAAGAGAAATGCAAATTAAAATTTTACTGACATACCATCTTTCACTACTAGGTGAGCAAAGATTGAAACGTTTAATGACCCTTTGGCAAGAGAATGGGAAAACAAACTCTCACACACTGCAGGGAAGAATCCAAATTGCTATAATCTTTACAAAGAGCACTTTGGTAAGAACCAAACAACATGTAAAATGTACAACCACTCTGATTTACTAAATTCATTTTTAGGAATTTGCCCTACAGATAATCACACACGTGCAAAATGACACACACACAAGAATTACACTGCAGCATCATCTGTAATAGCAAAAGACTAGGCCCACCAGTATGGGATTGGGTGGATAAAGTAGCATCCAGAGAAAAAAGTATGATGCAGGCATTAAAGAGAACACACCAGTTACAAAAACTGCTATGAAAAGAGAACCAAGATGTTTATGTAAAAGAGCAAAATGCAGAATAGTTTGTGTAGTGTGTTACTATTTGTGTAAAATCATATTAAACATTTGTTTGCTTATACAAACAAAAAATGTCTCTGAGGTATACAAAAGAAATTGGTAGGAGTTTTGCTTCTAGGGAGGGTAAGTGAGTAGGAGGGAACTCCACTTTCCCTGTATACTCCTTCATACTTTTAAATTTATACTGGGTATAGGTAAGGCCCATATAATAAAATAAACTTTAAAGTTGCATCCTTTTTTTTTTTTTTTTTTATGATCCAGCAGTGCTAATTCCGGGAGTATATACCCAAAAGAATCTCAGAGATATCTGTACTCCTATGTTCACTGTAGCAACAGCCCAAATGTCCATCAAGAGATGAACAGATAAAGGAAATGAGGTATATACACACAATGGAGTATTGTTCAGCTTTAAAAAAGAAAACCTACCCATGTGTGATAACATGGATGGACCTGGAAGACATCATTGCTAAGTGAAATAAGCCAATCACAGAAGGACAAGCACTACATCCTTCCTCTGATATGAAGCATCTAAGATAGTCCAAGCTATAGCAGTAGACAATGGAATGATGATTATTGGGGGGTTAAGGAAAGGGGGATACGTGGAATTACTGTTCAATGAGCATAAAGTTACAGTTACACAAGGTAAGTTTCAGATACCTGCTTCACAACATACTGCCTGTAATTAACAATAAGGTATTGCATACCTAAAAAATTGCTAAGAGGATAGATATCATGTTAAGTGTTCTTACCAAAATTCATCCCTTATTATCCATTATTCCTCCCTGGGGTTGGGGTGTGGGTGTCATTACTTATATCTGGGCTTATGATCCACAGTAAGTAGGAAAAACTCTGCTGGGACAACCCTATGAGAAAGACCATTCCCAAAGTCTTATAAGGGCTCTTCACATTAATCTGTAGAACAAGCAGGTGACTGTCACCTGTAGTAAACAATGGTACTACTACAAGTGGAAAGGAGAACAGAATCAATGCTTAAGGTGCATGCTAAACCCTTTAGGTTTTAGCTCAGCATGTCCATAGGGAAATCCTCCCTTGGCCCCTAAAATCCGGGCCTGAGGTTCCTCTAACATCCTCCCACTGAGCCCTGACAGTGCAGGATGAATCTCATTCTCATGGACTCCCTAGTCCCAGCACAAGGGCTGATCACCTTAAAGCACCTTCAGCCCCAGGCCCTGGACTAACTGCTCTCTCACGTTCACTCAGGAACTGCCATTTCCGAGAAGGCCCACAAGATGGAGAAGTCACTGCAGGGATGGAAGGAGAAGAGACCTGGTGCCCAGAGCCATAATTTGCTTGTGGTGTGGTCACTGTTTGCTTATTTGTTTCATTTGAATACTTGAACGTGAATGGTTCAAATGTTCCCATAGTTTTGTTTTCTTTCAAAAAGAAAATATTTAGAAATTCTCTGCTCAAACGTACATTTTCAAAATGGAAGCATTTTAAAAGTCTGCTTTCATTAAACAATTGCATCTTGTATTCCTGAGGGCCTTTGCAAACAGTTCTGGTTTTCTTGCTTTGTTCTGGCACAACTTAAGTTCCAATTTCATGAAAATTAATGCTGCACTCTCTGCTTCTAAGAGAGCCCTATTAAAGAAGCTGCACTAGGAGAGGTGGAGATGGATTAGTTTTAATATCCTTGCCTTAATTTTGTACATTGTTTCTTCAGCACTTCCTTTCTAGGTCAATTTATCATTCCAAGTTTTATTAACATCTAACACACTGTTACACTTGAGAAAAAAAAGGAAAACTCCAAGCTCACAATGATGCCCAGTTGCATTTCCAAAGTGCGCTGGGGTGTATGAAGGGACATTTTAGTTGGCCTGATTCACCTAGGACTTCAGAGAAGTCAGTCTTGTTTTGAAACCAAGGGACTAGAGTTCTAGAGCTCCCCAGCAGTGCACGGCATTCTGGCACAATGTTTATTAGGCAGGAGTATGCTCACAGAAGATGTGAGTTCTTATTGCAAAATGCAACTATTACTTATAATAGTTCAATATCTTTCCTAAGAAAAGAGTTTTCCTTTTGGATTTTAATAATATGTGGGTATATAATGCATCTCAACAATAAACCTTATAAATTCTACTGAAGTATATACCTCAGTAAAAATAATCACATAACTTAATAGGCAGAAAATACTTACATATGTGAAATCAGATTTGGGTCATATCTAAAGAATTCAGTTGTCAAAAATGTAAAAAAAGTAAACTATACAAAAATGTCTTTATCGTAAGTGCACATAAAGCACTTATCGTAAAGCAGCATAATATGCTTGGGCAATGGTGCACAAATTAGATTTGGAGTTGGGGGTATTTCTTTTTTTTTCCCCCCCACTCACAAAACATAAGCTAGCCAGGTGACAGTAAAATGGCAATACAGCCAGGCCCAGTGGCTTCCTGGTCTTAATGAAACCGCACATGTGATATTTCCAGTGATTCATCCATGGTTTTTCAAAGCCACACAACGTGACAGCGGAAAAGACACGCAAACATAAAGGGAGTGCTAAACTCTCAGCAGCCACTTTACTCACCAGAGGACGTGGTAGATGGTAAAGGTACCTGAGTCCCTACTGCAACAGTGTGCTGTGAAAGAGGAGGAGCTTAGAAGAGAAGCCACTCCTGCCACTGCTGTTCCCCAGCGACCGGGTCTCAGTGCCAAGCTCCCTGGGGCTTTATCCCAGGGCCTGCATCAAGCCAAGGGCTGCTGAGTTCACACCTCCCCCGGGGCCTCGGGCACATCTCCCCGGGTGCCATGCAGACTCCTCAGAACTTGCAGACCCAGGCTGAACATCCCCACCCCGAATTTGCTTTTCTTCCAGTACCGTCTCAGGTCCTTGTTTCTACTGTCCACACACTTGCACAAGCCCAAACCCTCACTCGTTCCAGGCAGTAGCCAAGTCCAGCCAAACCTGCTGACCCTCTTTCAGCCCTACAGACGCTGCCCTTGTAGGGCGTGGTCATCTCTCTGGGACTCGGATGCAGCTTCCCACCAGCCCCTGTTTCTGTAGCCTCTCTCTGCGGGCTTGTTCTATGCTGCTGACAAATTAGAATTGGTCACTTTCTGCTTCCAAACCTGAACAGCCCCCGTGGTCTCAGAATAAAGTCCAGCCTCCTCCCCAGGGTGTTCAAGGCACTCTGGGATGCAGCCCCACCCTTCCGGGTTTACTCCTTCCCTGGGGCGCTTCAGCCAGTCCAAGCTGGGAAGGAGACACAGGCTGGAGTCCTTCAGGAGTCTGGGTCCTGGACCTTCCAGGTCAAATCTGGACCTGGGTTTGCAGGGGTAGGAAAGTGGGCAGAGGCTGGGCCTTCCTCTTTAGAAGCTGAGAGGAGCATCCTCAAAGCCCAGGGCTTTGGTAAACCCGTGGACTACCTGGGCCTCCTGCCCTTTGTAACTTCCCAATTTCATGGAGCTCCAAACTATTCCCAACCAGGGAATGGCTAATTCACCTGACCCTTCAACCAGTATTTGCCATGGCTCTACCACAGTCAGGCCCCAGACAGGGGACAAAACAACGAATGGAGCCTGGTTCTAGTCCCTGAGGAACTGGCAGCCTGGCAGGTCTGAGATATGCAATGTCGTGTCAGTCAGACTCCAATATTCCTCAATTTGGCCTCAAATCTTACATCACATACGACAAGGGTCATCTCTATGGTGACCTCTCTAGGACTGCAGGTAACCTCGGCTGATCCCAAGAGGCGGTGCTCTAGGGTCAAGGACAGGGCCATGGATAGGTGAGAGTGTCTTCAGGGTAATCAAATGGTTACCTTGTTACTAAGACCTAACTTAGCCTGAGTGTGCCCAGCCCAGGGCCACACTGGCCTGTGGAATCAGAGCATTTGACATCGTGGGAGTTAGTTACATGACACCGTGGGAGTTACATATCATCTTAGGAATGAGCAGTGACATGTGGCTAGGCAAACAATATTGGACACCTCTTCCTCCTGGGGTTTAAGGTCTTGCCTGCCCTACAACCTGACGAAACTGCCAGTCTCCAGCAGTGCTCAGCAAAACACACTTCAGCATATGCGGAAGAGGATAAGAATGTGGAATACAGGTCTAGTTTGTTTTCAATTTGGGATTTGAGGTAAATGACTTCCGTGAATCACTCGTGTCTAGACTCATGACATGCCATCGTCCTCTGTGGGACACACATGGAGGGCTTCACACAGCACTCTCACATGGACTTTTTCATTTGCTCATCAAAACCACCCTCTAAGGTAAGGATTGGCGTAACTGAGATTTTACCCTCAGGGATTGACTAACTTCCAAAGTGAGTGAGTTGGAACCCTAACCGGTCTTCTCTAACTCAGCACTCTTGCCATGTAAGGATAACTGCTTCTAATTGTTCTAAAATTACAGGTCTTACCTTTCCCTTGTAAACACATCCTTACACAATCATTCACTTCTAGGAGTCATAATCAGTTAATTTCTGGTGGTCTGATACTCTTGCCAAGTTAAATTCCTTCCATGTACCCATACAATTCTTTTCTCTTCTAGTAGGTCCTGGATTAATTACATAGCACCTTAATGCGCTCACTACCTGCTCATTTACGTAGATCTAATCATTCAAAGGTAAAAACGGATGTGTATGAGACAAATCACAGAGTTTCCATAAAATCTAGAACAGTTTTTAAGGGATGAATCTAAACACTCACACAAATATTTTACAAGATATTTTTATATTTTTTATGGAAAGTGTGCAAGGGATGAGACCCTAACAACAATACACTATCACCTCCAATAAAATATATACTTAGTAAATAGCGTGAAAGAGAGAAAATATTCTTGCCTTTGGACTATATGAAGTAAGGGAAAATACTTCACATTATGGATTTTATTTATACTTTTTTGTTAACTATTCTTGATCAAATTGGTTCCCCTCACTTGAGGACCACAGCCATCGGCTGACAGAACTCACCTTTCCAGCCTGGCCTCCTGTGGAGGCGAGAGAGATGACGTGGGGGTGGTGGGCACACTGGGTCCAGATGGGGGTCTTGAGGAGTGGTAAGAGCTGTTGCCAAAGTTGCTGTACCTAAAAATGCAAAGGTTTAGGTTGAGGGGGAAGGGATAGATACATGAGTGTAAGTCAATAAATAAATAAGATTTAGCAAACCATCTTAATTTTTGCAAAGAAAACAGGTCTGGAAATGCTACCACTGCTAGTGATAATTCTAACCTAAAGAGATGTACTAACTGGTTTGTTCTGATCATTTCTCACTGGAGAAGTTTCCCAAAGTCCAAAACCATTAGGCAACAAGATTTATGACAAAGGGTTTAAACAAAACCCTCCCATTTCCTGTCTTTTTAGATGTATATTAAAATTAGTTGCTAACATCAATTATTAATAAAAATCCAAATGATTTTCATTCGAATCATGAGGATTTTTCTTGCTTCATCAGTGTTCTTATTCCATCACAGGTGTGTAGGAAATACCATATGATTGGCTAAAGAAACACCTTATTAAAAATTCTACTTTAGGTATTTCTGAATCAATTTCATTCATTAAACATAATCCCATTGCATGTTCAGTGATCAAAGAGAAACTGCCCCCAGGCCCTCGGGACTGGCCTGTGGCTTAGTGGTGTGTGTATTCATGTTTTCATCCACCATTTCCCCTGAACCAAAATGACAGCCACTAGGGTTTACACAAGCTTCGATTATTTCCCAGACATCTCTGACAAGTATTGGGATTTGTGAAATTCTAGAGTTTTCTTTCTGTTTTTCAGCATGGATATCCTTTAGCAGTTCATATTTAGCTATCATCACTCAGAACATTCCCAGAAAACAAATCATCATTTAAGCCCTTTCATGGGAACAGACGTTCATGATTAGTTACAAATAATGAAATGCAGAGAGCTTTGCCTCTCAACCTACCCAGCCACAGAGCAGGGCTGACTCCATCCCCTAAAACTTGTTAGGGACACTGTATTATCATGTGTGGGACCCCAAGAGCCACTATGATCTATGTGCACAAAGAACTTCCTACACATGGAGAATCCAGTTCAAACTCCAATCAACAGAAATCAGAATCCTTTCTGGAAAGCAACTTGATTGCAAAATGCATGTATCCTTCAACAGAGTAATTTTACTTTGGGGAAGCTAACAAAGAAATAACCTTATGGTTACTTAGACACTGAAAACGTCATGCATGAAAATACTCATTGGAGCATTATTTAGATCACGGTGAAAAACTGGAAACTACCCAATCAGGTAACAACGCTAAGAAAGTATGATACAGTATTCATCCATGGAATATGATGCAACCATTACAAATGACCAATTTTGAAAGTGACAATATGGAAAATATTGACATACAGGCTGAATGAAAACATAAGGATATAATATTATACACAGCTTGACTATAACTGCAAAATATTTTCAAAGGTCAAAAACTATGTTCAGGAAAAAAGTATAAAAATGGGCCATGTTTTAAAAAGATGGAACAAAGAGACAAAATTTCAGTTTTCAATGATAAATTCCATTATTATAATGGAAAATATTTACATTGCCCAGATCTATCCTGCACCCCTCACTCTGGTCAGCGTGGCTGTTGTTCCCCCTATTTGTTTATTTGGTTTCACATGTCAGGTTCTCAGTGCCAGGCACTCTGCCAGGCGGACGGAGACTCAGACCACAGCATTTTACTCCATCGTCCTTCTCTATTAACACACAGTCTTCGTGGGAGTTGCTTTCAGGGTGCTCATTTTCTCTTCCCTTTAAAAACCTAACACTCTATTTGTCCAACAGGTTAAGTGTTTCTCCACGTGATTGGTTTGATTTTTCAAGAGGGCTCCCAAACCATAGGAAGCTTCGTAGAAGGCAGAAAAGCAAAGGATGAAAGGAACATACAAAGAAAGGATGAAAGAGAGAAGGGAGGGAACACTAATGAGCAAAGAAAAAGAGAAACTAGACAGCAACCACAGTGACCAGGGAAAGGAAAGCAACAAGGCCCCAGTGCTGCCCCTCATGGCTCCGGGACTGCTCCAGCAGCCACCCGGACACTCAGCTTGTCATCCTACCCCAGCAGCTAAACTGACCCCCTTCCAACCACAAGCGGACATCCTGCAGCATGTTTTAACAGGGTCACTTTGCTAAAACTGTGCCTAAATGACGTTATGGAAATAAAGCAAGCATAATATGTTTTTCCTTACTTTGGTTTTTCTAATGGTTAAACGATTACTTCAAATGTTTCATAGTCTGCCCAATTTTGCTTCTCAATTTCAGCCAAACTAACTGGATCATACAATTTACCGTGTGTGTGTATGGGGGGGCGTCTTTTTAATGACTAACGGGTTGGACTCTATTATAACCCATTTTATTGTAGTCAACTAATGAGTAGTCAAATCTGTGGCCACACAGACCCATGAAAACCACAGCAAGTAAACATCAGAAAATTCATTAGGTTCAAATAATATTTATACAGTACTCAAATTTCTGCCAGATGATTTTGAAAGTTTACAGACTCTGCTCAGTTAAATCAAAATCAATCTCATTCACAAGCATGTGGCTGTTTTTTGAAATTTACGTGTATATTTAACTGGGCAATTTATATGTTCTATTGCTCCCATCTCCCAGAACTGTAAATAGTAGTGATGCTTGCAGACCAAGTGGGAGGGACCTGCGGCCCAGAAAAGCCCCATTAGAGGCCGAGACGGTCACCACAAAGTCCAGGATCACCATCACGGGCTAACACACTCTGCTGGGAAGATGAGGTTGCCAAGGTATTTTTATTCCAGTCAAACGTACAGCTCCTAACTTGCACAGAGATATTGTTCTTGGAGGGTATAAGAGTCATGTTGGATTCATTCCACAAAAATTGTGTCAAAGAGCACAACCAATCCCAGAATTTTAGACCTAGAAAAGAACTTACAGTTTCAAGATATTCAAACACAGTTCACAACTCCTGGAGGGGTACACAAAGCCATTCCGGGAAGAAGAAGAAATGGGTTTTCAGATCCTCAAGTTCCATATCTGCTTTCTTAAAATAGATTAGCCTGTGCTGCTTCAGGGCCTCCCCGTTCCCCTTCCCTGCCTCTCCTTCCACAATTGCCTTCCACTTCTAGAAACAGAAAAACTCTCAAGCAGACTGTATCAGTGCAGGGCACTGCCTTGTGCTGTAAAACCTCCGAGGTGCCAAGCAAAGGAACAATCTGGGAGAGCATCTCTCCTGAGGAAATTCCCTGAGAAATACTGAGGAAGGAAAAGGCATTGCTTTATTTTTCCAGGGACAGACTAGGAGCAAGACCTCACTGCTTTATCTTACCTACCTGAGAATCAGACCCAGAATTGAGGCAGTTGTCAGGAACACATATAAACTTATTTCAACTGAAACATGAAGTCAGATCTTTTCTAACAAAAATTAGGTTAGAAATTAGTCCTCATTTGAGGACTAGCTTTGCCAATTAGGCCTACGTAGTATTCTCCATAATTCAATCAGTTAAATCTGAAGCCCCAAGGTGTTGACAAAAATATAAAGCATATATACAATAGGCAAATTAGATCCTTTACAACTATTTAAACTTAAAAAAACTTTAGAAAGTCTACTTAAAACTTTGAGGGAATCTTCAAAATTCTTTTATGTTATATGTAAGCAAAAAGGGTTGACGGTCACAGTTCTAAATTAATCCTTCTATTTATTAGATGAAAGGTCTGATGCTAATAAAAAAGACTAGTCATTTTCGTGGTATAAAAGAGCTGCCCTCCAGGTCCAGATCCTAGAATCCTTCTTTGAAAACAAGACCCAGCTTCATGCCAGATACCCAGGCTGGGGTTCTGCAAACACAGGCTCTGGCAAAAGCATTTTGGTGATAAGGACTTGCCTAAAGGATCCCTGGCAAGGGTGTGGCAAGCCCGGTGAGGAGAGAGCGACAGACTGCCCAAAAGACAGGCAGCAGCACCGTGGACAGGTTAGGACCCTACTCTGAAGCAGGCCACCGGAGGGGTTGAAACCACTCCCCCCCTCACGAGCTGTTCGACTCTGGCCAAGTTACTTAGCCTTTCTGTGCCTCAGTTTCCTTGCTGTAAATAAGGGCTAGTGATAGAATCCTATCTCTTAAGGGTTAAGTGATACTTTAAAGCACTAATTTCAGGGACAATACAGGACCTAGCTCATAATAGCCAACATTTACTGAGCATTCGTTATCATCATTCTAAGATAGGAGTGGCTATCAGAATGACCAACTATTGATTTTGTTCAAAATATAACCCCCACAGTCCCCCATTCCCTGGTTCCTCACTCCAGCAGAGAGCTCCTAATTCAGCCAACAGTGAAGGGCAGCCACACAGACAGGCAGATGGCAACTGTTACACATTTCGTGGGGAGTTCTGACGGCAGAGGGACTCTGCCTCATCTCCAGCTTTTATGATAATTTAAGTTTTCATAGTTAAATAACATAATTATGTTCATGCCCCTTGAAGTGGTTCAAACTGTAATTGTGTGCCATCTTATGGGATGCTATAAGAAACCTTTGGAAAGAAAAATGTGTAAATTAGAATACAATACAGAAAGCTATAGAAAAGGGAAAAAAAAAAAAAAAAAAGACACCCACCTATTAGAAGAGAAAGACCGGAAGTTGTAGGGCTCAGAGGCAGAATATGTGCTCAAAGGGACAGAATCAGAGGAACTGTCAAAGAAAGGACAAGCCCACTCACAATGCTACAGGGAAAGACGGCAAAGCACTTTGCTGCATTCTGCAGGTCAAAGACAACTTCATGCCAGATGGGTGGGTCCAAGATGCACAGACTTTGATAGACCATGCGTATTTTTTAAAACTCTACACTTAAAAATCCCTTATTAGTTATTATAACAAAAGATCTGCTTGTGGATGACCATTTTCTTCTGCATATTATCTAAATACTGGTCATTATTTAGTGAGGGGTCAGCAAGTTAGTTTATACCCCGATGCTCCCTGCTCTGACTCAAATCCCCACGAACACGGCAGCAGACAAGCCAAAGGACGCAGTTAACAGGCTGTGTTCTCCCCGGGTTAGCCTCAAACAAGCCTCCGTGTGGGCACATCTACCTGTTTTCCTTCTGGGACTCTGCTTCCTTTTCCTTGCTGGATAAGGGAGAGTCCTCAAAGTCATAGGAGAAGAGGTGGAAGGGGCTGTGGGGCACGTAGGGCAGCTTGTCTATGGTCGGTGACGACTTCAGGGAGGCAGGTGCGGGGGAGGAGGGCCTCACAGCCCGGGCAGGGGCAGGGGGCAGCAGGAGGCCAGGCCGGGTGGCTTCAGGCGCAGAGGACCCACTGCACGGAGCGATCCCCCCCGCACTGCTGGCTGGAAGCGGCTTTCCCTTCGACGAGGCATTGGCGACAGCTGGGAGGGCAGAACTCTCCGGAGCAGCATCCTTTCCAGGAGGGCTCTGCTCTGAGGCAGGGCTGGCCTCGCTGTGGGCCCAGCAGGGAGGAGAGGAAGAGAAGGGAATAAAAGAGATTGGGGAGAGGGAGCAAAGGTTAGGAAAGAGAGAAAGACACGTAAAAACCCCACTACTGGGCTATTATATGGCCACTTACTTCAGAGTCCAGCTGCGTCTCCCGAACTGCAGAATAAGAGCCTATCACCAAACACTTTGGTTTGCTCAAGCAATCCTGGCTCGCCCATCTAGGAGGCAGGACTTACAGGGTGCCAAGGAAGCATTTCCCAGACCAAATCTGGTCTCTGGGCACATGGAGGCCTTTGGGAAGGGATTTCATGGACCCCAAAAGCTCTCCTGCACCTGCCCACCCCCCTAAGTTTCTCCTTGCTGGTTGTGTGGGCACCTGAATTTTCACAATTGAAATTCATCTCTTTGTCTTGGTCAAATAGAGGATCTGTCCTCCTGCAAACAAGCCCAGCCTTGAGGAAGAGGTATCTCAAAAAGCCATATACTTCAGTAACTGCTTTCAGAGCCTTTTGTGCAACCAAGTACGGACAAGAGAAAAGGAGAGAAATGCCGGCAAGGCGTGCAAAGGGCCACAGGGAGGGCCCCGGGAAAGGAAGACAAACTTCACCCCTTTCCTGCTCTCCCCAGAGCTTACCACTAAGCCTTTGTCGTCTAGACTCCTTCAAACAGGCCTGAATCTACCACGGTTAGTTTTAAAAACTTGTCTTCAACACACAGAGACATAAATGGTGACGGTGACGGATGCATTAATTAATTTGACTGTGGTAATCACTACAGTGTACATATATCAAATTGTCACATGTCACATTGTATACTTTGAATATATACAATTTTTATTTGTCAATTAAATATTTTTATTTTACTCTATTTTTATTTTTTATGTCAAAGTATTACGGGGGTAAAATATTTTTGGTTACACAGATCACTTCTATAATAAATATTTTTAAATTTAAAATAAAACTTTCATCTTCAGGAAGCTGGATTTAAACATTTAGGTATTTTTTTTTTTTTTTGAGATAGGGTCTGGCTTTGTTGCCCAGGCTAGAGTGAGTGCCGTGGCGTCAGCCTAGCTCACAGCAACCTCAAACACCTGGGCTCTAGCGATCCTCCTACCTCAGCCTCCCGAGTACCTGGGACTACAGGCATGCACCACCATGCCCGGCTAATATTTTCTATATATTTTTAGTTGTCCAGCTAATTTCTTTCTATTTTTAGTAGAGACGGGGTCTCGCTCTTGCTCAGGCTGGTCTCCAACTCCTGATCTCAAACGATCAGCCCACCTCAGCCTCCCAGAGAGCTAGGATTACAGGCATGAGACACCACGCCCAGCCACTTAGGTATTTTAATACACACCTTTATAATATGAGAATCTCTGTGAAACTCTGTATTTTTCAAAACCATAGTCTCTCTCCCAGGGAGCTTGACTCCCAGCCATAGCTATTTGGGCAAAGGTTTGTGACTATTTTCTTTCCTACCTCAAATGCAGAGCTCCACTTGTCTATAAGGGCAGGGACACACTGGCTTCCTTGGGTGGATGGGAGGATGGCCCAAGACCACACTGCAGTGTGCCCAGAGCACTGTCACCACGTCAAGCACACACCAAGTGTCAAGCACACACTGAGCAGAAGCCGGCAGGAGGTGGGAGCAATGGAGACATGGACCCAACAGAAGGAAGGGGAAATCTTCATGCCCCTTTAAGGCCTCATAGTTTTGGGCCAGAGAACAAATAGCACCAGGATCAAGGTTAGTGAATACCTAGGTACTGTCAAGATTAAGCTCGGGTGTCTAATGTGCACACCTTTACTTCCTAACACTGAAAAACCCAACTGGTCTCTAGTGAAGGATGCCCTCCGGCCTCAGTCGGCATAGTCAGGGACCCCGCGCAGCCTAAGCCAAGCACTCATCTACCTGTGTAAATAACAACACACCTTCAACAGAGATGCCCTTCCCAGCCAGATTCTTCCATCTGGTCTGTAGGTGTGGAACCCTGTGAACACCTGAGGGTTGAAGGCTTTGTGCGGGTGTGGGACACAACAGGCACGCTGAAGCAGATGTGGAGCCACACTAGTGTTTTATGGAGGGTCTGCGTCATTTCCTGTGGCTCACTTTTGACATATGGTGGGACTAGCAACCAAACACGCTCCCTCCCCAGAGCAGCCCTCGCTAACAACTCACTATCCCCAAGCATGGCAGAGGGGTGCAGGCCGGGACTCCGTTGCACGCTGATCTTTCTCCTCCTCTCATCCATCCTGAGACATGAGGCTAACTCTCTAACCATCAGCTTGTTTCTTTCTTCTCTCCACACTCTGCCGGCTGCTTCTCAGACATTTCAAAGTGGGGAAACAATCATTTGTTTGTCAGTTCAGAGAGGATTCTATGACCCTCCGGCATGGTGGGAGTCTTTCAGAGCATCAGCTGAGCCCCCACAAGAACTTGTGTGTGCACTGCTAAGCCTGGGAGATGAGGTGCTGGCAGCAAAGAACCCATTAACTTGTACATTGGCAGAAGGAGGACTTTACTCAAATTCATCCAAGATCCTTTTGATTTTGCTTATTCACAGGAGGAAAAAACAGTAAAAATGTCTGTTTACAGTGGCAATCAATTAAGTGACAAAAACCATTCAATTTTAGAATTATTTTCGAATATTGGAAAATGAAATTACCCATGAGTAAATTTTTATTTTTTTATACAGACATCATTTGGGGAAAATACCTGCAAAATTTTAAAATATCTGCAAGGTACCTGTGTCTCTTAACATTGCCTGAAGACAGAAAGAATGCACCTTGCCGAGGTGAGCAGAGAGGACAACAAACTCCCCAAAAGGCTGCTGAGTTAGGTTAGCTGTTCTGGGCATGAAAATTAAAAACAAAACAAAAAACAAAACAAAACAGAAATTTTTGTTATGCTGCATGGGGTGAAAATATTCCTGTCCACTTGGATGAAAAACAAACCTGAATCATTAATACAGTAGTTACCCACACATTGTAGCTAATACTGTACTGATAAAATCAGGAAGAAGGGAACACATGGAATTCTTACTACCATGCTAAAAGGACTAAAATCTTAGCAGTGTTGAACCTTTTTAGTCATTGTCAATCTGTCTGAGCTAAAGCACTTAATTGAGAGAGGGAAGAGGGGAAGTGATTTTTCCATAAAGTGTGGTTAGAAAGGCAGGATTTTAATAAAAGGTGCAGTTCTCTAAGAAAAACGTGCTCAGCTATTTTTCTACAAAGCTAGGCATTCTGTGGCTGTGTGTGCAGCGTAAGTAAAGGTTTGCAGGGGGAGGCAGTGAGGAAGGGAGGCACTAGAAGGCAGTGTGAACTATCCCATCAGGAAGGAGCCTCTGGCTTTTCACGTGAGCTTGGGAGGCTCCAGCCCTTGGTACCTGTCCTTGCCCCAACAGGGGGCATCGTCCTCTCTCTCTTCCTCTGAATTGGGCTCCGTGACTGGCTGCTCCTCTTCCTGCTCCTCCTCCTCATCCCTGAGACGAGGTCAGGCAAAGAGAAATGCACACAGAGACAAGATGGAAAAGAGAGATGAGCATGACAGACAAACAGGAAGATGAAGCAGAAACAAAACAAAAACCCAGCCGGCTGAAATGAAGAGAGTGCTCAATCTGTCAGGAGAAGGGAGACAGTTCTGAGACGAGGAACTTTAAATGTAGGGTGGAGATGTGATAACCCAGAAGAGGCCAAATTTCTTTGTCAAGGTGGCTGGAAGCCACCATCCTGCACCCCCACATGCAATCCAGAGAAGCCTCTGGCCCCCAGCAGGCCTTCTACGTGCTTTTTCTCCCCCACACAGAGTCACCCAGCAACTGTTCGTGCAGCAACCAGAGTCCTCACACTGTCACCGCGCTGGAAACCACTGATGAGAAACCACCGAGGGCCAGGCCGCTCTGGCATGGTCTGACCCCGTGGCTCGCACATGGTTTGGGCATGCCACCCCCTCATTCTCCGTGAGTGTGGTTCAGGGGGCCAGATCCACCCCTACTTCCAGGGTAGGTACAAAGCTTAGACAGAGCCAAGCCATGTCGCACCTGGGATTTCTCCTGGTGCCTTCAGGGATGGCTCACTGTGGGGACACTCTGAGTCTGGGGCTGCTGCAACCCCTAGAGTAAGGGAAAGCTGCCTGTAAGTGAAGCCCACCCAAGAAAAGCCGAGTTGAACGGAGGAGAAATAGAGAAGGCCATTCCCATGACAGTTTGTTAATTTCCAAAAGTTCAAAAATCTCGCTGTACTATTGATCGGGATATTTATATACAAATTTAAAGAACTGACATCTTTACATATTGAGTCTTCTAATTCATGGTCATAGAATACCCTGTATTTATGCCTAATCTTACTGTAACCTTCTTTAATTTCTCTTAATGTTTTAAATTTTCAGTAGAGGTCTGAGCTGTCTTTTATTTGTCCGTATAAATTTGGATGCTACTGTACATGTTATCAAGTTCTAAATTTCACTTTCTATTTATTTGTTGGTGGTATATAGAAATAAAATTGATTTTTTGTAAACTTACCTTGTATCTAACAACTTTTCTTAATTTATTAAAATACTTTTTATATAGATTCTCATAGATTTCCTATGTAGACAATTGTTTCATCTTAAAATAATGATGGTTTCATCTACTCCTTTCCAATCCATATGCTTTTCTTTCTTCTGGCCCTATTATACAGCATCATGACAGGATTTCCAACATGATGTTGAATTGACGTGGTGACTGATGCTTCCTTTTCTTGTTCCATATTTCAGGGAAAAGAATGAGGCTTGCCGTAGATTTTTTTGGTAAATAATCTTAATCACATTAATGAAGTTTCCTTCTAGTCCTAGTTTGCTAATAATTTTTGTCATAAATGACTGTTAACTTCCATCAAATGCCTTTTTTTGCATTTGTCAAGACAATCATATGATTTTCTCCTTTTTTCTGTTAAAGAGTTACAAAGCCTGCTTTTTTAAAAAGAAAAAAAGTTAAACCAACCTTGCATACACCAGGAATAAAGCCCACTTTGTCTTAATATATTAATATTATCCTTTTTATACACAGCTGGATTCTATTTGTTAATATTTTATTAAGAAATTTTTACATATCTCTTTTGGAAAGAGATTGATCTATAATTCCCCTTTCTTATAATGTGCTTGTCAGATTTTGGAATCAAAGTTACGCAGGCCCCATAGTTCGGTAGGTTGACAGCTGTGTACTGAGGAAGAGATGGATCTGGAAAGAATTAAAGTAGAAGATTTGGCTGAACTTGGTGACTGAGTAGATGCAGTAGAAAAGGAAGACAAAATCCCACGCTTACTTGTCTTAGGAACATGGATTGGGGGTTCCTCCAACAGAAACCAGGGGGACAATATCCCTCCTGTAATGCCAGAAGCCACCAACAAGCACTTTCGAGCTGTCCTTTCAAGCTTGGCACAGCAGACCCTCAACATGCCACCTTCTACCAGCCTCAGTCCTTGTTTCCTCTACCTGCTCTCACAGCAGCCAGGTGAAAACTGTACCCACAGCCTCCAGCCTGAGACAACCTTCCCTCAATCAAACCAGGAGTTTGCAGATGTTATTCCTTCTGGAATGCCCTCCATCTTGTCAACCCACGAGCCTCTCCTCTTTAAAACAAAACACTGAGTTCCTCCCTCCAAAATGACTTGATTCCATTTACTCCCCTAGGTGGAGATGGAGAGGCCAGGCTGCCTGAGTTTGTCCTCTAGCTCCGCCTCTTCCTAACTGTGCGACCTTGAGCCTAACTTCCCTCATCCCTATAAGGGGTAGTAATAGTACCTACCCTCCTAGAAGGATTGCACCAATATGTAAGAGCACTTTGACAAGGCTTCGCACATAGTAAGCACACCAGTTTGTTCCAGCTCTTAGCTGTTATCACCATCCTAGAGCCCTCTGTTATCACCTCTCATCTCCCCAAACCAGTGGACTCTCAGAGCTCTGCTTGACCCCCTGTGTTGGAGGGCACAGTACTCTGCAAAGTGTTCTGCACCCCTGACAGACAGCAACACATTCCCTTTCAGCAATTCCCTTTTATAACTTCACAGTGACTAGAGTTACTCCTCCTGCTCTGTCTTTTTGATCCCTCTCTCTTCCACGTAGCTGCCCCACAGATGTTTGAAGACAGCTATCCTGACCTGCATCCCAAGCTGTCTCCTCTTTGAGCTCAACAGCCTCAGATCCTGCAATAAATTTGCACATCACGTGTGCATGTTGTATCTTTGCTGAACCCAAAGGCAGGCAGCAGCACCCTCGCTCACTGGGAGGGCCACTTCCAGGACGCCCTGTGGTCAAAGCACTGGCCTCGCCCCAGAATGCAAAGGGGCAGAGAAGGAAACAACCTCTCGTAGGGCACATTTTTTCAATGATTTTATTAATATTTAGTTCCAGCCTATGATAAAAATCAAACAGTATTTTTTATGCTAATAATATTGAAGAATTAAGTTTGAAGAATTAATTCAGACAACTTTGCTTTTTCCCAAGCTAGATTTTCTTATAAAGTATAACTTAATTTTGTTTATATTTGTGCTAAGGAATTCTAGGTGTTTGGCCTTAGGCTTTTAAATACCTCTACAGGTATTTTGCTTATTTTCGATTGATAAGGAGTTACTCTAGGGTACAGGCCTGTTCTGAATCCATTAGGTATTTTCTTTTTCACCACAAATGGTCCCAGATTTGAGGCCACCCTTTTTATATTCGAAAAGCAACCCAGAGGCTTGCAGTCTGATTCTGTACAGCATCGTTTCCATCAAAGTCAATTTAACTTCCCCAAATTTGGGTCTCAAGCTAATGTCAGGTTTCTTAGGCTTTCAAACACAAACAAAAAGGAAAATGAATGTTGCCGAGCTGTTTCAAAAGCACAATAGAGACACTCAAAACAACTTTAAAGCATGTTCCAGGACTAAAGCAATCAGGATCAAAGTTGAGCAATTAATTGGGAGAACGTATTTGTCATACATCCAACAGATACAAGCTCAAATCAAGAATATACAAGATATATTTTAAAAATCAAAAATGCAACTGTAAAAGTGGACAAAACATGTGAACACAGCCAATAAACTTGCATGAAGGGATATTTTAAACTCACTATAAATCAGAGAACTATAAATTAAGGCCACAAGGAAATACCATTTTTTATCTACTTGGCAAAATCAAGAAGTCTAATAATACCAAGTGCTGAAGAGAATGTAGGTCAGCTACCTTGTACATACTGCTGATGAGAGTGTGCACAGGTATAACCACTTTGGCAAAATAATTGGCACTATCTTATAAATATTCACACCATGACCTAAAAGTGGCATTGCTACACCCTAGGGCAGTGGTTCTGAACCAGAGTGATTCTGCCCCCACACCAGGAGACATCTGTCAATGTCTGACATTTTTAGTTGTCACAACTGGGGCATGGGGAGGGAGTGCTATTAACATGCAGTTGGTTGAGTCCAGGGATGCTGCTAAAAACCCTACCATGCATACGACTGCCTCTGCAACAAAGAATTATTCAGTCCCAAAGGTCAATAGCACCACAGTGAGAAACCTTCCCTAAGGATACCGAAGCACCAGTGTACCAGAATACGGGTCTGAGAACGTTCTCAGAAGCACTGTTTGTAACTGTCAAAGGCTGGAAATGGCCCAAATGCCCACCAACAGGAAAAAGGACATAAAGGTTGTGGTAAGTTCCAGGCAGTAAAAAATGGATGAACTACAGCCTCACACGACAGTAAGAATGACCATCAGAGGCATAATGTGGAATGTAGAAAACAAGTCCAAGAAGGCATAAGTGATACATTTTTTATAAAGATCCTAAAAGCAAAATTATATGTTGTTTAAATGTACCTGTACGATAATACTAAAACACACACACAAAACCCCACAAGACAATGATAAACACAAACTTAAAAGTGTTGGTTACCTAGGTCTAGGGTTGGCAGAGTGAGAAGCACACAGACAGGTGGTAAGTTAGGGGTAACACTCTAGTTTTTCAGTTAGGTCATAGTCTCATTGATGGTCTTTATAGTAATAAATATTATATAAAAATAAACTAGGAGATTGCCATACACAGACCAATGATGACAGTATGTCACGAAGCAAGAATTATGAGTAATCCAATTCTGTACAATTGGGATTTTTAAAATAACAAAATAATTTTTTTCTAAAAAAGCAGTCTAACTTTGGGCTAGGGGCTTTATCCCCTTTTATTCAACAAATATTTTGTTGAGCACTTACGTGCAAGATGCTGGGGTACAGTGCTAAATACGGTCCTCGCTCTTGGAGTCACAGGGAGGTGAGGGGGAAGACATTAAACAACTCATTGCACCAGGAAATATTCAACCCAGGTGGCCTATGTGCATGGCCTGGAAAGACTTTAGCAGAGTTGTTAACGTGCAATTCAGAGGACCAAGGAGGGACCAGGAAACAAGATGAGATTTTGCACATGACATTCCCCTGCTCAACATGTCTGCTGACCTAGGATCAAGTCTAATTTGTCTAGCTAATCTCTCATCCCTTGCCACCTCTCCAACTTCATTTCCACTCTCCCTTCACGGACCTCTCCACTCCAGTCTTAATCAGTCTACTGATCTATCACTTCTCCATCCACACCAACGGCATGTCAACCTTGGAGTCCTTGCAGGAGCCGTTCTTCCCGACTCGAGTTACTCCTCCTGCTCTGTTTGTCCACGAGACCCGGCTCATGGTCCCAGCTGCCAGGGACATCGGGTAAGTACTAGCTGCCTGTTGCAGTTCCTTGGCACTGTGGACCTAGCACAGTGCTCACCACAGAGGCACTGGCTACACATGATCAAAGAACAAGTGATAATTCCTTGTAGATGACCTCACAGATCTCCCCACGTTGCAAATAAGGAAGATGAGGTCTACAGAGGGTAAGATCTGACCCTTGCCAGTAAGAACTCGCACCTCCTAACATCTAGGCCCTAGTCCTTTCCGCCATGCCAGGCTACCCATAGAACTGAAGCAGAATCTAAACTGGTTCCATCATTGTATTGTCACTGCACTGTTGCTTCTTGGCAACAGTCTCTGGAACTCTGCTTGTCAATTCTCCTCTTATACAGCACAGTCAAAAATGATGCCAGCTGCACAGCCCACTGGAGTATGAGACAAGGCTGCTGTGGCTCCCAGAAGACCAGCCCAGGGCCCCAGTCACCCCAGACTTGCCCAGCTGTCCTATGGGCTTGAGGGGATCAGTGTCTTGACACAAGTAGGACCCATTTATGGCAACTAGTTTAAGGTTTAGATAAAATGCAGACATTTAAAATGTCCCATGTATTTCCATAAAACGCATATGACACATAATTATATGAAAAGTATTTCATAGAAATAGCTCGTTAAATTTATGATAAAGAAAGTGCCCCCTTGAGCTCAGTCTGCATCACTCTGCCTTACCAAATACTTAAGCTGCAGTTCAAACTTAGCCTCAGTGACTCATACTTTCTATTAACTTAAAGGCTATTTCTAGGTTACCAAGGGCATAAGATGAGATTTGAAAACTTCCAATTAGCAATCTTAATCAGTTAAGACAAATATCGGACCAACTGAATCAGTGATTTCATTTAAAAATAGTTTTCTTATCTACCAAGGGAAAAAAAAAAAAAAAGTTCCCTCTAAAGATTTTTACCAGCCAAGAGAATGAAAAGACATCTAACAGAGCCCAGCTGTGGCTCTGATGTTTCCATGGTGAGAACCCAAAGTTGACAGGAAAGTATTTATTATCCCTGTAGCATGCAAAGTTTAGTAGGAGTAAAAAATACAGCTCATGGATCCCAAATATACCCAAAAAACTGTTCTATAGGCCAGAATCTCAATGCATAAGCCATTATTTTGCTATTTTTTTTAGAATCAAATATTCACGGATCCAACTACTCCATTTCTGCTGAAACATGGAGTAGTTCAATACAATGGAATTCAAGTCTGCAGAGTGTAAACATCAATAGGAAAAAACACAATTAGTAGCTGGGGTTGCAGATTTATTCAGGTGTAAAACAAATTAATCCAGTGATAACTACAAACTAAAATGCCTCACTACTTTGTGTATACCTTGATTTTGTGTTTAAAAAAAAACACCTTTATTCTGTCATAGATACTAGTTAATTGCTTTAACTGTACCTTAGAGGTCTGAGAGAGCAAAAGAGGACTAGGATGTAGGTAGATTGCATTTCTCTAACAACTTCTGGAAATGACAGGGACACCAAGCATAGTCCCAGGCTGAGTCCTGAGACACTGGTCAATCCATGATCTATTTTATCTCACTCATAAAGTGGAACAGCAGGATCAGAACCTCCATCCCTGGTGTTCTATTACAGCTGAACATGCAAAATTATGTGGACATTAGACATATTCTCCCACTTCTAGAATTTGTACAATTACTAATCTGTGTGTTTTCTGGTCAAGCTCGCTTTTAAATGGAAATAACAGCACTTCTCACACATATTCTATTGTCTTGTGTTTTTCCAAAAGGGAAGGGTACTAGAGAGTGCAAGACTCAGAAATAAACAAGAGACAACATGTATGTTTTTAAGAAGCAGATATCAATTAAAACCACCTGAGGACAATCGTGTTTCAGTGTATGACAATAATCTTTTTAATTGGTGACTCAGTTTGATTTGAGAACTTGTAATTGCCTTTTCACATGTTTTGAACTTGAACATACCCCCATCAACTCTTAGTATGGCAATCAAGTACAGAGAATTGACATCCAGATATAAACCCCAAATCTTCTATCTCAGCCAGGGTTTTCCAACAACCTCGTTTTCTATTTTCTACCCTTCAGTTGTGCTATGCCCTCCAATTGCCAGCAGCCATGCAGACTTGTGTGGGTAGCGTGTGCTTTCTACTTCAGTCACTATCTGCTCCTAGGGATGTCAACGAGAATGAACTGTATACGAAGAAGGCAAGAGGAAGACAAAACAGAGCAGCGAAGGGTCAGAATTACCCGCACAGACCACCGCCCAAGGAACTAGATGCGTGTCACAGGTGTGCATGCGGCCCTGCACACTCACACAGTGCCCATCGGGTCTCTAACAGGTTTGGGCTCACCCGCTACAGGAGGGAGGTCCTGGAAGACCCAGTAATGAAGGCGACTGACTCTCTTTATGTCTCTCCACGCTACTGGCAACCTCGAGCCTAGTGAGTCACACTGTTGACACATATTATGTTAAAATGTGAATGCTCAGGCCCTATTTTTGGAAATTGTATTAACCTATTCTGATGTGAGGCCGGAGCATGGGTTCTATCAGATATTCCGCAGAGTTAAGAACACTGCCTCAGTCCAAGCTACCCATGGTTTTCAGTAGCTCCGCATCAATAGCCACCACTCACGTCCCTGTTTCCCCTCTCCCTCACCTCCACTCTGATCCCGCCAGGCAGGCAGCTCTTCAAATGTGCACAGCTGAGCCCCACGTGCCAACTGACAACCAGACTCCGTGCTGCGGTTGCCCAGGCCCTGCAGAACCTGGCCCGCCCTCTGTGCGACCTCGTCTCTACCCCGAGCCGCCTCTGTCTCCCTCCGCATGCTACAGCCTCGCCTCTCAAGATGCCTATTAGATACCCAGCAACACCAAGCCCTTGTCCTCTTTGCCACTGGACACGGTGCTCCTGGGGTCTCTTCTCACCCCTTCGGGATTGAGCCTAAATGCCTGCGGCAGCGTCCTGGCCCAGCCCATCCCACCATCCTCTTTTCTAAAGAGTGTTTTTAAGTGACTGTTTAAAGGAATTCATATTCCTTTTGAGAAAGTATCCTATTGCTGATAAAAATGAAGTTGCCTTTGGCCAGAGATAACTACTGTTATAAATTTGGTGGGTAAACTTCTAGTTAAAAAAAAATGAAACGTATTACTCTGTAATCTTTATACACAGAAAATGATCTGGCAAGTATGTTGGGACTTCTGGTTTGTGCATGTCTTCTAACTGCTGGCTGCATCCTTCCTGCGGACAGTTCACGCCACTCCCAGTTGTTTCCTACACTGTGTCGCTAGTGACATCGTAATGGCTCTCCCTGCTGGTGTCCTTGAGCACTTCTGTAGGTTGTCCTCAAGGGTGTGTCCTTATATCCCCGATACCCTCTACCACACAGCCCTATTGCTTCCCTTCAAAACCCCTTGTCCAAAGCTACACATATTTACTTGCTATCCATATTTATTTACACACTGTCTTAAGAAACCATAAGCTTCATTGAATCCTCAGACCCAAGCATATGGTAGGCATAACAGAAGTTGATTGAATATGAATTTGTTCCTTTAGTCCCAAGAGTCAGTATTTCTGTCTCAACACAGTAATTGTAATTGCGACCTTCATAATACATCAATACTAAGAAGTCTACTAACGTAAGTCTACTCTGAAATAACATACCCAGTATTAGGGGTTTCTTTTCTAGAGATTTGGTAGCTTGCTCATTTACTTATAGACACGAGCGCCACTATGGATGTGGACCCAAGTCTACAAACACAAACTAAAACAAAGGTAGCGTTCAAGGTGCTTCATGATTTTTTTTTCTCTATTTCGTGAGAAAAATTATTTACTGCTCTACTTGGAAGGCAATTCTGCAAAGGGATAGGTGAAAAAATACAGAAAAAGAAAATAGGCTGGGCACAGTGGCTCATGCCTGTAACCCCAGCACTTTGGGAGGATCACTTGAAACCAGGAGTTCAAGACCAGCCTGGGCAATGCATCGAGACCCAGTATCTACAAAAAAAAAAAAAAAAAAAAATTTTTTTTTAAATGAGCCAGGCACGGTGGTGCGCACCTTAGTCCGGCTTCTCAGGAGGCTGAGGTGGGGGGATCACTTGAGCCTAGGAGTTGGAGGCTGCAGTGAGCTATAACTGCACCACTGCACTCCGGCCTGGGCAACAGAGCAAGACCCTGTCTCTTTAAAAGAGGAGGGAAAAAAAGAAAGAAAAATAGCTTCTCAAGTCAGTATTTGTTTCACTTCAGAAGGCTGTGACACCCCCACCCCTACCTGCCCAGTCCCATCCAAGGATCCCTGGGAGACAAAGGCCTGCACACAGCAGGCCCTGGCTGGCCACTTCCTCGTGGGGGCTCGCCTCTAATCAATTTTTAATCTCATGTTTATAAAAGCAGAACCGCATGGCTGGAAGAAAAGCCTCAGGAATGAAATTATTTCTCTGGGGCCACGCGAATACCGTAATTGGGTATTCCTGAAGTGTGATATAATTGTTTCTGGATTCCTCGCTGAGCTATTGTGTCTTGGGGAAGTACACTCTGTCAGGACGATCAAAGGCATTCAGGCTGCAGAGAACTATCCAGGCTTCCTTGAGCTGTTCAGGGCACTGTCCAGGGACCAGAAGAAGCAAGCGTCCCTGTTCTTTGCTTCACTCTGCCTTTCAAAGCTCTCTTCCCCCTTGGGGGCTCCATCCACTCATTTATTCTATGTACTTAAACTCTGCACCTTGTGCCCTTATGCTAAGCCTTTCTACATGGGCCACTCCTTCAATCCTCACAGGAACCTCAGAGGTAGGTATAATTTGTACCTTCATTCGCAGATGAGGCACTGAGGCACAGAGAGGTTACGGAGTTTGCCCAGGGTCACACAGCCAATAAGCCAAGATTGAACCCAGGAAGTCCAGCTCTAGTGTCCACGCTGCTAACCATTATACTGTGCTACTCCTGCCCACGATAAATTCTTTGTGGCTGGAAAAAAAATACCTCTTCTCTTTAAGGACTGGAAGAAGCCATTGATCCTGCCTTGTTTCCATTTTTTTTGTGAACACCATCGGGTCTTCTGACTGTGTTCACGTGCACAGGGAGTCCACCGGCTCTCATCCCTTGCCCCTGTCACCCTCCTTGCCCTTCCACCAAGGCCCTAAATCCACTAGGAGGAGAACAAATGAAGCCACAACATCGGGCACCATGAGCCATACTTGGACCAAGGGTATAGCCCATCTTAATCCTGATCAGTCTCTGAAACATAAAAATGACTTCATTTAGAGATACTGTTTTTCAACATGTATATGATGCTTCTCTCATCACCGTCAGCTTGCTGGGCACATGGAGTGAAACAAGCATGACCCCAGACCAGGTCTCTCTCTCTCTCGGGGCCTGTCCTCTTGAATTTCCAAAGCCTATTCCCAGAGGGAAGGGCTCCCTTGCAAAATGATCCACCAGCATCACCTCTGCCCAGTGTAGACTTCTTTTCTGCTGTCAGATTTGGCCTCTTCAACCTACGTTTTCAGGGTTTTATCTCCCTGTTTGTTCAGCCTTCATCAGTGAAGAGTAACCGCCAGCTCCCTCCACAGACGCTTATCAAGCAAAGACGATCTCAGTTTTCTTCCCATGACTGCAGTCAATCAACTCAGCTTAGCACTCCTTGGAAAGCCCTTGCTCCAACTCCAAAGGGACGCTGGGAGTTACATGGGAAATACAGAGAGCTGCTTCCTCTCCAGTGGAACGCCCACGCCCACACCTGCATGAGCTGCCAGGGAAAAGCGAGCTGTACGAGAAAGGGCCGTGAACGCTCAGAGCATGGAGGGAAGGTGTGCGTTCCAGGAAATGTGGGGCTTAGGCCAAAGGGAAGCAAAGCTGGCCCTGAAAGAAGAACATTCCCAAAGAGAGTCAAAGATTCAACTAGAACCATGAACCCTTCCCTCGTCTCTGAAGTGTGCTCACCACTCCCCTATGCACAAAGTAAACGGCTTGTCCCTTCCTGAGCCCTCCTACCGCGAGTCCACTCCTGCTGGTGCAACAGTGACACTTGCAGGTAACCTGTTTCAGGGTTCACTGACTTGGAACGTGAGGGACATTCTCAGTTTTGGCATTTCGTGAGATGACAATTCTGTACTTTCTTTTCTAGGGCTTTGTCCAGCTGCTTCTCTGCTCATTGGGTTTCTTTTTCCTGGGTCATGGCATCTAAGCCTGGGCTTCAACCATCATTTACAGGTATGTGAGTTCCAGAAGTGCCTATTCAACCGACTATGGGAATTTCTACTTGTGCCAACCACGGACACCCAAAGAGCCTACTGAGTGTCCTCAGAGCCAGCCCATGACCCTGGGTTACTAGTGGCCTGGAAATCACCTCAGACTCCTTTTCTCCTTTCCCACCACGCAATCCAGTCACCGTCCTACAAACCATGTCCTCATGCATCTCCCCACCTCCCCTCCTTCCCACCCCTGCTCAGTCAGGCCCCCTCCACGCCTCCCCGGACCCCAACAGCCCCGCACTGGTCTCCAGGTTTGCAGTCTGCTCTCCCCTCCAGCGTGCTCCACACAGCGCCCCAGAGCGCTCTTGCTAAAACACAACCCCGACCTCACTTCTTCACTTGAAATTCATCAGTAGCTCCACTCAGTTTTAAGAATAAAATTTTGCCAATTTCTTCAGAACCTAGAAAGATCCCCAAATTCAATTCAGCAAAGTTTAAACCCCTAAGAAACCTGCAATCTGGTCAGTGAATATTCAAGAAACCAGAAGTCCTGCTCCAGAAATCAGGAGCTTTGCAAAACAACTTCTTCCTTGTGCCTCAATGCCTCTAAGGACTCAGTACAGGTCCTCCCATTTCAAAGCTCACTCCCCCGTCCGCCCCCCAACCCTCTCCCCTCCAGCCTACCTTCTGCTACTCAACACTCACAAAACCAGGAAGAGCCTCTTGGACACAGCTGAATCACTGGCTATATTCCAATCACACCTATGTCAGGAGGTCACAGCCCTCATCAGTGAATCCCATTTATACAAATCATTTACCATCAGATAAATCTTCCCAAGTAGCTACTTGCTGCTCACGGTATCAGTGGTTGTTAATCTGGTTGTTGTGAAATCCTCTAGCATGTTTATGCCAATGCACAAAATATTCTCTCCAGTTCATGTCCAGGTTTATTTAACAATTACCTTCTTTAATAGAATAATATCCAAGAAAGCTCCAGGGCATGGAGTAACAACTACCACCACCTTGGGTGAAGCTATCTTAACTCTCCCCCCACCCTATTTAAAGAGGTACTGGTACCATCACCCTGAGTTCACACACGACCACGCCTATGCCCTCATCCAACTCAACTGCTGTGCCCTCACTGCACATGGCAAACCTTCCTCCAAGGGCCAGGACTGAGCAGGTCACCTGGGTGGCAGATTTTGTAGATTAACCTTAGACAACACCTTGTCTCATGTTTTCTGCTTGCAAATCGACAGCTGATCGCCAACTGCTTCGGGAAAGAACTAGGGCTACTCTACTATTCCACTGCAGACCCTGAGTGAATGCTGTAACCCTGCCATTGGAGTTTTGTGGACAAAGCATGAGAGACCAGAGAGCAATGTGCTGCCCTAGAACCTAGATATCCACTCTTGTCTCCTTCCTGTCAAAACATAGGAAGATGAGCTCACCCACCCGGCACGGTTCCATAATCAGGCTCTTCCATTTGCCCACTGCTTCCTGTAGCTCGTGGAGAGATGCCAATACCCTTGCCTACTCCTGCAGGAAAATAGAAAACAACACCCCTCCAATCACCTCCCTCCAGCTTGCACTTTGGAGGCTCAGCCCCGAGGGAGGCTTGGCTACCCTCCTCCCACCACCCACTGGGCCACTAATTGGTGTGCATCAGATATGAACCCCCAAAAGGTGAGGACAGCTTAGGTCCCTGCTCCTCCTCAACCTCTAATAATTGATAGTTAACCATGGCTTCCTTTCAACCCTGAGTTCCCTATATCTTACTTTCCCATTGTCAAGGTAATGGTTAGTTATGGTTAGGAAGGCTTGCTCCAATGCTGCAGTTATCGCCCTGAACACTTTCAGAATTCCTCTTTAGAAACTGTTTTCGGTGCCGATTTATGACAAAAACAAGCAAATCAGCATGATTATTTCAGGATCAAAATCAGTTACTAAAACCAATACAGCTCATTAGGATTACAAAGTTCCAGTCAACATTTGCTCTGAACAATTTTTCGCTTCCTCAACAAATCTAATTAATCCTCGAAAGATAAAATGGTTGTCACTACTGAACATGTTCTATAGAGTCAGAGAGTAGTTCTAGGGATGCTTGGTTCTGAGCGCAGGCTGTGGAGTATGACTGCCTGGGTCCTGATCCAGCAGTGCCTCTTACTACCCACCCCTCTATAATCTGGGGCAAATTCCTTCATCTCTTTGTGCCTCAATTTGCTTATCTGTAAAATGGAGAGGAAAATACCACTTTTTTCTTGAAATCTGCAATACGTGTAAAATTGCTTAGCACAATAGCCAGTATGCAGTCAGTCTTCCATAAACACTGGCTTCATCACTGCTGCTATTGTTTATCTCCCAGATAGCGAAGGAATAACATAGCATTTCCCCAGGACAACACAGAGAGGCTGCAGTTAGAAAGAGGGCACACATTTCTGAGCAAGCATGACACCTAAAAGCCACACAGGAAAAGACTCACATATTGGACACTGTAACAAATATATTTTATGCATACAGTGAGACACAACATAAATTTAGTTAAAAGATATTGGAAATACAAAGAAAAAACTGTCAGAAAGTTCATAATCCAAAGTATGTACAGAATATTTACATTCTACTTTTGAATCTGAAAATTTCCACATGAAACAAAGAATAGCTGTATATCAATTAAAATAGCCTAACCAGGAAACAAATGAGCAAAAGATATTAACAGGTAATACAAAGAAAAAAAATATCAATAGCCAATGAAGCAATTAAAGCTGCATAACCTCAGTACCGATCAAAAAAATGCAAATTAAAATGCTGAGGCACTACAATTCACTTTTCAAAATTACAAAAATTC
This sequence comes from Lemur catta, assembly GCF_020740605.2. Taxonomy (NCBI): domain Eukaryota; kingdom Metazoa; phylum Chordata; class Mammalia; order Primates; family Lemuridae; genus Lemur; species Lemur catta. The sequence goes on along the minus strand of NC_059143.1, from coordinate 26,726,004 downwards.
TAAAAAACTCATAACACCCAGTGCTAGTGATGATGTGGGAAAATAGTCAATCATACACTGGTGGTGGGATAGTAACCTGTACAGACTTTTTAGAGCTTGGTGAATATTAATATTTAAAATGTAGATGTCCTTGGATCTAGAATTCCATTTGTAGGAATCTATCCTAAAAGAGTGTTTATGCTAACATATGTACATAAACGTGTGTGTGTTCATTAAAGCAAGTTTGATACTAGGAAAAAACTGGAATCAAATAGCAAAATAAATGATAGCATTATGGTATTTTGGTATATCTACATAATGTAACACTAAGAAATAATTTTTTAAAAATGTATTGATATGAAAAATATAGAAGCAATAATAAAGATGGCAAGATGTGCATTTACTAATTGCTTATTAATTGCCAAGTACCCTGTGTATTTATTTTTACAGAATCACAGAAATAGGGCTGCTTAATATAATGGTGAGGGCACGGACTCTGCAGCCAGACCAGCTGAACTCTAGGATGAGTTCCACCATAGATTAGATGAACTCTGGGGCCTGGGGCAAGTTACTTCAACTCCCTGTGCCTTGGTTTCCCATCATGCGGCAATACTAAGAACAACTACATCGTGGGGTAATGGCAAAAATGGAGTGAGTACACTTGCAGTGCTTGGCAGATGTTTACGTGCTCAGAAAATCTTAGCTGTTGTTGCAGCTGCTATTGTTGTCAACTATCTTTGAACTATATGGTCTAACTTTCTTCATTTTACATCACATAGTTGGTACCCCATCTTTAAATACTACCATTTGTATTTGAAAACAAACAGTTGCTATTTATTCAGTGCCTAACATGAGCCAGTGGTCACATATATTAATAAATTGACTCGTGGTGATTACAGGGAGCCAGGCTCAGGTGAACTCACTCTCCCATGCCTCAACACCTCCATTCTATGGCCAAGACCACAGCAATTCCAAACACCACCCTCGTAAAGACTGTGAAGACCGAGTGCTCCCTGCTGCTCAGGAGCTGTGGCCTAGTCTCTGTCACCAGGTGGGGACTGAGCTCCCGATGCTGGTCTGTACAACCTGCCCCCACACCATACCCCTGCCAGACTCCCCCTCCCTGTAGCTCAGGTGGGCTATCTCCAGTCAGTACTCTTGGCTGTCCTGGCATGGTCTCTCCGGGTTTCCCCTGATCTAGGACCAGCTGAGGCTAGGCCATGTCTTCTCCCACCCTGCCTTAACCTCCTCACCTGGCTGTGTGTGTTCCCCCATCTGATGTATCTCCTGCCCTTCTCCAACCCCCTCAATCTTCCTCTGAGCCCTGGAAACTCATGCTCAAGCTACCATCCAAATCCCTGATAGTCTCAACCTCTTCAAGGAATATTCCTTTTGCTTCCTTGCTCTAACCCCAAACCTAAGAGCACTGTTCCCTACAGCCCTCCCACATGGCACAGTGGGTTTTTCTCTCATACCCCCCATATCCCCCTTTGCCATTTCCAGACCATTTGCCCCCCAACCTCCCTCAAGAAACCCAGCCCCAAGGAACAGGGGCTGGCAAACTTCAGCCTGTGGGCCAAATCTGGCCCACAGCCTGTTTTTGTACAGCCTGTGAGCTAAGAATGGTTTTCACATTTTTAATGGTTAAAAAAAACCCAAAAGAGAACTATTTCATGACATGTAAAATTCAAAACTCAGTGTCCATAACTAAAGTTTCGCTGGAAGGCAGCCATGTTCACTTGGGTGCCCGATGTCACTCGTTGCTCATGTGCTACAAAGGCAGAATTCAGTCCAGTGGCTCCAAAAGAGACTGGCCCGCAAGGCCGACCACATTTAGTGCCTGGCCCTTGACAGAGCAAGTTTGCGGACCCCTGCCTCTGAGGCACGTGGCACTGGTCTGTGCCTTCCACACCCCGACCGGTTGTCAGCATCCTCTACCCGCCAGGTCACTCTTCCATGTGCATTAAAATACACACTTGACTGAAAGCTGATGGCACAACTGCTAACACCAGTGACTGAATGAAGTTCAAAATTACCTCTCCAGGTTGGAATGTTGTGTGGAAATCAACAGGATGAAATATAAGGTTCACGTGTTGAGTCCCAGGCAGTGTTCATTATCAGGAAGACTGACACAGAGCAGGAAGGAGCCCTGGTACAGGTCGACAGAGGAAGAACTGGGATGTACGGGGACACATTTGAAGGAGGTCAATTTAAGTCGGAGACTTTTCCAACACGCAGAACAGTTCAAGGATAGCATGCAGCACCTCAGTAAAGGTGGTGACTGAGCCTGGAAGTGCACCCCATCCCTTGGAAATGTGGTAGGAAGGGCTCCTGCTTTGGGCTGGACACACTCTAAGAACTTTGTAGTCCTACGTTTGATTATATTCTGTTACAATCTAAACTAGAGAAACTGGGTTTTTTTTTTTTTTTTGGCTAATTAGATGCCAAAAATAATTTTCTCAGTAATAAATGAAAGCACCCAAATTTTCCTTCCTTCCAATCAGATCTGTAAATTTTAAGGGCAAAGATGAAACTTACTATGGCACAGTCACACAAAGACGCTCTTAGATGACAGATGACCAACAAACTCGTACCCCATTGGGCGGATGCTCAGTGTGGAGTTCTATTTCTTAAGAAACCTACTCTGAGTTCACAGTCTTATCAGTCCTTATTAAAGCACATAGGCTTTCAGGCTTGAGTCTGCAGGGAGACTTTGAGATTTTCTCCTTTTCAACTCTTTGCATTTTTATATTTATCTCAATAAAAATATCCCTACATGGTATGTAAATCAAACTCTCTAAAGAGTCAGAAGTGTGGATCTCACTCAGGGAATATGCTTAGGAGTGGTGGGAGTGGCTGTGTGTGCTTTGGAGACTGACAGTCAAGGGGCCAATGACTTGGGTTTAACCTGCAGCTCAGCCCCATAGTCCTGCAATTTGAGGCACGACAGCTACTGTACACCTTCCCCACTCCATTTTCTCAACTGTACAACAAGCATAATGACACTTGTCCTGTATCTGGATCCTACAGAGAATCATTGTGAGAATTAAATTCAAATGATATAAAAGGACCGAGTGGTGAGTGCCATATACTTTTTTTGTAATAACATGAATCCCCTTCTAAAACACATTTCTACCTTCTTTTCAAAAGTGTTGGCATCATTCGGGGCACAGTTATAAAATCCAGCCCCAAATTCCTCATAAGTGGTGTCCACAGACACGTTACTATAAGCTCGCTAGCATTAGGCACGGCCAGGAGGTTCACAGCGAGGTAGCGCAGTCTACATCAGGCATGCCTCTGTGTCCTGCAAGGTCTGCGGGGACGGAACACAAGCAGCTACTTGATTCTAAGGTGCTGTTTTGAGGCACAGATGTTGAGCCGGGGACTAAGTTATGCATATAGCAATCGTTTCCCATTTTGCTTCTCACACTCTTTCCCTACTATCTCACTCCCGCCTTTGCCAAAAGTGTACTGTCGCTTTGGGGCCACGGGCAAAATCCCTGCAACAGCCTTCATGAATGAAGTCACTTCATAATCATCCATCTGAATGGATGGATGAATAGATAAAACATTACCTATCTTTACAGGCTGGAAAGTGTGTTTTTCTCAAATGTTACTAAATTTACATTAAAGTACTAATTTCAGTAAAACGAAATACCAGTCTGTTTGAAAAGAATGAAACAAGTGGCATTCAGAGCAGCATCTCTGGCCTCCTGTTTCAGATCCCACTGAGCCCAGCACTCCGAGACTGTGCACTGTGCCCAGGATGGTCCACTTCACTGTGCCAACCTTGCTAACCTACCACAGGGCATCGTCACCTGAACGTACAACATAGAGACCTCTGAGAAGTGCAACAGCACGAGAGAGACCAGGAGCAAGCATGACACAAGTCAGACACAGCAAGGGAACACCAAGCACTGCTGACAAGGCCCACCTAACTCCTATTCTCAGCACCTTTGGTGGTTTTAAATTTTGTTTTCAGCCCACTGTATACACGTTCCTCCACTCTCCCCAGGTTTCCTCCTCAAGCCAGTAGCCAGGAACAGTGCTAGGAGAGAGCTTCACCTGCCCTTTGAGCATTGGCTGAGTTTAAGATCCTAGGTCACAAAATGCAACGCTCATGGTAAACGTTTTCATTCCTCAATCTGTTCAGAAGTTTAGGTCTTCTTTTCATTAAAACAGAGCTTGCTTTACACAGATTGCAGAAATAGAAAAACCTATAGATGGAGGGCCCCTGGGGCTATGAGGTAGAAAAGGGGTGTCAACAGAGACCATGGCTGCACATCATCTCAGACCAATGCCCTTCTCCTTCCGGGACAGCAGGCACCCAGAGGCAGGGCCTGATTCATGCTCAAGTGAGTCCATGAGTGCCAGACTGCTTGGGGGACCTCTTAGCAATGGTGATGGTGGGTATTCCCTTAGCGATGGAGAGGAGGGACATATCTTGATCACTTTTCTTTCTTAAGGTCATACAACTTATTCTGAGTTATTTTCTTCCTCACCATGCAGTCCGGTGACCTAAGTTTGGCTCCCCAGGGATCTCCACGGTGGGGTAGGATGCTGCAGGCAAGTCACATGAGCACTTAACATTTCCACTCGGCCAGCAGCAGGATATGAATGTATCACTCAGGCCTTATGATCCCGGGTGACAGGGACTGGTCCACAGAACCCATCATCCCAGTGAACGAACAGCATCCATTTGGGAAGATAAAACTGGGTCCAATCCCCACAGCAGTAGGACTAATCTTTTATTGCACCTGTTATATAGAACCACTCTGGGTTCCCACAGATTTTGTCAAATTTTATATTTTAATAAGCATAACTTTTCAGAGGATTATCAATCTTTCTATTTCTTCCTATCTACCTTTTTCATTCTTTCTTTCTCCCAGCTGTCAGGTTCATAAGGACAGAGATCATACTGTTTCCATTTTTATATATATCTTCATAGCTTTGAATAATCCTGGCCTGTAACAGACAGTCAGCAAAAACATTTACTGAATGACTAAGTGATAAAGAGGTAGACAGATGTTTTGAAACTCATACTGGTTTATTCTATTTAAGTAAAATAAACCTTAAGATACTCTTGAGTATCTAAAGATGCTTACAATCTCATTTTTCTTTTAGAGATAGGGTCTCACTCTGTTGTCCAGGCTGGAGTGCAGTGGCGCAGTCATAGCCCACTGCAGTCCCGAACCCCTGGGCTCAAGTAATCCTTCCCACTCAGCCTTCTGAGTAGCTGGGACTACAGGTACATGCACCACACCAGGCTAATATTTTTTTGTTTGGTTTTTTTTTTAAGAGCTGGAGTCTCTCTTTGTCACCCAGGCTGGTGTTGAACTCCTGGCCTCAAGCTAACCTCCTACCTTGGCCTCTCAAAGTGCTGGGATTGCAGGTGTGAGCCACTGTACCTGGCTTTTTTTTTTGTTTTGAGACAGGTTGTCACTATGTTGCCCAGGCTGGTCTGGAACTCTGAAACTCCCAGCCTCAAGCGATCCTCTCATCTCAGCCTCCCAAGTAGCTGAGATGCCAGGCATGTCCCACTGTGCCCAGCCCACAACGTCACATTTCTATAGTAGCATACCAATTGTTTCTAGGCCAAAGTTTTGTGTTTTGGATTCTTTTCCATTTGACAAAGTACAAAAGTACAAAGTACAGCTTTTCTGAACACAGAAACTAAGCTATTAAATAACAGTAAAAGCCAGGTGCTGACGAAGAGTTCATGGTGTTAGTAACACCAAGTCTGTGCACGTCACCAATGGCCACCTTGCATGGGAAGTTCCCTGAGATTTTGGGGTGGTGGTTTAATGGTAGAGATGAGGCAGGGAGCAAAGCCAGGGGGACTAACTAGCCAGTGGGAGCACGTGGGAGTGCACATCTGTGACATTGTGGCCTCCCTCTCCCTCTCCTTGATGTATCCCTGCGCTCTGCTCCACTGCTGGGTTAATGCTTACTTTTCACGGAGATTCTGCACTTGACCGGACTTGAAGCTGGGAGCCGACGGGGAGCAGGGACTGGTGGGAGCCGACAGGGCACTCTTGACGTTCTGCACCGAGTGCCTGCGACTCCGCCTGCGGTCCAGGGCGCGGTGCTCGCCCCCGCTGCTGGAACACACGCTGGCCCTCCTCCGGTCGCGGCGCCCGCTGGGGGGCGGCTCCGCGGTCTCGTCGCCATCCTCGTGCCTCAGCGCCACCTGCAAAAGCAGAGCACGCCCAGTGAGAAGTCAGGCTTGACGTCCTTTCCCAGACCTTGGCTGGGACCGCATTTCCGGCTTGCCCCAAGGAGGGTTTCCCACCCTCTTCCCCAACTGCAGGCCTCAGCAGCATAGTGCAACCCCAGCCCCGGAGCGCACAATCTGCGCGCCGAAAGGTGCTGCTCCTGTGTATTCCTCCCAGCAAAGGGACACGGAAGGAGCAACCGTACCATGAGTAAATTACGCCCGAGGAATATTCTGTAATTAGATGGGATCTAATATAGCCTGGCCCACAGCATTGCCATTTCTGGGCTCTCATCTCTCCCCTTGCCTACTCTTGGCTGTTCTGGTCTGGGAGCCCCAGTTCCAGAAGCCTAAGGGTGGCCAATTCCTGACCATCCTTAGCTTGCTTTCCCAAAAACAGTGCTCGCAAGAGCGCAAAGGAGGCAAAGCCGCAAGAACCAGGTGAGCAGGAGCTGGCCTCACCGGTAAGTCTTTCTGAGAGCCTAGTGTGGCATAGGTACTGCTTGAATTCAGAATCTCGGCTGGCAGAGGCTGCCCTCTGCAGCCTGTTCTCGGGCTTGGGGTGGAAACTGTCATACACTAGAAGCCTGCAGATGGCGGATGACAAAGACAAACGACAGAAGAAGAACTGACTCCTAGAATAAAGTATTTTTTTAAGTTTCCTCTTAAGAGTGATACGTATTTGTGCAGAAGAATAATTAGCGTGCACTTTGCCACTTCAGCGTTCATGGGGAAACCTGAGCTGAATGGCACCATGCTCTTACTCTCTGCCTTTTTTCCAGCGGGATGTTTTAGTCCTGGGCCTAGCTGGTGCCCTCTGCAGATGCCCAGGCTTGTCAATCTCTTACTCTCGGCTCTATCCTGGAACGTATCCACTGCTTTCTTTCTACCTCACGTTAAAACTCACTGTTTTTTCCATTACTCTCCAACTCACTTCTGGCAGCCAGCTCTGCTCCTTATCCACGCTCACTCTTCCTAGCCATGGACTAGACTCATCTGTATCTCTCGCTTTTTTTTTTTTTTTACACCCACATTCTCTAAAACCAGACAGTAAAAAGAACATAAGTTTTGGTGTTGACAAGACCTTTGTGTGCAAGCTGGCTGTGCCACTAATCAGGTATGACCTGTAGCAAATGACTTGCACTTTCTCAAGCTCATCAAATGAAGATAACACTATTGTACTTGCAGATTTGTGCTGCGAATATCTTGCATAAACCATCTAGGGTAGCGTCTTCTCTGTGGCTGGTCCTCAATAAATATGAGTGCCCTTCCCTTACCCATGCTCTCAGATGTGGTAGCCTAGGATGCCCATAAGTTCTTCCATCACCCAGAACTGGGGGGTTGGGCCACTGCACTGCCCAGGTGGGCCAGGCTCAACCACATCCAGCAGGCTGTCTGACTTGGTGACTATGGAGTCACACTGTCTCAAGTCCCCAAATGTGCAAGCTCTCTAGGCTTATGGGTGCTCAGTCACATTTCACAACCCAATCCTGCCACGTGGGAGAATGGAGAAGTAATATAAAGACCCAGATAGCTAACCATCCTATATGACTTAAACACACCTATCTATGGAAAATCTGGCTATTGTAAAATCAATTGCCCTCATGTCCAAAGCTTTCACACCTGTGTTCATCTAGCAAGATGAGCTTAGTGGAGGCAAGGCCAGGTTGGCCACTGTCATCCCAGTTCACAGCACCATAGCAGCACCTGAGACACATGGCCTATTCACCAAGATCTCTACGTACCAAATACATCTTATAACAAACTCTCAGATGTGCAAGGACAACTGAATAATCCTTTGACTGTTTTATTTCCCTAGAATTTACTAGTCAAACAGTTTTGGGGGGAATGAGGCAAGAGGTGATAAGAATTCACCTAAAGCTCTATCTTTACAAAATCTCAATGGAAGTTCTATTTCCCAGCAATATCCCCCTTTCTCCACTCTAACTGCAAGAATTAAAAAAGAAATTATACATTTGATTCATCACATGTGTCATCTCAACTTTAAAACTTTAAATGGCAAGCTGTGGGAAGTTTGAGAATAATCACACACCTAACCAAGGATAGCATTTTTAAATATTTCTAGCGAATTTTTTTTCATTTCTATATATAAAAATTCTAGACCGTTTGAACTTATTCTGACCCAAAGTGTTGATTCTGCTTCTTATTAAGCACACATTTGGAATGATAAGATTAGAGGCTAAAGTAGAGTTCAGATATTTCTAATTCCTTGTCTAACCTCAGCAATCCAAGGATCAAATAACATTCTGCTCACAGTTTCCTTTCAGAGAAGCACACAAACTGTGCATGAAGTGAAATCCACTCTAATTGCCCTTTGTCAAGGAAGGTACAGACAATCAGAAAAGTTTAAATGGAAACAAGAATCTGGAAAATTTATCAAGCCAACACCATAAAACAGAATTCAGTTGGAGCTTTCTGAAGTTCAGATACTTGATAAAACATCTATCTATCTAAAAAAATAAAAGGACATGGGGGAAGTGAATGGGCCACAGAATCCCAGTAGATTCAAAGTAGAGCCTTGGGCCTGGTAGTCAGGGACAATGTAACATGAAATTTGGGGCTATTGCTCACTCATGGTTTTGTTTTTGTAATAAGAATTCTGGAGTCACCAGTGCCAGGGGATGACAGGTAGAGAGATTTGCAGGGCTATAGTGGCTTTCCCAAATTCTTCAGATTCTAAGCAATACTACAGCTTAGAGTCAAGAACGCTAGGCACTAGAAAATAGCTGGAGAGAACAGCTCTTAACACAGGCTTATTCAGAATCTCGGTCAGATCTAATTAAACACAAGCGCAATGAGTGTCCTCCACAGGAACACAGAGTGAGATAGTGCCTCTCCTGAAAAATCTCTGATCTCTCCCAAGTGACGGAGTGATTCATTTGTTGGACCTCTCATCAAACACCTTCTGACTCTTTTAATTAAATGTAGAAACTGCTTTTAAACAAAAACCTCAGGCAAGGAGCAAGTAGGGTCCAGAATCCATCCCTGATGGCTTGCACAGCCCCCCTTAACCGAGAAAGCAGTTACGAACAGTTTAAGGTGGCAGCTGTGACAACTTCTACCAGTTTTTGAGGCCACTGAATGATCTGAATATTCTTTTTAACTTTTAATAACATTTTTCTTCTTATTGTATTGTGGTAGGAACACTTAACACAAGAGCTATCCTCTTATCAGATTTTAAGTGTAACAATATTGTTAACTATAGGGACAACGTGGTACAGCAGACCTCTAGAACTTATTCATCTTGCATCACTAAACGTTATGCTTGTTGATTAGCAGTGTTCCATTTTCCCCTTCCTTTCCCCCTGGGCAAATACCATTCTGCTCTCTGCTTGTATGAGTTTGACTATTTCAGATACCTCATACAAGTGGAATTACGCAGCGTTTGCCCTTCTGTGACCGGCCTACTTCACTCAGTATAATGTCCTCCAGGGCCATCCATGTTGTAGCTAATGTCAAGATTTCCTTCTTTTTAAAACCTGAGTATAAACATGCATATACCACATTTTCTTTATCCATTCATCCATTGATGGGCATCAAGGTTGTTTCCACATCTTAGCTATTGTGAGTAATGCCACAATGAACATGGGATTGAAATCCTGATTTCAATTATTTTGGATAAATATTCAGAAGTGAGATTGCTGGATCAGACGGTAGTTCCAGTTTTGATTTTTGAACAGTCTTTTTCATTTTTCATTGTGGAAATTCTCATATACAAAATTTGGAGAAGACTATAGACTATAATGTGCTCCTCACCCACAATAGTTCAACAATCACCAACTTGTGGCCAATCTTATCTCATTTCCATGTTGCTCCCTGACCCTGATCCCACAACCAGATTTTTTAGGGTAAATTCCACATACCATTTTGTCTGTAAATATTTTAAATATCCCTAAAAAGGTAAGGATTTCTAAAAAAACATAACTACCATACCATCGTCCCACTTAAAATAATTTTTTAATATCATCAAATATCCAATCATCTGAACATTCTTGATGGAGGTCAAGAACTATTAATGTTTCTTTGAGTTTATATAATTATACTAGTGCTCACATCCATGGCCAATAACCCTCTTTACATAACAGATACCATCCTTCTCATATGGCTCTCTCATACCTTCTTTTAAATTTATGCCTACAACACAATTTGATTTACCTTTTAGGTGGAACCAGGTGTCAGTTCTAATAACATTTCAATAGGGAACTGTGTTGATGACCAGTTGTGGCCAACTGTAACAGTGCTAGGCCCCCAGAAAAATCATGCCTCTTTGTTTCCTCCCCTTGTGGCATTCCCTCCCACATGGAACACAGGCTTGTCCATGTGACTTGTTCTGGCCAATGGGACATCAGCAAACATGATGCAAACAGAGGCATGAAAAGTGTTTGTATGTTGGGATTTGCCTTTCTACAATGCTGTTACTACGTGATGAAGTATAGGCTACTCTGATGAAGACACACGGCCCAGCCGATGGCAAACACCAAATGCCACACCTGGTGAATGAGGCCATTTTAGGCCACCCAGCTCCACTCAAGCCACCAGGTAACTGTAGCCAATGAAAACCTCCCACCTGAACCAACCCAAATTCCTAACCCACAGAATCATGAGCAGTGAGTGCTGTTTTAGGCCATTAAGTTTTGGGGTGTTTGTTATATAGCAAGAGACAACCGATACATATTCTTTATCACCTATGGTAAAGAAGAATGTTCAGAGATTGGATCCATTATACTCACTTCTAAAAGGAACACTTATTCCTCACCCCTGAAGTCTTCAGTCTTAGGATACCTTTCCTTTTACAGGGATCACACTTACAGAACCAAAAGTTAGAACACACAGTGTGACAAAAGATTTTTTGTCAATTTATGTATTTGAAATATCATATGAAGCTATAAAAATTCAAATGAATTTAATTAAACCTGGATCAAATCACCTTTCTGAAATGGAGTTAAATTACATGAAATTGGGCCTGTCCCCAGAAAGTCTGAGACATATGGCTCCAGATGTCCTCCACTAGTAGGAAGAATTCTAGAAGGCTAACCAAGTTCTCTGCAATTGCTCGAGAACATTCAAAGTCTTTTGTGAAAAAAATATTGGCTCTATTTTGTAGGCTTTCTCGCTGCCCTTTCTATACAGAAGTTGGTTGTCTTGTGGCAGTAAATACATTTTTAAAATTCATTAGCTTTCAGTGGGCTTGCTATCGAAAGCATTCAATTGTCACCTTGAGTTATTACCCAGGGCATCTGCCCCTTAAGGAATCATAGCTGCTTTCTGATTAAATGACACTGTTCAACCCAGCTCCTGGTAAACACTATTATTAAATTTGTGATATTTGAAGGAGACCTTCATTGAAGTATTTACTTAAATTCTACTATGGGCAGCTGTGCTGCTGGGCACTGGGGCTAGAAAGAGGTACAACATAAGACCTAGGGTAGCTCAGAGGAAAACAAATAGGTAAGCATGTCCTGAGGACTGTTAAGTCTGAGGTATGGACACAGGCCAAGTCCTGTCTTGTCAGTTCTGAAAAATGTGCACAAGGACAAGTAGCAGGAGCCCCCTTCATCTCACCAAGGAGGCTTCATAGAGGAGGTGACATCTGAGGTGACTCCTGAGGGAGGAGTGGGGGTTTGCCACCTTAAGAATGGGAAGGAAGAACACTCTAGGCAAAGAAAATGGAATGGATAAAGGAAAGCTCCCCGAAAGAACCTGCCTTTCATGTTCAAGAAATAGGAGAAGGAGAATATGGCTGAAACTTCAGAGGCATCTTGGGAAAGGCAAGACAAGGCCACAGAGACACGAAGGACACAGACTGCGTAGGGCCTCCTTGTGCCAACTCAAGACACTTGGGTTTCACGCTGCTGGTCATGAAAAGGTCATTCGTTTGTTTTCTTCAACGGAGGAACAGCATAGTCAGGTGTGACTTTGGGGAGGATCAACTCGTGTTCGGTTGCAGGGAGTTAGGAAGGGAGAGAGAGCAGAGAAGGTCCCCATGGGATGTGGCTCCCACAGGATGCCAGTGTCCCCAGGCTCTGCACACGCTGTTCTTCTCCCAGCCCTGCCCCTCGAGTCACCTCCTCTCGACCTCCACACCCACCAAGCCAGATCTCCCCAGTGTTCTCCCTCCTTCTCGGTCTTTCTTTAGACCATCACCTCCGACAGGCTCCCTTGGCCCCACCTCGGTTTCCCGCCCCCACCTTATCCTGTCTCTTCCTCAAAGACACGCTGGAAATCTCGGCCTCTCCGCTCACCCACATACTTGGTCACTGTCTGCACACCGCTGACACCTGCGCTCCCCCAGGGCAGTGGTCTTATCTGTCTTGTTCACAGCTGTGTCACTAGGGCCTAGAAGAGTGCCTGGCACACAGTAGGTGCTCAATAAAGTTTTGTTAAATGAACAAATTAACAGACAAGCAAATGAATGAGAAGATATTGTGATTGTAGTCTAGGCAAGAATGGATGAGGGCTGAAGCTATGGGAATGACCGTGGGAATGGAGGGAAAAAAAAGCAATTTTCAGCAAACTCCTAAATGTGGGAACACAGCAAAGAGAAAGGAATGTAGGATAGATCCAGGTTTGTAACTTGAGAAACTGCTGTTTGTAGAAATGGAGACATGAAGAGACTCCAGGATTTTTGTTTTTGTTATGGGAGGAAAAGAAAAGTTTCATTTTGAGCTGGTTGCATTTCCTGTGTGGTGTTCAGGTTGCTAGGTCAGATATAGTCAGAGCTCCTGGCACGTTCTAAGTCCCCCTGCACTGTCACATTTAGCTGCTGGTGGAATTGGCACCTACTTGCCTCCAAATACTGAGTGGAGGTTCTTTAGGAGCATGGACAGATCTTTTCATCTCTCTATTTACAGCCCAGCAGACTATGTGACATGCAGTGGGCCCCACATGAATGAATGAAATACACAACGACAAGCAGGCAGAGGCAGGCATCTATGGGCCTTGGAAGAAAGCTTGGGGTCAAGATATCAGCCATCAGCCCCCAACGGCTGACCTCAGGGTGAATCACAGACAGGCCACACTGACTAATAGACAAGATCTGATAAGGACACCCCAATACTGAAAGGGAGGGGACAGAGAAGGAGAATCCAGGGAGGACACCAAGGAGGAGAATCAGGGAGGTACCCTGGAGACATCCACACACATAGCCACCAAGAGCCATGTGCAAGAGTGGTCAGGAATTCTTTCGTGGTGCTGCTGTAACAATGGGGCCCAGACTGATAAAGATGGCTTGTAACAAAAGAAGAGGAAGGGGACAGGGGGAGCTGCTGCTAAAGACCAATCTTACTTATGAATACTGGTGCATAAACTATAAATAAATTAGTATCAGTCACAATTCCAACAGCACATTTTTATAAAAAGAATACTTCATGACCAAGTAGGTTATGTAACAAGAATGCAAGGATGGTTACAAGATGAAAAGAAATTAAATATTCAACTCAAGAATCTGAAAAAATAATGGAAACTGAAAGGAAATTATAAAGATAATAGCAAAATATGCCGAGTTACTAAACAGAAAAAGCAGTGTAATTCATATATAAATCAAAATTATTCTTTGAAAAAAAAATTCAAGAAAATAGACAAACCACTAGTTTATCTCAAGAACAAAAAGGGAGGGCTCACAAGCACACAAAGTAAGAAATAATAAAGAGAAAATAACCACTGACAGAGAAGAAATTTAAAACAGCTTCCATAGGAGATTATTTATACATCTCTTTGCTAACGAATTTAAAAATTCAGATGAAATGGATAATTTCCTCTGAAAATGTAATTTAGCAAAATTGATTCCTGTGAAGATAGGAAGTTTAAATGAACCGTTGTCCCAAAGAAAAAAAATACAGTCACTGAAGATCCTCCCTCACTCTCCTCACCACACATACACGTAACATCACAGGCCCACATAAGTTCCATAATAAACCGTCAAAGACCAGAATGTGAAATGCCACTTAAACATTTCCAGGGCATAGAGAAAGAAGAATAACTTCTAAATATTTGTATGAAGCACCAACAAAACTGATACCTAAACATCTTAGTTATTGTACATACACAATGTACGAGAACTCTTATGGTAACATTGTTTGTCAAAGCAACAGAACTGTAAACCAGCCAACATCCATTAAGAGAAGAGTAGATAACTAAATTGTGATCTATTCATCATCAGTGAAAATGAACTAGCTCTCCACATTATCAACATAGATAGATCTCAAAAACATTAAGCAAAAGGATATACTGTAGAAGGACCCAAATGATAGGATTCCATTTATATCAAGCTTGAAAATGGACAAAATGTATTGTCTAGGGATAGACCGGGAAGGAGAAGGTAGAGCACCTGGCTTGTGGTCCTTTCCCTCCTTTTGCAGGAAAGAGGTTTCTGGGGAAAGGAGGAAGGCAGGTAACAGATGACCTGTCTAAGCTACTGTATGTATGCTAATGACTAGACCACCTAATTAATAGACTAAGGGTATTTTCTGAAAGTTCTTATCTCTGAGTGCCCTTAGCAGGATGTTCCTGGCTACACATTACTTAAATAAACCCAGAATTTGTGGATGTATGAGCCATGAGTCCCTGGGCCAGGAAGTAAGAGCTGTTTTATAACTGAATGCTCCTCACTGGGCAAGGCGACCCCTGAACCTCATTCAGAGACCTTGTTTATTGTTCTGGGTCAGAAAGCACATGTGTAATGCATGAAGGTCACAAGAAATGTCCCAGACATGTCCCCCTGCTTCATCTAAGCCTCTATAGCCTGTATTCTTGAAATTATTAGTACAGGTAGATACTAGGCAAGATTTGATTGGTCAACTCATTGGATAATCTGATCCTTTGCGTTAGAGCTCATAGAGTAAGTGATTTTCAGATAAGAATTATTTTAAAAAGAGAGTATTGGGGGGAAGAGTGGTGGGATGACATCAAAAGGGCCGCCCAGGTAACTTCCAAGTAGTAATGTTGTAGTCCTTAAAGCTAGTACATGGCGTTTGTTTCGTTATTCTTTAAATGACACAAATATGCCCCATTTGTGAATGATATACACTTGATGCCAAAATAGTAAGCAAATGTAATTTGGTAAGATGGTATGTAAAGAACAACTTTTGAAAAAAAGTTTGCTACGAACGGAAAGAGGGAGCTGGGGAGGTAGAGCTTGCCAGGCAGGTAGGCTGGAGAGAAAGTGTGACCTCAAACAGGCATATTGGTCAATTCTAGTTTCCTGGAGTAGGGATCGAGGCTGCTCTTGAGCACTCTCTCCCAGTTGGTTCACTACTGGGCAATTCATCTGCATGATGCTGTCTTACGGACATACACTGATCCCTTAGAATCCAAGACTGTGGTCATCTAAGGCCCGGGTTGAACAGAGTCTCAAAGATGCAAGTTCTGATCAGCATGGAGAAGGGGCTCGGGGAAGGGAGATATCTGAGCTGGCAAGAGCCCTTCTGCTGCCTTCACGCACATCAGCTGCCTTTAGCTTTCTTCCTTCTCCATCTGCAGTATTCTTATTTGATTCTCACTGTATCCTATCTTTTAGGAGCCATGGGAACATAGTCCTCCACCACCCACTGGCCCCCCAGTGCCACAAATCATTAACATTGAAAAACCCAGGAGATGATGTGCTTGGCTAAAGGAGACAATGCCGTAATGCCCAGAACAAAGCCAGCATCACAAGTGAATGACCTGTACAGCTGCGTGAGCACAGGAGAGAGGCACAACGTGCACCTCGGCCATTTCTTGTCGCTCATGAGCATAGAATTCAGGTAGAACTGTGACAGGCGGGAGTTTGGTGAGACAAAGTGAGCACAAGGTGCAGTACACCCACGACTGAGAAAGCCGGGCACTGACAGCCCCGGGAGGCCACACTTCCCCTCAAGCCAGCGCTGATGCAGAGAGATGGCAACCCAAGGGGCCCCGTCATGTCCTTTCTTACCCCTGTGACTTCCCCATGTTACCCAACCACTTATGCTGAAATGACGCCCATCGACCAAAGGAAAAGATAGGGCAGCCCCTAGGTTCTTTTTCTTCCGGCCCTTCCTTACTCATCAGTAAGCTGAAGGCAGAATGTTGGTAGAATGTGCACATATTAAGAAATGAAATAAAAACAGTGGAGTCACTTTTGTGCACTGTTTCCACTGTTCTGGTAGATATGCACGTAGGAGCTATAGAATATGAATTAGGTATTTTTGCTGATTCTGCATACAAGTTAAATGTTCTTATATATTTGCATTTTAAACCAACATTGCATAATATATAAAGATGAACAGTAAAATTCATGGTAATAATCTTAAATTTTAATTTTTCTTTCCCTATAACATTACCTGGAAAATGAAAAACACCATAACGAGGTGAAAGAGACCATAGAACAAAGTAGAAAGTTGCTTTAGTATCTTTAACAGCACTTTTTCCTGTGCTTTCCACAAATGGCCCCACATTCCACTTTGCTCTGGTTCCCACAAATTATGTATCTGACCGTGCCTGAAGTTCCACCCCTATCAGGTATGAGAAATGCGATCACTGTCTCTGTATCTGTTTCTCTCTCTCCCCGTCTCCCCTTGAGCGGAGGTGGTGCTGACGGAACGCATGTTCTTTAAAAGACCTACCAAATTTCCCCTACATCCAGGGTTCTGACACTACAATATGCATCAGAGTCACCTAGAAGGCTTGTTGTAACGCAGACTGCTGGGCCCTCAGGGTTTCTGATTCAGTAGGTCTGGGCTGGAGCCTGAGAACTTGCATTTCTGAAAGCTGCTGATGCTTCTATACCACACTCAGAACCCCTGGTCTAGTTATCTCAGCCTTGGACATTTGCCAGCGCTGTAAGATGCCTCACGAAAGGCATGTTGTTACCTCGTAAATGTTCAACTGCTCCACCAAGTCCAGGTCAGTCCCTTTCTTGCTCAAGTGCCTCTGGGACACGGCAGCGATGCCCAGCTCCTCCAGGCAGTCCACGACGTCATAGAAGGTGTCTTGGTCTGGCAATCCCGATAACGTCTGGAAGAAAAGAAAAACCGGATACAGAAACGATCTTGGGGACTGTCTCAAGGCATTTTTTACATGGCAGCTGATAGCCATGATTATAACAATATGGGACAAAGCAAGACAGATGACCAATTTATTTGAGAGAAAACCTCTTTGGTATGGTTGGGAGCATGAATCCCACGATTCGCCCCTCTGTTGTACACATGCTGTGTAATCCCCTTCCGAGTGTGGGCTGGGCACTCCTGTCATTAGGTTACGTTCTAGCAAAGGTGAAGGGGTTTTGCAGATGTAACTAAGGTCCCAAATCAGTTGGCTTTTTACTTAATCAAAGGGGTGATTGTCCAGGGTGATGATAATCAAGTGAACCTTTTCAAAGAGGGCTTAGCTCTTCCTTCGCTGACCTCAGAGACTGGAAAGAGACTAGTAACCTTGAAGCAGCAGTGAGCCACCGTGAGTTCTTGAGCCGCAAGAAAATGAATTCTGCCGACCACCGCATGAGCTGGGAAGATGACCCCAAGCCTCAGATGGGACCGCAGCCCTGGGCCACCTCTTGACTACAAGCCTTGTGACACCCTGATCAGAGGACCCAGCTAAGCTGTGTGTGGACTCTCACCCCTACGGAAACTATGGGATGACAAGTGTCTGTTGTTTTAAGCTGCTCAATTTGTGGTAATTCATTACAAGGCATTAGAAAACTAATATACTTCATGATTAGACACTCCTGTTAAAATCCACAAACCAACAGCTGAGGTTATAACAATGTAATGATTCCCTTCTATTTAAATTCGGTAGGGCGTCTCCCCAGTCTATGAAATTTAGGAAAGCACGAGAAATTTCAAAGTAGCCATCAAGAGATAAACAGACACCCCAAGAAAGAAAGAGCTGACTTCTTCTTGAATTCTGCCTCTCTTAAAAGAAGGAACGTTTCTCAGACCAGCCTCCTGCTCAGAGCTGGAAGGAACCTTGCAGAGATTTACTGCAGGCCCTTATCTTGCAAAGTCCGGAGGGAAAGGATCTGCCCCAGGCGACAGGAAGTTGCTGAAGACACTGGGATAAAACCCTGGGCTCAAGCTGCTGTTCCAGTCTCCTACACAAATTATTCTGGCCTGGAATTTCAGACACTGGCCTTTATTCCCTACTTATTTTACTACCTTTGTATCTCTAAAAACACTGTATTTTAAAGTATCTTAAACATAGCAACTTGCCTCAGAAGAAATAAGACCGACACTTTCATAAAGATCATTTTGCAGCACCAGCCTCTCTAACACTTCTATTTTGGGACTATCAATATTGGAAAGAATATCTTTATTCCTAACCCCAATAATGGCTTTTTCCTTTTTGTGTTGAGTGAAGAGGACACAACTCACTACTACCGAGATCAGAAACTAATCAAAAACACTTGGGATGTGATGGCTTAATTACTCATGAGTCCCATTAAGGACACAGGAGGCTGCGAATTGGAAGCTGTCACAAACAGGCGCTCACACACTTAGGCAACCACGTGTGACAGGTGCCAGGCCACACAGTCAATGCCACGCTACAAGACGGTCAACCAGGCTGCCTCTGCTTCCAACACGATTGAAAAAGTGGGCACTCATTCGATGACTCTTATCAGAATAATTTTATACTTTGGTTTTAGGGAAAACTGGAGAACTTGTTAAAAGATGAGGACAGTAAACAGCAAAAAACAGGCCTGGGCAGGGCAAACATTCGGGGATGCCGAAACTTCCTGCCAACTCTGCAAAGCAGTTTGAGAAAAACAAGGCAACTGACATTTAGCATCAGAATTAAAACTTTCTACAGGGCAACGTGGAGCCAGCATGTGGCACAGAGAGGCCCCTGGTCTCCTCACCTCTCTGTTACCCTCCCTTCTCCCCCTTTCTCCCTGCGGGGAGTCAACTGAGGTTCTTCCACCTAGAAGTTTCCAGGGGGTTAAATTGCTAACCCTAATCCCGTTGCCTTAGCAAACTTAACCATAAGGATGGGGGGAATCACTATTAAACAATTAGAGCTATAGAACTAAACAGACTCGGGGAGCCTTTGTTGAATGACAGGCCCAGAGCTGAGGGTACAAAGAGGCCATCTGTCATTTCCGCCTGTGAAAATATGGGCTTGCGCCAAGCAGCATGCCACCACCTCTCATGCAGGCTGCAGGGGACATGGTGGCCTCCCGCCACCAATACAGCTTCTTTTTCCACCTGTGCAGGAGGGTGCTGCACATCCCAGAAACGCACATTCATCTGTTTTTGGCTGATCCTCTAATACGCTTAGCAAATTTCACCACGCTCCCACCTGTCCCTGGGCCTCCCCTCCCAGCTCCTCCCTGTGGCCCCTACTGCTAAGCTGCCTACTTTTGGCAAAGGTGGCAGCCACGCCAGAAAAGTCTGCAAGGCAAATGTTTCTTGACGCCTTTAACCCCGGACACTGCCAATGCCAAGCACAGCTGCCTGACACCTGGTGTCTCCCATGCCCATTTTCTCCTGGACTTCGTCTTGCCGGGACCTGTGACAAGTAAATCTTTACAGGCATATCTCAGAGGTGAAACTCTGTCCTAAAGGACATTCCTGGCACCCCCAACTCCCAGGCTTTCATTGATTCCATCAAGTTCTTCTTGTAGGATAAAACCATCGAGGCAAAGCCTGTACATGAATGTTCACAGCAGTGTTATCTGTGAAAGCCAAGAGCTGGAAATACCCAAATCTCCTTCAACAGGCAAGTAGATAAATTATGACACATCTATACAAAGGGATACTACACAGTAGAAAGGAGCAAACTATTAACATATGCAACAATGCAGATGGATCTCAAAGGCATTCTACTCAGTGAGAAAAGCCACCCTCAGATGGTTACATACCACATGATTGCATCTGACATTCTTGAAAAGACAAAATTACCATGATAGAATAAATCAGTAATTGCTAAGGGTTATACATAAGAAGTTAGGATGTCACTATAGAAGGATCACATGGAGATTCTGGGGGAGATGGAACTGTTCTGTATCTTACTTATGAAGGTGATCCCTATCTACATGTGTTAAAGCTCATACAGCTATATACCAAAAAAGTCCATATTTTATAACTGCTGTTTGAATGTGCCCCCCAAAGTTCATGTGTGGGAAACTTAATCCCCAATACAACAGTGTTGGAAGGTGGGACTTTTAAGAGGGCTCTGCCCTCATGAAGGGATTAATGTCATTATTGCACGAGTGGGCTAGTTATCGTGGGCGTGGGTTCCTAATAAAAGGATGAGTTTCTCTCTCTCTCTCTCTCTCTCTCTCTCTCTCTCGCCTTCTGCCACGGGATGACACACCAAGAAGGCCTGCACCCAATGCCAGCACCTTGATACTGGACTTCCCAGCGTCCAGAACTGTGAGAAATGAATTTCTTTATGAATTATCCAGTCTGTGGTATTCTGTTATAGCAGCACAAAATGGACTAAGACAATAAGTAAACAATAAAAGGCAAATACTTTGCCAGAATCCCATCCACGTTAATTATCCCTTAGCTCTGATAAAGCAGCTCCTCTCCCCAGGCTTCCCTGGGGTCCAGCCTTCCCTGAATGCTCTAAGCCAACCCCACAGTAACCACTCTTGAGCCCTGAAAACCAGGGGATT
The DNA here is from genome assembly GCF_020740605.2 of Lemur catta. Taxonomy (NCBI): domain Eukaryota; kingdom Metazoa; phylum Chordata; class Mammalia; order Primates; family Lemuridae; genus Lemur; species Lemur catta. The sequence goes on along the minus strand of NC_059143.1, from coordinate 26,705,218 downwards.
CTCACTGGGGGGATATCAGTGACAGGCGATTATATAGCTTGCAGGGTGGGAAATGGTTCATTTCTGCGCTCCCTCAGATCTTTGGAAGATGGGGATGGGGGTGGATAGGTAATGACCCTGCATCTCAGAAGCCACTCTGTTAATATCCCTGTTTTGCAAAGAGAGCTGACTATACTCTCAGAACCGTAGGCAGACTAGGATTTAGTACCAGTGTTTGGTCCATTATGGAAATGTCAATTTTTTTAATTCCTTGTTATTAGGCTATCTTTTAATTTAGGGAAATCAACAGTTAGAAACCACCCAACTTGCAATATACTTGACCAGATCTCAGAGTCTGAATTTTTGTCCAGACCCATATTAACGTTTCAATTTGTTATTTTGCTTGGCATCTGAGAAGATTTTACTCACTAGGGCAGTTGACACAATTCAACACAAAACAAAACAAACCCAGCATGAGCACCAGCAGTGTGCTGACCATTTTAAGGAAAGGATTACATCTGGAGGAATGTCCTCGAGGACCTTCCTGGATGTCTCCTGGGCCAGAACTAACAAAGGATGAGACAGAACTGCCAAAGAGAAGAGAAAAGGAGGAATTCCTGGACATTAAATGCCACACGATGCCAAGCAGAGGGTGATGCATGCTGGGTCTTTGCCAGTGACTGGCGACAGAGGGCCCGTGGCCTGCGGGTGCTGCTACAATCACAAGAACAGGCACAGCCTCCACCAGTAACATGGATCACATTACAATGGATAACACTGCATAAGAGCTAAAATTCTGTCCTGAACTCAGTGTTTTCTACAACAATGTGACCTAAAGAGGACAGAGAATAGATGAACTTAATTTTTAAAAACCAACAGAAAATTGCTTCCACTCAAATGGTAAAACAAGCCCACAGACAAATTTGAAATTAAAAGAATTCTTAGGATTGCCCATTTCCCATCAGGGCTGGAGGAGAGTTTCCTGTGCTTTCATCAGCAAATGATATTTCATTAAAAAAACCATCATTGCCAGTGTGACCTAGGGAAAATCTCTTGTTTTACTACACATTTCTTCTGTTCTCAGTTGGTTTTAATGTTTTCGTTTTTCTAATGGGTTCATAATATATTTATGATAGTATTTGCTACCCTATTTTTTTTTTTTTTTTGCAAACAATGTCCCAGTTTGTAATTTTCACTTAGTTATAATTTGGGATTTTCATTTTATAAAATAAAATCAATTTTACACAGTGAAATACTTAAATACTTTTCTTTGGAAATTTTTACACTGGTTTTGTTATTAAAATAACCTTTACCAACTGGGGGCCAATTAGTCTTCATCTCTATGTTTTTTCCTGCAGTTTTATATGTGACATTAAACTCTTTAATCTAACGCAGAGTAATTGTGGTATATGGTCAAAATATGCTTTGTTTATTTCCATTTAGCAACACTTCCCCAATATGGATGAGGCTAACCCACCCCCATTGACCTCGATGACTGTACGACAAGTTGTTCTGCATGTTGACGTTTCAGAGCTCCTCTGTGCCAATCATCTGTCCACCGAGCAAAGAGCCAGACCACATTGTTTTTAATCCTTGAAGTCTGCATATGTGCTATCCAGTAGGAGAAGTTGCACCTCATAAAGAAACTGATTTCTACAAATGTATCCCCTGTTCCTTAGGGGAAACATTTTTCCAGTTGCATTTTAGGAAGAATGGACCCTGGATCTTTCTGAAGCCCTAACCATCACCGCAGATGGTCCTGTGGACTCATGCCCAGCAGCCTGCAGAGCACATGGAAGGTGCATGGGGCAGCTGACGTGGGCCTGTGTTCTAAAGGCGTGGTGATCTGAATGGAGAAACTCCAGTCCTGGACTGGGCCCCGTCCCAGGTCAGCACGGGACCCACTGTATCAGAGCAGCACCTTTGGGGTGCACACTGAGGACCACCCTGGGAGGTGGTACCAGGGAGGGAGGTGATGGGATGGATGGGAGCACAAAGGTGTGGTCACCATCGTATAAGGAGGATGGGGCCTTGCCCAGGGTTCCTTCTCTCAGCCCAGCAGTCTGAACTGAATACACAGTGGGACAAGAACACCTCATTTCCTCCTGACTTATGAACTATTTTCTTATAGTAAAACTTGGTCACTTATATTCTTAAGGAAAAAAGGTTTTAAAGGGGACAACTTAACAGGAAAAATAGTCATAAAATTGTCATCTTTCTGGTTTTACTAGAAAAGACCAAAGTAGGAACACATGCAGACACATGCAGGTTCTCACACGTATGCACCCCTGCACGCACACCTACCCCACGCATGGCATAAAGGATTTTCTCCTGGGAACAAACACGCTACAGCTGTCATTCCAGCCACCATGATGGGGGCCGTGGGGTATAGCTCTTATTCAGAGGGAAATAAGGGCTATAGATTTAGATTTTCACATTGTATTTGTTCCCTATGGCTGCTATAACAAAGTACCACAAACTAGGTGACTTAAAATTATTTTCTCAGTTTGAGAGGCTGTTATCAGTCTGATATTAAAGTATGGACAGGGCCACGCTCTCTCGGAAGGCCCTAAAGGAAGATCCCTCTTGGCCTCATCCTAGGTTGGTTGCCAGCAATCCTTGGCATTCCTTAGCTTGTAGACACATCACGCTAATGTCTGCCTATCTTCACGTGTCTTTCCTTGCACGCATGCCTTCACACTGTCTGCCTTCTGCGTCTCTTTGCCTCTTCCTACAAGGACTCCACTCACACTGGATTCAAGTCTACCCTAATGACCTCATCCTAACTGGATTACATCTGGGTTACACCTATTTCCAAATAAGGTCACAGTCACAGATACCAGGGGTTAGGTCTTCAACGTATCTTTTGGGGTGACAACATCCAACCCATAACACATATCCACCAACCTTGTTCACTAAAGTCATCGCATAAACCAGTAGCTCTGTGTCAACTCCATCCTTTTCCTCCAGGATTTCCATGACATTTGACCAGGGTGTGACACCTATGAGTAAAGCAAAAGTCATTAGAAACAGCAATCCAAAAACATTCCTTATGCAACTCACGTCATGGTGTACCCCAAGGCCTTATCACGCGGCAATGGCAGTGTCTTTCAGTCACCAAGCTTTACAGCATGACATCATCCTCAGGGTGGACTTGAATATGCTTCTAATTAAGAATATTCCATAGTAGGAAATGCTTTCTCACATCATCTTTGCCCTTTTAACAAGAGTACGGTACACTCTTCAATGTCATAATGTCTAATCCACTTGCTTGAAAAATTCCCTTTATATTAAAATATGTAATTTAAAAAACATCCATTCATGTGCAACTTTCTAGGCCAAATATTTGACTCAGAGTGGAAACCCCTCAAAAAGTATTCTCTGAACATCCATCAGCACACAAGGAAAGGGGACATAGAAGATACTATCATTATTCTAATGGTGACTCCACGAGATAACAGTGACACGCCTGCCTAGCAAACATCTCAAGATGTTTATCACCTCCATTCCATCAAGGCACAAATACTGTTTTAGCATCAGCTAGGTACAAGGTCTAGTGGACAGGTACCCTTGATAGGTTTATAATCTCACGGAGCAATTAGGCATAAGCACAAGAACAGACATCAGCAGAGAGCAAATGGCCGAGAAGCGGCAAAAGCATGTAGCTGGGCCTGTCACTCAGCGAGTGAGGTCTCTTGCAGGGGGGGTGATTGCAGAGGGCTTAGTGCAAGAGGTGGCTCCTAAGTGGGGTCTGCAGGTGAAGGCTCATGGGTGGTTATCCTCCAGCAGTGGGGAGGAAAATACTTCGTGTTCATGTTCAGGCCCACTAAGCCAAGGGCAAGGCCACAAATGGGACACAATCCCCTGACACGGTTTTCTGTGCCCGAGATGACTATCTACAGTGAAGTAAGCATTGCCTCACTCTCAGCTTGGCGGTTTAGAACATAAAACACTTCCCTGCTTTCACTATAAAGATCTCAAAGGAAATTTGCTTATTTTTGCTTGGTAAGTTTGGAAATAATCTAAATACAGTAGTTTCCCAATGCTTGTCTTTAGATGGGTTATATCAAAGATGATCCTGGTCTGGAGAACAAAAGTTCCCCAAAGACAGCAACGGTCTTGTTTCTCTGTTCTCTCAGCTCAGTGCCTGACACGTAGTACGTGCTCTGCTAAATGGTGAACAGACACCTCTTAGGAGATATGAAGTGGGTTAAGCTGGAGAAGTTTTAAAAGAACCAGGGAGCAGATGCACACAGTAAGAAAAGCAGAGAAGACAGGAGGATTAAGCACAGAATAGGCCCCTACTACAAGACATGACAGACACAGACATAGCTTGATGTAGAGATCTGTTGGCTTTTTCCCAACAAGCGAATGGAAAGCCTTTTCCTTTGGCTAAGTTGCCCAGACCAGTCAGAACTGGGTGATCTTCTATGACCCTTTCTAACTCTGAGCACAAAGGCATTCTCCTCCTCCTGCCGACTGTTGAATTATCTCCTTGCTCACATTTATCATTAAACTACTTTGAAGTCCACACCACAGCGTAACTGTTCTTCCATTTCCAGCAAAGTAACTATTTCAGCCCTCAAGATAGTCGATCACTGTGGTTGGTAGACACTGGGTCTCAGGGTCCAGGTGCAGTTTGAGAAGACTGAGGGTGTCTGATGTTTATAACAGGGGCAGCTTCCATCATCCACACTTGGCACTAAACCTTGGCACAAAACATGTGTTCTAGTGACTTACCCAGGTGTGGTTAAGAGGAAGACAGTGTAGGGAAGGAAGCACTGAAGCTAAGAATTTCCAGTGGTGCTAGCGGGCCCAGAACTGCTTCCTGGTTGCTTACTTTGAAGCCAAAGATGCCAAACAAGGCCTGGGGGAACACAGGCCAAGCGACAAATGCAGGCAGCCCCAAGAGAGGGAAGTAGCCAGGCAACATCCTCTCCCACGCTCGCACAGACACGTATGTGTGCACCATCTAATCCCTGATAATAAGAACATTCAAACATTGCCTTAATTTAATTGAAAAATGTATTCTTCAGCTGTGAATCCCTTATTACCATTTAAGGATTTTAAGCCTGGAAATGTGCATAAACTATTGGGATGAATGTTCACTCTCCTTTGATTGTTTTGGGCCAGAAAAATGGGAAATATTTAGAATAAAGGTGAAAAGGAAGGAACATTTGTTTCAACACAGATAGCCTTGGCAGGCCTCAGGCTAGACCTGTATATTAAGGCACGAGCACTTGGCAACTTTCCTGTCTGAATTCAGTGGTCCAGGCCCCTCTACCCGCATCATCACTGCCAGCTCCCTACAGAGAGAGAGAGAGAGAGAGAGAGAGTGTGTGTGTGTGTGTGTGTGTGTGTGTGTGTGTGTGTGTGTGCGTGTGTTAGAGGGAGGAGCTCCTGTAATGTATCATAAACCACAGGATCCTAGCCCTTCACATAAGAGAAAGAAACTGGGCCCAAAGCAATGGAATGGAGGGAGGCTCAGGCGACTCATCTGTAAGTGGGGTGACAGTGCCTACCTTACAGGATTACTGTGAGGGGTCACTGAGATCCAACACTTTGTCTTTTGTCCCTGGCACCACTGGAGCACATCAGAGGACAATACTTTACCTACTCATTATCATCTGTCTCTGCAATTCCACCAACCCCCCGACCCCAAACTCCGGAGTACAGGGTGTGAGAGCCCGTTTCTTCCCGATGTTTGCAAGCACATAGTTGACACCCAAATACTTGCCAAATAAATGAGTGATATATGAACAATACTTGGTGTTGTGTCCGCTACGTGATACACACCCAAGTATATCTATAGCTGTAATTATCATGGTGGCAGTAGGTGGCAGCACCCCCGCTCACTCACCACTGGGCCTTCTACACAGTCCTCTCTTTCCAGCAAATCACAGCGCCTCTCTCTCAATCCAGATAAATAAACACACACAGAATAAACTGCTCGATACTTTTCCCCTCTTCCTCTCCTCTTAGATCTGTGTCAAACCTAACGGAAAATAAGGTATTTAGCACAGTGCCTCAACACATGACTTGGTCTAACACTCAAACAGAAGCTCCTCACAGCAGGCTCTATGTCGTTCCACATGATGCATAAACACTCAGCGTGGATACTTCTACTATAAACAATGGTGGAAATAGAGCTTGGGTTCTGTCAACTTCTAATCTCCACCGCACTTCGTGCGTTCTTTATAGATAGATACATTCTTGAACAGAAGTCAAAGATGGGATTGCTTGAAAGGACGGCTGAATTTTTTTCCCTGTTAACACGTGTAATACACATGCTTAAGAATTATGTCATATCTCATCACTTTACATTCAAATGAAAAATGGAAATTCCTCAAAAGCTGCGCTGAACCAAATTAGTGGGACTCAAGATTTATGACAAATTTCAACATGAGTTACCCACTCTAGGCACTTGCCCCACCCTCTGCGGGACAGACAAACCTTTACAATCAGAGAAAAGGTCCTCCTGCCCAACAGCATGGAGATCTCTCAAATAGTTCCCAGTTGACCACTAGAGGGAAGATGTCAAGGAAAGGGAATCTCTGATACGGCGAAATGACAAAGCAGGGCTCTCTCAAGGGCTCCCATGGGCGCTATTGGCTTTCTCTCTTGCCTGTCTCCCAGGCGCCATCCCCCGGAAAGGGAAATGACTCGAAGATGCAAGCAAAAGAGAAGAACACCCAGCAGCCTGAGCAGACAGGTGCAGTACTGTGCCCTGCCTCAGAGACTAACTCAGACCTTATATTCCAGCCCCAAAGCCAAAGTGCAATTGCCTGGGTCAAATGGGGCACTTTCAATTTTCATTCATAAATATTGATTACTCCCCACAATGAACTTTGACCCCTTCTGCTTTTATCCCTGCTCTCTAACTGGCCCACTCTTGGCCACAGAGCAAACTGCCCACACGGCAGAATGAACCCTTCTGGTTAACCCATGTGCAGCATGCATGGTGTTTATAAAGCAAGCAGAGGAATTTGTTCTGGAACAGCTCTAGGTAGTAGTAGTGATTTTTGAGGACTGGTAGTTTATTTGTTGATTTTACTGCTGATTCCTTAAATCTGACAGTTTTCATCATCCAAAAGAATTCCTCTCTATTAAAAAAGACAACTGTCTATAATTTCACATGCCCATTCCCTCCCACCATGGAATGAGTGTAAAGCCAATCTGAGGAGTAAAATTTGTGGTTTATTTTATCAACTTGTGCACAAATGGACACGCTCGGTTCATCCTGAGTCACCTCTGGCACCTCTCTCTCGTCCAGTTGAGAGGGGACTGGAGAGCAGCTTCTCAAACCACTGGGTAGAAACACACCTGGAAGTCACGCTGCTCTCTGCAGAACACCATGACACATTTATGTGTTTAATTCCATCACAGGATTCAGGAACAATTTTACTAGCAGTAAAATAGGATGATGTTATATGTATGCATTTTAAGATCCCAGCCAAGACCACACATGTCCACGAAGAAACATGCTATTGAACCACACGTGATAAGCCATTTCTGAGTTTTTCCCATTAGTGCTATTCCTTTTTTTATTTTCCCCCAGCTGCTAGTGCTCAGTAGCAGACAGATAACAGCAGTGGCCAGAAGTTTAAGAAATTTTACAGGCAAAAACCATAAAGCTGAGAAAACAATTCATTAGCTGGTTTTTTTAAATTTTATTTTTAGTAATTGGGAAAAGATGACCAGCATACTGTCTTGGTGGAGAGACCCAGCATAGCAGAGAGCCTCTGGCTGGGGCTGTGGATGGAACCTTGGATGTGGGGCACTCCGCCATCTCCCCAAGAATGCTTCTTATGAAATGTGAAGTCCAAGGAAGGAAACTCTGAGCTCCCAAAGCCAAGGGAGAGCCCAGGTCATGAGCAGGTTGCCCCTCTAACCCGGCCCCCAAGGCAAGGGTCCCTGGGTTACCTAAAATTTAGGACAGGAAGACAAAGCGTCCATTAGCTGTCCTAAAGTAACCCCCGGAGCTGTGGGATGAAGTAGGAATCCTCCCAAGATGAATGAAAGGAGCCGTCTTACTATCTTTCACAACACACATCGTTGGCTTTAAACCTAATTAGCTGGCCTTGAAAATAGCTAAATCTGGTTTCTGAGCCCTTGGCAGTCCTTTTATTGAGGATTTTCAGTTGGCCCCATGATCTGCTCTTGGCCATAACTATCTTCCTATCTGCACCAGACGGCGGCAGCTGCAGCAGACGGAAACCTGCCTCGGTCTGGGGTCCACCTTCCAGACTCGCAGCCTGCCCGTGCCCCGGGGTTCGTGTCCCTCACACGCCTCCACAAAGAGGCCTGGAATTGTCTCTTGGCCTGATTGGTGGTGACACATGCCCGTGTGTTCATGGGACAGGTATGGGAGCCCCAGTGTATGGTCCCGGATCCTTTCATTAACTTGTATTCAAAACTTGCAAAGTAACAACAGTAAGCTACTTTCTTTCACATTTAGAGTCAGCCCTGGAAGGAGGGGCTCTGCATAATTCTAAGTCAGAGACAAATGGTTTGAATCTAAGTGCTACCTAGGCCCCTTGTTTCTTTCTGACAGTGATAGCTGACTTGTACATCAATGTACGTGTACACACACACCCCTGTAAGGAAATATACCAACATGTTCACAGTTATTATCTTTGTTCAGACTAGAGGTCATTTTTTATTGTTTTCTTTGCAATGGTTCTTCTGAATTTTCTATAGTAGTGCTATATTGTTATAATCATAAAATCAAAAAATATTATCAAGTTTTTGTTTGAGTCTTTGTGGGAATAATGATACTAATTGAGTTCTATTGGGGAGGAATATAAACAAAAGACAAAAAAGAAAAAAAAACCTAGTATTTTAGCTTCAGGCCTCTTAATATCACAGGGGCTGCAGCATGTCACCCTAACCCAGACCCAAAGTCCATTCTTCACCACATGTTCCTGGCATGCCCGCCTGCTCTGGGCCGGCTGGTGCTGGGACACCAAGCTGAGACACAGAGACCCGGCCTCGAGCTGAGGGCAGCCTCATGGAGAAACAGGTAAGGAGGGGTGGTGCAGACCAGGTGGAAGATGGGGGTGGCAGGTGAACAGGGGCTGGATGGTGAAGGGTCTCGTACGAGGAAGGGTTTGGACTTTACCCTGTAGGCACTGGGAAGCCAGTGCAGGTTTTATTACAGAATGATGTAACTGAGTTTGTGTGTTAACATAATCTTCCAATAGCACTTTGGAGTGGCAAGGGACATGGGTGAGGGACAGTGAGAGTCCCAAGTAAGGCAGGGCATGGGATGCAGGGAAGGAAGGGAGAAGGTCCAAGGCACATCTAGGGGTCAGAAGCAATGAAGCCTCATAGAAGTGAGGGGAGGAAGGAGGCAAGGAGAGCAGAGGAGGGAGCTGATCCTTTGTGGTTTCATGGCGGGGTCTGGCTAGAGGATAAAGACACACTCAGTGTCTGTCCTCTCCTGGGCAAGCCCATGAGTGTCCTCTCCAAACAAGTCCTTCATTGTCAAACTGCGTTCTGGCCCTGAGCTTTGTATACTCACCATCCTAAAAAGTACATTTCTTGCACTGGGAAGCCCATACATAGGGAATTCTATTAATTCTTAACTGTTTCAAACACGTAAAATGTGGAAACCTCCCTATGTTAGACATTTTCACTTTGATGACATAATGCAGCAGGGACTACTCACCTCTTTTTGTGTCGACGGCAGAGACAGCCTGAATGAGAAGAGGGGCGTTGGACTCCGAGTACTCCACAAACACGAGCAGCAGCTTCAGGGCTGTCTTCACCACCAGGCGGAACTGGGCAGGAGAGATGACACCATCACGTGACTGCAGACATGGCCCTGTGCACCCGAGGGCACCGTCCCGGTAGCTGGCACCCAGCGCTTACCTCGGCCTGGGTGCTCTTCTCAGCGATTACACAGATTCCTTCATTAGATCCTAATTCCTTATTAGATGCCTCGGAAGGCAAATATTAGTATTATCCCCATTGTGCAGATCAGGAAATTGAGGCAGGAAGTACCCCCGCCCATAATCACAAAGCTAAAAAGAAATGGGACCAGACTTCGTGGCTCCAGAGCCCACACCTGGCAGGCCCTCAACACACGAGGCAGTGTTTGCCAAGTCAGTCACTTCATTTTATCCCAACTCCAGGATTATGAGGTGGACACACACGATTCTTATCGTTCTGCTGAGGAAGCAGGTACTACAGGTTAAATAACTTGTCCACGGTCACAACAGCTGGCGTGGGCAGGCAGGAACCTGAATCACGTCCCCCATCCTTAAAACCAAGCAGAGAAGGCCGCCCGGGGCCTTAGAACTGCACTCCCTGGGCCCGAGGCTCGGCCGTTGCGAGAGCCTCACACAGCCCTGAGCCTCCCCTCACGCAGGGAGAGCCCTCCCTTGCCACCCGCCCTCGGGGAGGTCACAGGTTACCCACCAGGGAAAACCCCAAACCTCCCAACAGAAGTGGCCTCAAGTTCCTGACTCCAGCTCGGCCAGCCCCAGGGGCTGAAGCACTTTGAGGGTCCCCAGGTCAGCTCCCACTTCCCCCTCAAACTGCGCCCCCCAATCTCCCTTCCCTTGGCCCTGCCTCCTTCCAAAAACCTCCTCCTCAAGGAGCTCACACCAACTGCCTCCTGGACATAGGCTCAAACTGGGCATCTAAGAACCAACAAGCCTGCCCCGGGCTGTAAGTTGCACCCAGGCTGTTTGCTCGTCAGTGCCCCATGCCCCTGTGGGCAGTGAGCTTTTTCAAGGGGAGAGGGGCTCATTTGCTTTGTGTCTGCAGGGCCTGGAGCTGCACTTGGCCATGTCTGCTCACTGAATGCGTCAGCCAGTGGCCGGGTCCTGCAGTCCAGGAGCCCTCGCCGCCCCCCACCCCCAAAGCCTCCATCACAGGTTGTGGAGAATCGGCTTCTGCTTCATTTGCTCTGTAGCCTGAGGAAAACCCAGTGCCTCCTGGACACATCTGCTCCCATCAAAGCATTAGGGACACGGGTAGGTAGACTCTACAGGGAACTTGTGGGGAGCCCAAGTAGAGGACCATGTTGTGCGATCGACAGGGAACAGCTCAACGACACCACCCACCCCAAGTCATTTCTCCAAAATCACACAGTACCTTGCCTGCCCTTCCCCCCTGCTGTCGTCCTAACCTAGCACAACTCCTGGCTTTTCCTTGACTCTGCACCTCTCCCTAGCAGTCCCCAGTGCTCAGCTACCCTTTACAGGAACTTCTCCAAGGAGCTGTTACAGCCCCCGCTCCACTCCCTGACCCCCCAACTGAATCCTCACCCCAACCTGATATGACATTCTCACCACCAGGTTGCTCTTGTCAGGGTCGCCCATGGCCTCTCTACTGTCTAACCCAACAGCTACTTCTTGGTGCCCATTTGAGCTCAACTCTCAGCAGCACGTGACACAATTAATCTCCCTCCAGAAACAACTCCCTCTCTGTCTCTGCAACCGCTTGCACTCTGACCTGAGCAGCTGCTCCTCCAACAGCTCCCTCTGGGGTGCTCAGGTTCTAGGCGTGGAAAGGCCTCAGAGTTCACTCCTGCACTCTCTTCCTTCCCCTGTCCATGCACTCTCTCTAGGTGAGATCATCCAGTCCCTTGGTTTTAAAGTCCATCTAAGATTGGATGCTAAATGTTGCTCTTAGGCCTGACCAAACACATGACATCTGCACTCAGATGCTAACAGGTGCCTCAAATTTATCGTGGCCAAAAGAGAAATCTTGATCTTCATTCATGCTCCCTCCATAGCCCCCACCTTGGTACAAGGCCCCGCCACCCTCACCTCCCCTGGGCACTGAGCGGGGGTCTACACCACTCACCACAGCCCCACAGCAAATCCATCCACCAGTGCTGTCAGAGCTCCCTTCAAGATCTATCCCAAACCTGTCCACCTCCTCTCTGCCCACCCTGGACCACCATGACAGGCTCCTAAGGGAAGTCCATTCTCTAAACTACAGCCAGAGTGACCGCTGTCCCCTCCTGCTCTCAGCCTCCCAATCACTGCCACCGCACGGGTGCAGTTGCCCTGCAGGCTTTGTGCTCCAGCTCTGCCGAGCCCCCCGACTCCCTCTCTTCAGTCTCTGTCCCTCCTGCCCAGTTTGCTTCAAACACCAACTCCTTAGTTGTGTGAGTGTGTTTGTCACATATGGAAGCTTGGTCACCGTTCGGGGCATCCTCATTAGCTACATCCTCTGCCTGGAGCCCACCCCAAACTAGTCACCACAGGCCTGGCCTTTTCTCATCCTCCAAGTCTGAAAATCCCCCTGCTGGAAAATGCCTTCCTGACTACTTTATGCACAGGAGCCCCGCCCCCTTGGTCACTATCACATCACTGGTTTATCTTCTTCACATCCTTTATCGTGACCTGAAATTGCACAGACACTTGTTCACCTGCTATTCCTCTGCTGACCCTACGAACTTAGGTGTCCTGTTGGCAGAGATGTTGGTTTAACCCAGACAGAGCTGCTCAGTCAGTACTTCAGTACTGCAAGTGACAGGCAGGCAGGCCAGCGCTGAGGCTCAGCCTTCAAATCATGCCCCTGCTTTGTGTGGAGCGAGTGGCCTCAGGCCCCAGCCTCCACCTCCCGCCCCCATCACAGCCCGCAGCCAGGCCAGGGCCCTCCACAATCACACCGAGGACAAGCAGCACCCTGGGCTTCCATTCTCATGGTCATGTCCTTTCCGCACAGGGAGCCGAGCCCTTCTGAGGGCTTTGAACTCTTCAGATGGTTTCTACCTTCATAACTTGAGTCCCACAGCCGTTCCTCTGCTTCCTGACTAGAAACAGACTGAGTTTCCAGAATATTTTTCTCCACAATTACAAGGCTGGGGGTAGAAGGGGAAGGTATGGCACAATGAATTGTGCTTTGTGTGTTTAGAGCTGAAGATATTTCTTCAAGTAAATAAAAAGACCCAGCAAGTTCAGGCTTGGTGACTTCCTTAGTGGGTGGACTATTATTATGTGGTTTAAGCCTCTAAATGCCTTCCTGGGAAAGAACCTGGCTGCTGCCCAACCCGCTCCCCCATTAGCTGGTCTCAGCAGGGCCCCCCGTGCCCACCTCTGAGAGGTTCCTCCAGAGCATCTCTGCGGCCACCAGGCCTTGACCGACACGGTGCCAGGCACTCAGAATCCCTAAGCCGCTCTCCCACACGAGGCTGTCTAATTAAGAGACCACTGTTTTCTAGCAAAGTCTTCTATTTCTATTAGTTTCAACACGCCTATTCATGTTTTCCTCTCCTCTGTTGTAAAGGCTCTCTTTGGAGCTCTTTTGGCACTGTAATTTGGTTTTTTTAAAAATCCTCAAACTCTTCTGATTCATGATTTTAGGATTCTATGAATTTGGCTCCTACTGAGTCTAGGTTTATGTGTGTGTACTTTTGGAAGCTTTACTATGTAAATTAATAACAGATAGTTAAACTACTTAAGAAAAAAGTACCTTAGAACATTAATTTTGTGGAAATACATGGTACTAATTGCAAGCGTGTCCTAACTAATAATCATCATCAAAATATGTCCGGCAGGATCCTCCTCCGAAGTACCTTATTACTGTTACTGCATAGACTTGAAAGTAATGAAGGTGCATTCCTTTCAAAAGAATTCTACAGCGAACTCTCATTTATCCAGAAGTCACGTACCCTGATGCCCTCAAAACGCTCCAAAGCTTGGAACAGCCACAGTGGAGACCACACACCCATTCTCCCAAGTCCAAACATGCTGCTCGCTCCTCCTAAAGCTCTTAAAAATCTACCCTCATGCCCCTCGCGCTTATCTTGCACCCATTTTAATTGGAGTGGATATCAAGATTCCCAGCACACACCAGCTGAGAAGAGGCAAACCAGCAAGGACAGTGAGGGAAGAGGAGAGGCAGGCCCATGGTGGCAGCAAGGGCAGGCGTCACAGATGAGGAGGGTGGGAACCGGCTGCACAGCTGCTGGAACACACACCCCTGTGTGGCCCAGACACATCAGAAAGCATCACTCCAGTCTGAACTGTCTGACTTTCAGCTCCGCCTGGCAGTCCTTTATGCTGAAAAGAAGGTTTTTCACCATAATGACTTACAGGCTAGGGCACCTGCCCATCTGTCTAGCAACAAGAGAATTCAATCTGGTGCTGTGGGGAAGACAGGGCAGTCAGGACGTAGTTAAACAGTCACACAGGGCAGCAAGGAGTCAGCGCCAGCATCAGTGGCTCCGAGACAAACGGGGGTGACGGGAGGGGCAGGTTCCCCATCTCTGGAGGCTCTGCTCGTACCAACTGAGGCTTTCGTAGAAGGAATTCAGAACCCTGAGGGGGTGGGACTGCTGAGCCCATTTAGGGTCCCTCCCTATCCAAGATTCTCTGCTTCTGCATTTAATGTCTTGAGCACCTTCTGGATACCCAGCGAGGTTCTGTGAAGGACTAACGAAGCCAGAGCCACACCTGCAAGGAAGGAGCACCTGGGCCACCACCACGCTGCATGGGTGGAAAGCGTTACCCACGCTAGAGGCCCTCAGAGCCAGGTGGTTGAGGGCAATGCAAACAGAAGGCAGTCCCAGAGGACAGCTCCTGCAGTGTGGATGAACGCCAGGAAGGCTCGGGGCTGGATCCAGCCAGCCCTTCTCAGCCTGTGGATCAGAAGAGAGGAGCAATGGCCTTTGGGTTCCTGTTCACACAAATAACCTTACTTCCTTCTGGCTGGAGGAAACACACCAGGCTCTAAATTCAGCCTTTGGGCTTTATGTTACCTACGTTTTCTTTAATTATAGTCTAGGGAATGCTGGTATTCCATTTAAACTGTTATAATAAAGCTCGTGCTTTATATTGTTCTAAAATATACAGCTAAATCACAACGTAACAGAAATCTGAGATCATCCTTTTGTACTAGGGGAGTGCCAAGGGCAGGGACATATTTTGGGGGTGATTGTGCTGAGCTTTACTTTGTGTTGCAGCTAGCATTTTGCACTCTCGGTTCCTGATCAGCACAGAATAAAGGCCGTGAGCCTTCAGAGGACCAGAGATGCCTGTTGATCCAGGGAAGTCACATTCATCCAGGCAAGCCTTAGTCTAGGGACCAAGCATCCATTTTCCGTAAGTAACTCAGGGCTCAATGTCAGCACCAGGCCAGGGAGGCTGGGCTGGAGGGGAGGGAGCAGGCTGGTGTCCACACAGTGCTTTGCTATTGTTTTATCTTCCAGGTCGACTTACAAGAAGGGTATGGAGTCAGCCTGTACCGAATCCAGATATCTCAGTCTTAGATAAAATGTAATCACCATATGTATGCAAGAGAAATAAAAGACAGTTTCTCAATACTTTTAAACTTAAAACCAAACTGGAACTCCCTCCTCATTTTATTGTACTTAGAGAAACACAAGAACTGTACTTAGCAGGTCAAATATGCTGCTCATTAAACAGAAATAAAAGTATTCCAGAAAATCTTCAAATTCCTAATTCCTCTTCTAAAAATGCAACCACCGTAAAAAGAAAACAACTTCCAAACCTCAGGATTTAAATTACAAAGGGGGTTAGAAAACAATGCTTCATTTTTGTTTCGTTTTCCACTAAAACAGCATAAATATATGTTATATAACTGGATGCTAGTTATTAAAACCAAGTTAGAAATCAGTAAAATAACCTGATCTACAAAGCTTTGCCACATTGCTTACAAGCTAACCAGCACTTTAGAATATACTGGGTATTGTTTAAAAAAAAAAAAAAGATTTCAAGTGACTTAAGGTACATGTCTCTGGAAATCCTTATTTAAACATTTTATTCCAATGCCTTATAATAAAGCTCAGAATTTCTGAGCAAGCAGCTCTGAGTAGACCCTAAAGCCCTTGTAACTGGTTATCAAAC
This sequence comes from Lemur catta, assembly GCF_020740605.2. NCBI lineage: Eukaryota > Metazoa > Chordata > Mammalia > Primates > Lemuridae > Lemur > Lemur catta. The sequence goes on along the minus strand of NC_059143.1, from coordinate 26,689,409 downwards.
AATCCAATAGTCATCTAAGATTGCAAATTTTTACCCTCCCAACCTCTAATAGGTTGTCTGCAACATGAGGTGGGTCTTATCTGAAATAGAGCACAGGCCCAAACAAATTACCTAAATATGGAAATCTTGGCCTTGGCTCGCAGGTGTCCAAAAGGGAGGAGTGTGGAGATGAGGGTTGGCACATCTGCCAGGATAGGAAGTCACCTGCACCAAACCCATGTGCTCTGCCTCAGGGCCTGCTGGCCAACCTGCTTATGGCCCAATGCCATTTGCAGAAAAGAAACCAACTTTGTGATCAATGTAGTAGCCAAGTGTGAGACTGGGAAACCCTTCAGATTTTACTAGTGACCGGGAAATCTTATAGAATATAAAATATGGCAGAGTATCCAAAATAATGAAGATAAATTAAATAATGCTACAAGTTAACATTTTCTTCTACCGAGATACAATTCCAGGGCTTAGCTGGAGGTTTCTTTAAAGATCGATAAATAAAAGTGGATAAGGGCCCCATCTTTGCAATTGTGATGGTATGAACATCTGAGTGTAGATGGCTTTTTTAGACAATGTCTTTTTTTCCAGAAAATATCTACTTTACTAACTTTCCTTTAGGATATGCAAGGTAATTATGATATTCAAGGCATTAGTTATCAATATTAATTAAATGTAACGTGAACGCACTCTCTTATTGTTAACTAAAGAATATCAAAATCCCTACACTAAAATATGGTCTTAAAGAGCACCTTCATAGTATTTGCAGAATAAATACATGACTTAGGGAAACCAACAAGGTTGGGTACTTTTCCAGTTAGCGGCCTCCCCATTTTCATATACAAAAACTCACACTCTAGGAGGCTATGTAATTGTCAGACAGCTAACTTCTGGAAGAAGTCAAAGGAAAACACAGCCCAATCTGATTCTTTCTACTATAACATGGAGACTCCTTTCTTTCCCAATGGTGCAAAAACTTACGCCTTGGGGAATGTGACAAATATCACTTTCCAAGTAATAGTCAAGCTTAAAGAACTTTCTTAAGTAAACAATCATCAGCCCTGGAACCGTGACAGTGGACAGCAGCTAAACCTCAGGTCTTGGGAATGTGCTGTTAGAAGAGTGTGGCCGGCTCCCATCTCCTTGGAGTGGGTGGACAGGTGCTGGTGAGCAGAGAGAGGCAGAACCTGAGGGGACGGGTTTATCAATGCTGGCCAAGGGGATCTAGCACCTGCAGGGCAACTCCTGGGCTGGTTCCCCGAAGCCTGTGCTTCTTGCACTCCTCCCTGCCCATCCGACTCTCCCAGGAGAAGGTAGAACATCTCCCTCGGAGGAACAGCATGTTGGCTACTTTGGGGTTCTTGCATCACCCTAAATGTTCTTCCAGATTAGAACCACGTATCCTGCCCTCTTCAACTGCTGGGACCCAGCTGGCTGCCCTTGGCCATGTGGGTAGGAGAGTCAAACTCCCATCCCTACCCTCTGTTGCCTGTGTTCACAGGGATACTGTCTCTGCAGATTCGAAGCTGCCACTCTGGTTTATATCCACAAGCCTCCTGAGAGTTCAGGAACCACAGATCAGCTCCCTGAAGCCAATCATCTGAGTGAGTGGAAGAAAATGCTATTCTGGCCCTGTGGCTGGAGACCCATCCTGGACAGTGGGGGCTCCTCAGCCCCCGGGGCCCCTTTGAGACCTTGCATGAACCTCTGCTCTCTCACGCTGACATCCTCCTGAAACAACAACTAGTAACACTTGCTTTTCCCCTTTTTCTCCCATGGAGATTATCCTCACAAGGGAGCATCTAAGAAGTAAAATAAGTCAGAATTAGCGTTCCAGGTATGCATAACCAAGTGGCCGGCAGAAGAGCACAGCCCTAAAGAGGAAGCTGGTGCTTTGGATCCACAATGTCTCTAACACAAATGTTACATGACCAGGCCATTAAGACCCAGGGGATTTTAGAAATCTCATCTAATGAAATGCGATAAACATGCAAAAAAATTCAAACACAACCTCATTCATTAAATGTTTTCATGACATTAGAAACAAAGCTCCTTAAATATAGCATAGAGCCAGAAACTGGATTAGTTAACAATACGAGAAAAGACAAATGAATTATAGTACATTCATATGACTATTAGGTAGCCATTATATATTAGGATTTTAAAATAGTGTAATACAGGAAAATGCTTGTATTTAGAGTTAACTATATAAGAAAATTTCAAAGAAAAATCACAAGGAAGGGTACTAAAAATTAAAAATCTTTATGTGGCAGCATTTCCAGGTAGTTTTTATTCTACTTTTTTTATATTTCTAAAGTTTTATACAAAGAGAATATATTTCTCTTGTAATCATAACTTTAGTAAAAGTTTTAAAAGGTTCTTTAATGTCAATATTTCCAAATTACACCAGTAAACTTTAGCTATGTTTTTTCTTCCACCTGTTATCATAACTGCATTATGAAAATTAGTCTGAATCCAATTTATATTAATTAAATATGTTTTAATTCCAGTAATTTGGAAGTAATAACACAAAATCGAACACCTAGGCTGGGTTTAAGACAACATTGCAACTGAAGGAACTGAATAATGTTCTAGTAACTTCCTTTGGCTGGACCATGTAGAATTTACTGGCTGAGCAGATCTCATGGTAGTGTAATACATTTACAGTGTTTTTTATAATATTAGAAATTGGACTTCTGGCTTCTGCTTAGACAGCTGCAAAGAGTACGCTCCTAGTCAGGGACAGTGATTGTGCCTGTAGTCCCAGCTACTTGGGATGCTGAGGAGGGAGCGTCACTCGAGCCCAGGAGTTCCAAGATCAGCCTGGGCAACATAACAAGACCCAGTCTCTCTTTTTTTTTTTTTGAGGTGTTTTTTGTTGTTGTTCATACATTTTTTTTATTTCAGCATATTATGGGGGTACAAATGTTTAGGTTACATAGATTGCCCTTGCCCCACCTGAGTCAGAGCTTCAAGCATGTCCATCCCCATTAGGAGTGTATATACACCCATTCCCTCCACCCCCCTCCCATCTGCCCGACACCTGATGAATGTCATTACTATATGTGCACTTAAGTGTTGATTGGTTAATATTAATTTGATGGTGAGTACATGTGGTGGTTGTTTTTCCATTCTTGGGATACTTCACTTAGTAGAATGGGCTCCAGCTCTATCCAGGATAATACAAGAGGTGCTAGATCACCATTGTTTTTTGTGGGCAGAAATCCATGGTATACATATACCACATTTTATTCATCCACTCATGTATTGATGAACACTTGGGTTGTTTCCACATCTTTGCAATTGTGAATTGTGCTGCTATAAACATTCAAGTGCAGATGTCTTTTTTATAGAATGTCTTTTGTTCTTTTGGGTAGATGCCCAGTAATGGGATTGCTGGATCAAACGGTAGTTCTACTTGTAGCTCTTCGAGGTATCTCCATATTGCTTTCCACAGAGGTTATACTAGTTTGCAGGAAGACCCAGTCTCAATCAATCAATGAATAAATAAAAGAATATCTCTCCTAACCTAATAAGAAAGAGCCAAATAATCATTAATATCATAACTTTTCTTGAGCCCATCATACAGCTGGGGTTGCAGGGCAACCAAGTATCCTGAAATCTAAGGAGGAAGAACCTTCCATCCACCCAGAAATGGTAGGATGCCAGCCACGGCCCACCTGAGGCAAAGGAGGGGAGGAAGATGGAGCACCATACAAAGCAGTAAGAAAAACTCTAGTAACATTTTTAACAAATTGTTAAGGGCTGAGTGTGGGCTACCACGAGAGCATGAACCTCCAGGAACTGCAGACACTGCGGGATCTGCTCACCACAGACGTCCATGGCACTCACAAGGAAGCAGAGGGTGGCGATGGGACCTAAGATGCTGTCCCCATGCTGCAGGCCTGGGAGTCAACCGTCACATAACAGGAACAACAGCAATGACCCCAAAGGGGCAGCCACCACTGTGGAAAGGCAGGAAACCACAGCCAGAGCCACCTCCTCATTGAGACAAAAGCCTTGAGTCACAAGGCAGCAAGGTGGCAGAGGAGAAAGGAAAAGAATAAAACCACTCCTGGGGCAGGGGCAGGAAACCATTCCGGGAGTCTCCTACTGCCCAGTGTTCTACATATTCTTCACTATTAATTATTATTATCCCCACTTTGTAGATTACTGTCTCCATTTTATAGATGAAAGATTAATCCATCCCAAAGTATCACACAGGTGTGTCCGACCCGAGGCTCCAGCACTTGCCGCCAGATGCAGGTGTCTGGGTCTCAGGAAAGCCTTGAGAGCCCAGTGAGGAACATGGCTGGAAGGTCAGAGAGCTCCACAGCCTCCCACTAACCACATAGTGGCCTGAAAACACCCTGGCTGATCAGCGTCAGCCTGCAGGCTGTATGGATTTGCACTTTCCTTATCTCTGTCCCACCTGGCGTTTTGGTCAATGACACAGAAGCTTTGCTTGTTAAATTTATGCTAAATAAAACTTAGCACTCACAGTTAATGTGATGAAGGGTCAAAACAAAACTCACCAGTATTTTGAGGCTGGAATTCTGGCCTACAATCAATGGGGAAAGATGCAGAGCTGCATTTAGGTGTGAAACAGTCAATTACAGATACGCAGAATGGAAGAAACTGGTGGATAAGGATGTGTGGAAAAAACCTGGAAGGGGTGGATCACCAATTTGCACCCAGGGCTACCACTTAAGATGCAACGACTCAGAGGTGGGATTTGTGCAAGAATAATGTCATCTCCCAGGAAGCCATCATATTAATATTCTTTGTACAGGATAGATAGCAAAGTTAGCAACCAGTAGGATGTAGAATTAGAAGTTATGTCCCCAAGGACTATCTGCAGTAGCCATTAAGTGTAGCTTTACATGGTAACTGCCTTTAAATAGTCAAAGAGCTTCCACAGGGAAGTCAGTGTGTTGCTCAAGAGAGCACTGCACAAGCAATTTGGTTAATGGCAGGCCATGGCGGGTCCAAAAAAGGAAGACTTTCGGCCAACTCCAGTATCCAACAGTGGCTGGGCCTCCTGAGGAAACAATACTCCCTTCTGCCTCTAGAAGTATCAGGAATGTGACCAATGGTATCAGGAACTTCTTTATCACCTTGCAATCTCCACAAAGCTAGAATTCTACCATTGCATATTATGTAACCCCAAAATCTCTTCAGATCAAATCCACATGTCGTCATCTGAGTGGATCACACAACAGCTGAATGTGAGTGACTCCCAGACTGGAGGGCTCACTCATCCCCTCTCGTCCTCAATCAGCCAGCATCTCCTGGGGCACACAGAGCACCAGGCTCCGCGGAGCACAGCTCTCCTTGGGAACATCTCCTTCATTTCAAAACCCGTGTGTCCGAAGCTTTCTTGCCCATGGACACCAATTCCAACTCTTCTACTCCTGCCAGAGGCACTGCCATATTGCTAGATGCCCAGAGTCAAACTGTGGCTGTACTTAATTCCTGCCTTTATTTTTCTAGCGCCAAAAACTCAGTCCAAGAAAGCTACTCCTCAAAATGTCTCCACATTTCCATTATTCTGTTTCCACTGCAACTTCTAACCAGGACTCATCATCTCACAGCTGGATACTATGTTATCCACCCCTACCCCAGCTTCCCCATACCTGTCTATCTCTCCCTCTTCCACCATGCCTGTTTCCATAGTCTACACATTACTTCTCTTCATCTTACTGTCCTGATGAGAAACTTTCAGAGATGTCCCCAGAGTGTGAGCATGAGAGAAAGGGGGGCCGTGGCCAGGGCTCCCCCAGCCCAGGGTCAGTAGCTGGGGCTACGTAGGAGCAGGGACGCATGTCACCCTCACATAGTATAAAGGAAGTCTAGAGATCTGTGATCAGCAACCCGCAGAACAGCTGGAAGGATTAGATTCAATGGGGCTGACAGAAAAACAGAGCAGAGCAACACAGGCAGCAATGCAGAGGGGACACCCCCACCACAGCCCTGAAGCACCCCTGGAGATCCCGCAAGGACATCAGGGTCTGCCAGTCCCAGGGCCCTGGGCCACCCCATGGGCCAGATGGGGATCCAGACAGACACAGACAGACTTTCTGTGTTAGGGTGACAAAAGGCCATGCTGTACAAACTGTATCATCTTATCCCAATTAATTAGAATTCCAGATGTACGAAGAGAAAAATTCCACTCCCTGCAATAAGTCATGGGGCGGGCATCTGCCTCTTACCTCTGACTGGGGAGTTTAAAGATGGGCTCTTGTAAATAGAAAGAAACACTTTATTGAAAACACTTTTTTTTCTTTCTTTCTTTTAAAAAGTCATTATTTGGCTGCAAATGCATCATTTTCCTCTGGCTAGGAGTCTCAAATATCTGCAAATATGCATTGCATAATGACCCTCTGGCAGGCTACAAAATCACATCTTGCTGCCTTTCATGGAAGAAAAATGAAGAATTATGAAAACAGAATGACAAGATTTCTCTAACCCAGTATTTCCTTTATCAGCTCTGTGCCTGTTTAAGGCAAAGACAGTGGGATGTCAAGGTAAAACTTTTAAGGGAAATCTGCTCGTTTTGTCAAAAGAAAATGTTAGGACCCCTGGCTTTCCTGATTTCTTAATTTGAACCTGGAAAACCTATTGTGGCTATACTGACCAACCTGCATGTTTAAGGAGGGGACTGAGGCTTCATTCTCAAAACCTAAGGGTCTTACATTGGTGCGTCCACCGTTCTTCTAGATTCCTCCCTATCCAGATGAGGGGTGACGGAGGAGTGTCAGCAGATACTGTACGTGTTTTGTAAATAAGATGTGATCTCATTAGAACTATGGAGACTGGAAATAAACTTGGCAGCTACTGGTTTTGTTGACCTTCAGGGACAACCCTGGAACTGAGCACACCCTGCGGGGTGGCCGGAGACCTTCATCTGACATCACGGTTAGTGGGACAGGCTGTGCTGTCACCAGAGTTCTCCTTTCTAATAACGCTGTGAACTCCAAGGCGCAGGCTGCCTCTTGGCTCTATTTTCGTGTCCTCGTCGTGACCGGCACAGTGATGAACACAGGAGCCAGAGACTATTAGGGACCTTCCTTTCGGAAAATGAAAGATGGAGACAGAATTCCACGCTGATCCAGTCCTGATGACCCAAGTGTCTGGGGAGGAGGCCAAGGCACCAGCTCAGCCAGGCCCTGGAGAACCGTGGGGTGAGCACCCCCCGTATGCCCCACACAGGGAGGGGAGGCTGGGAAAGCCCAACTCCTACAAACTCATTTTGAAGCCGTTCATTTTATAATTTTTCTGTTATTTAGAAATGTAGTAAGGCTGTTCCCTGTGTGTTCCTCCTCAGTTGTTTATTTTCCTCAAGGAAGGATTCCAAAGAAAAATCAACATGATACCACTGCAACAGCAGAGGCTCTGAGCCACGAGACGTGTCTCTGTCATCCTGGTTTTCTCTTTTTCTTTTCCTCTCCTGTGGTCTCTTCCTGTCACTTTTTCCATCTCTCCCTCTTCTCTTCTTTGTGCCTTTCCTCTCTGTCTTTGTTTGTGCTGCTATAACAAAATGCCTGAGACTGAGAGATTTACACAGAGCAGACATTTCTTTCTCACAGTTCTGGAGGCTGGCAGGTCCCCTGACCCTCCGCTTCTAAGATGCCGCGTGTTGCCACATCCTCCGGAAAGGAGGAATGCTGTGTCCTGTCCTCACACGGTAGAGGGGCAGAAGACGGTGAACCCACTCCTCCCATGAGCCCTCTTGATCATGGCCTTAATCTATTAATGAGGACGGAGCCTTCATGGCCTAAACGCCTCCCAACAACTCTGCGCTGGGGATTAAGTTTCCAACAGGTGAATTTAGGGGGACCATAGCTTTCTCCAAACCTTCCCTCCGCTCACACTGATTCTCCTCCCTGCTCCCACCCCACCTTCCCTAATCTCACCCTCACTACTCTGTATTTCCCTTTCTGGTGACGAGCGAACAGATTGTCACTTTTCCTCTAGTAAGCATCCTAGATTTTATTTCTTTTTTTGAAATAGGGCTTGCTGATGGCGTTTTGTCATGGCCATAATAAAACTATAAAGGTATCTTAATTTAGCTGTAACGCATTTAATATAAAAGGTCAGTCTTTATTGCAGAATCTCCTCCCATCTCCCTAGCTTTTAGGGTCCTCAAGACCATTCAGAGAGCCGTGGGGAGGGAGCAGCTTCCAGATGAACATGAAAGTTAGCGAAGGCTCCTTGCAGGAGCAAGGAAAAAAAGAGAACACACTGAAACAGGATGTGAGATATAAATCTTCCCCCTTCTGGCTCAATCAACCCAGTAGGCCCAGCATTCCACTCAGCTTCTAAGGTCACCTACATCAGTTTCAAAATAAAGTCACTTCCATTTTCCATAGAAAACAAAGCCAAAAATAATAACAATTTGGGAAAAAAAAAAAAAAAGATTTTCAACCTCCTGGGGGAAACCGTTGCTATTTTCTAAATATGAAATAGGGAAAAAATTCTGTCGTCAGTACTACTGGGAAAAGGAAAACTGAGAGAAAGATGTAAGGGTCACGCATGGACCTGGAACCCCCACAGGTATTTACAGGCCAGGGCCAGGAGCAGAGAGAAGGCCCTCCCACCCGCACAAGGGCACCGTCACCAGGATTCTGGCAAGTCTGAAAGGAAGATAAAGCCTAAAGCAAGAACTGTGCTCTTCCCAAAGTCAAATCAGGGCTGAGTGCTCCTGAAGGACTGTCCCTGGGAAGTAGGTAACACGAGACGCAAGGCCAGGAGACGGGCTCCCCAGCAGAGCACAGCACTGGTGCACACCAGGCTGGATAGGCTGGCCCGAGTTGGGGTGGGCAGTGAACACAGGGATGAGGACAGTCTGGGCTGATCACACGCTCTGCAGGGACCCCGGAAAGCTATGTTGAGTCTGTGAGCTGTTTAAGTTCAAATTCCAAGACCCTCAAAGATCCTCCTTGCCTGTGTTGCCCACTACAGCCACTCTGATCTCTTCCAAGACGCCCCACCCCCATTGCACTCCCACCTTGGTGCATATGCACCAGCTCAGGGCAGGATCGCTTCTTGATTCTTTCCCAAATCCCCATCCAGCCAGGTCCCTAAATGGTCCCCACTGAGAATCCAGAGAGAATTATGCCAGAGCCTGGCCTAGCTTCTGGCATATCTCAAGTGACAGGGCAGCCACCTTGCAGCATGGACGCTTGCCAAGATCCAAGGGGAAATCAGCTGTATGCTCATAATCAAGCCCTACCCCCTCAACTACAAGATGGGGATGACATTATTACCTCATTGTGGCCTCAAGATGATTAAATGAGATAACGCTTGTAAAACATCTAATACAGGGCCAGATGCCTGGTAAATCTTTCATAAATGTTGGTTACTTTTATAATTGATGGCAGAACTGACAGGTAATCTCAAATGATTTCATCTACACATAGGAATATGGATGTGCATATATACAACATAAAAATATGTACTGAAGTAACTGAATATATATGGACATGAATACATAGATCCTATATCTATAATATTTCAATTAAACATTAAAAATCAGGTGTCAAAGGCATTTGATTAAAGCTTAAGAGCAGAAAAAAATAGAGATGCATTAAAATTTCATAAGCTATTTGCAATCAAAGTATATTTTAAAATCTATAAAGTAGTAGTCCTCATTTGCATTGTGACAGGGTTTGAACGAAGCTGTATAAAATTTCTTTCTGCAAAACCATCTCAAGGAGAGTAACCAAAAGAAACGCATATGATATGCAAACTGAACAAACTGTTCAAAACCGTAACTTCCCCTTACCTTTGACCCAATGAGAGTGTACAGCCACTGTATGGTTTCATTGTGGTTTATTACTCCATTCATCCCATCCACATACAACATAATTTGGCCCAAAGCTAGAGAAAAGAAGAGAAAAAGACATTATGGATTTATAATAAATAGTCTTCAATGACATGTCGATAGAGATCTTCATACTTTAAGTACAGGGTATGTTCAGAACCACATCGGAAGAGAATTCTGCCAGGCTCTAAAAACAGCAAACTCATTTCAGAGAGAAAGTGTTGACCACACCAGAAGAAACAAGGGCTATTCCTGGTGCCTGGAAGATGCAATTAAGACACCAATCAAGTGACTGTTGTTTGCGTGTTCCTGGATGTATAAAGGCATGTTTTCCATTTCTGTATCTGTGTGTAGTCCCAAGACAGGACAAAGATATCCATGAGATGGTGTCAGGCTTGTGACCTCCCACTCACTGTGGCCAAGAGGACAAGTAAAGTTTCCAAAAGCGACCTGTCCAGTGCTCCAGCCCTGTGGTCAGCAGGTCCCAGATTCTATGGGACCATCCTGAGCTAATGCAACTTTATTCCTGCAAGGTAAGTCATAGATGTGCACTTAAATATCATTTGTAATTCCTTTTAAAGATTTTCAGATAAAGAATGTGAGATAGCGTGAAAATAAATCATCTGTCATACACCAAGTCCTAGATTCTTAGCTTAGGAAAATTTAGCCGCCATATACTGTGATTATTCTCCAAAGAGACAATATAAGCTATGTCATTAGCAAATAGGAACTCCATTTTTCAGCTTCATCAGCATTAAAATAACCTGAACTCTAGAAAACGAACAAACAGAAGTTACATACCCTAAAATAAGCAGGCTTCTTTACATCAATCTAACCTCCTAAGCATATTTCACCCATAATTAATTGGCATGCCATTGACATTTTAACCTGCTGGTGACAGTAGGATGTCTTATTTTGGAAAATTGGAAAAATAAAGAGTAAAGTGAAAATAATTCATACTCCTATAATTTAGGGATAATCAGTCAATATATTGATGTATTGACATATTTTCCTACATTCATTTTTTTTTTTTTTTTTTTAAGAACCCAGGTCTCACACTCTGTTGCCCAGTCTGGAGTGTACTGACATGATCATAGCCTACTGCAGCCTCAAATGTCTGGGCTCAACCTATCCTCCTGCCTCGGCCTCCTGACTAGCTAGGACTACAGGCATACGCCACCACACCCAGTTAATTTTTTAATATTTTGTAGAGATGGAGTCTTGCTTTGTTGCCCAGGCTAGTCTTGAACCCCTGGCCTGAAGTGATCCTTCCCCCTCAGCCTTCTAAAGTGCTGGGATTACAGGTGTCAGCCACTAAGCCTAGCCACATTCTTTCTCTTTTTATGCATTATACACACAAAGTTTATATGTAGGTTGTAGGAAACAGTCTACATGAAATGTGTTGATTGAAAAGAGCAAAACACAAAACAATGAGTATACACAAGTTCTAAGTGTACAAATATATGTGTGACATTAGAAAACTCATCATTATCCCATCCAAAAAAGATCAAATAACAAAACCATATTATTCTGAGAAAAACTATGCTCCTAAATATGTAACAACTCAAAAATTTAAAAAATCATTTGGACATATCCTTGACCCAACAAACAATATATTTTTGGAAATAATAGATTTGTATTCTATTCAATGGTGAAACACTGGAGATATTCTTACTTATATCAGGAATAATTTTTAAGTGATGCCCACTAAGCTCATGACTATTTAATACTGCTATAGAATCTCAGCCAAATAAGACAATAATAAGAGGTATAATTGTTGGAACAAACACATAATAGTGTCACTACTTGCAAGTAACATTAGATATAATTTAAAAATTCATAGAATTTATAACAGAGATCAAAATTATACTCACATTTCTATATTAGTGAGAAATATGTATATAACAAAGAAACCAAAGTTTGATATACATATATAATACTAGATAAATAGACATACCACAACAAATATGATAAAGCATTAAATTATTCCTTGTTTAAATAGTTCATACAAACTAATAATACTAAATGCCTACAGAAAAAATGCAAAAGCATTTTATAAGAGATGACAAGCTGGTTTATAGTAACGTGCAAAATTGTTCATTCTCACTATAACCAAACTAATGCAAATCAAAACAATAATAAGGTAGTAGTTTCACTTAAGTTGGCAAAGGTATTTTGAAATAAAATGATTAGGTATCAAATACTAGAGAGTGAGGTTAAACAAGTAAGTGTATACATCACTTGTGGCAGGGCACACTGGTAGCAGCTCTGTCAGTAAGGCTATAGAGCTCACTCTGTGCCAAGCCCTGAGGGGGTACTTTATATGTTAGAACAGCCCTGTACAGCGGGTACTATCACCCTCGTTTAACAGAGGAAAAAAACGAGGCTCTGGAGAAGTGAAGGAATGTGCCCTAAATCTCCATCGCTACCAAAGAGGTGGAACCTACTTCCAAGCCTGGGTGGGCAGGCTCTAACATGTCTGTACTAAGCATCTGCAAGTCCCATTGAAGGCTTCCCAAATCTCATTCGTGATTTCGGAAACCTGTCCTAAGGGAATAACTCTAAGTTTAAACTAAAAAAAAAAAAAGGAAGCAGAGATGTTCACTGAAGTGTCATTTAAAATATCAAAATAGTAACTAAAATCTAAATACCTATCATGGTCCTAGAACTCAGCACACACAGTAGTTGACCAAAGCTATGTCCTAACCTACAAACTGTTTCTGATAAAAGAATTTAGAAGTATAAACATTGCATCATTCAATAAAACACTCAAATATTCATGCATAGAAAGAACAAAAGGAAAACCCATAAGAATTAAGCATTATGATTGAGTATACATTCTTTGGGTGTATTTCTTCTTTTTGCTCATATTGGAAAGGTAGAAATAGCATCTACTACTTCTGTAAATAGAAAAGTAAACAAATATATAAAAAGTAACAAAAATAGGACTGAATAATATCAGGTGTTAGATGCTGAGAAGCCAGGAATGAAGGTCTCCATCCTAATTGCTCAGGGCCTCTGGTACTGCACAAATGCCCAGGACGCCAGGACACTGCTTCGAAAAGGGAAGGCAAATTCAGATTTAAATCCCAAACTTCATCTGTTTCCCTCCAAGATTGTGTTAACTGATCACACTGGAATAGGTGTGTCTCCAGAAAGTCTATGTCTAATGGAAATCAAGTCTCTGATCACACTAATTTGTCACAATATTTTGGTAATCTAAAGCTTTCCCACTAGATCTTTTTTGTACCCTGGCCTTCACACTAAAGCAATTCCTCCTGTAAACCCACTCCAGACACAAGATGGCGCTAAATAGATTCACGTGGGTTAACACTGCACTGTGATTCAACTGCAAGAACCCACCAACCTAAACGAGAATAAAGCTTAAACTGGGGGGGGGGGGGGGAGGAGGGACTGCCCTGAAAACACATGTGTCTAGGTCATAAGAACCATGAACATCAGTGATTTGCATTTTCTAAAAGGATAAGGAGGCTGAGACTGTCAGAACAGAGTGGTGGGTGGCACTACACGTCTAGAAAGAAGCTGCCCAGGGCCATTTCTTGTTCTGCCTCTCAGAACTCTAGGCCTATTGATCAATTTTTCTGTGCATCAATTTCTTCATCTCAACAGATGGGATAGCAAAACAGTGCAATACCTATTTTGCAGGGGCATTGTGAGGACAGTTAGAACCGTGCCTGGCCCACAGTAAGTGCTCAATAAATGGCAGTCACATAAACTACCATGCTGAAGTCAAACGTCAAATTATCTACTGCACGGAAGCACATCCCAGACGTTTCCCAGACATACAGAGTGGGGGCGCTAACCCTCTGGGCTCTGCTATTCAGCTGTTGGTCATGGGATGGAGGAAGACTCCTTGCCTAACCAGAAGCCACAAAGATTTTCTCCTATGTTTTTTCTAAAAATCTTACAGTTTTACTTTTTATATTTAGCTGTATGATGCAATTTGAGATGATTTTTATACAAAGTGTGAGGTGTAGATTGAGGTTTTTTCATATAGATGGCCAACTGATCTGACACCATTTGTTAAGAGACTGTCCTTTCTCTGTTTCATTGCTTTTGCAAATTGACCACAAATCAATTGGTTGTGTGTGTGTGTCTGTTCCTCCCTCTGCCAGTATTCACAGTATCTTGATTATCACAGCTTCATAGCAAATCTTAAAATCAGGTAGTATGATGCCAATTTCATCCTTCTTTTTCAAAATTGTTTCGGCTATTCTTGTTCTTTTACCTTTTAATATAAATCCTGGAAACACATTGTCTAAATCAACAAAAAAACTCTCTGGAAATAGTGTTAATCTATAAATTCTTGGAGAACTGACATCTTTACTCTGTTGAACTTTCAAATCCACAAGCCTATTATGTCTATTTATTTAGAGATCTTCTCTAATTGCTTTTATCAGTGTTTTGTAGTTTTCAATTACAGATCTGATACCTGTTCCCCCTAAATTTATTAGTAGTTTACATTCTTTGGAGCTATAGCAAATGGTATTTCAAAAACTTCTCCATTTCCAATTGTTTATTAGTAGTAAATAGAAATAAAATTGACTTTTGTGAGTTGTCCTTGTATCCTATAACTTTGTTAAGCTTACTGATTCTAGGAGTTTTGGGTTTTTTGTTGTGTTTTGTTTTTGTAGATTCCCTAGAATCTTCTATACAAACAAGAATGCTGTCTGTGAACAACAATTTTCTTTCTTTCTTCCCAATCTGCATGCTCCCCCACCCCCGCCCCGCCCCCCGTGCCTTACTGACCGGGTTGACACTTTCAGCATAATTTTTAACAGGAGTGGCAAGAGTGGACACCCATGGCCTTGTTCCCACTACTAGGGGGAAAGGATTTGGTCATTCACCATTGACTATGGGGTTACCTGTGGGTTTTTATAACTTGCCTTTTATCAAGATGAAGAAAGTTCCTCCAATTTCTGGTTTGCTAAGAGTTTTTTGATTGTGAATGGATGGTGAATTGTGTCAAATGTTTTTTCTCCACCAACTGATATGGTTATGTGGTTTTTCTTCTTCAGACTGTTCATGTGATGGGTTACACTGACCGAATTTCAAATATTGAATGAGACTTGCATCCTTTTTGACCATGGTGTGTTTTTTTTATATATTGATAAACTTGACTTGCTAATTTTTGTTGAGGATTTTTGCATCTCTGTTCGTAATGGATACTGGGGTCTGTTGTATTTTGAGTCTGGTTTTCATATCAGTAATGCTGGCCTCATAGAATGAATTGGCAAGTGTTGCTTCGTTTTCTATTTTCTAGAAGAGATTGTGTAAAATTAGTTTTATTTTGTCTTTAAATGTTTGCTAGAATTTGCCAGGAAACCATCCGGGCCTGGAGACTCCTTTTGCAGAAGGTTAACTGCAAATTAAATTTCTTTAATAGTTACAGTTAATAGTTATAATAACAGGTTATCTATTTTATTTGGGGTGAATTTTGGTAGTTTGTGGCTTTTAAGGAACTGATCCATTTAAATAATTGGTCCATTTTCATCTAAGGTGTCCATTTTATATGCTTAGAGTTGCTCATAGTATTCTGCTTTTATTTAATGTCTGTGGAGTCTTAGTCCCTTTCTTTCCTTATGTTGGCAGTTGGTGTCTTTTGTCATTCTTGTCAGTGTTATTTTTCTTTTCAAAGAACCAGCTCTTTGTTCCACTGATTTCTGTTTCTCATTTTCAATTTCATCAATTTCTACTCTTATTTCCTTCCTTATACTTATTTGGGTTTTTCTTTTCTTACTCTAGTTTCTTAAGGTAGGTGTTTATATTACTGATTATTTTCTTCTAATGTAGGTAATGCTATAAATTTCCCTCTATACATTGCTTCAACTATATCCCACAAATTTTGGTATGTACTATTTTCATTTTGTACAAGATATTTTCTAATTTCTATTGAGAATTCTTAACACATGGATTATTCAGAAGTGTGTTAATTTCCAAGTGTTTGGACATATTCCTGTTATTCTTCTGTTATTGATTTATAGCTTAATTCCATTATAGCCAGAAAACAAGTCATACAATTTCAATTATTTTAAATTTGTTACAGTTAATAACAATAGGTTATCTATTTTATTTGGGGTGAGTTTTGGTTTGAGTTTGCTTTATGATTCAGGATATGATCTATCTTGGTGAATGTTTTATTCAAATTTGAAAAGAATACGTATTTGGCTGTAGTTGGGTAGAGTGCTCTAGAAATATCAATTAAAACTAGTTGGCTAATGGCGCTGTTCAGTTTCTCTATAGCTTTGCTGATTTTCAGTCTATCAGTTCTATGTGCTTATCAAAAGAGAAGTATTGAAGTCTCCAACCATAGAAGAATTTTTCTATGTCTTATTTCAGAATAAGAAATAAGGGTCAGTTCTTTCCATCTTTATTTTGAAGCTCTAGTTTTCTGGGTGAACTGATCCTTTTGTCATTATGATGTTTTCTTTAGCCCTAATTATTTTCTTTGTGCTGAAGTCTACTCCCTCTAATATTAATATACTAATAGCTACCTTCAGCTTTCTTCAGATTACTGCTTGCATGTTTTTTTCCTGCATCCTTTTGCTTTTAAACTACCTATAGCATTATAATTAAAGTGAGTTTCTTATATGCAGCATTTAATTGGGTCTTGTTTTGTTTACTCATTCTGATAATCTGTCTTTTAATTACTGTGATTAGACCAGTCATATTCAATGTAATTATTGATGTGTTTGAATTTAGGCCTATCTTTTCCAATCTGCTACTTAGCCCACTTGGTGAGCTTCTCGTTTTGGTTATTATATTTTTCGTTTCTAAATTTTCTATTGCGTTCTTCTTTATAGCTTCTATTTCTTTGCTGAGACTTTCTACCTTTCTATTCATTTCAATAGTGTTCACTCTTAGTTTTTGAAGCATTTTTATAATAGTTGCTTTAAAGACTTCGACAAGCCCGATATCTGTGTCACCTTGGCACTGAGGTCTGCTGATTTGTCTTTTTCCATGCAAATTGAGATTTTCCTAGTTTACTGTATGCCAAGTAATTTTGGCTTAATTATCTCTTGGATTTTTTGAAAATAATGTTACAAAATTCTGGGTTTTGTTTAAATATTACAGAAAATGTTGACATTATTGTTTAAGCAGGCAAATAACCTGGTTCAGTATGAGCCACAAGTTCTGACCTCCCTTCCATGGGCTGTGGTTCCAATACCAGTTCAGTCTCCAAAGCCCTTTTGTGCCATCTGAATTGGTTGTGTATGTGTACACACAGTGGCCAGTCTGGGACCTGGCAGTGGTCTACCGTGTTATTATGCTCTTCTGGGTCAGATTCACTCATGCACGATTTGTGGCAAGTCCAGGGGTTCATGAAAACATTGTGGGTTGCATCTCTGAGCTCCTCCTTTTCCAGTATATTTCCATGATACTTTCGTGTTTCCTGGTGTTCCTCTTAGTACTTCAGCCAGAAAGCTGAGGCATTATTTAACCTGCTCGGCCATTTACTCTCTCTGACTACAGCCACATCTGAGGCCATCCTACGGGAAAACACAGAAGCAAATAATAGATAACAGCTCCCCGAATCAGAGTGAAAGTTTCCATCCCACTCCTTCAGAGTTTTAGGTACCTGCAGGCCCCTGCTGCTATCACCTTATTTCCACAGCTGTTCTCACCACGGGATTATCTGGGATTATCAGGAGTGAAAGATAACAAAGAAAAGAAAGAGCAAAACACATGGGGGACTTTTGCACTCTCAGTGTTTGGAGTCCCTTTTCCTCCTACTCAAGCAAAAAGTGAAAGATTCATCTGGAACTCTCTCTGTCCACACCAATGCCCACTTCTGGGTTTCAAGCTGATTTGAGTCCAGACCAAGGACTACCAGAAGAAAAATATTAAAACTACCGTCAGTTTAATGCTATTTCAAATTCTTGTCTTCTTCCCCAATCTGCCTGCTACCATTTACTCTTCAGGGTCCTCAATTAGTTGGCTCTGTGTCATTTCGCCAGGTTTTATAGCTACATTTGGTGGGAGAAACAGGGTCTTGTGTGCTTACTCCCTCTCACCCTAGGTTGAAGCTCCTGCCTGCTCAGTTTCAGAGTAAGAACTGGAGTGAGCAAGTCCTACAGTTGAGGTCCACTCAGAACTCTGCCTCATTAGTCTAAGCCCATGGTTTTCAATCCTTTCTTCGTCCTTTTGCCTCTTTTTTCCTTCCTCCATCTCTCTCCCTCCCTTCTTTCCTTCCTTCTTATTCCACCTCCTACTTTTTTGTTCTTTTTTTTTTTTTTTAACCGGAAGCCCTTTATTCCAAGAACTTTATAAGGAAGTATAACACAGACAACAGATAACTCTCAGCTGCTTTGCTGGAAGCAGGAGTGGAGGGTTTTGATCACCTTCTACCTCAACATTTGACACTCCCCAACCCTGTCTGCCTCAGTGGGTACTAAGGGGCCCTGAAAACAGTCACAGCACCCAGTCCCCCTCAACCCCCACTGGACACGAGAGCTCACTGCATAGCTACATTTTCAAGCATGACTATTAAGTTATGAAATTAATTTAATGGGTCCAGACCAGTAATGTTTTTTTTTTCAGTAAATAAAACAGAATAGAAAATGGAATGCATTGCATTTATTAAGGAAAGGATTTTCCTATTTTTGCTATATTTTTTTTCCTGTGAACCTAACCAAAAAATTTCAGAATATACTATCCCAGATTCCTTCCCTATCCTCATTCTCTATCTTGTGTGAATGACTAATTCCCTCAATTTTTCCTCTGAGACCTTGAGTTCACTCTCTCCTCCCTCTATTACTGCCCTCACGTCCAACTTCCATCATCTTTTCTGGATTAGAGCAACTGCTGGTTCCAGCTGGTCTCCCATCCTTTGAGTCCCACCCCTTTGTCAAAACCATAATAGATATGTTACCACTGACCTTTCCCCAAAGCATCAAACGTGTCAGCTGAAGCTGGAAAACCTTCTGGTTCCCTCTTGCTCAGGACAAGGCCCAGGGCCTCCCATACCCCAGACAGCCTGCAGGCCTTTCTGCTTCCTGTCCAAACCATCTTTGACTTCTGTGTCTAGAACTTTCTGCCGCCAGCTCAGGGCTTCAATTCTTAGCCTATCAATTTTCACTTAGTTACACATCCCTTGCATTTAACGAAAGTCCTGACATATAAAATATATGTTCATTCTACAAATCAGAGCTAGACTTGATTTTTTTGTTTAATAATTTCTTACACATTGGAGATATACAAGAATCCAACCCCAGATCAGTTATTTACCTGCTTGTTCATGTCCTTTCCTTCAGCCAAAGATACCAACAATGCCAGGGAAGAAGTTGAAAGGTCATCCCTTCCTGGCAGAGTCACTGGACTTTTTAAACAAAGAGCTCTTAAATATTATTGCCCTATGTAATCTTTAACCAATCCCTTGTCTATTCTTCCCTTTTACTCTACATGGCAGTGAAATTAAGGTCATATGTATTCTATAAATGGGCACAGAGATTATAGAGCTACAATACCTTCTTAAGGGAGTTATATAGTTTAGGCCTAAGTATTTTTAATCATATCATTGTTATAACAGTAGATATGTCACAAATTTTTCTACAAATCAGCCCTTTGTATGTATTAGACAAGGCTTTGGTTTTTAAACTAAATGTCCACTTGCACATTTGAGCCTACAGTTTCACCATGAAACAGAAGATTCCTCTCACTGACGTCTGAGTATTTTGCTTGTCTTTCTACATGGTCTTACCATTCTTGACTTGATTTTTTTTTTTTTTTAATAAAAGTGTGAAAGAAAAACTGTTCTTTAGCTACTCTATAAAATCAGATATTTTACCATTTAAGAATGTTATTGGAAATAATTCCTATTTCTCCTAAAAGTACAATAGATGAATGATATGAAAAATTAAAGAAAAATTATCTCACCGCAGGGGCAATATTTTGCTACAAGCAAATATCAGTGGTCACTAGGGTTTGTTTTTGTGTTTGAAGGGGGATGACCTGTGATTTGCCCATTGGAAATGAAGATAGGGAATGTTGCCATGATGTTGGATACAATTAGTTCTTCCCGGAACCCAGCGCTAAGCACCAAGATTGGCACTGCTTTCTCCAGTTAGAACAGAGAGGATCTGACAATCTGCAGTGATAACTTTTAATCCAAAGTTATCTCCACAGAGAAAAAACAAAACTATTACCATCACTCAAATTTTATCTTCTGGGAAGGGCTAATTCATCTTAAACAAGGGATTTCAACTTATTTTAATGAGACCATTAAAATGCAATTCTCTTAAACTCTGAAATGGATTTGTCTACCCCTAATTTCCATTATTCACCAAAGCCTGCAGTAAATATAGCAAAGAGGTTGATAATGTTGACATTCTTGGAACTAAATGAAGACCTTGGAGTCCAGTTATTATTCTCTTCCACTTAATTGTCCGCCCTAAATAACAAGCCCTGGTCCAATTTTCCCCAAGGGCAACTGTCAAAGAAATACTCTTTCAACACCGATTACCGCATGAAAATTAAGGAGAATAAGCTGCCAATTCTAGGCTGGAGACAAGAATTTAATCAGCACAAAGAGCTCCAACAAGGTGTCAAAAGTTTTCAGTCCCTTGCTGACATTTAGCAGCATTTGCAATGCTAATTTTTTAAAGCAGTCTTAGATTACTAACCTCTCTCCACCCCAGAATACCCATTTCCTAAAAAATGTCCCCAAGAAAAATTTTAAAATTACTCAGACCTAAACTCCTCTCTTAACACTTGCAAGCCTAACTAGCAACTCTCAGAGGAGAGAGGGCCCTACCCGCCCCCCCCCACCAAGATCTCCCAAAACAGGATCATTGAAGTGGTTCTTTCTGATTGACCTTCCTTCCCACCAGGACATTATGCAACTGGGCTCTCTGCATCCTCTTCCCCTGTCTAATACACACACAAGACTGATTTGTTTGTGGCCTATTCATTTACCTTCGACCAGCAGCCAAGTCTCAATCCCAGATTCCCACACTAAAGGTTTAAACAAAGGCCCTCACCAGCCACCCATCCAAGAGCAGCCTCATCACCGCCAGGCTTGGCAGCCTTGATAACACCAACACGCCCCGGCCTCTCTCAATCTTTCCCATTATCCATTCCCCCATTTTTCAGATAAGGAGAAACCAAAGAAATGAAGAAAAGTTTAATAGGTTAGCAGGTTACGCACCTCCAAAAAATTTTGGCAGACTCCTAGTTTCTCTATGGAAAGAAAAATAGTCATTTTAATGATCTATTCTATGATGATCGTCTAGGACTCACATCCAGTGAGACACCAGTGGAAGCACACAGCCTCCCAAGGCATCTTGGAGCCAGCCAGAGGTGGAATGAACCAGAAATGGACTCTGCAGGGTCAGCAGTGGCTGGACTGCCTTACTCACTCTCGTGTGATCAAGCTCACCCTGGCTTTTCCCACGAGAACCTGGGGTGACACCCTGAGTTGGTGACAAGGGCTTGACTGGTGACCCTGGAAGCAGCAGCTCCTCCTGGCCTAGGGTGGGTCCAGGCAGGAGGCACACACGTGGGACATCTGTCCCCAGTGGCATACCTGCTTGTTGAATGACAGAGGCAACAGACTCGAGGCTTGGGGAGAGTAATTAAGCCCAGCAGAGTGGTATGGAGCTCATAAACACCCCAATCCAGAGTAGGGTGGGGTTGGTATGCACCTGAGTAATTAGAGGAGGTGTCATGGAGGAGGATGGCAGGAGACATAGCTACAAGGACAGGGCACACTTAGCTGGGAGAAGACAGACGAAATTCAGGGCATGAGAAGAGATGAAGCATGAGAACAGTTCCCCTGACTTCTGCTCTCAGGACAGTACAGCAGCAAGGAAACTCACAGGACTTGGACTCAGGGAGAAGTTAGTTTGCATGTTGCCTCCACCAGTTCCTACTTCTAGAAAGTGCGAGTTACCCAGCCTCTGGGGCCTCCGCTTACACAGTAGTCAAATGGAAGACAAGTCCAACCTGGATCCCATGTTGTTAGGATGGAATGAGATGATGTATTAGCACAGCACGTGGCTGACGGTCAGGCAGTTCTTGTTCCTGCTGTTAAGCTAATTAATCTCTCTGGAATTCAATGATAGCATCTGTCTCCTGTGAGAGACGCAGGAGTTTAACCAGATGACCTGCAAAAGCTCCCCAGCAAGTACCGCATTTCAGTAGCCTGACTTTAAAGCCCTGAGGGGGTGTAATGTGAAGAATCTGGCACTAGGGGGCGCGCTTCTACTAGGTGTTTATACCCACAATAGGCGGCTTCACAGATGTGATTCCACAAATCTGCCTTATTCATATACTGTTCTTTACAAATCGGGCAACTAAAGAAACCAGAAATATGCTTTTGGGTGTTATGTGAAGCAATAAGAGCATATATTCTAGTATATTAATTCTATATTTCTATTTAGGATTTCAACACCGTTGGAATTTTAACTCTAAAAATCCCCAATTAACTAAACTTCCTAATTTACTAAAATTCCACTAACCGCAATGAATCTATATGTAGAGACACACACCTGAGAGAGGCCTTCCTGCTGGCCCAGTGCAAAGGCCACAGAACCCATGTCCTGTGATTACGTGACGGCCAGCGTCGCAGGCACTGGCCCTGCTCAGGGTTCCTAGGCCTGGCCCCAGGGGAGAATCGAGGTGTTGGAAGCCTTAAACCACTGCTCCCCCACGCCCACCTCCACTTCTTGGGCCTCACTTCGAGCACCTCATTTAACCCGTCACAGGTACGGACCTGGCATTGGTGTTTGCCAAAGCTCCACAGGTGATTTTCCTGCACAGCCAGGTATATGGACCGCAGATCGACGGATGCTGCACCAAACCACGACTTAAGGGCTGTGTTTGGGTTAGGGCTCTCTCCCAGCCAGGCTGGTCACAGCTGGGCTCAATACTGGCACCTGCTTCTAACCAAAACCAAACTCAAAGGCAAGCACCGGAAAAACCCAAGTCCCCACGTCCTGACAACCATCTTTCACACTCTCCAGTGAGGCCCAGGGCTGTGGACAGAGATGTGGTAGGCAGTGCTGGTTCCCTTCAACCCAGCAGGCTTCCCCCAAGACCCCAAACTGCTGGAAATGGTTCATCATTAGTGTTTACCAAGCTGGACATAGTTGCATGTTTGACAGACAGTTTCAAAATTTCAGCACTTAAACATTATCTTTAAATCATAACATCATGAAAAACAGTAAATAATGTTTTTAAACAAGACTATGCCTTAGTTTCTTCTCAGAGGACTTTATGACTTTATTGTAGACCTCTACACAATGGGACTTTTAAAAAATGAAGTTCTAGTAGTAGTCACTTTGCCTACCACTTAGTTAAAACTGAATTCTTTGGAAGTATTACAAACTTGCCCATTGTATTTTTAATGATAGTTTATGTGCATTTTATGACCTAGAACAATACTAAGATACAAATAATGGTCAAAGAACTGGAAATTCTCCTACTGTGACGATACTCAATCATCTCTGTCAGCTCTAAAGTGATGATGTTCTAAGAAGAAAGATGAAGAAAAAAAAGAAAAATTTTTTAAAAGATAATGATCACATCTGTTGATAACGCACATCCACTCCATTATCTGCCTTCAAAAAAATTAAAATGTAATGGATACATTATGTATGAATGTACTTAATATGTAAATACGTTTAAAATCATCAGATACAGGCTACAACATGGATGAACTTGAAAAAAAACATTGTGCTAAGTGGAATAAACCAGATATAAAAGGGCAAATACTGTATGATTGTATTTATATGAAATATCTAGAATAGCCAAATTCATAGAGACAGAAAAGGGGATGGGAGGAGCAGAGATGGGAGAGATACTGCTTAATGGGAAGAGAATTTCTGTTTGGGGTGATGAAAAAATTTTAGAAACAGATACTGGTGATGGTAGTACAATATTGTGAAGGTAATGCCACTGAATTGTACACGTATTAATAAAGTGGTTATAATTGTTTCATTATATACATATAAATTCTGTCTACATATGTATAATTAAAAATGGTTAAAATGATTTCTTTATATATATAATTCTGTTATATATCATATATATCTCCATAATAAAAAAGTCAAAATAAAATCCTATCAAAAACACTGCTTGGCTAAAAATTAATGGCCTAATATCCACAACAGAAAATCACGAAAGCCACTAAGACAACGTTTCTGACGAAGAGTGTCCTGGCCTCCTGCCCTGGACGTGTGCTCTAACAGTGTTGGGGGCGTTTCCTTGTGCACAAACAGGTACGAGGCTCATCCAGCCTCGCAGAGCTGCCCAAGGCAACAGGGCTCAGCATCCCTGGACCTCACCACCACCCGTCCTGTCTCGTTGGCCCACATGTTAGACTTCGTTTATTTCATAGCTATTTCCTGGCAGCTGTAATCACACGTTCATTAGAACTGAATTGTCTTGCCATCCTGATAGTCACTACTGGCTGTCGATGACCAGTATTTTGCTTTCATTTCTGTAACTGTATAAGCATTTCCCATGGCCTCAGCTACTGGACCTGAATAAGTGCTTTAGACCATGCCTTCTCACCAGGAGCAAGAAACATGAAAATGGGTTCTTCGGAGCAAAAACAGCTTAAATATTACAAAGGTTTATGGTCCTCCACAGGGCATAGTACTTAAGCAGATGTATATTGTCTGCAGCATTTAAATTTCATGGGGGTAAGGAGGGTGGGGTGATTAAGAAAAAATGCATTAAAAGGCTCCTTGGGAAGAAGATACTGAAAAAAGGTTAACAACTACTTTATGCCCTATAATGAAATATTTCCTTAAACTAAAAAATACAAAGACAAAACCCAGCTGTTCTTCATATACACAGAGAAAAAGCTATGAAAAGAAGTTTTAATTGAAAACCATTGCAAGGCTTCGCTGCAGGCCTCTCTCCAGTATTTACAGCACAGCATGCAGCTGTCTGTGAGGGGTGTCACTCTCCACTTGGCCCAGACTCTTAGCTTTCCTTAAGACTGACATATGCACCCGTTCGTGCACATGCTCCCAGTACTGCTAAGCTCCCAGGCATCCTGCTAGGCTCATCTGGCGGGAACCACATTGGCCAAATGGACAGAGCACTGCAGTGGTCACAAAAGAAGAATGATTGAGACCCTTGTTCTCCAACAGCCCTGAAGGAAGGAGGTTGGCCAAGGCAAGCAGTTGTAAGCTCTGGCTCTAAAGCCAAAGGAACTTGGGTCTGAGGCCATTTGGCATTGCCTCTGACCAAACAAACAACTTTGTGCAAGTGATTTGACCTCTGGTACTTCAAATTCCTCCTCTGAAAGCAACGAGATGGTAAAATGTTTCTTATGTGGCTGCCGTAAGAATCAAAATGAGATGACAATATACATTAGTCTCTTGCAAGCTCAAGCAAGTAATAGTAATTGCCTTACCAAGTGAAATAATGACAATTACAAAGTCCACAGTTACCTGTCAGAAGGAGTTTCCATCAGTGGATACTGGGTACTAACACTCTCAGCCGTCCTCATTTGAGGGCCCTGCAACTATCTTTTGGCCAAACTCTGGCTTCAAGGTGAACATTCACGAATATGGGCTCAAGCAGGTTGGATGCAAGGCCCAGCCTAAACCACCCTTGGATAGAAAGGAGCGCAGCAAGCAGAGTTTCTAAGTCAAGTCATGATTTAAGCAATGTAAATCTTTTTTAATGTTAATTCATGTAGCCAAGATGAGGCACACTCACTCTGGATGCCCAAGGACACATTGAAATGGGTCAGTGAATACTGAAAAACTCACAGTAGCAGGCAGGTAAACAAGTGTGCTGCACGTGGGGAGCCTGGATTTAGAGCCCTAGAAGGAACAGGCCTTTGCAGAGTGCTTGCTGAAACTTTCTTTTCTAATGTATACGTGTATAACGTGCCCCTCTTTCCCAATGGACACATGCTATAGACAAAGGTATGGTTCCAGCCTACTCCTCCCTGGATGGTTAATACAATTCACACTGCAGGACAGGTGCTGCCAAAGCTGCACTTCAACCTCCCCCCCCTTGCCTCACACAGGGCCCTTCCCAAACCTTGGGAGGGGCCCCAGCAATGTATTCTCAAGGCCGTATATCTTTACACAGTTTGCAAACGGAGGCATTTTATCAGCAATCACTCAAGGCCAAGGTCTCTCATCACACTGATTCCCCTCCATCACCCTTTCTCCCAGGTTGGGATAAGACAAAGGTGATAACCAAAATAGACACATCCTCGGGGGAGCACAAATCTTACAAAAGGAGGGGAAAAAAAATCACTGCACAGCTATGTTTAAAACATTTGTGTATTCTTCCCAAGCAAGGTGCTAAAACGTAGCACAGAGGGGTGAGGAGGTGGAAGCTCTGGCGGGGGCTGCAGGTGCACGGTGTATAATTAGTAGACAATGACCACAGGCAAACAGGGCCCATTAGTCAGAAAGGAGGAAGGGCAAAGTCAGCGCGGTCCATTTTAGCAGCTTCCTTCCAGGTGGAGGAGGACTAATGTCACCTTCGCTGTTGCTCAGTTCATCTTTCTCTCCTTCCTTTCTGCTGGGCCAGGGAAGCAGCCGCAGAGGGAGGGGATCGGGGAGGACAAACGCAGTTGGGCAGTGGGTTGGTAGGTCGTCTTTCAATAGCAATCAAAAGCTGGAAGGTTTTGAAGCCTTTTAGGCTTTTCAATATCATCCTGCCCTGAAAACCTGAACAAGCCCCAGAAGAATCCAACTCAAAGAAAGCATCAAGGAACATGAGAAAGTGACGATTGACTGTGGTCTTAGGAAGGGGTAAGGACAGAGAAGACAGTACTTTACAACAGGTGAAGATGACCGAGTTGGTTATAGCCAGCTGATTCTTGCTGTCATGTGAAAACATCAGTAGCAATGGGACAGCTTGTCAGAGCAGAGGGGTGTGAGCATGAGTGCAGGCAGGAAGCCACGCCACTCAGTGATACAGCTGAGATGAATTCAGCCCCAGGTGGATCCCACAGGCAAATCCCAAGAGCCTGATTACAGTGACTTTATGCCTAAGGAATCACTCACCAAAATAAACACTGAAATTCTAAGAGTCTTCCTCAGTTCTAGATAATCAAGGCATAGTTATATGGGTAAACCACAAAGGCTCCACATTGTCATTTAAGCTTCACCTGAGCTGATTAATGGTGCAATTTATTGGTGCTTTTTAAGATTCATGGAACATGGAAAAAATGTGCTTAAAATATATACCTGTAGATATAAACACGCCTCCTTCCAGAGAACAGGTAAAACAAGAGAGGTTATGGAAACCTAGTTCCATAAAACATAATGATTGACCCAACAGCCTGCAACTTCACTCATACCCATATACTCTAGCCTAGAGAAACTCACATGCACACGAACAGGGAGTCAGGCACAAAAATTTTTATAATAATCAATGTTTGTAACAGTGAAAAGGTGAGGCAACCTAACTTTCCATCAGCAGCAGAATGGATCGTGAAACTCTGCACACCCGTAACACAGAAATGCCACACTACAACAGAAATCAATGCACAAGTCTTTCAAACACTATACTGAACAAAAATATCAAGATAAAAAAAATGTAATACATTTATAAAGTTTAGAGATTAATATATGCAGTAGCCAGAATAGTAGTTACTTCTGGAGGGAGGAGAAAGATGCAACTGCAGAGTGCTACACCAGGGTCTTCAACTACATTGCTAATTCTAATTTTTTATGGTAAATAGTATATCCATAGGTATTTATCTTATTCTTTACACCTCTTTGTATGCTTTTTAATATTTTGTAATGAATTAAAATAATAAATTAATTCCCAACTAACGGGTTCTAATGCAATGATGAATAAATTCTTTAGAGGAAAAATACTCACTTCTACCTAATATGCTATGTCATCTTGTATATTCTTTTTTAGTCTTTATTCATATGAATGTATACTTTTACGATGTTGCAATTATGATATGCCATGGAACATATTTAATATTTAATGAATTTAGTATTAAATAGTAAAACATTTTTAATGTTGAAAATCTTCGAAATTGTTTAAAATAAACTAATATTTCACTGCATAGATATACTTTTAACCACTCTTTTATTAAACATAGATTCTGTCTAATTTCTCATAACAAATAATGCTATACAGAATGTTGTGTATGTAACATCTTTTCCCTTTTTAGCATAATTCAAAATATGTTCCCCAAAGGTAGAATTATTAGGTCAAAGAATTTGATCTTTCTTATAAATCACTGTACACTTTCAATACATTCTAAATGTAAGTGTTTGCAAGACTTCTGATTCTGACCAAGATAGAGGAACAGGGATTAAATTTACCATTCTGCCTGAAACATATAAAGCTAGACTAAATATAACAACTGTTTTCAAGACACTGAACCATCAAGCATTAACAGACCGTACTCCAGGGAGTTGGAAAACAAAAGAGGTGAGCCCTCAGCTGGCCCTGCTTACTGCCTTGAGAAGATTCCCATATTGTGACATAGACAAAGGGAACCCTGGCAGAGCTTGTCAGAATCCCCAAGTTGGGAGACCTATGAAAGCAAGGTAGATAGAATTCACCAGACAGACTACAAGAGACAGCTTCCCTGAAAAAGAGCTTGAAAATCTATAGAGGGTCCCTCTGAGTATTCAGCAAACTAAGGCAGGGAAAGAACCACTCAAAAGGATTAGAAATAAAATTACCCAACATTCATACAGGGTTACTCCCACCAGCCAGACTAGAAAATCTCACAAGTCGTGGGGCATTGGATAGAGCACTCAGAAAGCTCTTGTTTTAGTCATGGGGAATAATTAGCCCTAGACTAAATGCTTCTCTTGTCTCACCTAACAAATCTTAAAGGCAATACCCAAAAGAATCAAACTGTTTACAAGGAACTTAACTGTGCCCTAGAAACAAACTTTGTAAGTATTTATAAAAAAATACAAAAATATCAGCATGTAATAATCTGTGTGTGGAATTCAACAAAAAAATTACCACATATGCAAAAAAGCAGGAAAACATAAAACTCATTTGGAGAAAAATTAATCCATTAAAACTAATATTAAAATTATCAGAAAAGACATTAAAACAATTTTAACAGTATTCTGAATTTTTCAGAAGTAGAAACATGAAATATACTCAAATTGAACTTCTAGATGAAAATCACAATTTCCAAGATGAAAATTACACAGGATGGGATTAATGGAAGATTAAACATGAAAGAAGAAAAGATTCATGAACTTGAAGAAATAGCAACAGAAACTATCCAAAATGAAATAGAGAAAAAAAAGAATGTAAAATAAACAGAGCATCAGTGAACTGTGGCACTTATGTTTATAGGAGCCCCTGAAGGAGAAAAGATGGAGGAGGTGACCAAAAAATTAGAAGAAATAGTGGCTATTTTCCAATTTGATGAAAATTATAAACCAACAGATCTAAGAAGCTCAATAGACCACAATTAGAAGAAGTATAAGGAAAACCATGTCAATTCAGATCACAGTCAAATTGATCAAAACCAGTGATAATGGGAATAATTAAAGAAGAGAAACTGGATTCATATACAGAAGAACAAAGCTAAGAATGGCAGATTTCTTGTCGGAGACAATACAAGTGAGAGGAAAATGGAATGACATATTTAAAGCACTGAAAGAAAAAACTGTCAACCTAGAACTACACCCAGTGAAAATATATTAAAACAAAGATGAAACCAAGACTTTTTCAGACATGCAAAGGTGAGATAATTCACAACAGCAGATTCTCACTATAAAGAAGTCCTGTGGGCATATGGAAAATGGTGCCAGATGAAAATACAAATCTACAAAATGGAATAAAGAGCACTGGAATAGGTAACTGTGGGTAAATGCATGTAAATACATAGAGTTTTTTCCCATTATTTAAATCTCTTTAAAAGATAACTGGCTGCTTAAATACAAAAATAATGTGTGGAGTTTTTAATATATGCAAAGGTAAAATGTGTGACAATAGGTACAAAGACTGGGAGGGAAGAAATGATACTGTTATTGTAAATTTCTCATACTGTACACAAAGTGGTATAATATCACTTGAAGCCTGTAACAAGTTAAAGATTTATGCAGTTATCCCTCAGTATCCACAGGGTATTAATTCTATGATCGCCCATGGACACCACAATCCATGCATACTCAAGCCCCACCTGAATCTGCAGATGTGAAAAGTCAGCCTTCCATATTCATGGGTTTTGCATCCAGTAAACATTATATTTCAATCCATGTTTGGTTGCGGGTATAGAATCTGCCTATATGGACGGCTGACTATATTTATTGAAAAAAATCCAGGTATAAGTTGACCCATATAGTTCAAACCCAGGTTGTCAAGGGTCAACTGTACTATAAACCCTACAGTAACCACAAAATTGACAGTGTTGTACCTAAAAGATTTTTTTAAATCCTAAAAAAAATTCAAATAATCCAAAGAAGCAGAAAAACAGGAAAATGTAATATAGTACAGATGGGACAAACAGAAAACAAACAGTAAAATGATAGGGTTAAACCTAACCATATCATTAGTCACATTAAATATAAATGATCTAAATAGGCCAAATTTAAAGTTAGACCAGATTAAAAAAACATGATTCCTACAAAAGGATATTTTCATCTAAAGACAAAAATAAGTTAAAATTAAAAGAAAATATAAATCATGTTAATGCTAATGCAAGGAAAGTTGGAGTGACCATATTAATATAAGACAGAATAGACTTCAGAGAAATGAATATTGCCACAGATGAAGAATGTCATCACATAACGATAAAGTGGTCAATCTGTCAAGAAGAAATAAAACTTAAACATTTATAACAGCAGAGCTTCAAAGTACCTGAAGCAAAAATTGATAGAACTAAAGAGAAATAGAAAAACCTGCAATTGTAGTTGGAAAAGTGAACACTACACTCAGTCATCTACAGAACAGATAGACAAAAAAAAAAAATCAGTAAATATTTAGAAGACTAGAACAAAACTAGCCATCAACTTGACCCTAACTGACATTTATAGACTGTTCCACACAGCAGAATGTGCACTCAAGTGCCCATGGACAGTCCAGATTGTGACCTACAAAAATAGTCTCAATGAATTTAAAGGACTCAAGTCATATAAAGCATATAAAGTATGTCCTGTAACAACAGTGGAATTAAGAAATTAACTTATAAACAAATAATAGAAAGATCTCTGGTAAATCTCCAAGTATTTTCAAAAGTAACACACTTCTAAACACAACTGTTAAAGAACCAAAATGGAAAGTAGAAAGTATTTTGAAATGAATAAAACAAAAATGCAGCATATTGAAATGTATGGTATGCTAATGAAGAGCAGGACTTTTAGTCCTATCCAAGAAGGGAAATGTTTAGCACTAAAAGTATATATTATAAAGAAGAAAGGTCTCAAAAATCAATGAGTTAAGCTTCTACTTTGAGAAACTAGAGAAAGAAGAGCAAGTTAAACCCACAGTAAACAGAAGAAAGCTTAGAATAAAATTCAGAGGAGAAATCAATGAAATAAAAAAAAGGAAAACAAAGAAAATTAATCTGGTTCTTAGGAAAGATCAATGAAATTAATACATCTCTAGCCAGGCTAATCAGAAAGAAAGAGAGATAAAGACACAAAAACTAACAGCCTCACTCGAGAACAAATAGATAACCTGAATGGCCCAACATCTATTAAAGAAATAGAATTTATAGTTTTTATGGCTGCACTGGTGAATTTTAACAAATATTTAGGGATGAAATAATACCAATTCTACAAAAGGGAAGTAAATCTTTCCCAACTCATCCATGAGACCAGCATTACCATGGTAACACCACCAATCAAAACATTAGAAAACAAGCAAACTAGAGACCAGTATCTGTCATGAACTTAGATACAATAAAAAAATGAGCCAAACAAATCCAACTACATAAGAAAAATACATCATGAACAAGTAGTTTATCCCAGTTTAACAATTTTAAAATCAATCAATATAGTTGACTGTACCAACAAACCCAACATATACAGAAAAATCATTTAACAAAATTTAACCTGCATTCCCTATTCTCAGCAAACAAGCTCTAGCAAACACGGAATAGAAGCGAACTTCCTCACCTCAATAAAGGACATCAACAACAAAAAAAACTACAAATAATTGTACTTAATGGTGAAAGACTAAATGCTTTTATCTTAGGATGGGAAGTAAGACAAGGATGTCCCACTCTTATCATTTCTATTCAATATTATTTCACATTATAGCCAGTGCAATAAGGAAAAAAATAAAAAGGCATCTTGACTGGAAAAGGAAAAATAAAACAATTTATTCACAAATGACAGGATCATGGAAAATCCTATGGAATCTATGGAAAAGTTAGAACTGATAAAGTTAGTTTAACAAGGTTGCAGAATATTAGATCAATATATAAAATTCAATTGTGTGCCTAAACAGTACCAATGAGCAATTAGAAATTACAATTTTAAAAAACATATCAAAAATATGAAATGCTTACTGACAAATTACACAAAAGATATGTAATGCTTATATACTGAAAACTGAGATATTGCTGAGAGAAATTAATGACCTAAACAAATGGATCATGTTCATAGAGTAAAAGACTTCATATTTTACAAGATGTCAATTCTCCTCAGATTGATTTATAGATTTCAATTCATTCCAAATGAAAAACTAAGCAGGCTTTCCACCCCTCCCCCTTGAAATTGACAGGTCAGATCTGAAATTCATATGGAGATGGAAAGGACCTAGTATAGGTCCTTGGAAAGAGAAGAACAACACTGAAAGACTTCTATTACTTGACTTTAAGACTCATCATAAAGCTACAGTAGTCCAATGTGGTTCTGGCATTAAGACAAATAGATCAATGGAACAGAAGTCCAAAAACAGACACCGTCCCTCTCTCTATATATATATGGACAATTCATTTTTAACAAAAGTGCAGAGACAATTCAGTCTCTAAGAAAAGACAGTTTCCTCTAGATACTAAGAAAACTAAATATAGTTTTCTCTGAAAACTTATAGAGAAAAGGTAGATTTTTCCACTGCTGGAACAGTTGTTTATACATAGGCCCCCCAAAAAACAAAACAGAAACTCTAAATTTTGATCCAGACTATATGCAAAGATTAACAGATCACAGATATGAATTTAAAACCATAAACCTTCTAGAAAAAAACATGGGGGTGAATCTTCGAGATTCTGAGTTAGGTAAAGATTTCTTAGACATGACACAATGTGTGGTCCATAAAAGAAAAAAATAACCCTGATAAACAGAACTTCTTTAAAATTAAAAATGCTCTTTGAAAAACACTGCTGAAAGAATGAAAAAGATGAAGACTGGGAAAAATTTGCACATCACATATCTGATAAAGGGCTTGTATCCAGAACATTAAAGAACTCTCAAAACCCAGCAAGAAATAGAGAAAAAGAAATATAAAAAAGAAGTTAATATCAAATAAAAAGAACAGCCCAATTAAAAAATTGGCAAAAGATTTGAACAAACATTTTATCTAAAGACAGATGGAAGGCAAATAAGCACATAAAAAGATGTTCAACATCATTAGTCACTTGGTGAATGCAAATTAAAACCCCAATGAGGTACCACTACTCACCTAGCAGAACAGCTAAAATTAAACAGACTAACCAAGTGTTGAAAAGAATGTGGATGAACTGGACTCACACACTACTGGTGGGGACATAGAACAGTACAACTCCTTTGGAAATGTTTGGCAGTATTTTAACATACCTGAGGATTCAACCATTCCTTCTTAGGTTATCACCATAGAGAAATCAAAGCGCAAGCCCATAGAAATACAAGTATACAAATACTCACAGCCGCTTTATTTTGAATAGTCTAAAACTGTCTAAAAAACATTTAAATGTCCATCAACATGTGCATGGATAAACAAATTGCAGTATATCCACAAGACAGAATGCTACTCAGCCATGAAAAGAATGAACTACTAATATCACGGGACATGGATGAATTCCAAAATAAGTATGCTGAGTGAGAAAAGCCAATGACAGAATGCATACTGTGTGATTCAATTTATATTAAATTCTAGAAAATATAAGCTGATCTATGGTGACAGAAGGTAGATCAGTGGTTCCTGGGGAACCACATGCTGGCTGGCATCAGGGATAAGGAGGAATACAAAGCAGCACAAGGAAACTTTTTGGGGTGATGGAGGTGTCACCTGTGCATATATCTGAGGGCTGTCCGGAGAATATTGAGCCATTGTTGATAGAACGAGAACAGTTACATGGCTGGATACTTTCCAGACAGCCCTCCTGTCGCAAATTGGTTGGAAACTTCTTGCATTCTCACTCGGTTATCTTTGCACTCCCAGAGCTCAACAGGGTGCCTGGCAAGTTGTTGACTTGTAACTGATGTTTGTTGAGTGAATGAACAAACTTGTTTTGTTTTAGATATTTGTCAAACCCAAATTTCACTTCTTTGCTTTAATCCTTTTTTCCTCCCAGACCTAGCTCAAAATGACCCACATCGGGAAGGTTCTTGCTGCACAGACGCCTCACCCCGGCTTGTGCGAGGGGCTGACGGGCTGCAGGGAGTAAGGGACACGGGATGTACAAACTGTCAGCGGGTAAGTGGCTCCCACAGACGCCACTTTCCATTCTGCATTTCTCCAAGGTTTCCTCCCACCATGTTCCTCCCTCCCATGTTTTCTCTCTTTCCCCTTTTGTGTTATTGTTTTTGTGGCGATTAATGTTCAAGCTCCTCGTCCTTGGTTTTAAAATTAGATGATTTAGCCTGTGACAAATCTACGTTACAAAAACAAAACCAAACCTTTTTCTACCTTGGGTGGTTCTCCTGTAAGTTTGGCTGTCATTAGGTAGGATGAAACAATGCCTGAACACAGACGTGGGCAGGGAGGAGGCTCTCCACCCAAGGCAGTGCATCAGAACTGGGACTCCATCTGCTAAAAGACGACCATTGGGAAGAGTCTGCGTCCTGTGTCTTCTGTCCCCACAAGGAGGCCAGTGTCACTCTGAGAGCACAGGGCCCAGCCACCATCCTGCACCTGCAGACAGGGGTCCAGGGCCTGGGGACACAGGCTCTTCCCAAGAGTGGCTCAGGGCAGGGAGGGAGCCAACTCTGCCCTCATCAGATCAGCTCCGTGAGCTAGTGTGTATCGACAATTTAGTCTGGAGTCTGCATTTCATGGGCAACACTGACTTTAAAGTCCCAGATCTCATTTCTTGCTTTGAGGTTCTATACTGATTTCCCCATAAATGAAAAAAGAATGGAAGATTTGAGGGAGCCAGCATTTGAGATTCAAAGAGAAGCATGGAGCAAGTATTCTATGTCGCACCCAACTTCCTCATGCCATACATGCTGTGCCCCTCACAGCACCCAATAAACATTACTCCAAAACATGTCGTGTGCAGTGAGAACACCAGTGGCTCAAGCAAACACACTCATCCATCTAAATTTACCCGAGATCCTAAAGTCCACGTTAAAAACAACCTGCCTCATCTTGCAATAGACAGAAGAACCTGAACTGTCCCTAATGACCACTCCAGCCTGCCACCCTCCCCTTCCTGGTGTTGGACATATAACAGGGAGAGCTTCCTAGAGCATGTGTGAAGTTGCTCTAAGGTTGCCCAAGTCAATTTTTTAAATGAAATATCAAAACTCTGACGCACAAATGTCAGGAACTGTTGCAAAGAAATAGAAAGCTGTGAGTAAATACACGGATGTAGAATGAAAATGGTCCAAGTGCCACCAAGTACCTTAGCAGCAAGGCCATCCTAGGGGTGGTAAGCAGTCCCTATTTGTAGGATTACAGACACATCCCAAGCTGAGCTGCGGTGGAGTGCCAGCCCAAGCAAGTGGAGGCCAGAAAGGATTTCTTCTTCCTATACACCTGTGAAAAAAAGGGCTTCCCTTATATTTAGTTCCATCACTTATTTCTCCATGAGGAAAAACCTGCTTTGACACTCCCACAGATTTGAGGAGGACTTCACACTGGTTGCATTCCAAAAGGCAAGCCTACATCACATGTGGAGGGTCCTCCCAGCAAAGATGTTTCCAAGGCAACCCTCATCAACTCCTTACAAGCTGTGAGCTCTGTTAGCCGGTTTTCTGATAGTTGTAGGGGCATAAACCCCGTTTTTAAACAGCACTTTTTTTTAACATCAAAGTAGATCTTTTTTTTTTTTAAAGACCAAGATATATGTTAGATTTTTACGCATTTCTACACATCAAAGAAAATACAATAGTTCACTCCTACTTAATGACTAGTAGCACCCGAATGCTCTACCTTCTACCCAGGTTCTGCTAAATCGTGTCAAGCTTTTCTCTCCACAGTGTCCTCAGAAAAATAAAGCATAATCTATGCCAAGAGAGGGCATTTTCCCTGCACACATGAAAGACACACATACATATACACACACACAGAGACACAGAAATTGTTTCTGGAACTTAAAAACGTTTCACGATAACTATCTCTGAGCTAATATGTTAGCTAGCACTGCTGAGGATTCAGCAAACTGCTTCAAATACCTCCGTCCACTCGACTCGACATCGCACATGCAGATTAACCTTCAGGTTGCCCCATTCTTCTGGTCACACGTCACCTCTTCACAGGGGCCATCCTTGTCTGCCCTGTGTCAAGCAGCATCTGCCCACCTCACACCCACCATCCTCTATCTCCACTTTAATTTTCTTCATGACAGTCATCATCACCTGTCATTATTTACATCTTTTATCTGGTCCTTTGCCTACCACCTTGACTGGAACGGAAAGTTCCACGAGGCAGGGCCCTGTCTTCCCTGTTCACCACAGCATGCCCAGGGCCTGGCTCACTGGGCACAAAATGAATTTTTTTTTTTTTTTTGACCAAAAGCAGAGAGCAGGAGGGAGAGAAGAAAGGGAAGGGCAGGGGCAGGGTGGCCCTGGATAAATTTTAATTTTAAATCCTGAAGCAGAAGTTCACACTACCAACTCTAACATCACTCTAGTATTTGCAACAATGAGATAACCTACAAGCATTGCCTTATCGAATCTTCATGACAATAGTAAACAGTATTAATACCCTAGTTTTAGAGATGAGAAAACTAGAGCAAAAACGTTTAATTTGCCCATGATTTTAATGTAAGAAATCCCAACTTCTGAAGATATGGTTTTTTGTTATTTTTTTTTTAAGTTAATATTATCTGCAAAATTTCTCTGTTCAAAGGTTTATTATATATTGCTGGAAAAGTACCCACCGCTTCTCAAAGAAGACACCTGGGCAGGATGACGAGGAAGGTGGAGGAGATGCAGTTGAGAGGCTTCGCCAGAAAGGGGACAGCGGCACTTGGCAGTCGGAGCCCCGACTGTCCACGCACACTCACCTGGTTGGGAGGTTTCCTCCAAGGCTTCCTCCAAGACACCTCGATGCTCTACCGCACTCGTTGCTTCTCCTGGGTGCTTTTCAGCCTGTGGCCACCTTTCCGGCTCCCCTAAACTTTGGCAAGTCCGGAGGCGCTGGTGGAGCTGGTTGCTGTGACCTGCATCGGCAGCCGCCCAACCGCCGCCAAGTGACTCAGGTGCCCAGGCACCTCACACTGAGAGCTACCTGCAGACGCCGCCTGATTCATCAGGCGTAGAGAATGCCTGGGCTTTGGCCCCAACTAATAAAACATTCACCCACAGACTACAGGTAATTAGATGCGCAACAAACAAGAAGTAAAAAGGAGAGTCAACAAGTAGCAAGCAGCGTATGATCTTCCCCATTAATGACTCTGAGTATGGCCAGGCCGGGCAGGCAGGCAGCCTGCGCCAGCTCCCGGCACCTCTCCTGCCAGAGACTCTGCGTAGGAGCCCTGCCTTCACGCCCCACAACTGACTGCTCTAATGTGCAAGGATGATATTGCTGAGAAAAAAAAAAAAAAAATACACCTGCAGACACCTCTCTAGGGAACAACCCGAGAATTTCTCATTCATGCAACATATGTAACGAGCACATACCATGTGCCAGAAGCCTATAAAAGACATTAAACCCCTTTTATATGTTTTGTCTGAAGATTTAACTTGCTACAGCTATATTTAATCTCTCTCGCCCACCCTCGTCCAAGGACAATTAATCTGGGCTCTCAGACGCAAAGTTCCTAGCTTCCATCATAGAAATAACTGAAAGATTAGAAGCATGATCTTTTTCCATGAACATTTTTATTTTAAGAAGTGGAGCTTTTTTGGAAACACTCAGCACTGGCAATAGTACCAAATGCTAATTTAAAGAGTAAAGAGACGAGGTTTTGAGGTGAACAAGGAGTTTGTCACACGTTGGCGCCTTCCTCCATAGCACTCAGCTTGGGGCCAGCAGCACACCAGACTTGCTTCCTTCCCGGCACCGCAGTCCTCGGTGGGAGACCAGCGCCTGGGTCTGCAGAACCTCGGGCCAGCTGGGTTTCAAATGCTTTTCAGCATCTGGAAACTTCAGTAACGTTCTCTTCTGTTCATCCTGGATGGACTAACTAGGGTTTCTTCTTCGCTAAACGGACTGCTGTGCCCCTTCGCTGTCCTGAACTTTGTTCTCTGGACATAAGAAGGGCACATATGTGACAGCATATGGTCCAAGCAGCCCAAAGAAAACACCTTGCAATGAAATTTCCTGACCTAAGATTTCTCTGCTAGCTCTCTCTAAAAGGGGAGTGTGTAAGTCAGAGTTTTCCTGAGAAACAGAACCCATAGGATATATATATGTGTGCGTGTGTGTGTGTGTGTGTGTGTATATAAAGTATCTACATATACTTTATATAAAGTATAAAATACAAAGTGTACATATATATATAAACACACATACATACACTATTAATATACAGATTTTAAGGAGCTGATTCACACAAAGACCAGTAAGTCCAAGATCTGCAGGGTGGGCTGGCTGACCAGAGACCTAGGAATGAGTTGACACTATAAAAATTCATGCTTGAAGACCCAGGAAGGAACAGATGCTGCAGTTTAACTGTGAGAACCGTCTGCTACAAAAGTCCCTCTTGCTGTGGAGCTAACAGCTCCCTGTTCTATCCAGACCTTCAGCTGATCGTATGAGGTCCACTCTCATGTGGAAGGTGATCTGCTTTACTCAAAGTCCACCAGTTTAAATGTTCATCTCATCGAAAAACACTGTCACAGAAATATTCAGAATCATGTTTGACCACATATCTAGGGACACTGGCTCAGCCAAGCTGCTACATAAAATTGACCATCACAGGAATCTAATATGCACACCTTCATCTTTTGTGCTTCCACAGATACTAAATGTTTTCAAATATAATAACATGTCTCTTAGCAATACAGGTGCTCCAGCAAGTTAGACACTTTGTAAACCATTTTTGACAATTTAAAAATTTATCCCCTTTATGAAGAAAGTCATAGAAATCTCAAGTTTAAGAATTTGTTGTCTAAATATGCCATTTTTTTTCTTGGAGAAAATAATTACCAAACTTTTGAAAACAGAAAAAAAAAATGTTTTAAGACAGTAAATCTTTTTCCAACATAATTCCCTTAAAGCAAATTAATTCTTGTAAAAAAATAATAATAATTCAGAGTACTATGTATAGTTAGCAGGCAAAAAGTTAAATGCTGGAGCTAAGAAATATAACCAAGAATACCCGATAAAATTGAGTGGTCTTTCCTTTAACTTCTTTTGTTCTTACTTTTAGGAAATATTAGTGTTGAAAGGCTGTTTTTCTTAGAATTTTACCAAAACAAATGCTGTTTTTTTAAATCCCTAAAAATAAATTGAAGGGAATTGAGTTTTTAAGAGATAAAGTCAACTCCACCCCCACCCTTCTTGACACCCATGAGAGAAAAAGCACATGAACCCCAAAAATCAAGATCAGTTATGCTTCCTGCTTGGGCTCTAGCTCTGATCCATCTAATGTGCCCAAGACATCTGTTTTCATAAAGACAAAGATGGTACTCACTCTACAAAGAGCTGTGGGGAAACACATTAAAATCATCCTCATTATAAATAGCTCTATCTACAGTATATTGGCCTTCTAATCCCAGTGTTATTAACTGGGATCCAAATTCCCATTTGTAAAACAGCTTTGATGTGAGGACCAGACCAGCAAGGGTGGATATTTCCTGGGAGCCTTAGATGCTGGCACCAACCTTCTCCCTCTCCCTTGGGCCAGGATACTAGCAAAGGGGACTTTATAAGCATCGGGTATTGTTACCTGAGTATTGTTATCTGCGAGTACTTTAAAGAAAGGGCATTGACTTCTCAGAATTCTCAAGGGGGATATAAACTGGAGGTTTAGTTCAGTTCCATTCCGAGGTTCATCCCAATTCCGTCCCATAAAGAGGCATGTTAGATGAAACGTCAGCTTTTAAAAGGCTGAAATTTAAAAAAAGGTTACAGGAAACCATGGACCCAGAACCTCGACTGCGTAAACAACTTCGCTGTTAACCTAATGTCCTGGGGCTTCCTCCACATTTTACCGACCACCCGCTTCACTTCCCACTTTGTTTGGAATGAGTAAACACACACAGACGTTTCATCTTGTTTCGGATTTTTGACTGTTAAAATTGCAAGTGAAAAAATAAATTTATAGCAACATTTGACAATCTCCCTTTAAAAGGCTAGGTTAACAGGGAAAGGAACAAAACAGAACCAAACGCACTTGCTGTTGCTGAGGGCAAACCCGACTGGAGAAGAGGATGAGGGAGGTCGAGGCGAACACGAGTGTGAATGGGTTGGGTGCGCCCTACTGTGGGGCCGGGAAACAGGGATGCCCGATGGGGACTGGGACGGGGCACTCCCAGCTCCTTCCTTGAAACGCACTTTCCAGCCAACCAGCCCTCCCTTTCCTCACTTTGTACAATTCTCCCTTCTACATTCCTTCCCCCACACCTCTCCCATTCCTGCTTAGATCACTGGGTACGACTGAGTAAGTAGAACCTGGTCAGGCAGGAGCAGGCCTGGATATAGCAGCACTGTAAATATATTCCTTCAATTGCATTAACTTCATTAACCACAAAGTCCGCTGACAGCTCCAACTTGCATTTGGCACCATGAGCACCTTCTCCCCAAGGGCACCCTCAAACTGTGGATGAAAGCTCTAGCTCGAGTACCCCCAACCTCTGGCATGGAGGACACCTGCCGTGGAACACACCATCTCTGTGTGCGTGGAGGCATGTACTCTATCAACCAACCTACACTTTTAGCTACCACGGTGCCGAGAGTCATTCCAAAAAAAAAAAAAATGTTGACGGAAACTACATTCGGCTGCTCTGCATGCTTACAAATAAAAACAATCACACATCGTTGCCTTGACACTCGACATTGCCACCATAATTGGAACCTGGCTGAATGGGACATCTTGAGATGCAGGATTTCTTCCCTTTTCAAAGGCCCTATGAACCTGCCTAATACTTCACGTCAACTCCACCCAAGCCTGAAATTCTTAGGTGTGTCATCGAGAAATCTGCTTTGATCTATGGAAAGCATGTTGTCGGGGCAGCATAATGAAAGGGATTATGATTTAAACGCAGGCGACATGAAGCCAGAGGCAGCAGAGAACCCGTTTGATTCTTCAGGGGCCTCTCTTTGTTGAGTCCAAGGCCTCGCAGGGATGTGCAGAGTGTTCCCCCGAGCTGCACCCCTATTGCCACATCAGAGTCGCCTGTTCTGATTCATCACTGCTCTCCATTCTGGGTGACTTTAATGAGCGTATCACCCTCAACTCCTGCATCTCCTCCTACCATAGGACTCGTAATGTAATGGGCCCAAAAATAATTCCAGAAAATCTTGCTTTGAACAATTTTCTCAAAATAGTGAGGATAGATAGAAAAATGGCCCATTTTAAGGTTTTGTCACTCTTGATTCCACCCACTTGGTGTTGGATTGACTTCATCAGAACTTGGCAAAGAACCCAAGTACACCATTCAAAGGTGCCCTTTGGTCCCCATTTCTGTCACTGCAGGCACCACCCCCCACTGCATCCCTGAGGACGTCCACCGAGTCTTTGCTCACCACCCCAGCCACATCTGAGCCATGGATTGCTTTCCTCTCTAGACAGTGACAAGGATTTTCCTAATATGGGGCCCCCATCTCATTCCAGATACTTTCCATCCACTGGCCCTGACTGGGACCTTTGGGCCTACACACAGAATAACTCCATGTCTTCTATACCCATGAACTATTCAAACAGTTGAAGTCACAGCATGCCCTGCCCCCGTTCCCTCACCTGCTCGCCATGTCCTGCCTTCCAACCAGCTCAGTCTATATAATACAGAACACAGTATCCAGTGCAGAAGCAACTCAAAAATTGGTCTGATTGTCATAGAAAGCATGAAGACTACAATGTCCCTTCATTGAGCGGGACAGATGGATGAATGCAGCCCATGCTGTATGTTTTTTTGGCCAGGGGTTGGAGGCTGGTCTTATAGAAGCTAGCAATAGATGATGTCCACTGATTTTTTTTTTAACTTTTTATTTTGAAATACAAGGATATAGGAAATTACACAAAGCTAGTACAGCGAGGTTCCATGTATTCTTCACCAGTCTCCCCCAGTGGCTACAACTTACACAGTTATCGTACAATATTAAGACCAAGAACTTCACATTGGAACAATGTGCATGGATAGCTCCCTGTCATTTTAGCACAGAGGCAGAATCTGGGCTTGATATTGTACTCTAGCTGTGTAAGCTGTAGCCACTGGGGGAGACTGGTGAAGAGTATCGGTTTATAGTTTGATTCCATTGTGGTTGGAGAACAGACTCCGCATGATTTTAGTTCTTTTAAATTTGAGGTTTATTTTGTGGCCCAGGATATGGTCTATCTTGGTATGTATTCCATGGGCCCTTGAAAAGAACATATTCCGCTATTAGGTAGAGTGTTCTATAAATGGGAATTAGATCCTGGTTCATGGTGGTCATGACTTCTATATCCTTGCTGATTTTCTAATTGTTCTATCAATTGTTAAGAGTGAGGTATTGAAGTGTTCAGCTATAACTATGGATTTGTTATTTCTTCCTACAGTTCTATCAGTTTTTTGCTTCACATGTTTTGCAGCTCTGTTGTTTGGTGCACACACACTTAGGATTGCTATGCTTTCTAAGTGGTCTGAACTTTTCATCATTATATAATCTCCTTCTCTCTCTGCTAATTTTCTTTGCCTTGTTTCAGCTGAGCAGTAGTGAAAAGTCTCGCCTATCCACTTGGCCTTCTCTGGTACCACCCCACCCAGCAAGGAGGAGGAAGGGAACCTCATTACTACCAGGTGGAGGCAGAAGTCCAGGTTCGCCATGTGGTCTCCTTGGCAAGAGGGACACCAGACAGAGATACAAGTTCACCCTCCCCATCTGAAAACAGCATGGAGAGTGTTAGTGGGTGACCAAGGGTGGTAGAAGAGAAACCCAGACCAACAGTTTGACATGATGATGACAAATGGGAAAACACTAAGAAACCTGGAGAACTTTGGATCCACAGCCAAGAGCGTGACTGATGGAGAGTCTCTGAGAACCTCACAGACCAGAGCCTTTTACTTTGAAGGGAAAGCACAACGGGGCTGGTGGTGGGGTCCCATCTGGAATGAAGACGAGCCATCCTGACTACCCAACAAGGAGCTGCAGCCTGGAAGCTGCACCTGAAATACTAAACCGGATGCAGCACACAGGCAGTGTGAGCAGAAGCCTTGGCTTTAAAACGAGAGAAGGGCAAGGGGGCCTGGACTTAGGGGAAACCAAGATCACATCAGATTTCTTCCAGGTTATTAGAACGTTTAAATCAACCTCTACTCCGATTCTGTAAGTTTACTTTTCTCTACTTATGTTTTTCTTTCCTTTTTGTTATTTCTAGGAAAGGTTCCATTTGAAAAATTACAGTATTTCAGCTGAACTAAGGGGAAAAAGGGAATATTTCTTGGGCATTTTTATTGGGGCCAGGAATGCTAGCATAATTAGTGTGCCCCACCATATGGCAGGGTGTGATGCAGCCGCTGTCTGCCACCCTTTGAGAAGCTTCCATGCAGCAAAAAAGCAGACAAGAGTGTGGGAACCAGCCCTTCCCCACTCCTCCTTCCTTTGATCCTAACCAGATGCTGCTCAGGCTCACTCTGCCTCGGTGGGGAGTCTCAGCGCTCAGGGCAGCTTCTCCGGCAAGTGGCTGCAGCCGCAGAGGCAGGGCAGGACACGTGTACACACGCAGGGACACCACAGAGCCCAGGCGGAGGTAACACACGGGGGAGCTGTGTGCAGAGCAGGAGGAGCACAGCGATGTGACCCCGTCCATAGCCAGGCATGAAACGCCTAAATGGGCACAGCAGGCGGCGACTTCTTCATGCACTTTGGTTAATGACAGGAAGTCACCAAAGACTTATTTGTAAAATTACACAAACACACAGAGCAATGGTTTAAAATCAGTGTCACACGGTTCACAAATACTAAGACACCATTAAATTTAGATGAAATTAAATCTGTATACGAACAGACAGTTACCTGGGCCCCGTTCGTGGGAAGAAGGAGTGAATTTTCTAAATAAATCATTCTGTATAAATCAGAGGATGGCCGGCCAACCACAGCCCACGGGCCAGATTTAGTTCATCACCTGTTTATGCACAGCCGGTGAGCTAAGCAGGGTTTTCACATGTTAATTAAGCAAAATGTTATTTCCTCCCACCAAAATTCCATTCATATCATTAGTAGACCTGAGTTATAAAAACACTGCACTCAATTATTACTATTATAGTTTGAGTTGAGTCAACTAAAAAATCTGTGCTAATTTTCTTTTTCCCTTATCATAGAAGTACCTACTTAATATTCGCAGTTTTGCCTCTTGGATCACAATGCCTAAAATGTTTACTTTCTGGCCCTCTACAGGAAAAGCCTGCCAACCTGTGGCATAAATTAATAATATAATTAAACAGGCAAAAAGCCATTGGAATATTAATAATAACATCAAGTAGTATTAAACATTATTAAAACCATACAAGCAAAATACGCTAATTTTAAATAACTTAAATAATTATTTATTGTTCATTAAAGAACAACTGAGCAGCACTCAATCTGCCAACAT
Source organism: Lemur catta (assembly GCF_020740605.2). Lineage (NCBI taxonomy): Eukaryota > Metazoa > Chordata > Mammalia > Primates > Lemuridae > Lemur > Lemur catta. Next base: position 26,644,608 of record NC_059143.1, on the reverse strand, counting down.
GGTAACACTATTACTTAAAAGTAACGGGCACATTTATTGTAAACTATTCTCTAAGTCAGACTTTCCTGTTTGGATGGGTCTTCCCCTCCAAGGACAGGACAGCTGGCTTTGGCCAGCACTCACACACCAGCATGGGCTTGCAGCCCCAGGGGCACACAGCGCCGAGAGCCCCTGGTCTAGGGACCCATTCTGGATCTTCTCGTCTGGGATAAAGTTGTCAGTCTACAGCACACACGATTTTCACTCCTAGAGAGTAAAAACCACACTTTTCATTTAAAGCAACTGACCAACCCACCAAGCCTTGTGGATTGATCAGCTCATAGCCCAAAGTCTCAGGCAGCACAGTTTTGGTGCCTCTACATGTTTTTGGTAACAGGGATATTTTTTAATCTGAAAAAGTGAGTTTTCTGGGATAGGGGTGGCATGGACTTTGAAGGAACAAGTGGACAGGTTAGTAAAACAAGAAACACAAGAAGAAAAATATCATAAAGACATCAAAGTGGCTCAGACTGGTCCACCAGGGTCTCCATGCCTCCCTCCACCCCCAGGGTGGGGTAAACTTTGACATGTGTTCCTCAGTGTTTTGAATGGTCTTCTAAGAACAGCAAATTTATGGAGTCAAGTAAAAGGTAGACCTGAAGTTCGCAAGTTAGCACCAGGGAAACAAGGCTCTCTTTTGCTGGGGTGTGTCTCCAGAGCTACTCGCTCCGCCAGGCTTTGCAAAACAGGGCAAAGAAAGGCAAACCAGACATCTTTTGAAAGTACTTGTTGACAATAATAACCCAAGGTGATTACATAGGCAGACACTGGACTTAAGAGCCTCACTCACAAAATTCCATCTCCGATGGTCACCCCTCAAGGGGGACAGTCCCTCTCACAACCAGCTACAGGAATGGCTCTTGCTGCTCATCACCCTGACCTCTGGGGCCCACCCTGCCCCAGCCAGCGGTGAGGGCCTGACCTCCTTTCTCACTCTTTGGAAACAACGGCACCCAGTTACCCAGGGACAGGTATGACGACCACGCCCTTGACTTAATGTTGTCTCTACCCTCTCCCGTAAACCACAGGGGAGAAGGGACAGCAGGGCTGTGATCACTGTCTTCGGTCACCTGAAGGGTTGTCACCGCAATGGGAGTTAGAATTGGCCACGTGTCTCACATTCAGGGCCCAGAGGAGGAAGTTAGGATGGTGCAGACTCCAAGAAGGAAGGACTTTTTTTGGTCAGAAGTGTCTACAAATGGGACAGGGCATCACCACGCTAAGGGTGCTAAGTTTCCTATCCCAGGAGGTAGGAGGCCCACCTGTGTGGCGGTAACCCACGGATGAGAAGTTAGCCCATGTGACCTTCACAGTGCCCTGCCATGCTGGCATGCTCTGATTCATACCTCCAATGGGGAATACATCTCTCAGCGATATACAGGCATTCTAGACGTCATATCCCACTATTCGGTTTTCTCCTTCCCCGCTCCGTCCTCTAACGCCACCCCTGGGAGGCTTTGCTGTCAGCATTTCTTACCTCCCGATCTGTCAGCCGGCCTTGGAGAGCAGGCCAGGCTGTGCCGTGGTTTCCTCAGTAACTGAGACGTTAAGTCTTCTTCCCAGGAGGCCTCCCCGAGGGGACTGGGAACTACCCGCTGGTTCCGCAGTTCCACTCATCTTCACGGTCACCCAGCGGTCGTTCCCTGGGAAGCTCATCCAGACGCCACCAAAACGGCCCTCAGACCTTGTCAGGAGCTGCTGGGCATGTGACAGCAGTGGGCCCCTCTGTGTCCAGCCCATGGCGCCCACAGAGCCACAGCCAGCAGTCCACGTTGATGACGAGCGCTCTGGACAGGGCCTGCTTCAGCAACACACCCCGTGCAGAGCACGTGCTCGGGAAACATCTGAGGGCGGCCAGCTGGCGTCAGGACCTAGCCGGTGCCGCAGCCCCCAACCCTCCCTTGTCCCTCCTGCCGGTGGTAGGGTGTGCACCTCCACAGCCCCCACCGTGCACAGCCATGAGCCTAAGTGCACCCCACGCCTCTCTCCACGTAATCCCACACCATCCTATCAGGGGAATACTTTGATTACCCCCAGGTTAGAGATGAGAAAACTATGCTTTTGAGAATTTTGAGTTCCGGTACTAAAACCTGGCAGCATGTCTTCTATGGGTGGCCGGAGTCCAGTTCTACGGTCCTCCAGATGCTTTGCCGTCCCACTGAGAAGCACTGGCCAACCCACCACGGGAAGTGCTCAGAGGACAGCCCGCTCTAGCCTGCACCCAGGGGACCCGGAGCATCTGCCCCTGGACTGCAGGGACAGCTCAATCTCACGGTTTCATCCTGCCTCCACCCCTTTCCCACTGGCTCGCGGCCTCTGGTTTCCCCTTGTGCCCTGTGTGTTGAAGTCACCAGGTTGTGCCCTTGTGTACACAATTCCTGATCCCCCAGGGTCACAGTGATGACTCGGCAGGCCCCGTGCTAGCATGGTCACACCCCATCTCCTTCAATCCTCGCAACGTCAAGGAGGTCACAGGCCACGAGGGCCCAGAGCCCAGGAGGACAGGCCCTGGAGCAGCTTTCAAGGCCCAGGTGTCCAGCCTGGTAACGGCCCAAAACCAGAGGGCCTATTTCCACCTCCCTCTTGAATTTTAGAGTCACATATCCAATGACTTGCTGACACTTCCACACAGATGTCCCAGCAACAGCTCAAACTCAACAAACACACCCTTCCAATGGCCCCTCTGCCCAGTTTAGTGCCGTCACTGTGTGCCTAGGACCCAAGCTGGGAATCATTTAGTCGCCTGATGCCTCCCTCACCTGGCAGGCAGTGGCCTGTACCCCTCTCTCCTCGCCCTGCTTGGGCTCAGACCTTCTCGCCACTCACGTCCCCCACACTTGCTCACTCCACTCTCAGCCCCAGGCCAGACGTGCACCATGGCCCTCTCCACCGAGACCCGTGCACTGCTCTGCCCCTTGCCTTGTGTCAGATCGTCAGTCTAGGCTCCTCTCAGGAACGCAGGAGCCCGGCCCCATCACGCATGCTCCTCCCTCCCTGCTGCCCGCCCCCACCTTGGCAACTCCAGCAGCAGCGGGAAGGATTCAGCAGGTGCAATGCTGTCCCTCGAGCCTTCGCTGTCTGTCCCCTGCCTATGGTGGCCACACAGGTTTCCCTCCCTCACCTGCCCATCCTCTAAGACTTGGCCCAATTATCACCCTTGTCCCTGGGTCCCCTCCTCACCCTCGCTGGGCTGGTTGCTACCTGGGGCCACAGCCACCCCTGGGGCTTCTGCCATCACATGCTGAGCACGTGTGACTTCCCTAGGCAGACAGCAGGAGTGGGGGCTTTCTCTTATTTATCCCTATGCCCAGCACTCACCAGTCTCTCAATAAATATTTGCAAACAAATGAATTTCATCCCTACAGTGCTTTTCCTAGAAACTTCCGTATCACACAGCTCCTTCAGGTCAGAGGTTTTTCAACCACACCATCCCACCTGAGCACAGAACCCTCGTCCACCTCCTGTTCCAGAGAGCTGCCCCTTCGCCTTAGGTATCTGAGTCTTCCCAGTGACAATGCAACCTGCCTCACCCGATGGCAGGCGGAAGGAGGAGGTCGGGCAACAGAACAGTGTCTTGAATTTTCTGACTAGAAATATAACTGAACCCTGACCTTGGCCCTAAAGTAATTTTCCTTTCTCTCTTACCAACATACCTTCTCATATCCCAAATCTGCCCTATTCCTCCGGCACTGGGAGCACATGGGCATGAAGTCCATGCACACAGGGCTCTAAGTGGCTCTAGACAGTGACAGTGACAAGGTGGACAGAAGGGCTGTTCCCAGGAAGCTGCTGCAGGGAAGGTGCACCTTATTCCACACCCGAGCCAGTATCCGGCACTGAAAGGCACATCTGGAGAAATGGGCAGGGGAGGCCTGGACAGGGCAAGGGCAGCAACTGTCCCAGAGCCCTGTCCTCAGCTGCAAGCAGGGCCCACATCCCATGTGTCAGCCATGTGGGGCAGGAGGTGCATCACCATGCCCAGGACAAACCAGCTCAGCTTCGCCTGGGATCCTTACAGGAGCCCCCTCCCCTATGGGAGCCGGGGGCAGACCACAGAGCAGGGCGGCACGTCAGGGGCAGTGATATGGCCCAACATGGCAAAGACCAAGTTAGGAAGGGCGAGAACAACAGGACGAGCACCGCCATTTCATCTGTTCTGATGACAGTTTCTCACCATTAGATGGTTCTCTCATGGAACTTTTTGGCTCCTCATACAAAGGGTGGAAGGGGGCTGGTGAGGGTCTGAAGATGACTCATGAGAGTTCTTAGAAAAGTTTTGGTTTCCAGGCTCCCACCAAGGGTGGGCAGGAGAGAGGCTCGGAAACATTTCCCGTGGGGAAGGAAACCAGGAGGGGCTCCCTCTGCGTGGCCAGAAGTACCAGTAGCCACAGCAGCTCTTGCTATGGCTGTGACACCCTAAATGTGTCTCAGTTAGAACCCTGGGGGCCCCAGAAGCCTGCAGAAGCCACTGTGGATGTCCCTCTTTTCTCCTCTCTTCCAGGAATGGTGGGACTGGAGGGTAGAGGCTGGGGGAAGAGGAACATGAGGGTCCTGGAGTTTCCCAAACACACAGACCAAGACTAAAGACTGGATCGTGGCAATCACTGCTGCGTGTGCCCCAAAAGCCGACTAAAAAAGAGACACTCCATACTTTAGTGTACTTTGGGCCTTGAAATTACAGAGCCTCGCTGACATTCCAAATTATAGTTATGGAGAACAAACTTTAAGGGGCACAATTTGGGGCATAGGAGGAACTCAGGTTTCCTCCAATGACGGCACAAGCGCCGCATCCAAGGGAGATTGGCCCAGAGGTGGCTGTGCAGGGAAGGGAAGCAGGCAGCAAGCCCGAGGTGGGCACGAGAGCAGAGGCAAGGGATGAAACGAGAGCGGTTTCAACAAGAAAGTACAAGACTTGGCAAAACCATCAAGGGAAACGCAGAGGTGCTAGGCAGGGGAGAGGCAAGGGTGGGGGTGTCATGATTCGCACAGGAAACCCTGGGAAGCCCGCAGACAAGCTACTCTGGTGCTGGCACCCTGACCCTGAGAGGATGGGAGCTGGAGGAAGAGCCAGTCCAGAGACGCCACTTTAGAGACTTTTTCCTGACTTGCATCAGTTTTATAGCCTGTCCCTCTTAGTTCTGTTGCATCCGTAGGGCATTAAAAGCACCCTGTGTTCATATCAAACAGGCTCCTTTGAAATGAGTGAGCTCGTGTGATCTGAGGCACTGCAAATGCTTCCTGCAGACGCTCCGTCAGTCCTAGCGACAGCGGGGGGGGAGTGGCAAGCAGGCAGAGCACAGAAGGGGCAACGCAGGGGTGGAAAAGGGTCCCAGCAGAGTGACCGTGAACGATAAAATAAGGGTCATGCTTGAAAGAAAAAGCGAAGGGACAAACTGTGAAACCAAAGTGACCAGGGAGAAAAGAATAGTGTCCCTTGGGAAGGGACGACAGCAAACTGTGGGCACTGGGTCACGGGCACATGGAAGGGCAAGTGACACACAGACAGAGGCCACCTGCATCCTCCGCTGCTGGGTCTTCCGTGAACAGTGCAGAAGGCTGGGTAACACCCGCAGCTCAGGCACTGTCTAGCCACAAGACCGCGGGCAAGTCACCGCCGCCTCCCAATCTCGATTTCCCTGTGAGTAAGATGAGAAGGCTTCACCAGCAGGCCTCTAAGGCACTTTCTGGTTCTACCATCCTGCGTCCAGCCAGGCCAGCCACCGGACTTCACACTGCATCAGTTCGGCCACCGTCACAGACAGGGCCCTCGGGGACCAGGGGAAACGGGCCATGGAAAAGTCTCTTCCCAGCCCAGAGACTCCAATCATCTCAGTCACATACACACTCACCACGGGGGCCTCGAAGGGAACAAGACTCTGGGCCAAAGCCCCAGCTACTGAGAAAAACCCACCATGAATGCAAGACTCCTGCGTTCAGAGGAGCAGTGCTGACTCAGGCTAGAAAACACACAGCACATTTTGAGAATAAATATAAGTACCCCCTCAACCCGGCAATTCTACTCCTAGGTGTATCTCAGAAAGACTCACATGGATGTACAAGGAAACAGCAAGAATGTGCATGTTAGCACTGTCTGCAAATCCACAAATTGGGACACAACCCAAGTGTAAGCCAACCAGAGAACTAATAATTGCAAGACCTTCATACTGCGGAATACTACCCGGCAGCAAAAACGGAGAGGTGGGAGCCAGTTACCAGCACGGGCGAATCTCGCACCCTCATGCTTACTCCTCTCGGCAAGTGCTCACACACAAGTACTGTGGGCCAAGGTGCTGTTCTAGGCAGTGGGGACATTCAATGGAACAAAACAGATGAAGCCCCTGCCCTCATAGGGTACAGAGAAAAGAAACCGCCACCAAGTACCACACACAGTGTGACAGACTGCGCCGAGCCCTACAGAAAAGCACGAGGCAAGGAAGACCCGGGTGGGCAGAAGGTGCGTTTTAAGCAGCAGCCAGGAAAGACCAAATCATGTACTGGTAACATTTCTTATTTTAAGCTGACTGGTGGGTGCACAAGGGTTCATTTTTCTCACTCCTTATACCTTTTTCTAAGTGATATATTTCAAGATGCTCATTACAAACATGACTGACAAGGGAAATAATTAACAGATATGAATATATCTGTTCATATTTACATATGATATATAAATAGCATAGATATAGTCTTTCACCATAAACTTAAATAATATCCCATGTTCATAATCCTGAGTCACGTGTCCCCACCCTGCATGATCAAAGCCTCCACCCAGGAGGCTGGTCTCTCTCAAGAGGCAGCAGAGCTTTCAAGGTCATGAGCGATGTTCCTGGAGCCCAGCCACCCTCATAGGGCCCAGTGGGGAAGCTTGTCAAAGATCTGATTTCCAAAGTTCAACAACGGGACCCTACTCCCAATCATACGGACTTTTCAGGCTTGTAGATCCACCTTAGCCTTTTTATATCTTTATAACACGTATGAAAAAATTCCAACCCCCCTCAATGTCTCTTTAGTTTTCCATATTATAAGAAAAATCGGAGAACAAGATGCATTTATTCAATGAAGGCTCTCTCCCCTGGAAATAGGAAGTGGCTGAAAGAGACTGCTTCTAAGTCTTAATCATGAAAATACTAGAAAAAGATACGGCCACGGCCTTGCTGTATAACACTGACAGCAGCTAAACGAACAGCACCAAACAAATCACCATCCAGTCCTATCAGACTGATAAGGAATCTGCATTTACACCCATCTGTCCCTGAATGCTGCCACACTTCCTGGACAGTCACCAGAACTTCCCATCGGTAGCATATTCAAACTTAAACACTCTGGTGTTTAGCTACACCTGTAGAAGCAACATCCAAAGCCAGCATGGGTATCAACAGCTTCATCTATTTATAAAACTCCACGGGAGAAAGCCCTCCAGACACCTTCTTTATAGTGAATGATGGTGATGTTTGCCTGGGGTCAGAACCCGCTCCCAAGAGCATGAGCTGCTAGCTGTGACGTGTGGATCCTGTTCGGCTGACACCAACCCATCACCGGGGCTGCGAGTATGCCAGAAACAAGATGGAGTGTGATTTGGCACAGCCCATTGGCAGGAAGGCCTGTGTGGGGACAGGTGAGGTGATGTATGCCAGTTCGGTTTTCTAAAAGGGCAAAAGCTAAATAGTGAAGTTTTTCAGCACTCAACATCTTTAAGGCACAATCTGACAAAATGGCCACGTTCTCTTTGTAATGCTATTAGAAGTCTAATTAACAAAGCAAGCCAGTGGCACTTTGCTGTGCAGTGTGGTGGCTTTGTATAAATCCTGAGCAAATGCGATCACCCAGCACCCCGAGGACCACAGGGGTGAACTCACTACATTATCTGAAGCTAAAAGGGAAAGCCACAAAGAGACACAGACACCAGCTCAGATGTCCCCTGGTTGTCACCTTGAGGGTGAGAAAGCAAGGACATCATGCAATTGCCCTTTGGATCTCTCAGCAGTGTGCTCTTTGCACAGGGAGAAAGAAAGTGAGCAACAGGAAGGTAGACTTTATTCAGAGAAACACAGCGTTCTCTGATCAGGAAAGCGAAGCACTTTGCTCCCAGCAAACCTCTTTAAAAGCCCAGAATTGGGCTCATTATTTCAGGTTCTCATTATATAGTACGGCAGTCTAACTGGGACAAGAAGGCTGAGGTTCCACCTAACCATCCCACATGTGCATGGACACGCTTTGGCTATGCTCATGGTATCTCTTGGGTCTTTTCTTCTAGCTTTAGAGCGTAAGACTTCCCTGTCTTAACCATGTGCCAAGGGTTTGTTCTCCCCGACACCTTCTGGACAACGATCATTAGTTGATTCCTTTATTGAAGGGCCAACCAAGCACCAGGTGCTGCATGATGTCCCTGCTCAGAGCAAGACATGGAAGGTCCAGGTGCAAATGACAAAGTGTGCGTGATCCTCAAGGTGGACACCACCTAGTCAGGGAGAAGGACAAGGGACAAATGATTACGAATACTCTGTAAGCTAGGAAGGTCACAGGCCAGGAGGGCCTTTAGGAAGGACTCCCCAGAAAAGGTGTTATGGGAAGGGTGTCACGAGGTATGGAAAGATTCCCTACAGTAAGCTAAGGAGGCGGAAGGGTCAGCACACATAGAGATCAAGTGCGAGGCAGCTTCAGACACTTCCATGTAGCTCAGCCTTAGATACACCCAATACAGGTCCAGAATTGAAGCTGTTCTACCACATTGGTGGAATAAAAATCTTCTCACTTGCACTGTCTGCCACATACCAGGCTAACGAACTTTTATGTCTGGCCTAAATGCCATGGCCAAAAGGTGCTCATGGTAACTTCCAGGAGACACCACTGCACCAGTGGGCTTGGGAAGCTCCCCTGTGCCCACCACCCTTGCTACAGTTATGTGGGGAAGAAACAACACAAAACCATTCCTCACTGCAGTGTCCTGCAACCTGTGTAAGTCTTGCTGCCTGGTCATACGCCTACAAAGACGAAACGTAAAGAGAGAAGAACCAGTTTCTTGATTCGAGGAGTCCATTAGTTAAATGATGGCGTGCATTGCTACTGTCTCTCATGATCTGGCAGATTAGAGAACACTCACAGAGTACTTGGGGTACTTTTTAAATAAATCCATTTTTAAGAGAAATTATACTTATTTCTGAGTGTCCAATTAGTCAGAAAATTGGGTTTAGACCAGCTGACCACATGCCTCTCTCCTTTGGCTTAAGGAGCGTAACAGCAATGGCCTTGCTCACCAGTTGACTGGGCACAGCTCCCCAGAGGACAGGCAGAGGGGCCTTCAGCTGGAGAATACCCCCAGGACCCCTCCATTCTTGTTCCCCAGGGCCACTGCGTCCAGAAGCAGCTTCCATGGACTATCTGCTTGTCCAAGCAGGTGGGGAACTGACTGTGCTTCTTAACATGTCTAGAAGGTTAATATCTTAATTATGACTTACAAAAGATTCAGCCGTCCTTGGTTCCAAGCACCTTTCGCATTAAGACTTCAACTGATACAGAGGGGATTTGTAATCCACATGAAATTCAGAACCCAAACCATAAAGTTACATATCTCCTTCATTTTCTAACCTGATAATGCCTAGAAACCCTTGTGCTGTCTTTTGCCTGTAAGAGAATGAGTATTTAACTCAAGTACTACCTTTCATGTTTTATGAATTTCCCATGAAACATGATACATTAAGCTGATTCTATAAAAAACGAAAAGCTGAATCATGAAAAGCAAACATCTTGAACTAAGCAAAGAATAGCTCTCTTTGAAATGGAGGATACAGGACTGAACTAAAAATTTATCATCCACCTTTGGAAACATAAAGCTGAAGAAAACAAAGTCGAAAGGGGGAAAAAAAGATGACTTCAGGATTTTCATCCAAAACCTAACTTAATACCGCGTTTTTGTGTACATCCATCCTTACTGGATGGCTCCTATCCTAAGCCACCGCCAAGTTCCTTGTGGTGTGGGGCCTGGGCCAAGACGTCCCATCTCCCACTGCAGTCGTCCACATGGATCATCTCCTAGATGAGTGAGCAGGAGATGCACAGAGTGGAGGGAAGGCATCTCTAAAGACTTGCCCAGTGCCCATGCTTGTCCTCACAGGCAAGATCACCTCAAGATGGTCCAAGGGATCTTTTCCTAAAACTTGGCCCAATCTTGGTAAGTCTGCCATGTTTTCCCATGACACTAGCATATCAGAAGATACTGAACTTCCTTCTGAATCACCTTCTCCTCCAGTTGCTCATGTGTGTGGCAGAGAGTCCTTTATGTGAGTGGGCATGGATGTCATCAACAGTTTAGAGACCCAAATGAGCCACCACCACCCGCACGAGGGTCTGCAGAGACCGCGTGAGGGGATCACACAAGACGACGTGGGGGCATCAGGGGGAATTCAGCCTGATGCACTAAAAAGCCCAGGAAGAAAACAAAAAAGCTGCTACTGTCATGAAACCTTCCCCTACCCCCATCCCCCACCAAAGACCTCTGCCTCTTCTGAGCTCACATAGTATTTTGTACCAACGTTACTGGGTCCAGATGGCCTTGTGTTGTGATTCGTTGTACGTAACCATATTCATTTTCTAATTCTGTATAATAAATTACCACAAACTTAGCAGCTTTAAGCCAACACACATTTATCTCACAATTTCCATGGGGTGGAAGTCCAGGCACAACTTAGCCAGGTCCACTGCTCAGGGTCTCACAAGGCTGCAATCAAGGTGTCAGCTGGGACTGTGGTCCCATCTGAGGCTTGGGGTCCTTTTCCAAACTCATGTGGTTGTTGGCAGAATTCATTTCCTTGCAGCTGTAGAGCTCACGGCAACTTGCTTTTTCAAAGTCAGCAAAAGAGTCAACTTCTAGACTTTTTTGAAGGGATTCATCTGTTTTAGGCCCATCTCTACCTAGGATAATTTTTCCCTTTGATTCAAAAATCAACAGGTTTGGGATCTTAAATACCTCTGCAAAACCCTTTCGCCTCTGCCATAGGGAAGGGAATTATACAGGGTATATGGGGGGGAAGGAATCTTTCGGGCCACTTTAAGAGTTCTGCCTACCATAATATTTATATCATTTCCCCAACCACATTCTAAGCTTGCTCTCCTGCACACCTTATTCTTGGCACAAACTCATAATTATTTAGTTTGCATTGTTCTCTGCACCCTTAACTCAGACCGTACAGTAACTGACTCACATAAAGCAATCAAGTAACACTCACTGATGAATGAACGAGTCAGCCCATCTTATTTATTTAGGCCCTCACAAATACAGATACATTGGGGGCCACCAACTGTTAAAAAGCAATGAAATCTAAAACTTGGAAGAGGCTGATATTTCTTTAACCCTCTGGATTAAGATTTGGCGAAGCTGGGGAAAGACAGAAAGAGGATCTAAAAAGGCAGGTGTGGGCCAGCAAGATGCACACAGGGACAGAAACTGAACCACACTGAGAATGTAGGCAGATACAAGGGAAGTCAGGTCATTAGCCAAAGCAAGAGCAGCCCTGCCTGTGGTCACTGTTCTCATGGCACCAACCTGCCACTCCAGCTCTGCTCCAGTTTGACCTATACACCTGACACCCTGGTGCTTCCCTGGCCCTCCTGGCTCCTGGTCCTCAGGCACTGGACAAAAACAGCAAACCCACCAGTGTGTCCTGCACCTAGGTCTTACACTTGTGAATTCCGGAATATAAACCAGCCCTGCCAATCCTTCTAAATTCCGCACATCCACATGAATGCTAGTCTCTTAATGGCTAAGAGGAGTTCATCTTCCTTTTCGAGGACTTAGCTGGGATCTATGTCATGTAACCAGATGGCCTTCTTTGAAGCTGAAACAGGACAATATATGCTTGGTAACAGCCTGGGATCCTACAGCAATTAACATAGAGCATGCAGAAGAGGGAAAGTCAAACAGCTCTGTGTTCATCCCTTCTGCTTTTTATGTTGTGCTTCGAATCACAGAATCTTAGAGCTGGAAGGGCTCTAAGAGGTCATCCAGTAGTACTTGACCCCAAGCCTAGAAGCCCTAACAGACCACCTGGTCTCTGCTAGAACACTTCCAAAGCAAAGCAGTGTGTTCTACGACCAATTGTTGGCAACCTCACTGCCACACACCTGTTTGAAATCAACTCAACAAACATTCTGAAAATGACTAGTATTCTCCCGAAGAACCAAACACCAAATCTAGTATTCCTGCCCTCACTACTCCCCCACCCTCCCAAGCTGTTGACAGACAGCACTAATCAGCTGCGGCGCTCCTTCCTGCTGATGCTGGACGTGGCCTCAGAATCCTCAGCAGACTGCTCCAGAAAGGCATCACTGATCAATTGACGTTGGCAAGAGAAATAAACTCATTTTCCAACTCTGTTCTTGCAACTTGTCTTCACTTAAAAATCACTCCCTTATAACTCCTCCTCATTGCTTCTAGTCTGCCTTTAAAAGCAAAAATTATACCCCCTCCTCTAAAAACCATCCCTTATTTATCTAAATACATCTAACACTTCTTCCCCCACACTTAAGCCCTTGCAGACTCAAGTCAGCCCCCAGGACAAGGTTGCCTGGAAGGAGAAAGAGTAGAGCTATAGTTCTAGGGGAATCAGGGTCCCCCAGCAGTGTTTCAAGGAACCCTGGGGCCCAGATGGCACCTACGGAAGAGAACTCCGTGCAGCAGAGAGGACACACAGTAGGCTCCACAAATGGGTCAGGCCAATCTACCATGTGAGCAGCTTTGGGAGGGTCCAGTGATAAGCAGCTAAGGACAGTAGAGTCACGGTTAAGAAACCAAGAATAATGAGATAATGAGGTTGAGATAAGGAGGATATTAAAAACTGAAGCAAATATAAACCCTCTAACTCACACTTGATCATTATCGTATGATTGCTGTCTCCCATTTCACATGTCCTGATCATGCACACACAGTTCTCAGTATAAAGTCTGCTCTTACCAATAATCACTCATAAAACACTCAACAAGAGCAGGACAGAGCTCCATGGCACAGCTCTGGGGACTCCTCTCCCACTCATTCATTCAATTTTTTCCATCAACTATCTGTTGAATATCTCTGAGGTGCCAAGGAGCAGGCTGGGGCTGCAAAGGCCATGATGACACTTTTCCTACCACCAAGGAACTCACAGTCCGTCTGTCTCAAAGGTGGGGAAATAACTCCTCCACATATGAACAGGTATAAACCATATTTGCATGTATTTTGTCTGTATAAACCATGACATATTTAAAATCAAGACACATACCATAGTAGATACACTCAATGATCTACTGAACAAGCAAAATTATCAAAAAGAAAATTCCGGGATTTGGCATTTTTTGCTAAGTACCAAAACCAATCAACTTGTGCTATAGTGCCTCAGAGCAAGGCCTCGTGGGCTAAAGCTTCAGATAAGAAAATTCTGACTCTCAAATTATATTAGTACAAATCGGCAGCTTCCTGAAGAGCAGCAACTTTCCTTTCTCTGCAGATGTTCTACCATTCGTCTATTCCCTCATTCAGCAAATTGTCACTGAGCTAAAATGTGCCTGGCATCGAGGATATCAGAGTAAGGATGGAAACTGCCACATAGGCAGCCAAAGATGGTGCAGGGAATTAGCCCGTATTGTACATTCAGTAAATATTATAATCACTGAGGTAAGAAGTATCAGGACCAGGGCATGCAAAGAGGGCCAAAACACTGGCGGGTCTCCTGGACATCCTGATACCTGAACCCCACTCTGAAGGATGAGCAAGAAGCAAAGGATAATGTGTGAACCACGTGAAGAGGGGTGAGCCTGGGTCTTGCAAGCAGATGCCGAGGTCCAGAGGAGAGAACACAGCCCTCTCTGGGATGTTGGGGATGGGGCTGCAGTGGACCACACAGACACACTAGAGCAGGACAAGGTGGATCTACCCACATGGAAGGGCCAGGACTTCATCCTGAGGATAGGAGGAGCCGCTGAACCACAGATGGAGGTAGCCAGATCAGCAATGCAGAAGGTTAACCCATGCAACAGGGGGCAACATGGACCAAAGGCAGGGAGGATTAAATGCAGAGAAACCAGTCAGGAGGCTGGCAGGGCAGCTTAGGAAAAAGCAAATGATGGTCTAAACTCAGAAACTAGAACTGGGAACAAAAAGAGATGAAAGAACTTGCAAGGGAGGGAACAGTAGAGAAGCCTGAAAGTGGTGGCTGATGATTACAGAGGGTGAGAGAGGGGTCTAGGAGGCCCCCAGGGGAGCTGACTTGAACCATGACAGATGACTGTACTCTTGGCTGGGATGAGAACAGAGCTGTTGAGAGCTGACTGGGGTGCGATGATGTTGGGTTCAGGTTTGGACATGGTGCACTGGGGATGGAGACACCTGGGACACCATGCCTTCACAGGTTTGGGGCATCGCAGAGGAACCTGGGCTGGGGGTCTTGTGCACACCCATGGCAGAGGAAGCCACAACATCAGGAGGCTGGCCCAATCTACCAGGAGCAGCCCTTGAGACTCCAAAATGCAAGATTTAGGAACATACCAACTGGTATTTCCGCAGCAAATCCCAACCAAAAAAAAAAAAAAAAAAAGTTTTAACCCATGCTTGGGGCTAGGCTTAAGTTTTCCTTATGACATTTGTTCTATCATAAGCCTGGATTTACAAATAGAAACCCTGTAAAAGACGACCACACGTGCCATAAAGTTATAGCCAAGGAAATAACGATTGTGCTGCAAGGTACACCTGGCCAGCAGTGTCTCTGGAGAAGTCTACTGAGCAAGGAGAAGAGGACAGGGAGGAGGCACATCCCTCAGTATGAATAAAGTGGAAAAATTCCTGAACACACAGCAATGAGAACTGGTCATGGAAAATTCCACCTTCTGTACAGGAATGACCAGATAACTCTGTTTTTCTTTCCTCCTTCTCGATACCAGATAAAAGAAAGATGACAGAAGCATCCAGTAGAGATCAAAATTCTGGAGAAAGTTCTTTGGCCGAGAATCAGACAGGAAAGGCTTTGTAAGTGAAGGGCTCCAAGGCATGATTAGGAGAGACTTCAAGGGATTTTTTTTGTTGTTCTTGTGCAAATTGGCCTGAATTTCAGGAGAGATGCGATTCAATATAGAATGCAGGGTGAACTTTAGGAAGCATCTAACCAGTGTAAAAGTGAATCAATTAAGATTCAATTATGATAATATTAAGTCAAACCATACAACTCTGCCAATTCTGTAGGTAAAAAATTGTCACATATTAGCAACTTGGTTCAGCCTAAAGATGTTTCAGGTTGGAGATGATGTTTGCCAGGGCCACCCAGCTATCTACTTCTTTATAAATGCTGCTCTACATGAAGTATTTCCATCACCATTTACTGCTTGCTATGGTTCAACAGTATTCATAATCAATTTTTACCTTAAAAAATTTAAACTTGAAAGAAAAGGCCTTATTAATCATAAACTATAGTTACCTGGAGACAAGCATTCTCAATGACAGGAAAAAAAAAAAATACCTTGGAAAGGGTGAGAGAGAAAACCAAATCATCTTTAAAGCTGGAAGTACCTCCCTAGAGTTGGAAACTGATGGCCAATACTATATTGCTACTGAATGTGGTGAGGGGCCCAGGCTCGTGGATGGCACCTGCCCCACCCTCACTGTATCCCAGGTCTCTTCTATTCAGAGCAGAGGAGCGACCAAGGGCACTTTGTCCCATCAAAGGTCAGGATCTGGCTCTGGCCTTCCCCTGCTTCCTCTGGCCGGAGTCCCCTCTCCCACCCAGCCGTGGTGCCCCTGCACACAGCACTGCGGGCTGACAGGATGTCAGGGCACAGACCATGAGCAATGGCAACATAGATAATTCAGCACTTCCAGGAAAAATGGCAGCACAGTGAGGAGCCTCCACATCACCCTCCCTCCAAATCCACCCGAACGACCAGTGAGAAGTACAAGTGAACAAGAGGTTCCATGAGCCCTGAGACCAGGGGTACCCACACCCCACTGACTTTGGCAGGTCCAGCTAGATAGACCAGAGACTGCAGCTGGCCCCACAGGAACACTGGGGCCAGTACGCAGCTCCGTCCTGTGGGAAGCGCAGTGCCGTAGAAAATCATGCAGGAAAGCTGGGCAAGTACATGATACAACCCCTGGTCTGGGCAGGCCAGGGGACAGCTGTGAAGCATGCTAATTTCAGTCCATTCTGGGGACCCTGTGCTTGAATGGGCTGGAAGAGGAAGGACACAGCATGGTCTCAACTCCTATCTGGCCCAGTTTTTTAAGAAGGTGCAGGGCTGATGCAAGGTGGCAGGGGGGTGGCAAGAAGGGCCACAGATGGGACACGCAAAGGACTCAGGGAAGCATTCGTCAGCCCACACCACCAGCAGCAGCCAAGAGTGACTCGGCCTCCCTCTCTCCCCCAAACAGTGCAGGCTGTGGCTTCCCTGCCCTGACCAAACTCCCCAGCAGTGTGGCTGGTTCAGCCGGGAGGCCACATCCCCAGCCGTGTGCCAAGTGGGGGTGAGAGAGAGGCCAGGCCGAGGTCAGCGCCAGCCAGGGCACAGAGAAAATGAGACACCAAAAGCAGAGGTTTACAACAACCATGAAGGGACAAAAAAACAAACACACAACACATGGAGACACGTACTCTGGCTGCGAGTGGTTCGGCTCCTCCAGCCCTCCCCGGCCACACCCCACAGGCCCTGTGTTGCCTAGAGCTTTCAGTTTTTCAACAAAAGCCAGAAAGCCATATTTTCATGTCAAATCTCCCAGTTTTTTAAATGTTCATAATTATTCCAACGTTTTTAAACATACCACATAGGGTGCACAAAATACCTGCAGGCTTAATATGGCCCCATGGGCTGCCAATTGGTGTCTGCTGCAATGATTTCCCACTGAGAACAGTCCCTGCCACACCCGCTCAGCAGGAGGAGAGACATCGAGGGAGGACGGACTCCCTCAACGCTGGCCTCAGCCCACCTGGGGCTGGCGACACCACCAGGAACACTGCGACATCCAAGCCACAGGCTAGCCATGCAGCTGCCGTGATTAATCCCCCAAGGCCAGACAGAGAGCAGAAAGTCCTCCTGGCAAGAGACAGGACGGAGAACATTTCCTCCAAGCCAGCTGGGTGGGACACAGGACCAGTGTAAGGAGGCTGAGGAGCACCAGGCCGAGCCCTTCCGTGGAAAAGACGGTGGCTGAGGATCTAACCTGGCCTCAGGAAGCAATATACTCTTTCCCTCTGCTCCTGTTTCCCCGCCTGGGGCCACTTTGGTGCCCTCCCTAACCTCTAGTCTGAACCCAACCTCCACCTTCCTTCTTTTGCTCTGAAACGCCAAAATACAAACTTTTCAGTTTTTCTGGGCTGGAGGATGCTGGTTTAGTTATCATGTGATCATTTTGTACCACTCTCTTCCCTCGAACGTCATTAAATCTTTCTATTCTATGAGATTCGTTTCTGGTGCTGCAGATGCCTGCAGAGACCATCTGACCACACATCCCGATCCTCATTAGAGGAGCCCCCAATATGCAGAGAACTTAGGGGTTTTTTCCCATGTAGGGGAATATAGTTGACTGTGGTTCTAATTTTTCCAAAGAAGCCTGAAATCTGGACTTTGTAATCTGCCAAGTCTTAAATGCTGACAATCATTGAAACATTTTAAAAAACACATTATGGGGGCAAACAAAATATCTGTAGTATTCTCCTAATTGGGAAGGGTTGAACTAAATGACTTTTAAGATCTTGTCCAGCTTTTCAAATAACTCTGATAATGATTGAGGTGATTTATGATTAACTGGCATTTTGCTTTAGGTGAAATGACCAAAGCAAATTTCTCCATATAAAACTAGCCCAGAAGAGGCAGTTTCCCTTGAGGGACAGCCAGAAAGGGCAGCTAGTCTTACTGTTTCTGCTTACACCTTTTTCTCTTTTCCCATCCAAAGCATGTCATATATCTACAACTAAACATACATGTGATTCAACATATAAAATGTGCCACGCAGAGCACCTCACAGGGACCTGCTTCAGCGCAGGGCTGTATCTTGGTTTCATTGTCACACCCCGAGGGCTTGATGTGGTGCATTGCCCATAGTGAAGGCTCAGAAATGTCAGCAGAAAGTTTAAGTTCGTAGGAATATACCACTGTACATTCTCCTTCCCTAAGAATAATTGTGCGGTACAAAATTCCACAGTAGATTTATATTAAATACTGGCTATCCTGAAAAACTTTAGATCATTAGCTATAACCATCCAAGAATAATAAGTCAGATAAATATTATTCCTACGTGTTGTGCGGTTAAGACCTCTTCCCAGCAGCCTGCTCACGCTTCTGGAGAGCACTTGGCTACGCTGTAACTCAAGCCTATCTTTGCCTCTCAGCAGATACATCAGCAAGTGAGAGCAAAGGATGCCTGGGCCTTAAAATAAAAAGCTGACAGAGCACCAAGTTAAAAAATCAAGATAAATTAAAAGTTCTAAAAGCAGATGTGGGTAAGTACTGGGTTCTCCCCATGCTCTTGTTTCCTTTGGGTCCGTGGGACTCCCATAGAGCTCCGGAGGTGATGGCCTGAAGGTCACACTGCTCCGGACACTCGGACAACCAGCCCACCTCACGGTTGGCAATGTAGTTTTTAAATGCTGTCTTGACCCAGTTTTGAGGCCCTGGCTGGAGGCCAGTTGGGTCCCCTTGTCCAGCAGCACGTTAAGTCCACACCACGATCCCCTCCCACATTGGGCCCTCACACCCCAGGCCACTAAAGATGGGCCCAACTGCTCCATGACACCTGTGCCCCAGGAGCCAGTCCTGAGCCCCCTGGCCTGCCCCGTCCATCTGCCCTTGGAAATCACAATCCAGGCATCCACCACGGGCCCCCTTCCCTCTGCCTCCTCACCCACCCCTGTGCTTCCCAAGTGGCCCATGTAGAGTGCCCTGAGTGACCAAACTGCAAAACCTTTTCCATTCCAGTCTCTCTTCTCTTCCCCATCTGCATCTGGCCTTGCCAGGCCCCACCCAAGATAGCATGGTTAAAACATGGCTGGACCAAGAAAAAAGCAATTCACAGGTTGTTCTTCATTGCAAATGTCCAGTGGCTCTGTCAGCTGAACACAACTTAAAAAAAGCCTACCTGAGAAATTCTTCAAAGTCACACAAGGATGACTCAATGTATGGGCTAGGAAAAATGACGGCTTCCTTGTATAAAAACACCTAAGTCACACCCCAAGAAATCTGTCATTTACATTCCTTGGAATTTAGTTTCTGGGCACCGGCTTCAGTCAGATACATTAAGATGTGCTGATGGCTGGGCACAGCGCCCTGGTTACCCAGGTCTTCTGAGACTTAGCTGGCGTGGGGCAGGCACACAAGGCACCTCCATCCTGTGGAAAGCGGAACATCTTGCAGGGACCCAAATGGCAGCAGCACTTGCTCATTTTCCACCTGTTAGAACCTTCAGGTCTCTAGTAAATGGACACTCCCAGAAAGCACAATATGAAGTCGAGGCCCTGGTGGTGATAATGGAAACCTGGGGCCTCCTCCTGTTTTTGGAAGAGCTGTCTGAAGCGAGGGTCTCGCCTCACTGGCATTTTCTACACGGACAGCAGGTGATTGACAGGGCTCTGTCCGGTCATGAGTTCTGATACTTAAACACGCAGGAATTGCCTCCAGCATCTTTCTGGGGCAGGTCAGAACACTGCAAATTGAGCCACTGCAAGCTTCATGATAAACGTTCACTAAGGAAGAGAGCCTGGATGAAGTTTCCTATGTCAACACCATTTTCATTGCCAGGAAGTCCAATTCATACCATTGGGACCTTATGTGCCCACTGAGTGTAACTTGCCCCCTAACAAGGGCTCCCTCAGCAGCTCACAGGCCATGGGTGGGAAGGCACTCGCTGCTGCTCGCTAGGAGGGGCTTCCTAAGCTTTGTTGAGTTTTCTCTTCCGAACTCCCTCTGTGTGGCTGGGACTCAAGCCCAAAAGCCCACATCTCTCTTTGCTGCCTCCCCTCTGAGGAGTCTGAGAAGCCAAACCCTCAACTTTGCCAGCCTCCCTTGCAGCTACAGAGGGTCATGTGACCCAGTTCTAATCCAGGTGAAGTCTGGAGAAGGGGCAGATTCTGACACAATTTTTGCCTTCCTTGCTAAAAGAGGCTGGCCACAGCTGGCAGAGCCAACCCCTTGCCCACACTTGGATGTAGGTGCTTGTACCAATGATCACTCTTATAGAAACACATACACACTTCTAGATAAGGGTCAGCAAAATAAACATGTAGATGGCTGTAACACTAGTTCTACAGAGATGTGTCTCTGTGTGTTGGGGGTGGCATTTTTTTTTTTTTTTTGGTAAAGTTAAAATGATGTATACTTTAAACATTAGCCAAAAAAAAAAATGCATCCTCTGTGTAGACCCACTATTCAGAATTAGGCAATCTTAGGTGTATGTCATGTCACGTGGTTCAGTATGTAGATGTCCATATTATACCTGGAAAAATCAACTAGAGGAAGTTCTCCCACCCTTATTTCTGGTGCCTTCCTCTATTCTAGGCGTTGGACCAGTGTGAACGGAAATATCCAAACCAGCACTTGTCTTTTTAGACACAGAAAGATGGCTACATTTGGAGGTAACACAGCAAGACAGAGTTTATGGTTCATCTGTCTACACATACCATAACAGCTTTCATATCAATATTCAAACTATATAAGGGTAGAAGTCAAAAACTTCATCAATAAAGTATCTCCACTGACAACTTGCAATTGGGGCTCTACTAGAAGCTCGGGGAAAGCCTGAATGGGGACAAGAGGAGCTGACCCCAGCCTCACAAACACCAGCAGGTACACAGCATGGTGCAGCAAAACTCGGGCTGAGGAACCCTCCCCCCACATGTACATTTGGAATTTATCAAAATGAACAAAAACAACACTGACTTGGAAAAAAAAAAAAAAACTTCTTTAAATATTTTTTTATTTTTTTTAAATGAGCCCTAAGTTTTCTCTTTTTCTTTTTGTTGCAGGAGAGGGGGAAGAGGGGATTGACTCATAGTCCTGATGCGCTGGGTAACAGCACAGAACATGAGGAATCATTCTCTCGGCACAAAAAAAACCAGCCAAAATGACTGTTTCAGTTTGCCTGTCTCATTCAACTCGAACCGTGGACATCTTATAGTAAATCACACTTTTCATGTGCTTTTCCCTTCATCGAAGGGAAAAGAAAAGGTTTGGGATTTTTTTTTCTTTATATGAACAGAGAGTGCCGTCTGTGAGGTCACAGGCACAGACGCAGAGGGGAGAGCAGAACCTTGACCAGTCTCGACACGCCCAGTGCCTGGGCACAGCCGCTGCCTGCACGCTGGGGAAGTAACTTTTCAAGGTAAAGCACTCGACTCGAGCCTTAAGTTTTTCCAACTGCAAAATGGAGATAATATTAAACTATATCAAATTTCTCCTTTTATAGTTCAAAACCACTGATAGCAACAACTTCATAGGGTCCAACCTAATAGTTCCTGCCCTGCCTATTCACAGGTTGTTTTTTTTAATAACAGGATCAAGTAAAATTTATACCAAGGTGCACACAAAATCTACATCTATAAAAAGACCATTAACTTTATGAACTGGAACAGGAATCAGTGCTTCAGCCTCCACACGTGCATCGCTTTATAAATGAAATTATAGAGGCAGCTTTCAGAATCGCTCTTTAAAACGCAAATTCTTGAACCCACTCCAGACCTACCGAATCAGAAACAGGAGGACAAAGTCGGAATGTGCACTTCTGACAAGAGCTCCAGGTGATAACTCAAGTTGGAGAAAGTACTTTTTTCCCAGAGGCTGTTTTGGTTTGGAGTGGCTTTCTGCTGAGATGCAGGCTCTACCTGAGCATATTTAGTGTGTCTCCCTCCTCACCAAATACAAAAGATTATAAAGAACCAAGTA
This sequence comes from Lemur catta, assembly GCF_020740605.2. Lineage (NCBI taxonomy): Eukaryota > Metazoa > Chordata > Mammalia > Primates > Lemuridae > Lemur > Lemur catta. The sequence goes on along the minus strand of NC_059143.1, from coordinate 26,622,690 downwards.
GTGTGTTCTTGTTTCTTAACTCCAGGTGAAAGTAACATTAGCTCAGTCACTAATTACTAAGAATTGATAAAACCTGATAAAGATGTCTTTTACCCACAGGGTTTTTGTAACGCCTCACCCACCAATCCAACTCTTTTAAAAAGCTCTCAGTATTTAAGTTCCTGGAGGTGAACCCCAACCTCCCCTGCAGCTGGGGGGCTGTGTGCTCGGTCACGACTTACCCCTCAGGATGTAGTTCTGGTGGTTCTGATCGGCCTCTGCTCCCACCTTGATCAAACACGTCAGACCTTCAGCCACCACAAACTCATGCACCAAATCCTTGTCATCCTGGCAGGGAAGGAAAAAAAAAAAAAAAAAAAGACTTCAAATACTGTCCCAGTCCATCTTCCACCCCTACTGTTAAAACTATGTGCAAGCCTTTGAAACCAGAATGGCCCCTAAAGACTGCTCCACTCTATTCAAATGAAGCATCTTCGCTGTTGCCAGAGGAATTTCACAACCAGTCTTCACATCATGGTTTGCCAATTATTGCCTTCTGGGCAATCTAATAAAGATAAGGCAAATGCATCTCCCAACGGTCAGACATATTTACAGTGTTCTGTTTTTCATTCTTCAAAAATTACCAGGCTCCATTCCCCCACAGGTCCCAAGGGGTGGGGGCCACATGAAACTTGCTGGTTTTTAACTACAGGAAACATTTGATTGCAGTGAAGGACTCAAAGCCATTCCTGTGTTCCAAAGACAGTCCTCAAGGGTAGTGGTTAACAAAAAGGGTCTTGCAAAGGCTCTCTGAGAACTTAAGGTAGCAATTTCTCCAAGCTCCAGTGCTGTGCTGCTTGCAGGACAAGGAAGCAGCGCACCCCCTAGGTTGGCTTGCAGACTCAAGCACAGAATAACCCCTGGAAGGCTCAGAGGTCATCTACTCCGGTGGTTCTTAAAGACAGATCTCTAGACCTATCAACTGCAGGAACAGGCAGGATGAGCTTCACCTGGGCACTCGTTAGGCCCCACCCCTGACCCACCGAATAGGAAGCTATGTGGTGAGGCCCAGCTACGTGTTTAACAAGCCCTCCAGGTGATTCCTAAGTGCTCAGATGTTCTCACTCCTGACTCCACATTAGCATCATCTGGGGAAGGCTTAAAAAGAAACAGGAAGCAGGATCCTACTCAGATGGATTTAATCAGAACTTCTGGGGTGGGACCAAGGCTCTTGTTATACATTCCCCGGGAAATCCTAAAGGGCAGCCTGTTCAAGAACCACTGATCTAATGTTACCTTCTCTTTACAGATAAAGACACTAAGACTCAAGAGTGGCCCCCCAAAATGTGGTCAAGATCACTTAACTACCTCCATCCAGCCCCCAAACCCAGTCACTTTTCTGTGCACCAAGTACAGTGCAGCTCTTACGAGATGGATTTCTCCACCACTTTTTTCCTCAATTGAGATTGAGAGATTTCCTCAATTGGACAGTGGCTCTTCTCAAATGGAGTTAGGATACGGCTGGAACATTCATCTTCAATTATCACAACAGAGCAAAAAATAAAAAACCACAGTGATGTAAACAGTAGAGAGCTTAATGGAATAATGAAAGGTTATTATTATAGGAATAGTCAGCAACCATGGTTTATCTCCAAAAGAGAAAACTAATGTAGATGAACTGGCATCATTCTGTCCCTACATGAAATCAGCCCCTTATTTTGATTTTATGGCATTTTCCAATTATATGGACGGGGGACAAGGTACATGTGGACGGGCTCAGTGAAGGCTCCCTTTGAACCAAGAAAGCACTCCTCAGGGTCAGAGCTGGCTCCGGGGGAGGCTGGGTGAGCGATGCTCGAGCCCTGAACATAATGAAAGACAGCTGTGTTAACTCAGACTAAGATAATCATGGCTTTGGAAGAAAGAAAATGGGACAATATCATGAGTTTTTGGAAAATTACTTTACACTCATATGTATAAAGGAAATAAAAAAATAATTCTCCCTCCATCCATATCCTTTTCCACCAGCACATGTGAAAAGTGAACGTTCAGATGAGCTCATGTCTAGTCAGAAAGTTTTTCCAAGCATGTAACAAATGTTTATTACTTTAACTAAAACTAGATTCACACATGACTTCATGGTGAAAAAGTGAGAACAAGCTCTCAAGGAACCACTCAGGCTAATCACCAATATTAATATACCAGAGAACTGACTGTCTGGCAAAGGCGCTTGGAAAAAAAACACTGGACAGGCGAGACAGTGTTTATAAAAATAATTCAGAACTTTAAAATTTATGCACATTATGCAGATAAGGCACTTACGAAAGAGAAATTTATGGGTAGTGTGGAGAAAATCTTCCACCATTGGCAATGTATTAGGTTTTAAACATATATCCTAAAAGATGTGGGCATTAATACGTGATTTCTAAAATATTAGTTTCAGACTAGAATGCAATCAAAATATTAACACGAGCTGAGATTAAGTGCTTATTGCTGCATTTCAGAATTTTCTATAATATTGGTTATAGAAATTGGTTAACTTTCATTATTTTTTAACACATATGGGGGTCAAAGATTATTCAAGTCAATCTAGATGATTAATGGCTCTGTTTTTTAGGCCATTACAGTCTAGGCCTCCACAACCTAGCTACCTACAAGAGATGATGGAGATGCCGACCCGTGGTGTGGAAGGTGGTGATCTATGCCCCGGACAGCTCGCTGCCTGCATAATCCAGCTAATCCCCCGTGTACTGCTGCTGTAGCTGAGGGCTGTTTTGTGCACATGTGTGTGGTCTTCCAAACAGACTATAAACTTCTCATAACAAGCACCTTCCTCCTTGCCTACACAGTGCCAACCAGGCTGCTCAAAAATATTTCTGTAATGAATAAATAGTAAAAATGACGGCCCTGGGAATTCAGAGAACATATACCACGGAGTGAGCTTGATTAAAGGGACATGCAACAAGATTCTAAACATATTTTATTAACTTTTTAAATTTAGAGAACGTCAAACATACACAAAAGACGACAGAATAGTCTAGTCTAGTGAACCCCAGGAGTTAATCAACTGATAGGAACCCTGTTCCATGGATCTTACCACCCTCTCCCTGGCTGTATTAATCTGAAGCAAATCCCAGTCATCACATCATTTAATCCATAAATATTCCAGTATGTACTACCAATAAAAAATTGATATTTGGCCAGGCATGGTGGCTCATGCCTGTAATCCGAGCACTCTGGGAGGCTGAGCAAGGAGGATTGCTTAAAGTCAGGAGTTTGAGACCAGCCTAAGCAAGAACGAGACCCTATCCTCTACTAAAAATAGAAACAAAAAATTAGCCAGGTGTACCTGTAATCTCAGCTACTCAGGAGGCTGAGGCAGGAGGATCACTTGAGCCCAGGAGTTTGAGGTTGCTGTGAGCTAGGCTGACGCCACGGCACTCCAGCCCAGGCAACAGAATGAGACTCTAACTCAAATAATAATACTTTTTAAATATTACCAAATGTGCAGTCAGTGACCAAATTTCCAGTTGTTTCATAAATACTGTTTTTCATAGTTTGTATTAGGATCCAAATAAGAGCCATTCAAGGCAATTAGTTGCTATAACTCAAACACCTTTTAATTCATAGGTTTTTTTCTCTTTTTTTTGCCGTTGAAATCTGTATGTTGAAGAAACCAGGTCATATATGTCCTGAAGAGTAGCCCACAGTCTGCATTTTGTTGGTTACCCCTGTGGTGCTATGCAGCATGTGCCTCTGTCCTGGATCACATATAAATTGGTCACTGCATGTAAGAGCCATGACCAGATCCGGGGCTGATTTGTTGCCCTGACTACATCCTCAGTGGTAGTCTGTGTGCCCGCAGGGAGGCACGTGATACCGGCTGTCTCTCATCTCCATCAGGTCAGCAATTCCTAGTGCTCAGCACACAGAGCCATCAACTCATTAGGGGCTGCAAAGTGGTGATATTCTACTTCTATTACTCCTTTTCATTTACTAGCTGGAATATTCCTGCAGATAAGACCTCCTTCTCAACTACTGTGTGATTATCCTAAAGGTCATATATGAAAAGGCAAAATAAATGTAAGATTCTAAAACTTAATCATTTGCAGAATAGTGAGCTGGTTAACAGCATTTTCCCATAATGAGCTAGTTAACTAGCATCTGTTGCCTATTCTTTTTGCCAATCCCTTGTATTAATATTTTTTAGTATCATTATAAACTCATCAATTCAAACTTATGTTACGTGTTTCAATCCATGGCAATTCTCACCCTTATTGATACTAACTGTCCCATCGCTGGCCAGCCAGCTGTGAGAGACCCTTCAGTTTGCTTCATTTGGCAATAATCCTAGTAGTATTTGATAGCTTTCTTGCTCTCTGTATGGTAAGATATTCCAAGTTTATCACATTTCCTACTCCAGACTTGGAATCAGCCGCTTCTCCACGGAGCTGTTTCCTTTTGGTGTTTCAGACCACAGTCTCATTGCTGGCAGTACATTTTGCTAACAAAATGATTATCATTTCTAGTTCTTTTCAATAAACAAAGCTAAAAATATGCTTATTTTCTTGTTTGTGTAGAATATACACCATGGGTTCATTATGATACTTCCAATTAAATTCAGGAATATAGATTTTTTAACTTCAGAATCCTAATTTTTAAGATTTTTAAGAGTGACAGAATTAGAAACTCATCTCTCCCCCTGATTCACACACACACACACACACACACACACACACACACACACAGTCACAGAACAGTAATACCAACACTAGCACCACAAATACAATTATAGTAAACAGTTTTCTTGTTGAGGAGTTTTGGTGGCTCCTTTTGTTTTGAGGTATATCCTACTGAAGGTGCACAAATTACAATGTTTTAAAGTCACTTGGACTAGCTGCTATCTATGTGGTTCTGCCACCAGCCGGATACTCAATCAGATGTGAAAAGTCAAAGCCAAATGACAGACAGGAGGCAGGCTGAGGGACTACATGAGATAGGATGAGGTGCGGCATGAATGTGGCCCTCTTATGCAGAGGCCAGGCTGGCTGCAATCGGGGATCTGAGCTCCAGAGGAGACACAACAGAAGGTGAAGAAGTTGTGTTTTGTTGGGCTAAGAGGAACACATGGATGGAAACACTAGAAGTGGAGCTTTCGGACAATTAATACAGTATTTACTAAGTTAGAGACGGGAATGACTGAGGACAGAGACATCTGCAAGAAAACCACCCAATGCACCCAGTCTATTCACTTACTGAGGTGGTACCAGACACCAGGCTAGGCACCAAAGACTGGGTGCTGAAATCCAGTGGGCACACAGACTTCTAGAAAGACAAGTGTCATTGTCCTACAGCATCGTAATTTCTACATAGGTTATCACCTATCCAGCATGCTTGGGACCAGAAGTGTTTCGGATTTCAGATTTTTTTGGACTTTGGGAAATTTGCATATGCATGATGAGATGAGACCCAAGTCTAAACATGAAATTCACTTATAGTTCATATGTACCTTTTACACATAAGCTGAAGGTAATTTTATATGATATTTTTAATTATTTTGTGCATGAAATAAAGTTTGTGTGCACTGAACCACAGGAAAACAAACGTGTCACTATCTCAGCCACCCATGTGGACAATCTGTGGTTGTTACCATCATTCCTGCCTCTAAATTCGTATGCTACTGATAAGCAATCATTTTCTCACAGTTATTCACACGTAAGTACTTAACAGTAAGACACATGACATACCATTAGGACAGTGAAAAAGTAACGTGCTCAGGGTAACTAAGCGCCACCAGAATACCTGTATCTGCTGTTAAACAACAGCAACAGCAAACAGCAGCAGGCTTTCAGTCTCAATGCTATGATTAAAAGATTACTGTACATGTAATTTATTTTTCTAGGTGAGAAGAAACATCAGAACTGGTTGAGGGACCAGTAAGTGGGTCCTTTAAGGACGAGAAGGCATTCTGCTGGGTGGCTTTTTCAAATGTCACATCCAAAGTCGTCTGCCTCATTAACAACAGCTTTTGTCCTAGAAGTCTCTCTTTCATTGTATAAACTGACATGATTTCTTGTTCTGTTATAAAGACACGCTGCTCCAGTCCTTCAATAAGCACCTCACACACTTTCACCATGTTGTCTATAGGCACTTTTTCTCCAATGGCAACAACTACAACTTCATTATCACTATCATCACAATCATCCTTGATTCAGAACCATTTCTGCTCTTTCGTCAATGAATCAACATTTGGAGCTTCATTATTGAAGTTAAAAATTTCCATCATGTCCACTTCTTCTAGCTTACCGAAGGACTCCGAGGGTAAGTTTTGCCTATGTAAGGAGGTCAGACCTCATTTTTTTCCTCACTTGACATACAAAATACTTCAAAGTCATCATCTTGCTCATCATTATCACTGAAAAGTCGTGGGCCAGAGCCTGTGCCAGGCATGTGCAACTGTGTCTCCAGTCACTGTGTCCCAAGTGTTGGCAACAACATACATGATTATCCTTCATACTAAACTTGTTTTGAAAACCACCCAGGCTCACACTTCTGCTCACTGCTGCTAGCATGCTGTTCAAGAAAGTATTTTTATATTTACTCTTCATTGATGTAAGGATAATCTGATCACATGGCTGAATTAATGAAGTCATATTTGGGGAAAGTACATGGCATACACGTTATTTTTTATGGGAATTTCAGCAGATGGATGAGCAGAATAGTTGTCAAGGAATAGCAAAATCTTGTAGTCTTCGTTCGGTCCAGCTTCCCTGAAGTGAGCATGAGCCTCGGGCATGAAATATTTACAAAACCAATCAAAAAGTGTCTCTGGTGATCCATGCCTTTTTGTTAGAATAATGGACTGGTAAGAAATTCACTCCTTGAAATTCACTCAGCAAGGATGCAAGCTTTAGTTCATTCACATCGAATTTACACTCATGCATGTTTGCTGCATTAGCACATCCCAACACAGTTATTCTGTCCTTGGCATCCTAAATTCCTGGAGGGGCTGTCTCATCAGTTGTAGTCAGTGTCTTTCTGAGGCTGTAATGCCAAAATAGCAATGTTTCTTTAGCATGATGGACATGTTCCGGCATGAGATTTTCATCAGTGGCGACCTCGGAAAACTTGTCAATCAATTTCTCCTCTGCTTTGCGATCAGCAGATGCATTATCACAAATCTTTAAAAATAACATGTCTTTTCTTAAATTTTTTCAACCAGCCTGTTGAATATTCACAGTTCCTTTCAATTTTCAGTTTGTGATAAATCTTCGTTTGTTTCATCATCAGCATACCATTACGCAGCACGTATTCACTGCAACGCTGACGGATCCACTCTTTCAATACATGATTGAGATCTTCCTTTTTAGCTTTACATGGTGTTTTCTATTTTTCATTACCATCCGTTCATCCCTTTCGGGATAGAACTTCAACAGTTTCTCCAGGTCACACATGGTGGGCATGCCAACACCATGCTCTTCCACAGGATGTTTCACACTGATACTGCTATCATTTTCTCCAAAAGGCTGGCATTCTATAAGTGAACATAAACGCTTCCTCTTTTTCTTATTACTGTTACCCACAGGGGAATTTGTAGGCCTTTTTTTATATTTTCAACACTGTCTTTATAGCAAAGAACAGAGAATAAGCAGAAAAAAAAAAAAAAAAACCACAGTAATGTATGCAGTTCTTGGCCTCACATGGGGCACTGTGAGGAACCTACTGTTGGTATGTCCAACCTGCACATGTCTGTTTTATTACCCCTCATGGCTGTGCTCGCATGGAGAACTCTGAAAAAGATATAGCTCAGCTGAAAGGGGCTAGGAGGTCTTTCTTCCTTGCAGACACTGAACAAACCATGTGACATGCACTTGCATTTTGGTTGCCACCTATCACGTGAGGTCAGGTGTGGAATTTTCCATTTGTGGTATCATGTGGGCACTCAAAAATTTCATATTTTGGAGTATTTGGAATTTTGCATTTTTGAATTAGGGATGCTCAGCCTGTACTAGAGGTAAGCACAGGATACTTTTAAAAATATCTGGAGGGACCCTGACTAGGGTGAGGTGTCATTTTGGGAGATGATTCCTGGCAGGAAAAAATATCAAGAGAAAAGCAGAAGTGGAGAATAGGTATGGGGTGACACAACATTCTGGGATAGAAGCTATAGGTCCAGGGACAAACATGCAGAAGAAAGAAGGCATGCCTTGCTCTTGGTGTATAACTGCAGGAGAAATTTAGCCTGTAACCAAGGACAGAGGTGGACAACACAGACCAGATCAAGAAGGGCTTCAATGCTGTATGGAGAAATTCAAATGTAGCCCAGAAGGCAACCCAAATGAAATCAGCAAGACAGTAAACTCCCTCAGCTCCCTCTGGTGGGAAGCGAAGAATGGACCAAGCTGGGGAGGACCAGATGCAGGTGGTGCCATGGACAGCTGTTGCAATGTCCCAGGTGCGAGGAGAACAGGTCTGACCAAGGCAGACCTCTGAACCTCAAGGCGTTTCTGAGATGTGCAGCATGACAGAGCAAAGGTGCACAAGGGACAAACTCATGGCTGTCAGAAGAGGACAGAAGGAGACTCATCTCCAGAAATGGCAACAAGGGGAAAAGACTTTGTTCTGGGAAAAAAGATGATGGCATGATTGAAAAAACAGAAGGAAGAATGGGATGAGAATGCGCAAATGGGATGGGTTTTTGGCCTACCTTTTTGCCTGCTCCCACTCAGACAGGTAGAACCCCACTCTGGCTAGCACTATCACTGACAAAATATAACATGGGAACTGAGGAGAGGTAGCATATACCCTCAAATCAAAAATCATCATAGAAAGGAACAATGAACCTAGACAGACACAAGCCTAATACAAAGGCCATCTTCTCCCTGATCACCTCCCGGCCCTGCCATCTGCAGCCTCATAGGAGTTTTGACTTAGAGCTTGTCTGCACACCTGTTCTAGCCCTCTGCACTATGCCAGTGACTTTCTCAGGGTAGGGATGGAGGGAAGGCTTACAAGGGTAAGACGGAATCCAAGAGAGAGATTGGCACAGGTGTACGAGGAGACACATCCACAATAGCGCGGTTTGTTAGAGCAAAATCCTGGAAATTAACCAAACCATCTGCCAATAGAAGAATGAACTACTTGTGCTTTATTCATACAACGCAATCATCAGTCAGAGCTACAGCCACACCTACGTCTATCCCACTCTAAGTAAGCTGAAGCAGGATATGAACACAATATGATCACACATACACATTAACAAAAGAATATCACGTATTGCTGGTGAATATCTATCATTAGGATGGAAACATGCATGTGCATGATGAATTCTAAATTCGACAGTCAGTAGAGAGGGAACCTGAGAGTGGGGTGGGGAGAGGTTGGTTGGTACTGGGCAGAAGAACACAGATCTTTAACTATATCTGTAACAGGCGTTTCTTTAAACAAAAAGAAAGAAAGAAAAGAAACTGGGAGTACGGAAAAATGTTGTAATGTGATGAAGTTGTCTTTACTTTTTATTATGTTTGAAATATCTGATATGATAAAAAATACACTCACCTGATAGTCTGGCCTTATTTAATACTGTAATCTAAAGAGACATTCCCTTTTATAATAAGTATAAGTTTGTGTGTATCTAATTAAATAGCAATGCACAAACGGGACCTAAGAGTACTTTTTACTTTTCCCCTCTTTACCTGAAATATCTGCTTCAGGGAGAAAAGGGCCCTTCTTAAATCTCGTCCACTGGAGTTGTAAAGTTTTTCTGAAATAAAGAATACAACACATAAAATTAATTAAACGGGCTCAACAGATGGTAAAAGCGCAGAGCAGATATGAGTGGTAACAGAACTCCCACTGGAAAGGTCACTACCATGTACCCACTTCCTTTAGGACACAGGCTTCCCCTCCAACAGCATGAAGAAAGTTTCATACACGTCTGGCCTGTCACAGGTGGTAGAGAGACGGGTACGTGAGTTGTAGAGAAGGTGTCCAGATTTGTACCCTCAGCTCCCACCCTCCCTCACTCCAGATCTTTATTTCCTGCCATTTACAGACTATTTTCCAGTGCACAGACCGTTTCCAGTTGATGGCCAAGCATACCCAGAAAATTAACACGGAATTCACTGTTCTACCGCACTCCTCCCTTGCCTTCCACACCCCATCCCCGTGCTTTCTGCTCCTCCCTTTCCCTGGGGTCTCTTGGTCACCTCAAGTGCTCTTCTGGGTCTGGGGCTCCCGTGGCAGCACAGGTGACCCAAGGGCAGCACGGTGGCCCCACAGACTGACTCGCTCCCTGTGGCCACGTGATTGCCTCAGCTCTGCCTGGGCCTGAGTTCTCATTAAGGTTCAAGGAAGGTCTTGGCCCTGGGAAGGCTTGGGGAGGAGCCCTGCCTTGGAATTCTCTGGCTCAAGCCTTGGTCTAACCTCCGATAACACCACTGTTCAGTTAGTCCCATTGTCATGTGTACTAGTTAGGTCAGGCCTCATGAAGAAGGAGGTGAGCTCAACATAGGACCTGCCCCCCAGAGGCCACCACAGAGCAGGAGACACAGAAGAGTAGGCCACAGTTACTGGTTGGTCAGAGAGCTGGTAGTACAAGGTACAGAAGGGAGAGAGCAGTTCTTCTGGCATATGCAGGATGCCAGGGAGCATGGATTCTGCTCAGCCTCCCAGCACCCACACGTGGTCCTGATCAGGCGGGCTCAGGTGCACAGAGTTGCACTCCTAGCACCACATGCCAGACCTCCCCGATAGAAGTGATCCAACGCAGACTAACTGAGCACCTGCCGGGCACTGCTCTAAGCACTATGGATACAATAGTGAAGAACAGAATTAGTAGGAGCAAAGACTAAGTAATCAGACTGCCTGTGTTCCAAACCTGGTGTCACCACCTGCTCGCTATGTGACCTTGAGCAAAACACTTGACCTCTCTAAGCCTTGGATTCTTCATCTGTAAAATGAGAATAGATATTAGATTTAGAGGAAACTTGTTTCTGTGTTAAACTGAGCATGTATAGGACAGAGTGGGAGGCAAGGTCATTTAAAATATTTAGATAGAATAAAAGCTTTCAAAGCTCTATCATGTTGTTGGCTGACCACCTTGGGCTTCAGTCCCAGCCTGTGGAGAGTAAGAGGCAGAGCCATGCTTGCCGCTCGTGTAAGTGTCATGGAAGGGCATGGAACACATGGGCCTAGAAGAGTTTGCAGAAGTCTGGCTACAAGGAGGATATGCCCTGTTCTAATATGGGGAAGTTAAATATTAAAAATGATTGATCTCATAGGAGACAGAATAGAATAACAGTTCCCAGAGGTTGGGAAGGGTGATGGGAGGAGGGTGAAAAGTACGGATGGTTAATGGGTACAAAAGTATAGTTATAGTTAGCTAGAATAAATATTTGATAGCACAAAGTAACTATAATTAATAAGTTGGGGTATACTTTAAAATAATGGAAAGAATAGAATTGGAATGTTCCTAACACAAAGAAATGTTAAGTGCTGGAGGTGGTGGATACCCCAATTACCCTGATTCAATTAATTCACATTATATGCCTGTATCAAAACATCACATGTACCCTATAAAGATATGTAATTGTTACATACCCATAATAATTAGAAATAAAATTTAAAAAAACAAACAGGAAGGACATGCCCACTTTGCACCACTACCGTCTAAGACCAGAAGGGCCAGGTGACAATGACCTCCTGATGACATCACTGCCCCATTTAAACCCTTCAGGGGCTGCCCACTGCACTCAGAATGAAATCCAGAATCTTCTGCATGGCCTGCCAAGTTCGTGGTCACACAGCTCTGGCCCCCTCCCCTCCCTGCGCTACAGACACTGTGGTCTTCTCTCCGATCCTGGGGCAGGCCAAGCTCCTCTAGGCTCACAACTCATGCACACAGCTGGTAAGTGGCAGAGGGCGAAGGCGGGATTCTGTGGGGTTTGGGACCTGGCAGGCCTCCTTGTTGTTTGACCACTGTGGAATCCACACCTCTAAACACAATACTTATTCCACAACACTTGATAATTGTGAAGACTTTTGATTGAGAGAGAAAGTGTCACCTTCCTAAAAACAAGGAGCATTCAAAGCTCCAGGCGTCAACCATCCCCAAACTGAACATGTAACTCATCTCTGACGATAAGAAACAAGGCCCTGGTGATTCTCAAGTTGACGCCTGAAGTGTGTGTGTGGCCTCAAAATATATGAGTAACAAATAGACCGAGTCTCCCACTGCATCGTCCCTGGAATAGAACCCTGGGCTGTGCGGTGGCCATTTCTTCCAGATTCACAGCTAACATCTAGGAATGCTCAAATCCCAGAGAAACAGACTTTGTTTTTTGCCAGTACCACTTCTAATAAATAATGAAGCTAATTTATTTAAATAGCTGTCTATTGCAAACAAAGGTGAATAAGATATGTAGTACTGTTCTGAATTAATAATTTGTTCTTTTATGCAAGAGAACTCTCATTACAGACTTGAGAGATTCACAAATTTTAATGTAGTTTTATTTTTCAATATCAAAGCTCCAAAGAACAGCTACTCTATGTAAGATTATATATTTTGTCTGAAATGTCCTTTAAAATGCTCTGCTTTTTAATGCCATGTGCTACAAAGCACTGGGCAAGGTCTAGATCTGAAATCCTACCATATGGCATCTGTTAAGTTATAATTTTTATCCTTTATACAAATGACTGCAGTGATGTTTCATTTTCATTGACAAAGATATCCTCTCCCAAACAACTCTGAACCTTTAATTTTTCTATGCAAGCAACATTTTTAACAAATGCCATGCTTTGGCCCCTATATCACATGAAAGCAATACTGGAGTCATCACCACTATGGCTGGAATAAAAACAAAAATATTCCTTTAAAGGAATATTTCTCTAGAGCACTGATCTTTGGAAACACAATTCATAGGACATTCTCTATCTAGAAAGAACCAATACTGTGGTGTAAAATGAAATCATAGTGTTTTATTAACATTCAAAGTTGCCATCTACTTTTAAAACATAATAGTACCAAAAAGCCTCTAAGCCTAAACTGTCTCAATCAAATATATGTTGATTCTTAACATACATTTTAGGAGATACCATAGTCTACCTAGAGGTGTAGGAAGGATTAGGGAGCGAAAATGTTTATAAATGACATATAATTTGTCATTTTTAAGGGGTACAATTTCTGCTGGAAGAAGAGGATCCAGCAGGCATTTCACTGCACCAGACATCACACCCAAACCAGCAGCTGGTGACGGTGCTTTGATGTGGCTCAAGAGAGGCCTATGCAGGTCAAAGGAGAAGCTCTTCTCCCCATAGCCCAGGTCCTGGGTTCCTTGCTGCAGGACTAACGATGCCATGTCAGCTTCCCAAAGGTATGCTTGACATCATTCTTGGATCCACTTGCTGTTGGACTCCAATCCCTCCCTTCTTTAGAAGCAGCCTATCTATACGCAGGTTGAGGGATGATTCTCAGTCCTGGGTTACATGGGTGTGTGCAAGGATTCCTCCTATAAGTAGGAGGACTGCCTGCCTTCGTGCCCCCTGGTTCTGCAATCTAAGTATCTACTGCAGCCCGTGCTCTCTGTGGGTCTGTGTGTTTGCAGATCCATGTGCACAAATGGCTTCAGCCTGTGGTCAGTGGAGCCAAGTTGCAGGTCCACTGACCTTCCAAGTAAACGCAATACACTATGTAAACTGTCCTAATAGCTCCCGAGTCCCAAGGGAAGGAATTCCAAGTGTGCCTACTGCCTGAACGTCAGACAATGCAAAAGAAAGTAGATTCCACACATAGTGCAAGAAGAGGGACCTGGAGCTCACTCTAAGCCAGTAAGAGGGCAGCTGCAGAGACTTCACCTGTACACAGACCTCAACCTTCTCCCATGAGCTCACAGAGGTTCTCCTTTCTCCTTTGTCCACCTGAGCTATGAACATACACCAGTGAGTGTGGTGCAGCCCCCATCAGGACAGAGTACAGGAGAGGAGATGGTTCCTACCATCCCAGACTCAGCCGGAAAGCTCTAAGTCAGAGCATCAGGGAACAAAGGTGCCTAAGTAACTAAGAAGTGACATGTGGGTCCTTTCCTGGTGAATTTGAGGAGAAGAAAAAAAAAAAGCCTAATAGGAAAACTCAAAGTAGAAATATGGGGCTGGGATCAGGCTGCACCCCTAAAGGTTTGCCTTTCTCCTGAAGCTTTAGGACTGCCAAGTGGGAGGTGTGCAAAGTGGTCCCCCACACACAGCTCAAGAGGTGGCCAGCAGCTCATGAGCACCCAGGCTTTAGAAGGTTCTGGAGAAGAGGCAGTGCCATTTCCAGCACCCGGGGAGAGGCTGGGGGTGGGCTGATTACACAGCCCTTACTTTTAGGTCAAGTACAGCTTGTGCTTGGCCAATAAACGAATGAAGTAGTGTATACATTTATTCTCTTCTCCTACTCCCTTCCAAATTAAATCTGCCTCAGGTATAATCATTTGGGTAGCATTAGCCTTTGAGCAAAGAGCAATTAGGAGCTGACACGGGATGGAGACAAGGAGGTGGAATCAGAACATTACTTGTCAAAATCTCTGGAAATGCTCCTTCATCCATTCTCTCCATATTTCTTGCCTTTTAAAATGAACTATGCTCCTTTAATAGATGCAATCATGTATTATACTCTAAACCAGATCATAATAGCAAAGGCAGAGGGCAAAGCATCACAGTCCACCGGGGACTGTTCCTACTTTGTTGGCAACCCCCCTCCACCCCCCATGTAGCCCATAAATACCAGGGCTCAACAGCACAGCCAGAGTGATCCTGTGCTTCCTGTATGAAGAAAACTTCAGTACGTGGGGGAAAGACCACAACCTTAATTAGAAGGAACCAGTGAGAAAATTAGAACCGATTTACATCAGTGAAAGAACATGGAGGGGAGGAACAAAAATCACCTTTGAGAAGGGCAGTGCGAGAATAAAGGATACACACAGAATACCATGCTTTGAGGCCCATAAAAATCACTCTAACAATGACAGCACACCCTTCTCCCAGCAAATGGAAAGCAAGCTAATCAAGCTCTCTGTGGGAAAACCTGGACCAAGTCCCCCAACCCTCTACACTCCACTCAGGGGAGACAATTACGCCTTTTTCCCTGGGGCTGCGACACAGGACATTCGCGCTTTGAGAGGAGATTTATTCCTAGGCAAAATGCCCATGCAGGCATTCAGAACTCTGCATCAGCTGCAGAGAACACAACCCTTGTAATTTTTCAGGTGCAGCCTTGAGAAATGAGCTCTGTGCCTGCGAGTCATTTAGCTGTGGGGCATTTGCTCTCCGATAGCAGTCGGACCTGCTGAGGAATGACTTTGTGACATGTGACCACAGACACATGTCAGAAAGTGAGTGACCCGGCCTGAGTGATGCTCTTTTCCCCAGCCAGGAAGCACACAGCCCAAGGTACTGTCAGCTCCGAGTGAGGCAAAGGGATTCCACTCTGAACATTGTTCTTGCTGGTTCAAACGTGCCACGTGGAGGCCTGGGATGCACAGCCCACTGCAACCTGCAGCTGTTGCTTCATCACTATGTGCTAATAATTTAAAGAGGAAAAAGTGGCATCGTGGAAACTTTATTTTTCAGTGAAAAAAACCTGCTTGGTCAGACTTTGGAAATGATTTTTTTCCAGCGATTTTAAAGTTTTTTGGAGTCACAGACTCCATGTACATTTTAAAAAATGTTCAAAGATATTAATATGATTTGAGGGGTATGGGTACCCTGAAACTTCCTGTGAGCCTTCAGGGGGCAATTCTATGAATCACAAGGTAAGAATCCTTGCTCCAACCCCAAAATCTTCATCTTACAGGTAAAAAAAAAAAAAAAAACAAAAAAACAAAAAAACCACAACTAAGGCAGAGAGATGCCATAATATTGCTGGCCCCATAGAAGGAGATGGAGGCTTGAGAAAATAGGAAAAGTAACTGAAAATGGCTAATAGAAATGGAATTGGCCACATGTTCTTTTTGTACAATAAAAATAAGGTAAACATTTAAGCCACCGAAACTCATTCATATCCTAGCCATGACACTTATGTCACCATGTCAGTTCAGAGAGAAAACACACAGCTACCAAAGCAAGGGCTTTTGAGAAGTCTGACTCATCACTCTGGCCTGTGGTGACGACCGTGAGCAGCAGAGGCACGAGGGTGCCCCAGGCAGCCCGAGGAGGAAGAGGCTACACGTGAACAATGACAAGGTCATGAGACCCGACCAGACAGAAGATTGCTTCGGAAGATCTTATTAAAATCTCAGCTCCCCTGGATTATAATCACACTTTAAATACTTATTAGTAACATAATCCTTGTAATAATCTTTTATTGACTACCTACTAAGCAGGTACTACGCTGAGCATGAGGTTATCAACGTAAATGAAGACAGCCTCAGCCATCAGACGAGTTTATGGCCTAGTGGGATAGATAGACATGTCCCCAAATTGTGGCAATGTCATGTGAGAAGGTGATGACAACCACAGGGGGTCCCAGAGGATGGGGCAGCAGTACCTGTGAACCTGGGGCTCAGAGTGTAGATTCAGACAAGGTGACACTGAACAAAATTAACCACAGTGAGAAGTGCTGTGCACAAGGAGAACCTGAGGAAGAGAAAATGGCAGGTAGGGAGCCCAGACTGCTGCACATCCATGCAACATGCTCAAAGAGGCCAACAGCTTGAATGCACCTGGTATGCCAGCAGGTGCAGGGAGACACGTGGACAGGCCCAGGGAGGGAGGTCTGGAGGGATTCTAGGCAGGGAAGGCATCTAATGAGACAGGGTCTTACCAAGTTCACTGCCAACATGGACAGCCACAGCAGATGAATTAGAAGAGGGAGTGGGTAGGGGGAAAAGAGTTATTAATAAGCCTTTGGAATAACCTGAGCAAGAGATGATACATCTGGATGAGAAAGTGGGATCGTGGGAAGGGGTTGACTTGAGAGAGATTCAGGGATAGAACGGATGGAACGTGAGAATGAAGGACTCCCAGATTCCCCAACGTGGGCAACTGGGTTTGTGGCCGAGAGGCCACTCCCTGGAGAGTGGGCCACTGAAGAAATACAGGCATCGCCACTGCCCTGAAGTGGACCCTCTCCCTAGATGCTCAGAGGCTGTCTTTGCCTCTCTGGGAACCGATTTAGCGTTGAGAAGAAGCCTCACTCTCCAGCCTTCATGCACTGTCCTGGATCAGGCTCCTGCTGCCCCCGCCCCACCCCTCCCTGTAAGCAGTTCAGCCTCCAGGAGAGGCTCTCCCCACCCCCTCCCAAACTCTGCTCTGTGAATTCCTAGTGGTCACCTATCGTGGAACACTTATCACACAAGGCTGGAATGAGTTTTGATGGTGGCGTTGTCTAGTATTTTAGTTGTCTCTTTGTTAACCCTACATATCAGCCATTGTCATCAATTTTTCATACAGTCAATGTCACATAAATATTCCCAACATGTTATGATTCTTTTGCAATTCTATCCCCTTGTTAAACTGTTACCTCTTTAATGTCAGGACCCATGAATAACTTTATGGCCCTAGCACATGATACCTCAATAAACAAATAATTAAATGACCAGTTGATTCTGGCAGCTGGAAAAGACACAGGAGGACCCAGATTCCCAACGCCCTCAACATCTGGCCTGGTCACAGCTTTACAGGTTACCCAAACCTGTGTCTTGCTTTCTGTGAATAGGTCCAGCCTCTAAAGACACAGCCCTACTCTGCCATGTCCCTGTGGCCACATTGCCAAAGAAGACATGAAAACCACATCCATATTTATAATTGCCCAAACTTCAAAGCATCCAAGATGTCCCTGCATAGATGAGGATAAACAAACAATAATGCATTCATACAATCGAGTATTTATTATTCAGCACTAAAAAGAAATGGGCTATCAATTCACAAAAAGACATGGAGGAATCTTAAATGTATATTGCTAAGTGAAAGAAGCCAGTCTGGAAAAGGCTACATCCTATCTATATACATAAACGCTGTCAACTCTATGACAGTCTGTAAACAGTGTAACTATGGAGACAGTACAAAGATCGGTGGATGCCTGGGGTTTGGAGGACGGAGAGAAGGATGAACAGGTGGAGCACAGGGGATTGTCAGGGCTGTGTAACCATCATTCTGGATAATACTGTAATGGTAGATACGTGTCATTACATATTTGTCAAAACTCACAGCATGTATAACATGCTATATACACACATGTATAACATGCTATATATACACATGTATAACATGCTATATATCCACATGTACACAAAAAGTAAAGCCTAATGTAAACTATGGACTTCAGTTAATAATAATGTATAAATATTGGCTCATCAATTGCAACAAATGTACCATACTCATGCAAGATATTAATAATGGGAAATTGGGGGAACGTCAGGGGGTATATGGAAACTTTGCACTTTTTGCCCAATTTTTTTTCTATAAAACTAGAACTTTTCCTCCAAAAAATGAAGTCTATTTTTAAAAATCACATCCAAAGGCAAGCCCACAGGAAGTGGGAGGCCACGAGCCTGGGGCTTACGGACGGCATGGCTCTTTACAACCCCTCCTGCCCGCAGGTGGCCTCAGGCCCGGGCCTTGGCATTTTCTACCACGAGTCATTACTCATCTTTCCACGTGCACTTCTGTGCTTGCCCGGTGCCAGGGCCAGCTCCCAACCGTAGTAGTTTGCCTCCAGGCCTGGCAGTGTCTGGCTGGGGTGGGTGCTTGGTGTATGCGACTGATGGGCAAGTGTATGTATTCCAAGGCCAGGGACCTGTTAACCTGGGATCCCTGGAGGAGAGTCCATGGATTAGTTTCAGGCACATCTGCACCTACTCCGAGTTCCCAAAGGGAAGGGCACAAGTAACTTCTAGGATCCTGGACATTTCAGATGCTTCTTTGTCACCCTCAGCAGGCAACCCTAACTCCTTCCATCTTTTCTTCCTTCGATCACTGACCACTCATTTTGTGGCAAGGGCTGTGCCAGACAGGAGAGGAAGAGAGATGCATGGGACACAACCCAAGTTTCACAAAGCTCACAGTCAGCAGAGAAGGTGATTTGTCAACAAAGAAAACATCCAAGTATTGCAGGTGCTGGAAGCCTGGGAGGTGCCAGATGAAAGTGCCCACCCCCCATCTTAATGTAGGCAGCAAACAGCCTCGAAGGAGCTATTGACCAACCAGCTACAAAGGCTTTAAATCATGCAATTATATCCACAGCTGCCTGTCCTAACCATCCATGAGCTCCACCCAGATCCACCCCCTTTCTGGTTCCCTTGGGGACCACCGCCCCCATCCTCATCTTCACTAAGGCAGCCCAGGCAAAGCCGTTTATACTTCCATTCTGAATTAGTGTATTATAGTAAACTATTTTTCCCCTTAAGTGGGTTAACTTTGGGGTCCCAGCAAAGTTCATGTTCATCTGCTCCCATCTCTGCATTTCCAAAATCGCCCCTTCTCAGAGGCAAAAAGTTCAGAGTCAGCTAATAAAGGACATTTAATAAATTGAAATTCTGTTTCAAACATTCAAAATTCTTTTCCTCCCAGAATCAAGGAGTGGTAGAGAGAGAAGGGTCCTCAGAGATCTCCCTCTGCAGAGAAGTTAAACCACCTGGCCAATCCACTAGGATGGGAGCGCAGGTGCCAAGAGGGGTCAGCACCTTGACACTGTCCCTCTAAAAAGGCTGTTGACCGAGTAATCAGATCATTAGCATCTGCAAAGCAGTAAAAATGCCTGAGGCAACCAGGTGTGAAAGACAGGTGATGAGGGGCTCCCTTGGGTCACCCTCCTCTGTCCCCCTCTACCTGGTTCTCTCTCTCAGTCCTGAAAATGGCTTGGGCTAACTGCCCTCCTGCCTTCCCCCCTCTTGCTAATATTTCTTTCTTCCTTTGTTCTCTTCTCCCCTAATTAGCAGTCAGGAAACTCTTAAATATTTGCTTTATTCATGGCCTTTTATATTAATAATTCCCTTTCTGAATTTTAAAACTGAAAAATTTGAATGTACATAGTTTCTCAAGATTACAGACCTTGTTCCTTCTAGCTCTTTTAAAAACAACAAAGAATACAATCGGCTGAGTCGGTTTTGCTCGAGTGTGGGGTGTTTTTCTCCCGGGGTTGGCTACAGCACAATGGCTGTCACTGGCCCACAGCTGGCCCTCCTCACCCCCTACTGACAGGGCACAAAGGAAGGGAGGCCCCCTGAACAACCAAACCCACTCCCTTCTCACTGCTCTGAGCTCCCGGGGGCATCCACTGGAGCCCATGTCTTTCAGTTCGGTGTGAGGCTCAACGGTGCTTTACACTCTGGGGAGAAGACTCAGGAGATAAAAACCACCCCAAGCACAAGGGCTGGAACCCACAACCACAGACCAGCTAGCCCCCGAGGACACACTCCCCAACTACTTACCCCTCTCACAGAGGCGGCCAGGACTGACCTGTCTTGGCCTCTGCTAAACATCCCATTCCCCAGCCTCAGCTCACAGAACCTGCCCCCTCGGCCCTGACCCTCCCTCCTGCCTGCCCTTGGGGGCATGTTCTCCACTTCACCCGTCCTCCAGCTGGCGAAGGAGGTCCTCCCCCCTGTACACTGCTCCTATGCCTCTGGCTTCCTGCACTACTTCGCCATTGCCTGGGACAGACAAGACCGCCATCCAGTCTCCTTAATGCACATTTGCATTTCAGAAGAGATTCCTCTCTGTGCCTCAGTTTCCTTATCAGTAAAACAAGGTTAAAAACACACCTTTTTCCCCCCATTCTTGGGATATTTCACTTAGTAGAATGGGTTCCAGCTCTATCCAGGAAAATACAAGGGGTGCTATGTCACCATTGTTTCTTATGGTGTGATGGGCACCAGCCATCTGGGGGATGGACGCACTTGAAGCTCTTACTTGGGGGCGGGGGGGGGGCAAAGGCAATACATATATAACCTAAACATTTCTACCCCCATAATATGCTGAAATTAAAAAAAGAAAAAAACCACCTTCTGACATTCTGAAGTGATGTGATGATGAACACGATGTTGGTAAAGCACTGGCCCATGTTAGGTGCTCACAGTAAATACTTTTCCTTCTCTCTCCAACTCCCAAGCCTTCAAAATGACATTTCTGAAAAATACCTAAGATCTTCCTTACAGTGAATAGTCAGGCCTTTCCTGGGCACTGGCCTTAGGGCTGGCAAGACACCTCCTGTCTTCTGTTGGGTCCTCCTAACCAAGAGGCGAGAAGGTCTCCTAAGCTCAGACAGCCCAGGGTGGGTCCCAGCTGGGCCCTGGGGACGCCTCTCCAAGGCATAGTCACTCCCTCGGAGAGAGGGCCTCTTCCTTCCTGAGGTCAATGGCTCTTGACAGGGAAAATATTCACCCTCCCTGCCCTAAACACTTTGAGAAAAAGACATGAATGTCTGATCCTTGGAGAGAAGATAAGGATCATTAGCTGAGGTCAAAAGGGAACAATCTGGCATCAATCATGTCACTAAGCAGAGATGGCAAAACTCAGTGGCTTGCCCGCCCCACCCCAAGGGGCCAGGGCTCTTTTTTGAAGTATTCCTTCAAGAGGGAAATAGCTATTAATCTGCGGCAAGTATTGTATAAAGCAAATGAAATTGCATCAGAGAAAAGATTGAGTTTTTAAAATAACTGTTTTGATGAGAGTTTATTCACTAACCAACGGGGGAGGAAAGAACCACAGTAGAAGAATATATCCTTGCATTATTACAAGTGTAGCACACCTTAAGTAGTGTCTTACCTTGTAAGAAATTCACACCTGGACTGGAAGTTTATACACAATAAAAGGACAAGCTGCCCTTACATTGTGGACCCTGATCCTGTTTCTCTGTCTTTATTTCCAGGATGTGGGTCCTCCTGGCAAGGAGAGCTAAGCAGAGGGTGCCACACAGCTGTGGCAAGTTGTTGCCATGAAAACAAAACACAAAATGACCACCAGGAATGCCATCTCTTCCTCTCTTGGCTAACAGGTGAGTCCAACGTATCTGAGAACATAATTGGATAACAGTGTAGATGTGGCTTCACATTTCTGGCAGACTTGGGTTACCAAAAAGAGAAACTTGGGTTAGAAGCCTCAGGGAAATAGGTATTTCCAAACCTAATACTCCATCGGTACGTATTTCCTGCTGGAATGGGCCATTTGCCTTGCTGCAGTCTCCCACTGAATGATGGAGTTGCAGAAGGGCCCTGTATGGGGAGGGGGCCCTGTGATCCCGAGCCACCTGCAGGCAGTTCCCTGAGGGGTAGGAGCACTGAACCTGTTCTCAAAGGACACCGGAGAGAGCCTTCCAGTTCACCCACAAAAGATATTTTTGCTTCAAGCAAGTTAAGTGGAAATTGTCACTTAACTTGCTACCCTGACCTCCAAGCCCAGTGGAAGGACCACCAGCAACAAGCCCAGGGACCCGGGAGTCTTACCACAGCTTGGTACCGACTACCTGCGTGCTTTTATACAAGACCCTAACTATCTCTGGGCCTCATTTCTTCCATCTGCAAAAGAAAGGGGTGGCACGTTACACTGTTGGAATGGCTGACAATAAAAGCCTGGTGGGACATGCTCTACTGGTGGGATGGGAGCTGGTGCAACCACTTTGGAAAGCAGTTTAATAGTTTCTTATCAATGGAAACATACGCCTCGCCTTTGACCCAGCAACTCCACTCCTAGGGCTTTCCATGAGCAAAATGAAAACTTACACACACAAAAATATTTCAAGATTGATGGTGGCTTGATTCAGAATGGCAAAACTACTGGAAACAACCAAAACGCCCATCAGTTGGTGAATAGGTAAACAAACTGGGTATATTCATACCAAGGAGCACGAATCAGGCATAAAACAAACCACTGATACATGCAACATGGACGAATTTCAACAACACACCAAGTGAAAGGAGCCACACACAAAAGAGTACATAGCATATGAGCCCATGTAACTGATGTTCTGGAAGAGACAAATCCAATTTATAGTGACAGCAGATCAGTGCATGCCTGGATTGGGGGTGGTGGGGACTGATGGGGAAGTGCATTAAGGAACTTTTGGAAAATGGCTTTTGTCTTGCTTGGGATGGTGTACAGTTGTCAAAAGTCAAACTGTGCATTTAAAAGGTGTGTATTTTATTGCACATAAATTATTCCTCAATAAAGTTGACTAAGAAAAGGAAGTTTGATCCTACAGGGTCTTTGATTCAGTTTTAGTTCTGACTCTTAATAGATTCCTTGTTTCCTTTCACACCATGCATAATAAGATGTTATGAAAACTTACGAAGTGACCACTATAAAACATGCTACGGATACAAAGCAACACAAAAATCATGACTGACCATGAAAGTCTTCGGAGAAAGTACTGATAACTCTGGGAAAGTGAGTCAGTGAATAAAGGCAAGTTTGGCTTTCTAGGCAGAAGGAGCATACAGAGCAGACACCAAGGAGTGAGACGGCCTTCATGGTCCCATGCTGGGCAGCATCTTTTCTCTTCTCTTTATTAGACACAGGCTGAGTCCTGGAATAGTTCTCAATCATGCTCACAGTAGATTGGCAGACCAACGCTTTTCTGATATTCATTCAACCAACATGATGTTGCCCATTATATATCATGCTCTGTGCTAGGTTTCAGCTTCAATGAACATGGGTGGTGTCTCGCCACAGTGATGCCCCTTGTCACCAAGAGGAAGCATTCCAAGAGAGCTCTCCTCATCTGCCTATTAGCCACTTCTGGGACCCAGCTGACTCTGACTTCCTCCGTGCCCCAGGAATGCCGGCTCCATGCCGGGGTCTACTTGCTTCACCCGAGTCAGTTCAAAGAGGAAACCACTGGGAAAAATCCAGTCTCTGGATTTCCAAGGAATGGTGGGAGCGAAGCTGGGAGCAGCTGGCAGAGATTCCCCACAGGCTTTGGACCGCAGCCGGCTCTGCAGATGGGCACACGCTCACAGCCTGTCTCTCCCTCCCCCTTCCTTTCTCAGTGGCTTTGCCACCAATTCACACTGGGGTCTAAGCCAAGGGAGCCTTTGAAGGAGAGTCACAACCACAGGCCCCTGACAGAAGACATGCAGCAAAAGGGCACACTATTCTAACACCGCAATGTAGTCCCCAAGTCACCATGGACTGGGACAAGCCTACTGCTGGTAGAATTATTTCAGGCAGGGAAAGTGAATCAACTCTGAGAGGTATGTGGTAAGAGCCGGGGCATGTGGGTGGGTGGGGGGCTTCAAATACACTCCCAGTAGAGGAAATTCTCACTGGCTTGTGCGGCTCTACCACCCACCTGCACCCAAGCGGTGGTCCCTTCCCTCCCAGGGCAGATGGATTACAGCATAGCAGATAGGGCCAGGGATAACGGGGGATGAGGAGGGCTCAAACACGCCCTCTGTGTGAGCCCTTGCCTTGGTGGCAACGCAGCTGCAGAGCTGTGAGGGTGAGGGGCACCAGCACACACCGGCCCTGGGAGCTGGCGGGGACGGTGTCCTCTGCTGCCTCGGTGCCTTCTCTCCCTTCAGCTTCCCCCTTCCTCCACACAGGCCAGAGCCACAGGCATGGAAAGTGTCCTCAAGTAATCTTTGTGGTCCGACAGCAGGGCCCCAGCCTTCCCCACACCCCCCGGGGGGCTGGAGCTTTTCCTGTGTCTACGCATGGCCTCAGGAAGAGACACACACACCCGTCATTATACCACACTTAGCGGCTCCCTCAAACACCGACTGCAGAGAAAGGTGCCATTAGAACCAAACCAGGCACCCAAACCGTTGCTCTGCTGTGCAAGGAAGCAGAGTGTTGTTTTGTTTCTTCCTTGTCTGAAAACTATGAGGAGGCCTGTTTTTTACATTCTCATCGAGACCCAAGAATACTAGATTTTCAGCCTTATTTAACCAGGTAATACCATATTTAGAGGATATTTAAAAGCAAAGTCTGCTGTAAGTCAGCAATCTTTAGCGTCTCCCTGAATCAAGTAAGAATTTAGAGAGTGACTCCTCCCTGGCCAGTGTGGCATGTGAGGGACACAGAAGGGGTCCAGGCACATCCTACCCCTCAACTGCAAAGCAGATCATCCCAAGTGCAGGCTACACATTTTCTGCAGCATGTATTAAAGGAACTGGACAAGGCAACAGAAAAAAGTTTCAAGAAATCAGCAACAAAAAGGAAGCAATGAGAGGCCAGGATGCCCATATGAAGGCCCTCTCATGGCTAAGACTTACCCACAGCTGGGATTTATTTTAAAATAGTCCAGCATAAATAATTGATGTATGTGTTCCCTTTAATCTTCTCACACTTGAATGCACACAGGAACCCCAGCCCCACCCCACCCCTGGGGAGCTTGAAAAGTGCAGTAGATTTGGACTCAGGAGATCTGGGGTAGGGCCCCAGATTCTGCATTTCCCACAAATTCCCAGGTGGTACCTCCACGGCTGGTGGATGGTCCCAGGATGACACTCAGAACCACTGACCTTGGGGCACTTAGCACCTACAGTGCTTGAAGGGGTGGCCAGTTTGAATCTGAAGGAGTCCGTGTTAGGAGGAG
Source organism: Lemur catta (assembly GCF_020740605.2). NCBI lineage: Eukaryota > Metazoa > Chordata > Mammalia > Primates > Lemuridae > Lemur > Lemur catta. Next base: position 26,597,201 of record NC_059143.1, on the reverse strand, counting down.
CTACTACAAGTACTTCTAAACCTGTTATCTACATCTGCTCCAGAGGACTCATTAGCCAGCATCAGGGATGATGGTGAAATGTCGAATATTCAAGGTATGTCATTGGCCATAGAGATCGTGCAGGCACCTCCAACCCTAACTGTAATACAGTTAATCTCTGAACCAGTTCTTAAAAATGAGGGCAATATAGGACCTACTCTGCTTATGTGAAAATACTTGGTAATGTGTTTTACTAGCATTAATTATGACTTTTTTCACCTGGGAATAAAACAAAAAACCCAGTGGAGAATGGACTCCTCTGACACATACCTGCTCTTCACACTCAACCAGTAGATTAAGGAATCTACAGCAATATACAAAAAGATTTGGGGTTAGCAAGAGTAAAGGGCAGGTGAGATCTCACTACCATGTCTCTCCTTTCCCTCCTCAGTTCAAAGACACCGCTTGGCTGTGCTGATAGGACACCTGGCTGAGCCTAATTGTTCCCGGGAGATTTGCTGTCAGTCCTGACCAAGACTGTTTCCGCTTCTCTACTGGCCACACTGCCCCTCCCTGGCTTGTCCTGGGTTCAGGACACACCATAAATCCTGGATTATTTTCAGATTATGATACAAACCAGAATCTCTGGAGTGATTGGCCTTCAAAATGCCAGAAGTCAAACCATCTGGCACAATCCCCCAATTCTTCCAATCCCTCCCCTCACAAAGTACAGTCCTCCCAGCTGCTCTGGAGCCAGGCTGGGGAATCTTGGGGCTGCATTTGAAGTGAGGCTCCGGCTCTCTTCCCGGTGTTCTGAGCCCACGTATCTGCTTCTGGGGCATGAGTGGGTCTAGCGGGCTCAAAGATTCCATCATGGCCCTTGGCTATCATTTTTAACCACAGGTCGGTCACATACCGTAAACCTGGTAGGCATTCTACAGTGTTCTGTGGTGTTTTTTTTTGTTTGTTTTTTTGAAGTGCTGACCTTGGAATACAGTCAACTCTACTCAAGTCAATAAACATTTATTGGATTCTATAAGGTATAAAAAAAAAAAAGATGAAGAAATAGGCTTGCTCTCAGAGAGTTTGCAAACTAGTGTGAAAGCAATTACACAAAAGTGTATAACAAGTCAACAAAGTCTTAGGTGACTCTGCTTCAGAGACCACAGCACAGGGACCACAGGGCCTGCATTAGATGCTCAGGGTAGAACCCCATGGCCAGGCTTCTCTCTCCTACACCCCCAGTCTCAGCTCACAAGGGATCCCACACCCAACCCCTTGTTACCCCTGCCCTGCTACGCCCCTGGTCTAAGCAACCACCACTCACTGGGGGCATGCAGTGGCCTCTCACCCTGTCCCACATGGCTACATCTTCTTGTCTTCAGGCCCTTGCCAAATCATCCCCTTCTGAGTGAAACTCCCAGGCTAACCTATTTAAAATCTCAGACAGGCACCAAACACACTCTCCTTTCAAAACCACTTGCCTGCTTTTCTGCTCATAGCATCCATCACTAACCCGCTATATCATTTACTTATTTACCTGATGTACTGTCTGTTTCCTCCACTGAAATTTAAGATCCACAAGAACAGGGACTTTTTCGTCTATTTCATCCCCAGGACCTTACACAATGACTGACACATAATAGGTACCAAATAAACTTTGGTGGAGTGAATGAGATGAAGCAGTACCCTCCCCGTCCTTCCCACTTCCTCTTCTCTTATGAATGGGGTGTTTGAAGTCTGTTTCCACGCCCTTCTTTTTCATAATTTCTAAGAGTTAGAAATGACTTTCAGGATCTTTGAGACAGCTAAAGTGTCGGACACACCTGGCTTCTGCCTAATTCTTTAAAACTCCAATTCATATCCTGGCATAAAATAGTAACAAGCTCCCTTTGCATCACTGTTTGGACTTAAGGAAACACAAATTAACTTGTTCTCACTTTCAACTAGATTAACAGCAGAAGTCACAGGTTCAGAAAGACAGCCTCTGATTAGATAACGAAAGGAGTTTTTCTTTAGTGGGTAGGAAGCAAAGAAATGCCTTTTAAAATGTCAGCCATCGGAGAAAAATAACTGTCTTTGATGATTTCTATAAAAATTATATTTAACCTATTTCCGATATTAATTTCCATGTTTAATTGACTTGGGAACTAATAATAAAAGTCAAATTTTTGTCATTTGCATTTTATGTTTATTTCAAGGTAAGATGCTAATTCAGAATATCAAGAGAGAAAAAAAATGTTTGCTTGGTATCTGTCCATGGTACCTGAGGAACCCAAACGCCCCTGTTTTCAGAACCACATAAGAAAGCTTTGTGTTGCAGCCCACCTGGCTGGGGAAGGAGTGGAAAAGAGAGGGAAGAGAGAGGGTGGTGAACGCTGCCCTGCAAAAGACTTTTCTGCCTTTTCCCCAGCTATCTTACAACAAGGAAATTCTGCAATCTCACTGGAAGGACCACATGTTAATATTCCCTTTCTTTTTATCTTCTTCTCCCAAACCTTGCAGTTCCAAGGACAGCACTGGCTCACTTGAAGAGCTTGGCCCAAAAGGAGGCCTTTCAAGAGAGGATTACAGCTGACTGCAGGCATTCCTGAGGCAATTTACTAAGAAAAGAGACGCAAAGAGCAAACACAGAAAGCAACAATGACTTTCCATCCCTCCCCTCCTTCCCTCAATCCCTGCCGCTTTTCTCCTTTAGTGAAAGGAAAAAGCTGAGGGAAATTAAGGTTTATTTCCAACACCAGCTGGAGAATGCCTTAAAAACCTTGGGAGGAAAAAAAGGGAGTTATGCTCTTCAAATGCAAACAAGATGCCTAATGCACACCTGGCCTGGCCTACCACTTAATATAAGAAAACTCAAGCCATTTCCAACCAAAGTTTCCAGAGAAGTAGGAATGCTTTCCTAATGCCACGAGGAAGGGCGGGCTCAAAACAGGAGAGAATGACTGCTGGAATCCCAACTAACAGACAAAAACAGAGTGGATATGTGGAGGCAATTCCTGGTGTGGTGATGAACCTCAATTAAGATAACTCCCAATGTGTGCTTATGCATATGCAATACAAGCTATTTACTAATAATGAGGCTGGTCTAGTCTATTGAATCAGGTTGCTACAAAAATATGAATTAAGCACCAAGTGTTGTTTGCCGGTTACAATCTGTTTTGCACATAATATCTAGTCACAACCGTGAGCAAGATAACTAAAGTTACTTTCCTACTTTTTCTATAGAGCCTTGCAGAAACTGCAAACCTACAGAATAATCTCAGAAAAGGCCACTGAATAACTACAATATTTGTCAATATCATAATGTCCTGGAAGCCACAGATGACAGCCTCGTGCTGCATATTTTCAGTTCAGAAGGACCAAAATTGAGCATTCCCTCTTCCGTGTGAATGTTTCAGTTATCCCAATCTTCCACTATGGAAATCTTTAATGGACACTGGACAATGGCCATCTCCCTGTGTGCAAATATTTCTGTACAGAATTAAATAGAGTTTTGTCCATGGTTCCAATGTGCCTGTTCAACTGGCGCTGCCACACAGCAAATCACAAGCAGCACATGAGGCGAGGTATGGGGCGGGAAGGTAGGGGCTCCTAGAGCAGCGATGGGGAGAAGGCGCCAGGCCACTGGACCTCAGAACGGCTAAGGCAAACGGATAAACCATCTTCCACTGGGCCATCAAGGTGCCACTGCATAAATGCAGGTCAATTTGCAGAAAGTACATTTGCCTAAATGCAATTTGCAGAATTTATTGTTTCTCTTTACCATTTATAAAGTTTTAGCAATGTGGTTGGGTGTCATGGTTTTAACAGCTAATTTTGTCAGGTTCTGGATCGTCAGTTTTTAAGAATGGTTCATCTGTTTCTGACCCTGCTCCCTGCAGCTGCAGCTGAGGAAGAACTGTGGGCAGAATAGGTTGCAGGAAGAGGGGACCCTTTGGCTCAGAGGATATACAGGGTAGGGGCATCCGTGCCAGCCCACCCGGGCAGTAGACTGGAGGGGAAGGTGGAATAGGAGGTGTCAGTCCATTTTAAACTTTTATGCATCTATGCGTCTATGATTATAAACATTTCCTCCTGACATGTTTTTTCCAAATAAAAAAAACATATGTAAATATTCATTCGATATAGTCAAAAAGGCCTTAAGAATATATAAGAATAATGAATATCCAAATAAATTCTTCATAGTATACATTCCAAAGATGACGTTTTATGACCCCTAACCAACTGAACATTCCTTAAAATGCTGTCATTAGGACAAATGCAAGCCAACTAAAATGTGGCAGAAATTTTCAGAAGCTGCAAACTTATGACAGTACCAACATAAGTGGCTATAAACTTAATAAATATTATGGAAGCAAGTAAATCTCAACCACTGATCACGGGGAAAAAGGGATCAGAGCTCCACTATATCGCAGCTCACACTGGGACCCAGGTTTATGACGACACACAACGGGTTACATTATGAGTAGGTTCATTGTCCTTCAACAAAGGCATAGGAAAGGAAATGCACAGTACCTGTCAGAAAGATTTATACCAAAGCAAATAAACTTCTTTAAAATTTCGGTATTTCAGGGATAATCTTTAGTTTTATTGAAAAATTGTTTTACAGATACAGCTTGTTCCCATCTCTGTAAAAGACAGGTTACCCCCTTCACCTGGAATGTATGTGAGCAACTGAACACAATGAAGACACATAGAAAGAGCCACCCGAAAACGGACACACAAAAAGCGAAAAGATACAGGAGAATCTGGTGTGCTTATTATTTGACCTTAATTGACTACCTGAAGTTGACAATAGTCCATCAAATCTGGTCTTTATACACATGGCATAAACTATATTTAGGATAATCTATTTGCTATTTCTACTCTGGGAAGAGGGGAATAAAGCAAGAACTCAAGGCTTACTCTAGAAGACCAGAAGAGCAAAGTATCTGCAATAGTTTGAAGGAGTGGGAGGAGGGGGTAGCAAGAGTCAGGAGTGGGAGATTATCTGGCATAACTCAGCCAGAGACTAATGGATAATGGTAAGGAGAGAAGATAAATGGTAACAGGAAGCCTCCAAGCAGTTTTAAGTAGAGAAGTGAGACACAATCCAAGGTATGTTCTAGAAAGATCACTCTGGTTACATTCAACGTGGAAAGGATTTGGAGAGATCCAAGGTACTTGACCAGTATTTGTCGAGTGGACAGAAGAAGAGAAACCTGTTTAAGAAAATGCTACATTCATCAAAAAATGATTAACAATGGCCCAAGGTATTCTGCCAACATTACAGGTGACAGGTGACCAAGGAAAGTAACGTAAAAAATCTTTACAACTTTCATTAACACACCAGCATGACAGGAAGCCAATTACTGCTCACCTTCCAGAAGGCTCTGCTCAAACGACACACCCCACACACTGCCACTCACTGCCACCTGAATAGAACTTGCATGCTCCCAGGCCACGCTGTGTCTTCCTGGGGTCTCCACCTCCCTTCCCAGAATTCCCTGCTCTTCTTTCAGTGTCAAAATCCCGCCCACAGGTCAAGGCACGTGAAGTGTGTGTGTTGGGCCAGAGCATCTCTGCAGTCCTTTCAGCACTGGCGTGACATGGTTGTTTGTCTTCCTGGACCGTCCCCGTTCCAGAGGCTCTGCTGTTTTTGCTCCCTTACGTCCTGTGCCAAGAACCACACCCTGCCAGGTGCGTGCATCATCTCTAAATGTGTTGACTTTTTACACATTTGTACCTTTAATTGGATTATAAGCATCTTGGGGCAATCAGGGATTTATGACTTGGACTTTTGTACCTCCCATACCTGGCACAGTGCCTAGTGCATTCCTGGTGTGTGCGTGTACACACAGACTGGTAATATGCACACGTATTGGCTATCTTCACCTCTTAGATCTCAGTTATCCGCTTTATAAATAAAGGGTTTTATGTTTAATACTATCTTTGGCCATCTGTGGCCTTAAGATCCAATGAAATGTGATTAATATTCAATACCAATCTAATCTCCCTTAATATCTGTTTCATCAGGTTATCTCCACTTTAAACTATCATTAGCTCCATTTCCTGCCTCATCAAGTCTAAACGCCTCTGTCCAGCTTTAGGGACCCACCTTTAGTGGAGGACACCCCACTACCCACTGTCACCTCCCTCCCACCCCAGCTGAGGAATCAGATCTAACCCACCCTCACACATACCTCCCGCATGTCACCTTCCTTTCCTTCCTTCTCCCCCTGTCCTTCCTCATCTCACCAAAGAACTCACCAGACAACACCTGCCACCAAGGCTCTTCTTCCTCTTTGAGGTCTCGCAGCTCATCAAGTTCCATCATCTAGTTTATCATTTAATTACGACCCTGTATGACAGTTTTGCTGTGTGCAGTTCTTACTTCAACTCATAGTTAGCACTTTTCTGACAAAACCGTCATCCTATGCTTCCTCACATTCCAGCAGCTCAAGAACATTCCCTGGTAAAGAAAGTGCTCCGTGAGTCCTTCGGTTTAATGGACTTCTAATGCCCCCACATACAGAATTCACTACATCTAGTTCGGATCTTTGTGCTTAGGAACGGTCAATTCTGAAGGAAGAAAAGTCAAGAAATTGTTTTCCTTTGATGTATAATTCAATTTGCTTCTAGATCCCTAATTTTTCCCACAACTTGCTTTGAAGTGGCTAATTGATGTGAAATTACTGCTTTTGATCTTGAGGATTCAGTGACTCAGACTGGCTTAAGAGCTGACTTAAGCACAATGAGCACCGAGTATCCTACAGCCCTTGCCTGGCTGCAGGGGGCCAGAAAACAGAGCACCTATGGGCCTCAGGGCTGTGGAAAGGGGATGGACTCAGGGCACCTGCCCTGCCTCCCAACTCACTCCCCCCTCAACTCTGCTGCCCTGCCTGCCCTCTGTGGGTATGAGAAGCTCACCCAGTTTGGCAAAACAGGCTCCATCCCGCAGCCTGAATTCTGTGGGCAAGGGGCAACGGTTGACTAGAGAGATGCCACCTTCCTGCCTTCCCAATGGCATCACTTTTCGCACGGCGGGAGAGATGATCACGCCCCTGGAGCTCCCTGGTAGCCTATGAGATGTTCCTTACCGGCAGCACCCAGTGCTACAACGGACCTGTTGCAGTCGCCAAAACAGGGCGCTTTGGGAGGCCAGGCAAGCGCGGCCAGAGCACCTCAGCATCCTCGAGACATGCTCAGCACAGAGACAGACAAGTAACAGGGACTCAGCAGAGGACTGATAGGTTGGTGGATGGAATGAATGAATGAATGAACAAGTGAATTAGCTTTGTAAACTTTGCAAATCACTGTATTTGTGAAACGCTTAAAAAAATGCTTATAAAAACAAATTCTCTTCACCAATCTTTGGGTCTTATTTTTCCTAAAATATCCAGTGAACTGCACTTTCCGTCTACCTTTTTTTAGCTCATAGGTTTTAGATAACATTCTCTAGGTCATTATTATTTTTGATGTATGTATTTGTTCTTGATTATAAAAGTCATACATTCTTAGCATTAAAAAAATGCTGCCATTTACAGAAAAAATAAAGCACTACAATTATATATCTATTTCTATGTATGAAGTAAAAGTCCCCCCGTAACCTCACCCCATAGATTTTGGTATATATTGTCCCAAATTTGTTAAGTGAATAAGTTAACATCATATATACATTTAGACTAAGCAATGTGAATAATAGTTTCTGCACGTAATTAGACAATTGTCAGAAATTGCTTTATCGGTCTTGATTTTTTATTTCAGAGTATTATGGGGGTACAAATGCTTTGGTTACATATATTGCCTTTGCCCCGCCCGAGTCAGAGCTACAAGCATGCCCAACCCCCAGACATCGCGCATCGCACTGTATCCATTAGACGTGAATTTACCCATCCCCTCCCCTCCCCTGTCCCACCTGCCTGACAGCATATGAATGTTATTTCCATATGTGCTTATTAAGTATTCGATTCCAGGTCCTTCCCATTAGAATTTTTAATTCCTTTTGTGTTTCTTCATCCCTCTCTGAGATTCAGACCATTTGATCTGCCCATTTAAAAGGTCACCTGGGGCAGCCAGTGAGGAGTTGCAGTCACAGCCGTCAACACCCAAGGTGGGGGGGGCCTCCTCAAGGACCATGGAGTGGCCAAAAATGCCAGCCAGCCAAGCTGCAGTGTCCTGTAGGACACCATCCCTGACTGTGGCTTTGCCCCAGGGGTGCCACCAAGCCACTAAGGACTTCAAGGACAGGTAAGCACTCAAGTCCATCAAAACACATATATGCAACCTCCTCAAAAGATGCTGACGATGAAGCTGAACTCAAAACTAGCTCAAAGCGGCCTGTAGCCCCCAGGCAGCTTTGGTTTCAGCTTAAAGGGAAACTGGCCAAACTCTCAAAAGTCCAGAGGGCCACAAGCCTCAGGAATGCAGTCCAGGCCAAGGCCAAGAGGCATCCTGGCTCTGCTAAGGCTGCAACGGGTCTGAGGCAGAGGTGGTCAGAGAGGGGCGGTTGCTGAACCAGCTGAGCCAGACCTCAACTGCCCTGGGTTCTTCCCTAGGGTTTCCAGGGCTCCGCACCCCACCCCATTGTCTAATTCACAGCTGCTCACCCTTCCCAGTTTCAGCCTTTCTGAAACCTACCCCGATTCCAAAACTTGTCAGGCTCTCAGCCTCCACGGCAGGGAAATAGTTCCAGCTTTCAGCCTGCAGTTTGCCTCCTAACTCTTTAAAAACTCAGTATATTCATTGTGAGAACATGGCCCAAACAGTAGCCAGGAGAGGACAAAAATTGTCTGTAGGGTATTTGCCAAAATCTATCAAGATAACCCAAATTCTTAACCCCTCCTTCCCATTCCACATTCCCATCCCCATCAGTACACCCCTCCTGTAGGGAATGAACTGACTTAGGAGACAACACAAAGAGGCTTCTGTTCCTGTGGACGTGCTTGGAGGGGTCAGTGACTCAGGGACAGGCGAATCTCCTGGAGTACACTTGCTCCTGCTGTACAAGATCCACCCAAAATCAAGACGGCTCTTCAGGGGCCCCTGAGTCCCTTCCAAGGTCTCTTTACTATTCTGTGATGCGTAAATATCAGAAAGAATGCTGCTTTCTAAATTCCAACTTTAACTGTTCAGCATCAACAGAAGAAGAAAGTCACAAGCAAACGAACCAAATATTCAAAGGACCAGCCGTCACTGCCATATGAGCATTACTGTGGAGGAAGCGTGGGATTTGGGATCAGCAGTATTGGGGTCAGATTTGTTCCCCAAAATGGGTCCCAAGTATATCACTAATACCCAAGAATGTGTCCCAAAAATGTGTGTTCTGGAGTACAGACTTTATTGCCCAAGGTATTCTCAGAGCCACGGATACAGTCCCATGGAATGGAAACTGCAGAGAGCTAGCACAGGGGACCTGAGGGATTGACAACGTACTACCAGAATGATGAAGGGTGATGGTGAAATATCTTCCTTTTGGGTTCTTCTCTTCCTCGCCGAGTCAGTATGGAAAGGCTACTGGTTTCTCCATATCTCATGGTTTGCCACAGTGAGGAAGTTATTAATATTTTATGGAACATGCATTCTGAAGACACAGAAGTGATATAGAGGAGTTTAAAACCTCCTAAACTAGAAATTGGGAAATCAAGGCTCTAGCCCTGGCTGTGTGACTCAGTAGAGCTTCTCAAACTTTAATGAGCTTACTCATCACCCAGGGATCAGGGATCCGGTGACAATGCAGGTTCTGATTCAGCAGGTTTGGGGCAGGATCCGAGATGCTGCGTTTATAACAAGCTCCCAGGAGAAGCTGGTGAAGCAAGTGCAAGGACCACACTAGGAATAGCTGGGATCAGAGGACCTCATTCTGTTTCCCTGGGCTTGTGTCCTGCCTTCAGGTGAAAGAGGCTGAGGATCAAATCTAATCATGTCTAAGGACTCTGCCTGTCATAAAATTCTACCTTTCTTTGGAGTAGATATAAAGTGTCAACTACAATCACAGGCAGATAGCAGAGTGGTTCAAATTCTAGCTCCTTATGCCCGCACAATATTCATAGCAGTATCATCCATAATAGCCAAAAAGTAGAAATAACCCAAATGTTCACCAACTCATAAATGAATAAATGAAATATGATATATACATGCAATGGAATATAATTAATCAACAGGAAAAAAAAAAAAGTATTTGGTGCCAACAGAAGAAGAAAGTCAGAAGTAAAAGAACCGAATACTTAGAGGACCTGGCCTCATGGATGTACAACATGGATGAAGCTCAAAAATATGATACTAAGTGAAAGAAGCCAGTCACAAAAGACCACATATGTGACCCCATATATACGAATTGTCCAGAAGAGGAAAATGCAAAATGCATAGGGACAGAAAGTAGATCAAGGATAGGGAGTACCCTAGGGATAGGGAGGGAAAGATGGGTGATGAGGAGTGACTGCTAATGGGTATGAGGTTTCCTTCTGGGGTGATGGAAATGCTCTGAAATTAGATACTGGCAATGGCTGCAAAATTTTATAAATATACTAAAAAAAAACCACTGATCTGTACAGTTTAAAAAGAGGAATTTTATGCTATGCAAAATATATCTCAAAGCTGTTTAAAAAAAATTCCAGTTCCTTCACATATTAAGTATTTGACCTTGGAAAAGTTGTTTTTTTCTCATCCACAAAATAGGGATGATGCAAATGTAACCTGCAAGGGACTGTCGTGAAACCGGCAGCCGTCACACTAACGCCAGCAATGCCAGGCTTCCTCACACAAAGCCTTCAGGTCCGTGAGCTGAAAACACCACCAGACACTAATTCATACTTGAAAGTTCATAAAAGCTACATCTCTAATAGAAATCGTGTAGGCCAAGTCACATATTTAAGATTGCAGCAAAATATGCACTATAGAGAAGTGGAATTTGCAATTCACATTTTTCATTTATGGTTAGAGACTTTCATTTTTTCAAGCAACATCACTATCTGAGTATGAGGATTTTATCCTTTCAACCAGTATTTGCTGACTTTCTCGGAACCCCAGGTACTAAAATGATCGGAAATAGCAATTGGTTCTCCATCTGGATTAGATTCTTTCTCAGGTATTTTGTCATTGCCCACAAAAGCTATGAAAATCATTACTCACATCGTCTCATTTGTGTAAAAGTCCCCGGGATAGAAACAAAATTATGCACTGGAAGCTGCATCCCTAAAACAAATAACCTTTCCATGTGCTGCAAAGAAAATATCACTTATACTGTGGAGAGAGAGCAATTGTGGGAGTAGCAGAAAACCAACTACCTTTAACAGGGTCATTTTCCCATGGGGAAGTTCTCTTTTACTGTCTTTGCCCTGATGATTCCAATTTCCTACACCAAAACCTCAAGAAGAACTTTCCAAAGTCAGCACTCTGGACAAAAGGAGTCTTTACTTGGAGAAGTGCTGAATAGACCATTGTTCTGATCCTAATAGCACGGCTGCTCTTTGTTCTAAGCGAGTGGAGCACTCAGGACAAGCCCCGGGGCCACAAGGGCAGGGTGGCTGGTTGACAACCACTCTCTGTGGGCACCAGGGGAACAAGGGAAACAGAAGGGGTGGTTGCCATGCCTAACAACCTTGAGGCCTTTGGGGAGGATGTGTAGCCACAGGAAAGCTAGGGAGAGTGCAAGGTAAAGCAGTACACAAGGCACCTCGGGTCACCCAGGAGCAGGAGCTGGGCAAGGGGCTGCAGCGTGAGACCACGCATCAGGGAGGAGGCAGGACAGCTTTCACCAGCTCACGACACTAGTAACAGCATCCACACAACACAGGCTCATGTTCCTCTGCCTCGTGGGCTGGGCAGGGTACCGGGGTAGCCTCCTCATCTTCCCAAGTCCACCGTCTCTACAAAGTCCACACCTTTTGCCCTTTTATTTGATGGCAGGGATATGCATTAGCTTTGTTAACTCTGGGACACAGCAATATCTGAGCCCTGTGGGAACACTCCTGGGCATTCAAGGCCAGGATGAAAATCCTCAGAGGTCTCACCTGAAGAGAAGTAGAACAGGCCACCCACGCTGATGCCATCACCTCCCCGTTCAGCCATGGAAGGTGCCATCGGTCCAGGGGCAAAGCCAGCTACTTACCCTTTGCTCACAGCCCCCTAGCACCTGTCAGGCTCTTTACCCATTACCTCGTTTCCAACTCCAAGACCTTGGCTCTTTCATCCCTCAGTACCAGTGAGGACATCAACACCCAGGTCTCTAACACTCTGCCTGACATTCCAGAGTGAAGCAGGAATCCGAGCCAGGCCCGGGCTGACTGTCTGCTTTTGGCCTTCGGGAGGCAGGTGGCTTCTCTCATTTACTCACCAGGGAACACACAAAGTCACTAAGTGGATCAGGATTGTACACATCACCAAGTCCATACCAGTTAAAACTCTCTTGGAACAAAATTATAAATGTTATGTAATTAAAGGACCATATAGGCTTCAGTGAGCACAAGGATGTGAGCAAGTCCCACTGGGAAGATCTTTGAGTGCATACTCTGTGACCCCAGCCCCACTTCCACACCGAATCCCGGCCTCGGAAGCCTCTCAACACAGCTCTCCTGTCCCTACCAGGCAACCGTCAAGGACATGAATGGTAAAATCCTTTGGCATCACTGAGCTAGTCCAATTCTCTCCTTGTTATGCCTGGGGAGACTGAGGCCAGGGACGTGACAGGATACTCATTCCCGTTACTAATATTTATTGAGCATCTCCTAAGGGACAGGCATCTACGAAGTGTCGAGAGAAGGTTGAGCAAAAGAGGGTGCAGGTCCTGCTCAGTGACACAGGAGAAACGAACGGGGGCGGTAGGGGGAGGGGGTGCTGACTTTGAGCAGTCCACCTGCCACATTCCCACCTACCCATTGGATACTGTGGTCTTCACAGGAAGCTCGCTGGCTCCAGAGGACGGTGCAGCCCAGGCATGGCCCCTGCCTGCCTCGGGAACCCCACCCTCCTCTCCTGCCATCTGGAATCCCCGCCAGCTCCCCACTACAGAATTTCCTCACGAACCAATTTCCTAAACTTCTAGGTCAGCCTCTTGACAAAGAGCAGGAACCAGTTTTCCAAAGCCTCCTTCCCACACACACGCATTCCATAATTACACAGATCAGGACACGAGGGGAAATATGCATGAAAATGGCTTCATTTGTGGAAATAATAATGCTTATTCTGGCTGAGCCACAGAGCACTGGAGCTTCCCCCTCAGACCCGCCACCACCCCCTTAACCCTCCAACAACTTCCCTCAAGGCTTGCTGAAGCCCGCAACTCCGGAACAACTCTCAATGCCCTTAAATCCCAGAAAGAGCATCAACTGGCTTCATGTTAAGATTCAACCAAAGGCAATAAGGCCTTGCAACCCCTTGTCAGGCCGGACGTGCCTGCCAAGTTATTTTCGTGCCAGCATCAGCTGCCTCTTGGTCCAGTGATAGCTGAGCATGAAGGGCTTGATTTCCGAGAGCTTATGAAGCAGTTTTGTTTTCATGTCCTAAGCATGCCATTTCGGAACTCCTAAAGGAACAACTGAAGCGTGAGGTGGGGGATACTTCCGGGGGAACCCAGCCAGGGTGCTGTGTGTGGGACCAAGGGGAGAGCCCCGGCCCTGCCTCCCAGCCACCACACCAGGCAGGACAGCCATCCATGCTGCAGTTGGGCAGTGCGGAGATCGAGGCTGTACACTCGGCAGGTGCAGGGATCGCTCTCCAAGCGTGGTTTACACATGCCCCTCCTTCATCTGTCCCCAAATCCACAGAACCAACCGGAGGGGAAATGTCTCACCAAGTTTCATAAAGAAGGAGTAAACAGTAATCATCCAACCCCAAGAGGGTCAATATTTTCTTATTGCATGCAACTCTGTACCTGGTACTAGGCTGGGGTACTAGGAAGGGAGGGATATAGTAAAACGGATAATTCCACCCCAATTCTCAGCAATCAGGGTGGTCACAGTTCTAAGGGGAAAGACCCCCAAGTACAGCAATGCCGACATCCTGAGGCCTCAATAGCCTTGAGTCCCATGTTAGTTTCCTGCTCCTAGCACTTGGCAAAATCTGAAACTGACACAATTATTTGTTTGTTTACTTGTTAACATCCCCTCTCAAGTTCCAGGAAGGCACAGGTCTTGCCTGTTGTATTATATTACAATTATAGTATTTCCCAGACCTGCTGCTTAGAAGGCACTCCGTGTCTATCGGTGGGATTACTATTGCTGCATGCCGGCTAGCCCCCAGCTGGGGGTACGTGGGGAGGCACCACGGCAGGGCCTGGGGCGGTGGTAGAAGGAACCCCAGTGGGAGGAGCCGGACAGCTGGGGTTGGACTGCGGTCCCTTCACATCTCAGAGCCACAGATTCCGCACCTATAAAGTACTGGGGGTCGGACGGAGGTGCAGGATTTGATCACTAAAATCCTGCTGGCTCTGAAATTACGTGATTTGCTCAGCCTGGAGCTTGTCCTTCCGTTCCATAGCCTCCCCTGCCCGCAGGGCACAGCCAGGAGGGCGAGGGAGCTGCCCAGAGCCCCACAGCAGGCTCCTCAGCCCCAGCTGTGCATTCCTGTGTCACCATCCCTATCTTATCACCCTGCTCTTTCCCCACCGCCTCCCACCTTCCCTGTCCCCAACTGATGTCCCTGACCATCTGGGCCCTTATCACCGTGTCTAGCTGGCTATTCTTAGTACCACACATGCCTCTAACAGCCCTGTCCTCGCTGCATTACCCAGACTAGGGGAGAAGTACACACCACACATATGGCGTCGGTACTACAGAGTCCTGAAGATGGAAGGGACATCAGACAATCCAGCAGACTGGGTCCCTAACGAGGACTCACGTGGCTGCCACCAGGTCAGCATCCAAAGTCCAGCGTTCCTGGTTCCCGTTCTGTTGCTTCCCCCAACACTCCCAAGATTCCCACAGGAGCACCTGTCTTTAGCCTCTATAGAGAAGTGGGAAGGACCTGGGAACCTGGGGGCCACCCAACTATCCTGCTGTGGGGACAGACCTACTCTTTGCCTTCCGACTGTACAACAAGTCATTTGGGGGTTCTTGGCATTTAGGTTTGTTTTAACATGAGTCCCCACTTCTGCCGGGTCTGCATTGTGGGTCCCTGTGCCACAAGCAGTGCTTACCTGCAGGATACCTGGAGTCATCTCTACACCTGCCCACAGCACCGGAGCACACAGGTCTTGGAAGGGTTGAATGTTAAGTAAGTGGAGCCCATCTCTGAGGGCACAGTGATGTACGTGCAGTAACACAAAGGCCAGCACTGAGCATCCCAGGATGCTGCATGGTGTGCGCCAAGCACTTCACACATTCTCTTAAATGTCCTAGGCGTAGAGAGAATGGTGTTTTCTTGGTTTTACAAGTGATCAACCTGAGGCTAGAAAGGTCCTGTGATCTTTCACCCAGCTATAAGCTGAGGAGCTAGGAGTTGAGTCCTGGTGATCAGCACTCAAAGCCTTCGACTCCCTCACTCCCCAACAGCCTCCCTCTGGGAGTCGACGCTAGGTCAGGCTGGACCAAGCCCGTGCCTCTGCCCTGGAAGGGCAGAGAGGCGTCCCCAGGCAGGATGCCTTCCAGGGCAGCCACAGGGTGGAGGTAACAGCTCCGGGATCTGCCTGGATGGTTCCCTCCCTCGGGAACCCGGGGTACAAGGGAAAGGAAATTTCTAGCTTTAAGTGTTACAGATATTCTACACACAGTGGCTTTCTAACTACTGCAGAAGAAAATCGATGCCATGGAGTGCTGGAAATCTGTCCGAATCACTAGGAGATGACTGCAAGGCCAAACGAAGACCAAGGAGGACATTTCAGGCTCCCAAGACAAATGGCGAAGAGTGGGAAGCTTGGCTCTTACTGTCCTCGGGTTGCTCCCAAGGAATGCAGTGTCTTCTCCACCTGCTTTGAAGAGCTGGAGACTTGCTGCTTGGGCCCTGGGAAAACCAGCCCAGGGCTGGTGTGCAACCCAGGCAAGGGCTTCTCCGGGGCTTGAAGGCCAATCCATTTTTAGTGACCCGTGTTTCTACAGGGTAGCCCGAGGTTCTCCGTCACACTGGGATAATATAGACTCAAGTAAATCAGCCTGGGGTAGGCAGCTCTCTGCGGAGAGTTAACGTGTATTCATTTCTTCTGCAATGTCAGGATCACATGAAATTTGTATGTCCTGGGGGTGGGGGAGAAGGCAGGGAAAGGGAAAGGGCACGCAGAGGGTGAGGAAGCCAGACTGTCGACAAGCTACTGATGATACTCTCTACTTCAAGGACTTGCTCCAATGTTATGCTTTAGAATTGAGGGCAGACCCAATCTCAGACTGAGTCTGAGCAAGCAAAATGTACCTATGCATGGAGAAGAGACTGAGGAAAATCTAAGGTTAACATGATTGAGAAGGATTTAGACTAGAGAAGGAAAAATACCACCCACCCACACACAACCCTCAGGGCAGGTACTAACAAATGAACCCCCAAGCCCAGAAATGGCCTCAGCTCGTTTTAAACATAGCATTTCAAAAATTTAGTATCAATCAATCCATTTGGCTCTTGAGATAAAAACCTACTTGGGATCCTGGTTTAAATCAATATGTGGATGATCAGTCTCTTACAGAGGTTTGATGAACCTGGAAACATTAGGAAGCCGCCCAGCCAAGCCTTCTCCCATTACACACCTGCAGACAGTGTCAGGGCCAGAGCAATAGACTGGAAGTTCCTCCACAAGGGCTCCACGGCAGTGACGCACCACCTGTGCCAACACCTGGCTCCCACCCAGAACTCTGCACAGGCCAGCCCAGGCCACAGCCTCAGCCCTCATCAGCCCAGGCCCAGGTCACTTCTGGACCACAGTTACAGGAAGGCAGATCACAACGCCATTGCTTGTGGTCCTCTGAAGTTATGGGATCGACATCTGTCTAATTTTTTACCTAAAATTGTCACAACACTTTTTATATTTCTATTTTGCTTTTATTTAAGAAGTTTTAAACATCCATGGTAGTTTACTTCTGTGTGTGAGAGAGACAGGCACTCAAAGACAGCTATCCCTGTGTGTCTGGGGCCTTACAGAACCAAAGAAAGGAGGAGAAGAGAAAGGAGAGATCAAGGGAGGGACCAAGAAGAGCACTGAGAAATGGGTCTTTGTTCTTGTTTTCACCAAGGCCAAATCACCACCTTCTCCTCCCCACCTCTGTCTCCTCCTGATCCTCCTTCCCTCCCGGGGAACCATCCAGGTCTCCCTCCCTGACTCCGTGTCTCTGGCACACCCCCTCTTTCTCCACTTGCACACAGATCCTTCCCACTTCTGCAAGTTATCACACTGGCAGTCACCAAAGGAAATGAAGTGCAATGTCTCTTAAGTGTTAGTTGATGGAATTTTTATCTTCTTGACCCAAGTTTCCCTGTCTGGACCTGACTCACTCTCCAGGAGCCGATCTGTCCCTGGCCTGAGCCTCCTGGGTGCTGGGGTCCAGGCTGCACCGAGCCACCACCCAGGCACAGTGCGTACGCTAAGACTTAGAAGCGCCCAGAGGTCTGCCTCACTGCACATCTCAAATAGCAGCAAGCGTTTGCTGGAAGAATTTTAAGGGCAGCAAAATGTCCTTAAGAATCATTCAAATGTTATTAATGAAAGGAATGTTTATTGCTCTAACTGACTTGTCCTTTGCTAATCCTTTCCCCAGATATCTTTTATCAGAGAGGCACGCAGCTCATTTCTTTGACACGTCAATATTGACATAATCATCTGAAAACTCAAGTACGGTGGCATGTTTCCCAAGAGAATATCAACCTGGCCACAGATATGGTCCAAGTTGAATGCCAGTTGTTGGAAGCATAAGGGTCTTCTGGTTAAATAAAGTCGGTTGCTTTCTCCTATTTAATTTCATTACTCTATCATTAAGTGAGAGCATTTTCATCGTATTGTGGGTTTCTTTTTATCTTAAGAACCTATTTTCTGAGTGAATTTTATGTCTGTGTATGTTATCAGTAAACAGGAACTCAACCAAGAAAAAAAGACTAAGACAATAATTGTATTGTTAATCTATCCATCTATGAAGAAGTACTTTCCAGAAATGGTTAGATTTTCATTTCCCCAGCTTCCAGTATCTCCTAAGCTTAAAAACACCAAAAAATAGCACTGAAAACATTTATGTTTTCTATAAATAAATTAGTGGGCTAAGTGCTTGGTCCCAGCCTGCAAGGCTTTCAGAAAGGAATTCCTAGGTATTTAACTCTAACTGTACAGAGGTAATGGAAATATAAAATACGTAAGTAATTTGGATTTTACTAAAATTTTTAACTCTAAGGCAGTTAATCTCTGGAGATAAAAGTTCCCATTAACAAAGGTGTCAATCATTTTAAAATACTCAGAAATCATGCAAATCAGAGTTACAATGGGTTGGTAGGCAACAGGAGGCAGATTATTATCTGTGGCTGTCTTTAAACTATGGGAACCTTCTAGTGTCAGTAATTTGAAGTAACTTGATGTCAATTGTTTTTAGCCATCTAGTATGTCAAGTATCAGAGGACTGAAGAAAGTAGCTGGACAGAAATCTACTTGCCTGCACCCAAACTGGCTCCACCAAAGCCATGGGGAGGTCTATCTCCATTCCTCTCTAGCACCTGGCCAGTGAGCAACTCCACTAAGCACATGGCCAGGGAATAGGAAAAGCTAAGGCAGCCCAGTACTTTCGACTGGAAAAAAAATGATAAAGCAACTTGAATGAAAACAGGTTTTTATAAAATTATCCAAAAATTACCACAACTACTTTCACTTCTGCATATTAGTCTACAGTGGATAATAAGTTCTTAGGTTTGAAAGGGATCTTCAAGATCTCCTTGTCCAACTTCATTTTATTGAAACAGAAATGAAAACCTCAAGCTTAGAAGGGACTGGCTCAGGATCACAGTAATTGTGACAGATCTATGACTAAGGCAGAGGTCTTCCAACGCCTAGTGCAGTACTCTTTCCACTACATCACCCCATTCCTTGCTGGAATCCTGCTTTGTCTTACACAACAGACAGGCAGAACCCCAATTCTGCAAGGCAAACTACCTACGTTCCAAAAACTTACTGGTAAGTTAGTTAGTTACTTGAAATTAAAAGGAAATTTCCCTATGAAAGCAATGTTGCCTATGTTGGATGCATTCCCAGGCTAGCCCACAAAAGTGAATTTAGAAGCTATGAAAAGCAGAAGTGGGTACTTTGAACCCCCTGAGACTCCTTAAGTCCTCAAATATCTGATTGAGGTTCCAATGCCAGGCAAGCATACTCACCAGCCAAGTCACTGTCAAAACTTGAGGGCAAAAAGGGTGAATATAAGGACTTTGGAATGAGACCAGCCTGAGTTCAAATTCAGGTCCTCCCAACCTCTACAGATAGTTACAGACTTTATTCCCTCAGTAAAAATCTAATAGGAACAATCTGAAAAAGAAATCAAGAAAGCAATCCCATTTACTATAGCTACAAAAAATAAAAAAAATAGCTAGGAATAAATTTAACCAAAGAAGTGAAAAATCTCTAAAAGGAAAACCCTGATGAAAGACATTGAACAGGACACAAAAAAATGGAAAGATATTCCCACACTCATGAATTAGAAGAATTAATTGCATTAAAATGTTGATACTACTCAAAGCGGTCTACAGATTCAATGCAATCTATCAAAATACCAATGACATTCTTCAAAGAAATACAAAAAACAATTTTAAAATTTATATGGGACCAGAAAAGAATCCAAATTGCCAAAGCAATCTTGAGCAAAAAGAACAAGGCTGGAGGCATCACACTACCTAACTTCAAAGTATACTACACAAGTATTGTATCTAAAACCGCATGGTACTAGCATAAAAGCAAACACGTATACCAGTGGAAGAGACTAAAGAACTGAGAAATAAAATCCACACATTTATAGCCAGCTCATTTTTTTAAAAAAGGCACCAAGAACATACAATGGGTGAAAGAACAGTCTTGTCGATAAATGGTGCTGAAAAACTGGATAACAATATGCAGAGGAATCAAACTAGATCCCTATCTCTCACCATAAACAAAAGTCAAATCAAAATAGATTAAAGACTTAAATGTAAGACCTAAAACTATAAAATCATTGGAAGAAAACATTGGGAAAAATGTTCCAGGACAGTGGTCTGGGCAAAGATTTCTTGATGAAGACTTCAAAAGCACAGGCAACAAAAGCAAAAACAGACAAACAAGATTACAGCAAGCTATCAAACTTCGTCAAAGAGACAATCCATAGAATGGGAGAAAATATTTGTGAGATATCCATCTGACAAAGGACTAATAATCAGAATGCATAAGGAACTCAAACCACTCAATAGCAAAAAAAAAATAATCCAATTAAAAATTGGCAAAAAATCTAAGTAGAGATTTCTCAAAAGCACACACACAATGGCCAATAGGTATATGAAAAACTGCTCAACATCACTAATCAGAGAAATGCAAATCAAAACTACAATGAGATCATCTCTCCTCAGTTAAAATGGCTTTAATCAAAAAGACAGGGAATAGCATGGTGGCCAGGATGTGGAGAAAGGGGAGCTCTCATACACTGTTGGTAAGAATGTAAATTAGCACAACCACTATGGAGAACAGTGTGGAGGTTTCTCAAAAAATTAAACATAGGATGGCCATGTAATCCAGCAATCCCACTGCTGAGTATATATCCAAAGGAAACACAATCAGTATGTCAAAGAGATGTCTGTACTCCCATGTTTATTGCAGTACTATTCACTATAGCCAAAATATGGAATCAACCTAAGTAGTGCCCATCAATGGATGATTAGATAAAGGAAATGTGGGGTGTATGTATGAAATATTTAAACAGAATGAAATCTTGTCGTTTACAGCAACATGGATAGAACCGGAGGTCATTATGTTCAGTCCAATAAGCCAGACACTGGAAGACAAATATGGCATGTTCTCACTCATTTATAAGAGCTAAAATAGTGATGAGGACAAATAGGGGACAAAATAGTGATGAGGATGTGATGAGAATGGTGCTTCGCCTCTGTGGTCTTCCTCCCAAAAACGTATCATCCCATTCTAGCCATGGAAAGAACACAAGACAAATCCCAATGGAGGGGTATTTTACAAAACACCTGACCAGTACGGAACAAACCTGTCAAGGTCATCAAAAGCAAAGAAAGTCTGAGAAACTGTCACAGCCAAGAGGAGCCTAAGGAGACATGACAACTAAATGTCATGTGGTGTCCTGGGTGGGATCTTGGAACAGGACAAGGACATTAGGTGAAAACAAAGGGAATCTGAATGCAGTATGGAACTTCAGGTAACACTGTGACAAAAGTACCATATCAGTGTAAGCTATCAACAATGGGGCTAATTGGGGATGGGATATAAGGGGACACTCTGTCCTACTGTCTTCGCCATTTTTCTGTAAATCTAAAACTGTAACTAGGTGTATTTTTTTAATGTAAGAAACAGAACAAAACACTCTGCTTGCACACTCCATCATCTAATACCATAACCATTTGGCCACAGCTCCCTTCCTCCTTCAAGGCCTGAGAAGGAGAGAAGTTAAGTTAGTTGGATTCTTTCTCCTGCCCTGCAGGTCAGACAAGGCTGTCTGTGAAGACCCCATCACTCCAAGTAATGATGGTTTTATAGGAGGACACATTGGCAACTGCAGCGCTGGTTCCCCTGAGGTACCCCGACCCGAGACAGCCCAGCTGCAGCAGCAATTCACCCACTCAAAGCTTTGGATGTGAGCAGGATTTGGCTGGTCAATCTCTCCTGCAATGCTCTTTGAAGTCAATGTTCTCACCATATACTCAGCAACGTATGTATTTCCCACCCACTTTCTCTAATAATCCACGTCAGCATGGCCTGCCTTACTTATTCTTTCAGGGATATGTTACTCAGCTTCCCAACGAGACTGCAAGCTCCTTTTTCTCAGTAATCATGTCTTTTGTTTTATGTTGGCTTTTGCTCCCCCCAAGGGGGCAGCTGATGGGGTGTGGCCATAAGAGCACCTGTTGACAACTGAATGCTGGAGAGAGCAGGCAAAGGAAAGAAAGTGCAAAAAGGACAAGAACTAAAGAGTGACCTTCTCACAAACCAGAAGACAAACAGCCAGAAGACTTTCACTAAACTCCAGGCTGCTGATTAGGGACTATGCCCTCAAAGCTACCCCTAGACAAAGTAGGGTCAGGCAAAAATGCAGTACAGTAAAAAAAAAAAAAAAAAAAAAAAAAAAAATCAGATTCAGTAACAGCAAGAAAATTCACAAGTGTCTGAAGAATGTGTAAAAGAATACATGCAGATATAATTATGCAGCTCAAAAATAGGTCAAGTTCCATGGAGAGATTGATTTTTTTCTAGGTTGGAAAATACTAAAATATAGTTGGAGATTAAAAGAAAAAGGAGGCAGGAAAGATTCATGAAAACTAGTTTAGTTTAGCCCAGTTACCCAGATGGTTCAACTGAGCCACCACTTTAATATTTCATGAGGGGAACATTTGAGTTTTTCACAAAAACAAAAGTGAAAAACATCCAACAAAAGAATGTGTTTTGTTAAAACGTTAGAGCCTGTCCCACATCCCATCATTGGAGCAGAAAGTCAACAGGCTGATGAAGGGGCAAGGAAGAGACCCTCCAAAGAGGTCAGCATTTATTTTAATTCAGAAACACTCCCCATCCTTGATTGTGGTTTGTAATCGTCTCTGGGGCAACCTATGATGTGCAGACACAGTCGTAAAGGTGAGGAAGGGTCGGTGAGTGGCTGGAAGTACACGCTACCAAAAGATTTTTTAAATAACCATTCAGATAGCTTTTATGTTACTCCTTTTAGGACTATGAAGGAGCAATGGAGTTTAACAGCCACCCAAAAGACAACCAGAAGGAACCCCAAGTCCACCCTCCTCACCTCCACTGCTCAACCTAATTACTAATAAATGTCCATGTCCTTCCTTTCTTACTTCACCCACTGAAGAGTCATTCTTGTGAGTTTGTAAGTTTTCTTTGAGCCTCCAAATACCTTTACAGAGAATTCAGATTGGTCATTGACACCACACTTGCTTTAACCCAGAACCCTTCGAGATACAGGTGTGTGGGAAAAGATGGAGAAGAGGTGGGGGAAGCTACCTACACCTCTAGTAACCAACTTTCCTCTTTTTCCACCTTTTTATGGCTTCTCAAGTGTCCCCAACCCCCTTCCTGGGGACTCCAGAACTTAGCCCTCAGTATATAGTTCAGGGCTTTCTACGTCATCTTAAGAATGGTTAAAATACTAATGAAATAAACAGCACGTGGATTATGTGCAATAATGTCTCTTTAGATTTTTGCCTACCCTATAACATATGATTATTGCAGAAACAAAATTCTGCCTCATACTATTTCCAGGCTGTGACATCCTGAACTACATTAACTCTACCAAGCCCTGGGGATCTCTCTCAGAGAAACCAAGGAAGAGCAGGCACTGACTCAGGGAAAAAAACACTCCAGGAGCAGACACAAGACTGTTCACCTGCTCCCCCTGCCCCTGTGCTTTCCTTCATTCTCGCCCTATCAAGCAAGACTGTTAAACTCTTATGGAATCACTTTCTGCTCTACCAACAAAAGCAAATTACAAAATCTGCTCCTTTCCCACCCCCCCTTTGAAGACTCTGCCTTTTTACTGTTGGATCCAGACACCCTTAAGTATTTGAATTTAAGCCAAAATTCTGGCAAAAACCAGATGTTCTTTACAGAAGCTTGTGTTTGCTACAGAGTCTGGTACCACATCTGAAGACACTCTTCCCAGTGAACAATCCACCAGGGCTGATGACTGCAGCTTTCACCAGGAGGTCTTCACCATGGCCCGGAACAGGATGCTGCTGACCTAGCTGGGTAACTGCACAGCTGTGCCTCAGCATGGTGTCACAGTCATAAGAAATGCAAGTCCAATAGCAACTTACTCCTCGATAGTGTTTTAAATGCACGTTGAAGTCTCCTGAGCAAGCGTCAGCATGCAGCAAACATCCTCAAGGTTTCTTCCACCTGTCTCTCCTACCCAAGTCACATGCATCTGGGCAGCTGTTCCCTAAAAACTGTTTTTCTCCCAAAACACCCTGGGCCTTCCCTCTCACTTCCCGCTGTCCCACTTGCTAGAACTCAAGTGCAGCCCCACGCTCCATACAGCCCGTCTCCTAACTTCCCAAGTCTTCTCTTCACTGTCCCACAAAACCCAAGCAGCAGGGGCTAAAGAAGGGAACAAAGAATCCTCCTTAAAGGGGATCCCCTGAGAGGTGAATACTTAAAACAATGTTTTTCTTCTCAGCCTCATATTAGGCAGCACTAAATTGCACTGTATCAAGGCACTCCATGACAGAGGGACAGAGTCCCAGTTCCATGGCCCTGTTTCATATGGGCAGTCAAGAACTGGGGTGTGTACAAGCAGGGCTGTCTCGGGAAGCGTGGGGCAGCCCTGGGAGCTCTAGGAGGAAGGCAGGAGCAGTGGGTCCCTCTGACTCCATCCCTGCCACTGTTGTCCTCGGAGGGCCCACAAGCTGGAACCCCTTCCCTCAAATCAACCAGCAGCCCCCAAAGAACACCTAGGACCTCGAAGAGCAGCTTGCAAACTACAGGCTGGGTGATTCCTACAGCCCTATACCCCTGGCTCCATTCTTACCCATGACATGGGAAGATACATTGTTTTTATAAGAAACGACCATTTGTTTGCAAAATACCTTCTAATGCATTACAATCAATTGGTCTTTTCTTCCTCTGTCTCAAGAGAAGAAAAATCATCAGCATATCCAGCCTACAAACCTCTGAGCTGGTGCAGCTGAACCCCAGTTCTCTGGGCAATCTTTTACATTTGTCAGAAAACTACTCCCTTCCCATCAACTGTCAGAAGTTGATTTGTCACAGACCATCAACGCTCATGCAAAGACGGAAAATCATGCATAGCTAAAGGATTTGTTCGAGGCCCACAGTTAATTATAATTGCACCAGGGGCCAGAAAGTCGGGCTCACCTGTCACTGTTCACTGATCAGGACAAAAGGAGTTCAACAGGAATAGAAGACCCATTAACTCCACAGGGGGCCTGGAAAACATCGGAAAAGTACAGGCCCTCAGGAATGGCAGATCTAAGTGCCAGGGCCTATGTGAGATGCACACTCAGGGTGCACATGGCCTTGACAGTATTTACAGGCAGACTTTCTGCACTAGGGTGCAGCACCCAGAAGACTTGTGTCTGCCAGGTGGCTCCAGCCACTAGCATGGTACCTGCAGAGAGACCAGAGGAGGAGAGGGGAGGGAAAAGGAGACCCAACCCTCAGATGGAAAGACAGCCCAACCTGTTTATAACTTCTCCCCATGTGGTAGCCACAGCCAGCATCAAAGTGTGTGCAGGAAAGACTTAAATGTCTATTCAATAACTGCTGACTCAACTCAGAGCCTGAAGAAGGCAGGACCCATAGCATGGTTTATATTTTTTAAAATTCTTTGGCTTTTTCCCATATTAAATACATTTATCTACCTGTGACCCTACATAGTTTAAACATGGAAGTTTAACCAGTATTGTCAGCACCTGTGTCAATGGGAAATAAATCTCTCAAAATTATATTCAAAAGTTTTTCCCCGAAAGTGTTGTGATAGCTTTATTAGTATCATATAGATATCATCAAAAGATCTGCTGTGAAACACTGAACACGATTCCCTCTTTTTATTCCTCTGGCCTTATCCCAAAATACTTCCCCAGCAATTTTAACTATTTCATTTCTCAAATGCAAACAATCCATGAGAGTAGATTTCTTCCCAGGATCAAGGCTAAGGCTAAGGCTAAGGCTAAGGCTGGAGGTAATCTAGCACCTTGGGTGGGCTCAACGCCAGGAGCAGGGAGAGAGGCTTGCTGCAGAGTGGAAAGTTGCAGAATTATTACTGTGAAGCACACGCAGCAGAGTCAATGAGAAAGTGAAGTGACTTCAAGCAAAACATGGCAGACTGGATATACACCGCTCTGACTTCAGAAATGTTTCTGACTTTCCCTGGTCTGCAGTCATTTCCCTTCCAGCCTTCTTTGTTCTTGTGGGTTTATGCCTTTGTTCCAAAAAACAGTGAACCTCACATTGGTGAGTTTGAAGAGTAAACAGAGATAAGTGGGCATGTACTCCTACTCCACAGAAAAGAGACACCTGAAACCTATGTGGGAGCCCGAAGCAGCAAGTCAGTTCACCACGCAGACCTCCAAAAGGCTCGAGGACATGAAAAGTGAGATCTCTCTGAAAGCTGAAGGTGTAAGCTATAGGTGAAAACAGAAGAACTGGCTGAATGTTTTAAAAGGAGGAGTCAGATGCTGGGATATCCCCTCCCGTGCCAAAGAACTAAGAAACCCTCTATGCCTAAGACCACAAAGGGGTCAAGGGAAGTAGGGACATGCCAGAGAGGCTGGAGCGATGGGCTCCAGGATGAAAGTCTGCAAGAAAAAATTTGAACTGATGGAATTTCTGGTGCCTCCAAACAAACTGAGAAAAAAATTTTTTAGCTCTACTCAAAGTTCAGAGATAAAGGCATAATAGGTACATAAAAAAGTAAGCACATGAAAAATAAGGCAATTTTTAGTTCCAAGAAAACAGGTTCTATAGAAAAGGAAATATAATCATAGTACACTATGTGGCTTGGCTGTGAGCAATACTGACATAATTCCTAGCAATGTAAACACTAGATATATAGTAAGAAAAGGCACTATGACTGTACTGAGAGGGTGAGGGAAGGGTGATTGCTTGTGTGTGCACATCTGTGTGCATGTGTCTGTGCACCTATGTGTGTGCATCTGTATGTGTCTGTGTGTGTCAGGGAATGTGATGGAGAAGACCGAAATTCTCATCTTTCATTACAGGAAGTCAAAAGAAAATACCTAAAAGCAAAAGATCAACATATTAACAGTATGAAAAATTATTTAGAAACATGAAGACAAACACCATGAGAAACAGATCTGAAAGAGGCTTCCTCTGGGGACTGGGAGCTGAGAGTGGACAGGAGGGACCAAGCGTCTGATGTTTTTCAATGACTGTAGGTGATAGATCAACAGAAATAAACCAAATGAAGAATCTGAATACAAAAATGAGTGGACACACTCAAGTAAAGCCATGACTAAAAGTTATTTCTAGATGTTTCTAAGGAAAGAAATTTTTATTCTACAACTTTTAATAATGTCTATTCATTTTAACCAAATTCATTACTATAACCAAGTATTATAAGAGTGGAGGATTGGATAATAAAGATTTTGTCTATATTTACCTAACACTCTTGCTTCCTACAAGTTCTCACCACAGTTAGTGCACAAAGAGATCAGAGAATTGTTACAGGCTATAGCTAGCAACAGAATTACTAACATTTTTGAGCACCTTTTACACTGGAAAAACTATGTTTGGCACTGTCTTCCTAACAGTGTTAAAAGGAAGCACTGTTATTCCCAACCTATGGATAAGGAAATCAAGTCTCTCCTGCATGTCCCAGACCTTCCTGCTCCTAGAAGTTCTCTGAGGAGTGCAGTGCAGCCAGCCCTAACTTTATAGAGCCTGCCCCAACTACAAAAATAAAAAGGATTAGATTCCTAGCAGCTGAAAAGCATGTATTAGGGGATAATAAAAAACCACTGTCACAAAAGATTTTTTCCCTGCCAATGCAAACATACTCTACAAACTCTTGTCACCTACAAAAGATGAAGAAGGAAGATTAAAGGGCTGGGGAAGGCTGGTGGCACCCTGGAGCCACCAGCAAAGGCCAGGATTGTTCTAGAGAAGCAGCAGATGGGAGGAGAGCAGGAGAAGCAGCTGACCTGCTCGACAGAGCCCTCAGAAGTTCTGCTTTAGTTTGCCTGGGCTAGGGCTCCGGCATCAATACCTTCTGAAATCCCCGGAGTGATTTTAAAGTTATAGGCAGTGCTGACAACCATCATCTTGAAAAGGCAAAGAGTCCAAACAGTTAAGGATGGGACTGGAGAAAGCACTGAATCTCACATTAGCCTCTGTTTTATCTCTGTTCCCTTTTTTTTTTTTTTTTTTTTTTTTGGTGATAGAGTCTCGCTCTGTCACCCAAGCTAGAGTACAGTGGCATCATCATAACTCACTGCAACCTCAAACTCCTGGGCTCAAGTGATCTTCCTGACTCAGCCTCCCAAAGTAGCTGGAACTAAAGGCACACGCCACCATGCCTGGCTAAATTCTTTTTATTTTTTGTAGAGCTGGTCTCAAACTTCCAGTCTCAA
Source organism: Lemur catta (assembly GCF_020740605.2). Taxonomy (NCBI): domain Eukaryota; kingdom Metazoa; phylum Chordata; class Mammalia; order Primates; family Lemuridae; genus Lemur; species Lemur catta. The sequence continues at coordinate 26,569,028 of NC_059143.1, read as the reverse complement.
GTGATCCTCTAGCCTTGGCTTCTCAAGGTGCTGGGATTACAGGGCTGAGCCATCATGACTGGCCTGTTCCATCTTTTAACACAGTGTTTGGAAATACTGTTTACCTGTTCTAATTAAAAGCAATATTTTCATGAAGAAGCTGGAGAAGGATGGCTCAGGTCCAAATCACAGCCAAGAGACTGGAGGCTGAGAAATGCCTCTAAACACCAAGGAACAGATGCCAATTTCAGCCAGAAGGACCCAATTCAGTAAAAAACCATCCCCCCCTCCCTGCCCGACTACAGGTTTCTCATTAAGCTCTTTCTTGTGCCATGAACGCCTGTTCCACATTTATAGCCTTCTTTTCCCGATTTTCTGCACCTAAAAAACACACCCAGGAAACCACGCACTGTATGTTAATGATTCATTTTTTAAAAATTAGAAAGAATAGTGTGGTGACCTGCAGAGACTGAACTGAATAGAGAATCCCCTTTAAAATAACGGCTTGGGTCTACAGGTGGTGACAGTGGGGGCAGCCACTTCATCACTGTCATCTTTCCGTCCCAACCACATGAGGGTCGTCCCCAGGACCTAGAGTGCCCTGAGGCCAAAAGTGGGCGCTGCCTGGTCGCTGCAGGTGTTATAACACTGCACAGGCTCTGGTGAGCCATGTGCAAGACACATTTGGATTTGAAAATATCACAAGGAAGAATAAAAGAAAGAGCACCATCTTGGAATTCATCCATGATAATTTATTTGAAGTATAAAAATAACAGCAGCACAGTAAGAACTGCTCATACTGACATATGGATACCTCTACATGAGTCTTCAGGATAAAACCTCCATAATCATGGCACAAAACCCAGCCTCCATTTCCAGTCCAATCCTTTCTCTCTTTTATCCTCCCCATGCCCTGACTCCAGCTCTGCCCTGAGGACACCTGCCTGCTGCATCTCCACACCCGGCCTTACCTGTGCACTGGGGACTTCCTGGCCTCAAACAGATCCTGGCATCCCCTGGCTCCCAGCTCCAGCCCTTGCCAGGCCCGTCCATCATGCCCTGGACGTTGGAGCCCTGCTTCAAGGCTGTGGGTGGTTAACACATGTGTGACACTCATGTCCCACAGGGGTATATGTGTCCATGAAAGCAGAAACTGCAGCACCCTTAGGGGCCTATGCTCATTGCAAAAGTAGAGGGCAGAGGGGGAGAGACCTGGAGTTGCAGGGCTCATCCAGCTCCTCCTTTCCCAACAGCCACGTGTCCTCAGGGCTCTTGGACTCCTGGAGCCCTTTTCCCTCAATTCTCAACTGACTCATCTTACAGTGGTGGGGCGACTAAAACCATCCGGTAAATGACAGCTTCGCCAAACTCACAGTATTTTTTTCCTTTTTTTAAATTTCAGAATATTATGGGGGTATGAACATTTTGGTTACACGAATTGCTTTTGTACAGTTTGAGTCAAAGTTGTAAGTGTGTCCATCACCCAGATAGTGTGTATTGTACCCGTTAGGTGTCAATTGACTCATCCCCTCCTCCTACTCCCACCTGCTTGATTTCTGTTGAATTTTACTACCGAAGTGTTGATCAATTAGTTCCAATTTAAAAGTGAGTATATGTGGTGTTTGTTTTTTATACTCAGATGCATTAAGCCTATCCCTTTACCCTGATGTCTCCAATGGCAACTCATCAGACACAAAAAGCTAATGGGAAATGAATATGGGGTCAGGGCAACACCAAGCTAGAATTAAGCTTGACCAAGCAAGCACTCTGGCACAAGGTATTTAGTTTGTATTTTTAATTTTTTGAAGAACCTTCATACTGTCTTCCGTAGTGGCTATGCCATTTTACTCAGCAATGCCGCTTCTGGGTATTTATCCAAAAGAATTGAAATCAGAACATTGAAGAGACATTTGCACTCTCATAGTCACTGCCACACTATTCACGACAGTCAAGATGTAGAAACAATCTAAGTATCCATCAACGGGTGAAGGGATGAAAAAATATAGTCTATACATACAATAAATTATTATTCAGCCTTAAGATACAAAAAAAATTAAAAAAATACAAAAAAAAAATCTGAAGAAAATCCTTTCATTCGTATGTAACAACATGGATGAACTTGGAGAACCCTCATGCCAAGTGAAATAAGCCAATCACAGAAAGACAAATACAACATGATTTCACTTCTAGGAGGTATCTGAAATAGCCAGACCCAGAGGCAGAGAGCAGAACCGTGGCTGCAGGGGGTGGGGGAGGGGGAAATGGGCAGTGCTAGTCAACTGATACAAAAGTTTCAGTTGTGCAGGATGCATAGGTTCTACTATGCCTATAGCTAACAATACTGTATTTATGCTTAAAATTTTGTTAACAGGGTAGATTTGCCTGTTAAATGTTCTGACTACAATACTTTTTTTAAAAAAAGTATTTAGTCTGCAAATGTTAAGATGCAGGGATAGCTACTCTGGTTTTCTTTTGACTCCTCAAATTCTTTTGGCTTCTTTTCTTGACTCACGCTGACAACAAATGGTGAATAATTCCAAGCCAGACAGGCCTGCTTTGGGAGTAGACTCTTCATTAATTCTCCAAGAAAAACTATTGTTAGATCCCACAGCCCTGAAAAGTGGTAAAAGCACTGAAAAGGCTCAAGATAAAAGTCTTAATGCTCTCAGCGTCTGTGACACAAAAACATGCCAAGAGGCACCCTCCTAATCCTCCTAACTCCTGAGGCCAACGCAACTGCAGCTCATGCTGGTGGCCAGTCGCTGGGGGATGGGGGTGGGGGGCAGCAAGTAAACCTTCATCCCCCAAGTCTGGCTTGCTGCTTATGGGGGGCAGAAGGGACACACACAGGTGCCAATCTGGGAACAGGAGCCACAGGCAGGATACAAAGGAACTAGGGGAGCGGCAGGCTAATTTGAGCCTAAAAAAGGAGCCGACATTAAGTGCAGAAGGTGGCCGGGTGGCATCGTGTGTTGGCCTCCTCAGAATCCAAATTTCATTCTTCACTAGTCAGATTCATCCCGAATCCATCATGTCTCTGACACACAGGAAAGCCACAGGGGACAAGAGGGGTCCTGCTGCCCTCCCCCTCCCACCTCAGAGAAGCTGACTTTGCCCTATCTTCCCCTGGGGCCCGTGCAGGGCTCTGCGGCCTTTTCAGAATATCGATGTGCAGAACCCAGCACATGGGGAGGAGAAGAAAGGAGGGAGGCAGAGGGCTGAGGAATCCCCAGACTGGTCATCAGTCTACTTCCCACCACACCGAAGGACAGGGGGAAGCACAAGGGGGCCACGCCACGAGGAGGCGGCGGTTGGAGAGCAAGCTGTGAGACTGTCTTTCCTTTATCAAACTGTACATAAAACATGGCTCAAAATTCCAAAAGCCAGAATATGGTGGTTTTCATCATCATTGTCATATAAAATCTTTAGCATTGATTTACCCACCATGGGTGCCCATTTAATAATGAATCCATAATGAAACTAGACTTGCAACGCATGCATTTTTCCCTGATTTTAAGACATGTGTATCAAGAAAAATTTACTGAACTAATTAGTATGTATATCAGAACAAAAATAAAGGAATGTCATTTTTTAAATTCCAGGAATTCTTGCCAAGCACAAAATATTCAGGTTTTTTAGGCTTTCCATTCTGTTGCTATTTCAGAATGCATTTAATTACATCCTATCATAGAACTTTGTGGAACAAGTTGGCAAAGAAGTGAGTAGAAATGAGGAAAGCAGTTCATTCAGCGGTTTTGGGGTCAGATGGACCTAGGTTCCAATCCCACTTTCTGTCCGGGACATTAAACAGGTGCTCTTAAGCCTTGAAGTCACCATACACTGATGACAACAGAAAAACAAGGGCATATACGACATGGATGCTGAGGAGGTATAAAGAAAATTAAGAATTCAATAATACTAAATGTTATTCATCAAGTCATATACTTATTTTGTGCCTTCCCTGTATGTTTTACCGCATGAGAATTTTATTTCATAAGAGTAAGAAAAGTTTAAAATCTATATGTATCATTTCAATTATCTTGCAGTCAAGCCCAGTAATAAAATTGCCTTTGAATGATTCAGAAACAGGTAGATTCTAAAGTGGAGTGAGATTTGAGCACCACTGACAGGAATTTGGTGCCACCAAATATCTCTAGCGTGTTCTGGCTGTACAATCTGAAATTGTACCATTAGGGATTCATTGCTTTGGTTAAAACCACACATTCTTCAAACATCTATTACATGAAAATACCATTGTGAAGCTTCACAGTAAAGGAGTTCTTTCCATCACTCCCAAAAGATAGAGCACTGAGAAACGGCTGTCCTGAAAGGGAAAGTAGGGAGGAGGAAGACAGGGGGGCAGTGGTGCCCTGGGTTGAGTAAAGGTGGTCAGACAGTGGCTACATGTCTGGTCACAAGAGAATACACGGAGAGAAGTTCTCAGAGCACAGAAGAAAAGGCAACCAAGATGTATTTTTCTGCCACAGGACCAGCTGTGGGTGGCCCCTAAGGGACAACCATGGCCCCAGGCTTCCTTTCAGCATCTCAGCAGGTACCACATCCTGAATCTTCCCACACTCTCGCCTGGAGCCCAACCGGGCTCAGGCAGAAGGGACAGTAATTTGAGGTCCTGTCCCTAGCTCTGTCCAAACAAAGCACTTTCTTGTACAGGGAGAGGCAGGGAGCCTTGTGTATAAAATGCTGGGGAAACGAGAGCAGCCTTGCCCTAACAGCCTCGTGAGAGAGGTGCCATCCACCACTGTGCACCGCATGGCCAGCCCACCTGCCTCGGGATAGGTCCACAGGAGAGGGAGGCTGGGCAGGGCAGGCCAGGGACCTGCAGAATAGGGCTTGATTATCACAAATGTGTGCCTCTGAAACAAACACAAAATCCAACCCAAAGTTCCGATGAAATTATGGTTATATACCCATCGTTTTAGATTGGCTCTGGGATGGCTGCCACTCCACCCTTTACGCACAAGCACAGAAAATACAGCGTGGACCCTGTCTAGTTTCCACTACATTTCAGTGATTTCAGGATATTCTTCCTACCACATGTGTTCTCACACTTGATTTTTTTTTTATTTTATTTTTATTTTATTTTATTTTTTTTTGAGACAGTCTCACTGTCTTGTCTGGGCTAGAGTGCTGTGGCATCAGCCTAGCTCACAGCAACCTCAAACTCCTGGGCTCAAGCGATCCTCCTGCCTCACACACTTGCTTTTATAATTCAAAATATTAATAATTCCTCTTACTATTATAAGAGGCTTAGGGTGAATTGAAAATATTCTTCGTGGCACCACTTAATACCACCTCTATTATCCTTTTGTGTATTTCCTTTCCATTTTTACAGTTTTCTCTTGTTATTTATTTTGAAAAGGAAATACTATACAATCAATTCACACTGTGCAAAAGTCCAAAGGCACAAAAGTCTACACAGTCAATAGCCTCTCCCCCAAGGTCCCCCCACCTGACTCCCCTCCTCAGTGGCAGCCAAAGTGCCCAGTTTCTTGTTCAGGTATGTATTTTAATGTGCTTCCAAGTCCATTTTGCAACCCGATTTAACTTACCTTAACAGCCCTTTCCAAGCTGCTACACTGAAAATAATGTTAACTACATGATAATCCATGAAGGCAGTAATGTACTTAAACTTATCCTGTTGCAGTTAAACATTAAGGTTGCTTTCAGGTTTTCATTATAAATAATGCACAGTAGCCACCGTGGGGTGCGTGGCTAGCTTCTATCACATTTTGGAGTATTTCCTACGGCTGGAGTCTCCCATCGCCACCAACCCCTTTGAAGCTGTGCCCAAGGGTGAAGAGAAACCTACATAGTCCACATCACGTGAAGGTCTTTGGTCCACAGTCTACATCAGCCTTGCCATCCTATTGGAAAAGACCAGTTCATGTGGGAAAAACACCACCCAATAAATTCAGCAAGGTACAGCTGACTATGTCAGACAGTGTTGTCACATGCCAAGGCCCATTCACACATCGTGTCCCCAGATTGAGCACAAAGTCATGTGGATGATGGCATCTTGACGGAGACTCTGGCCTGAGCCCCTCAAACACGTGCTTATGCCCCAGGGGAGCCACAGTGACACAAGGTTGACCCACAGGGGAAACGTGTCCCCTCCAGAGCATCATTTTTACTCAAAGGTCTTGGGAATGAGACATGACATTTGTATTAATCACTGATACAGAGGCAGGCAGTTAAGGCCCTGCCCCAACTCTTCTTGCATGTCCTGGTGTGAGGAATACGGGCACAGTATGCACCAATGACCCTAGATTGTAAAGACATCATGGTCTTTGACAGAAATTTATCTCAAATCCAGAAGAAAAGGAGCTGCCACAGGTGCTGTTTGCAAACATCTTTCCAGTGATCACAACAGGTCCAAGGCAACGATCCAAGGACTTTCTGCCACACTTCTGGCCTCCCCAGCAGGGGCAGGGCAGCCTTTCCTCTCCCCACAGCCAGCCCAGGCAGTCCTCCTCTGGTTCATTTGAGAAGCTTTTATAGAAGGAGACTAAAGGCCATATAGACACTAGATAAATAGATGAATAAGACAAGTCATCTTTCAGTAACTCAATCCTCATGGAAGACGGTGCATGCAGTTAACAATTAAAGTACCAATGTACACTAAGGGCTCAGGGAGCACCTGAGGGCAGGGGTAATGGAATGAGAGTTGAGTTTGTGTAGGATCTGGCCAGGATGAACCGGGCAGCTTTCCTGAAGCATCGAGCATGAACAGGATGTGATTCTATGCCTTCCCCCACCCAGCCCCTCCCCCCAATTCTCTCTGCTAACTTGCAGACCCTTACTGACTCGGAAAGCCTTTCCATTCAAAAGGGGTTCCACCACTTGAGATGTGTGGATTAAAGAGTGGCAAAACTTGCCGGTGAAGAATTATCCCTGACCTCTCCGGGGAGCCGTCTCCAGCGCTGATGAGACAGCAAGTTGGAAAAGCAAACTGCCCACGGAGGCTCAGGCTGCTGAGTAGGAGAAATGAATACGTACATTAAAGACAGTTAAAACCCAGCCTGACTCCATGGCTGGCTCACCATATTGCTGGGGATTTCAGGCTGTAACCAATGGTCATCACTCTGAGAGCCCCTGGGGACCTCCTGGGCTGCAGGAGGCCAGATTCCCAGTGCTGTGGACCCCACGTGCCGGCCTTGGGTGACCAGAGCACATTGTGAGGTCTGATTTTCAGACACCTTGCTCATTCCACATGGATCAGTCTTATATTTGCAACACAGTTAACTGTGGACAATTCATCAGGCATTACTAAACCCTTTAATATCTTCCGTCCTGGCAAGAAGTTCCTGTCCTAGAAGCCCAGGACAGAAGCCAGGGAATCTGTTCGTCAGCAGAGGCCTGCAGGGAGGCCCTATTCACTTGGATGCAACAGAAAGCACTGGGGAATCCTGGAGTAGGGTCAGGAATTCTTCGTTAATTGATTCAGAAGAAGATGGCAACTTCGGTCTCAACCCGCCTTAAGGTAAAGATGCAGGAGACTGCAATCACGACTGCTGCGACCAACCAGACAAAGCCTCAGTGTGACCACCTGGCTGTGCCTGTGCTTCCTGGACCTCACCAGTGGCGCATCCTCACCTGGAAGGAGGAAACCCAGGGCGAGGCAGAGGCCCAACCCTTCGGAATCACGCCCTTACCCAGAGGCCATCAGATACTGAGGGTAAAGCAGAGCTTATTTTTACAGGAATTGCAAACACTGCCTCGGGGTCAATGGAATGATTTAGAATCCCTCCCACTTCCGATAAATTGAACAGAGCTAGGCAGTGGAGACTGTACCACTCCACTTACAATGACTCACCCCTCACGCCAACCATGTCCACCCTACCAGACACCATGAAAAGTACTTTCCATATGTTAGTATTTATTATTCTCATTTCTCAGGCAGGTTAAATAAAACGCCTGCTTAGGAATCACACTGCAAAAAACACCATGCAGGCCTCAAATCCAGACGTTTTTAACCCACATCCCACCCCCAGCTCACGTTCCTTCCCTAGAGTAAGAGTTCATGGCATGTACCACCATGAGCAGCAGCCCACGTGTCCCGAGAGCTTGGATTAATTATCCGAGTCCTGAGCTGGCCTCAAAGCTTATTTCCTTTCCACTATCCTGTACTGTTGCCCTCGGAAGACAGAAGAGGAAGGCAATGAGAGAAGTGCCCCGCCCTCCAATAGAACCACCCTCGCCCATTGGTACAACCACTAACTGTCCTCGTACCCAGCACCATGGGCACACATGGGGCATAGTTTACTAAGCCCGTCCTCTTCAGATTACCTTACTACACCTTTTGGAGGGGAATTGGAAAACATCTCAACTGTACAGGTACTTTATCTTTTGACTTACCTTTTACTTCTAAGCATTTACCCTGACAGTATAACACCTCTACAACAATATGAAAATATACATGCATGAAGCTGTTTGTGGTAGCATTATTTGTAACTTTAAAATACTAAAAACAGCCTGTATGCCCATACATAGGAGAGTTGTTGAATAAACTATGATACAGCTACACACACCATGGGATACAATGCAGCTAAAGGAACAAGAATGAGGATGATCCCTATGAATTTATGATGTATTCTGTTAAGCAAAAAAAGCAAGTGCAAAAAAGTATAGTATGTTACCCTTCGTGTAAAAAAAGAGGTAACAAAATATTCATCTATCCGCTCATTTGTGCAACAGGAAATAAGAGGATGATAAACCAGACAGGAGACTTGTTATCTATAGGGTGGTTAGGAACAAGGTGGAAAGGAGGGACGGGAACAGGATAGCAGGGATGAGGAGGAAGTCACACCTTTGAGTCTGCCTTTTTGTATAATTGTGATATTTAAAACCATGCTTATGCTTCCGACATATTCGAGAACAATTAAAATCAACCAGGATGTGAGGAGAACCCAAAATGGAGTACAAAAAGTAACCAATGAATCTAACTATATTACAAATAAATAACATAACCACACTGACAGGGTGGGGAAGAAAACGAACTAACTTTAAGTAACTTTGGAAAACAATGTCTTGACTAGATACCAAAAGGCTAAAGATAAAAAGGATTGTGTCATTGTAATTATATTCTAGTTAATAGGTTTTTTTTTCTACAGACACATAAGTTAACCATCCTGAAAATATTTTACGTGTATTTGAAGAGTAAATAAGTAAATATATCGTGGCTAGTAGGAGCCAGGTTTCTCATTGGTGGAGAAAGGAGTTATAGGTTGGAATAAAGGCCTGTGGGATTGGGTTCAAATTTAAACAAATTCAAATGGTTTTTATAGAGATAAGTAAATATGTCTGTTTCTACATTACATGTATTTCCTAGCTCTGTGCTCTGAGAAGGTGTAAACCCAACACCACCTCAGTATCAATGAGCACATCAGCCACAAAGATCTTGGTTTCTAAGCACCAGTCTACACTGAAAGGAAACAGGGCTTCTTGGAGAAACGGTCGACTCCAGGACTGGGCAGGGTAAATGCACAACAAACATGAAACTTCTTGAGATACCAGAAAATAAGTTCAAAAAATTATAATCAGGGAATGTCTAAAGGGCACACAAATCAACTTTAAAGATCTCCCAGTGGTCAAATCTGGAACAATTTGAGCAAAAAACTAAATGATAGTACTGGGTTATAACCCACAGAATAAAACAAATATCCGCAAGTTCATACTGATATTAATAAAGAAGGAAAGCTCTTCCTTACAACACAACTCCAGTAAATAAGTACAGATGAAATCATAGAAACAGAAAATTACTGTTTGGCAAACACCACAGTAATGATTGTCACAGGCAAGAATTATCCAAGGATGTAAAAGCATGGTGAGAAACAGGATATTTACATAATCTTGAAGAATAGTAAAATTTTAGTGGGGAAATCATGCAGATACCACTACCCCAAGTGATCAAAGTTGTGATCAGCAGTGACAAGAGACATCGGCAACATGTACCTCCACATAGGATGAACTGAGAAGGGCCCAGATTTCTGAGGTATTTTTGTCAAAATACATAACTTGAAATCAATCACAAGGAAATATCAAATAAACCCACCTTGAGGACCATTCTGCAAAATAATTAGCTAGTACACTTCAAAAGTTTCAAGGCCGTGAAATAAGACAGACTGAGGAACTGCCACAAATCAGAGACTAGGGAGACATAACAGCTAAAATAAATGGGTGATCCTGGACTGGACCCTCAACTGGATGCTGGAACAGGAAAAAGGCATCGGTGAGACAACTGACAAAATTTGAATAAAGTCTATAGAATGGTTAATAGTAGTACTGTTTATTTCCTGATTTTGATGCTTAAACTATGGTTTATAAGATGGGAACATTGGGAAAACTGAGTGAAGGGCATACAGGAAGTCTGTGTATTATTATTATTATTATTTTTTTTTTTTTTTTTTTAAGAGACAGGATCTCGGCTCTGTTGCCCAGGCTGGAATGCAGTGGCACGATTACCACTCACTGCAACCTCAAACTCCTGGGCTCAAGCATCCTCCCACCTCAGCCTCCCTAGTAGCTGGGACTACAGGCATGTGCCACCACACCTGGTTAATTTTTTTTTTTTAATTCTCTGTAAAGTAGTCACTACATTGCCCAGGCTGGTCTCTAACTCCTGGCCTTAAGTAACCCTTCTCGTCTTGGCCTTCCAAAACGATGGGATACAGGTGTGAATGACTGTGCCCAGCCTGTTTTTGCAACTTTCTTGGGAGCTCTATAATTATTTCAAAATGAAAAGTTAGAATATAAAAATAAATTTAAAAAATAAAGTTGTCCCACCAAATCCTAACTGCTTGGGAATTTGCCTATATTTTTCCTGTGCAACCACACAGGATGAGACAAAGAAATATGCTGTATGAAAAATAAGCATATCAATTATAAGAAGTCCAAATGCCAGCATCTTAAATGCCAGCATTTTAAACCATCTGATTTTTAAAAATCTCAGAGAAAAAAACCCGTTTATGAGCAGCTGAAAATAAAATCCACTCGTTTTGAGCTAAATGTGGAAATTATCTCATATTCTTCTGTATGATAAACATATTGTCATGAATATACCTTCAAAGAAAAAGAAAATCAACTGTTGGCCTCCACAGACTATTTCCAGCTCAAAGAATGCCACATAGAAGTCTGAGCCACACTCTTGCAAACACATTACATGAAACAGAACCAACAGGAAGGGGGACATAGGGGAAGGCGAGTGGGGAGGGGGCATGCCAAGAGCACATGGAATGTCCAGTGCCTGGAAGTTCCTAAGTATTCTGGTCATTGGCAACGACATTTCCAAATTGTGAAAAATAATGAGTCTCTCACACTATGATTCATAGAGGAAACACCCTGTAATCAGTGATTTATTATTCTACCCCTGCAGCTTTATTTACTGACTTTCATGAATTGAAGTCAGAAATTCTAGCTTAGCACAACTTAACTTGGCCTTTCTCATTTTTGTTTTGGGGGCTTTTTTTTTTTTTTTTTTTAAATCATGCTACGTGTCACTGGTGAGCAAGGTCCTTTCCAGCTCAACCAAACAAATTCCATGAGTCCACAATTCTATGAGTAGGTACGGGACAGGCACTGCGTCTAAAATGTGATGGAGAGGTGGCATTTGACTGTGATGTCTATAATTAAGGAGCATCAAGGCAACTGCATGGCACCGCTGTTTGTGCAAAGCTTCCACCGTAACGTGTGGTTTACCAATGTACCATCTCTACAATGAGCTTAAAAATAAAGAAGCCCACCAGCAAGCACAGAGCTGAGGAGAGTCTGCCAGCAGGGGCTCTGCCCACCTCAGCGGCTATGGGGGATGACAGCCACTGCAGCAGGCCTCTCGGGAAATGCACTGAAGCATTCTGAACCTAGTTTAAGCCTCCCCGTCTTCGGGGTAGACTTCCTGAAGACCCTAGCCTCAGTCTGGTCCTCCTCCTCTACATTCCTGCAGAATCCCGAGCTTCCACATTTTCTAACACTTACCACAATAAAGTACAGCTGTCCGTTTCCTTCCCTCTCTCTCCTGCAGGCAGGGTCCGGCACACCCTTCTGTATTTCCCCAGTGTGTGACACAATGTGACACAATGCCTGGCCCATGCAGGCACTCACCACATGCTGAGGGGCAGGTGGAGCCTGTGGAAAGCACACCTGACCACCCATCCACCCAGTTAGAGCACCTAGCTGCTCATCTCACCTGTTCTCCCAAGCTTCTGCTTGCCAGGTGATATCCTAGCTGCCAAGAAGTTTGCAAAGACAGAGAGGAGGGGGCTCTCCTCCTGGAATTGAGAATTTATGGGAGAGACTGACTTTAAACACGTAACCATGTGAACAATTATGTAATTATTATACAATTGGAAAAATACTGCAAAGAAAAAATTGACCTGCCAATTTAAAAAGCTTGCCCAAGGCAATTGAGGGGTGGGAGGGTGGGGGTGGAGACACCCTCAGCAGATAGTCAAAGCCACACCACTTACAATAAAAGAGCAAAATGGAGAGGGGCCAAGTGTCCAGCTTCAGGGGAATGGCTATGCACGGCCTATCCAGGCAACTTAGGGGAATGTAACTACTGAGCCATTTAAAAATGACAAGTATGTGAACTATGTTGATATGTGGGAAGATATTAATAGTTTATTATGTATTGGGGTTTTATTCTACCATAAAGGTGCTTAAGTTCATTAACAAAAATTTCAAAACTTGGCCTCAGCCTCTCTGCCTCAAGATGGTCCTTCAGAGTCCTGGGGGTAGCAAGGCTGGTGGCCCAAGGTGTCGTCGGCACACAGTGGCAGAATGTGAGACTAGGAGGCCGTGGAGGGCCAGTGGAGCCCCTTCATTTGACAGATGCAGATGCACAATTAGCTGGCAGTGCCCACCTAATGCCCTTTCCATCCCACCTACGGCCCTTCCAAGGAGCTCCTCAAATGAGGAAGGAAGAAGGTGGGAGACCAGGCAGCCACCTCCTCTGTCAGGAAGAGAAGGCTCCCCCCTGGGTGGGGTGGCAAGGCTGTCCCCCTACTACAGAAGCTATCCTACTACAGAAGATGACAGCTGAGCAGGTCCTCATAGGGATGGGTGGCCCAACACGAGCATTCCCCCTGTTTTTGGTTAGTCTAATCCTTAGCTATTCAATGTGTGGTCACTGGAACAGCAGCGTCAGCCTCAACTGGGGGCTTGCTAGAAACAGAGAACCTTAGTCCCCACCCTCACCCCCCCACCCCCAGATCTACGAAAGCATCACCTGTGTTTTAACAAGATCCCCAAGCAAGAGTCACTGTGATGGTGGATTTTATGTGTCCACTTGACTGGGCTAAGGGATGCCCAGACAGCTGGTAAACCACTATTTCTGGGTATGTCTGTGAGCATGTTTCTGGAAGAGATTAGCATTTAAATCAGAGGACTGAGTAAAGACGATCCGCCCTCACCCACGTGGCTGGGCGCCATGCAGTCAGTTCAGGGCCCACACAGAGCAGAAGGTGGAGGAAGGGCAAGTGCTTTCTCCTCTGGAGCTGGGACATCCATCTTTTCCTGCCCTGGGACATCAGAGCTACAGGTTCTCAGGCCTTTGGACTCAAATTTTTATCAGCTCCCCAGAAAGAGAGGAGGAGGAAGTGGGGGAGCCTGCTGTCAGGGAGCTGGTGGGGAAGTGGAATTTTTAAGTGACCAGTGGTGAATGGCCCCCAGCGCCGAGAGAAGGGCAGCACACAACTCGCAAAAAGGTTCCCGCCTTTGGCAATGAAGAGCTCGCAGGGGATCCGTGGGCACACCCCACTGCTAACATGTCAAAGGGGAAATGCAGAGAGCTGAGAGGGTTGGCGGGTCCTCAGAGTGGAGCCAAAAATAGGCACTGGAAAAAAAAAAAAAAAAACACACCATGCTGGTCCACTTGGAAGACTAACAAATATTTCTAGATAATGTCCTCTATTATCAAATTTTCTTTCTGGAACAAAGGTCTTGATGGAGGCGCTCCCAAAAGCCCTGTTGTAGAAACTGCCTGGACCAGACCCAGAGGTGGCCCCGGCAAGCAGGTTTGGAGAGGAGGTACGGAAGGTGGCACAGGGAGATGCCACCTAAAAACAAAGGCTCCCAAGGAGAAAGTCAAACTCAGTGCAGGGCTTCTCAACCATCCACACGGAAGGACCAGTTTATCATTCCAAATCCACGGGTGAGCAATGCTTTTGTAAGATACACCAACAATGAATTACTAGTAAAAGAATAAAGGATGTACAAATATGGGCAAGATATCTTATCATTAGACTCAATACACAAAACTCTATTTTAATCAATATAACATGAAAAAACATAACTTACAGAAAAAGGAAATAATTACACAATACAAGCATAATGAAAGCAAGCATTAGATGATATAGTAAAAATCACTATTACTCTCACAATGTTTGGTTGTAGCACAAGCAAAAAGTTACAAGTTGATGGAATTGGGGGGGAGGTTTTAGCATAATTTTCAGCAAGCTGACAACATTAATTTTTAACTTGAATCCAAAACAAGAGCAAATGTTGTATTTTCAAAACACATCTTGAATCCTTCAGTAGTTGCCAGTTCCACAACCTATCCTGTGCAGTTATGGTTAAATTTAAATTATCTTTGGATGAAATACATATCTACTAGATCCTCAAATTTCCTAAGCATGGATCTTTTTTGATAGAAAATAAAATTCAAAGTGCTCGATCAAATTCATAAGGTATTTGGTGATAATGTTTCCTAGATGTGCAATGTCAAGATCATCATCTACTTCATGGATAGCTGTACTTAAAACATGGAATTTAATGATCTGTAGATTCTGTTCTTAATAACTTATAACTTTTGTTTTTATCCTTTGATCTGCCATTAAAAATATGTTGCATTCCCTCACTGAATAGAAGCTTTCATACCTAAGATAACAAATAAGCAAGTCTAGCTGTCTAGTTCACACCTTTTTTTTGTTTGTTTTTTGGAGACAGAGTCTCACTTTGTTGCCCAGGCTAGAGTGTCGTGGAGTCAGCCTAGCTCACAGCAACCTCAGACTCCTGGGCTCAAGGGATTCTGCTGCCTCAGCCTCCCGAGTAGCTGGGACTACAGGCATGCGCCACCATGCCCGGCTATTTTATTTATATACACACACACATATATATTTAGTTGTCCATATATATATATATATATATATATATATTTTTTTTTTTTTTAGTAGAGACAGGGTCTTGCTCTTGCTCAGGCTGGTCTCAAACTCCCTAGCTCAAACAATCCGCCTGCCTTGGCCTCGCAGAGTGCTAGGATTACAGGTATGAGCCACAGCACCCAGCCACACACCTTTAAAGAATTGAGAACAAGCCAGTTCATTGCCTTCAAGAAATACCAAAAGATTATTTTGTAGTTCATTTTCCACAGAACTTTTCCCTAGGTAATCATCATACCTCAGGAAGCAATACCAGTTTTTTATGATTACCTTCCATATCATATAAAAGACAAGATAATCTTCCATATCATATAAAAGACAAGATAATCTTCCATATCATAAAAGATAATCTTTCACACCTTTCTGTATTATACTTCACAATTCTTACATCACTAACTACACTGTTTAGTTCAGACGACATTTTTTCACATCAAAACCTTCTCAATGAAGGAAGGAGTGCACTGATAATGCATTCTACTGCAAACTCTTTAATCCTGCATCTAACTCTAGAATATTCTCCTGCTATTGCAATGATACTGCCAGAGCACACTCTTACACAAAACTTAAATTCCAAACCACACGTTGAAAATGTAAGTCTTCATAGTTTTATCCAGTTCAGATAGAGTTGTGTTTATCAGTAATAAAGTTGAAAAGAATTATTCTATCATATCATATCCAAATTACACACTTACTAGAAGAATTCCCACATTGGCAAATCCGTCTTTTTCAAGCTATAAGGAAAAATTCCTTACTATTTGTTCTATGAGTTGGTTTTCTGTATCATTAGCCACTTTCTGAATAAATCACTGGCAAGTAATACTTGAGCTGTCTTCTTTGCTATAGATTCACCCAACATTTGCACACAAACATTTTTGATGCTGTTGTGCACTTACTGTCTCAACAATTTGTATGTTGGCTTTTTATTTTTAGCAAATCAAAGTGTTAATAAGAAGCCTACAAGATATTAATATTGATATATGAAATAGTGAACACTTGTATCTGTCATCTGTAATGGAATTCTTTCAAAGAATTCTTTTTGTTTTCAATGTATGTCTTTGAGTTATACGTAAACACTGTTTACATACCAATGAATAGTCTTATCCCCTTCATTAGCAGTACATTCTCACAAAGTTACACACTGTGGTTTTAGCAGTTTATTTAGCTACTTAAAGCTACGAAACTGAATATGTGAATACATTCAAGTAAAACTAATATAAAAATCTTTTGCTCTTGAAATAACTTCCCTTGTCACCATTTAGTTTACTACTTACTACTGCCCATTCAAGAAAAGGAGTCTTTTCTTAACAAAAGTCAATGTCCAGTGAAATTTGCATGCCTCGCCATCAGTAAATTAAGGTTAAAAATAATTAATACACATTGACCAATAATATTCAGCTAATATTAAGCTATAAATTAAGAAAATGTCTTTATTCACATATAATTATGTATGCAGAAAATCCTAGGAAATCTATTTTTGAAAGCTACTAGAAATAAGTGAGGTTAGCAAAATTGCAGGCTGTAAGGTTAATGTACAAATACCAATTTTATTTCTATACATGAGCACTAAAAGTTGGATATTTAAATTTATAATAGCTTCCAAAAATGACATACTTAGGAATAAATTTAGAAAAGTATGTGCAAGACCTATACCCTGAAAACTGTAAAACTTTGCAGAGAGAAATTGAAGACCTAAATAAAGGGAGACACATACCTAAACAGAAGACTCAATATTGTTAAGTCAACTATCAAATCTCCTCAAATTGACCTATAGATTCACTGCAATTCCAATAAAAATCCCAAATTTTTTTAAACACAAAAATCAACTATCTGATTTCTAAGATGTATTATGGAAATGCAAAGGACATAGAATAGTCAAGACACTTTGACAAAGAATTTGAATTTGAATACTTACACTACTTAAACTAAGATGTACAATAAAACAATAAGATAGTACAGTACTGGTCTAAGCATGGACACACAGCGCAGTGGTACAGAATCCACACCTAGAACCACACATATATTGTCAGCCGATTTTCAACAAAAGTGCCAATATAATTCAACAGAAAAAGATAGTGTTTCCATGCTTTAACAACTAGATATCCATACATCATCCATAAAAATTAACTCAAACTGGGTCTTGGACCAAAAAAGAAAAACTGAAACTACAAGCCTGAGCAGGAGAGCGAGACCCCATCTCTACTAAAAATAGAAAAATTAGCCGGGCATGGTGGTGCATGCCTGTAATCCCAGCTACTTGGGAGGCTGAGGCAGGAGGATCGCTTGAGCCCAGGAGTTTGAGGTTGCTGTGAGCTACGATGATGCCATGGTACTCCAGCCAGGGCAACAGAACAACAAGCCCCTGTCTCAAAAAAAAAAAAAAGAAAAGAAAAAAGAAAAAGAAAAACAAACAAACCAAAAAAAAAAACTACAAAACTTCTACCAGAAAACAGGAGAAAATCTTTGTGACCTTAGGATCAGCAAAAATTTCTTATGTAGGACAAATAAAAATATGAACCTGGGGGGGGGGGGGGGAAACTCTGATAAATTGGGCCTCATTGAAGCTAAAACAAAAATTAAAACCTCGTTTCTTTGAAAGACTTTAGGAAAATGAACAAAAGCAAGCCACAAAAAGAGGAAATATTCCCAACATGCATATCATATTGGGACGTGCCTGCAGAATACATGAAGAACTGATAGCTCAATAAGACAACCCAATAAAAAAATCTACAAATACTTTGGACAGAGAGCTCACAAAGAAGATATGTGGGTGGCCAATAAGTATATGATATAATGTTCAACATCATTTGTCATCAGGATAATACAAAAACTAAGTTCAAAATGAGATACAATTACAGGCCTATTAGAATGACTAATATTAAAAGACTGGAATGTCAAGTGTCAGCAAGGACATGGAGCAACTCGAGCTCTCACACGTTGCCGATGGGAATGTAAACGGTATATTAACGTTGGAAAACTGTTCGGTGGTTTTTTTATAAAGTTAAACATATTTACCATATGATCCACCAATCCCACTTCTAGGTATTTACACAAGAGAAAAGGAAGATATATAAAAACTTGTATACAAATGTTCACCACAGCTTTATTCATAGTGGCCCACAACTGGAAAGAACCCAAATGTTGATCAACATTTGACATTTGATAAATAAACTGTGGTACATTCATACATGGATTATTTATTAGCAATAAAAAATAACAAACTATTGATAACACACAACAACATGAATGGATCTCAAAATTATTATGCTGGATAAGACAAGCCTAACAAAAAAGAATGCACTGTGGATAAATTCGTTTATTCATATAACTCTAGAAAAGACGCCTACTCTGTAGTGACAGAAAGCACACCAGTGATGGCCAGTGGCCTGCAGGTGAAAGGCAGGCACTGTGCAGGGCCTACCGTATTGAGAAGGGGCACAGCAAACTTCCTGGGAACACGGACGTGTTCTAGACCTTGATTGTGGTAGTGGTAGTTATATGAATGTATACGCTCGTGAAAACTCAAACTGTCACTTAAAATGGGTACATTTTTCTGAATGTAAAGTATACCTCAATACAGTTAGTTAAAAATAAAATCCTACCTTTAACCCAGTTCTACAACACATGACTGGCACACAACTTATGCTACAGGAACTCATCATGGGAGTCCAGCGATGCCCAACCTGCTCTACCCTCTGGGTCAAAAACATTTGCCTATGGATCACTAGCTTGGCCACTGTGACAATATTAAATTATTGTAACAGTTTCTAAAACCCCTACTTCTCACTTTCTGTACTTATTTCACTGTGAACTGGTAACAGTTCTGAAATCTGCAGTGATCTATAGGTCACACTTTGCATAGCCTTGTGCTAGATCACATGCTCAGAATATTCTAGAACCAATAAAATCCTACTGTGTTTAATGGAAATTTGTTAACCTCTTCTTTTCTGCTAATAGTAGTACTGAAGCTCATTCCCATACAGGGAAGTTTGGTGAGATCCATAATAAAGTACTAAGTGAGTGAATTTGAAGTGGAAAGGAATTTAAGCTCTGTAAGGAAAATTGTTACTGACTAATCCTGTGTAATTCTTTGAGGCTTACATGAGTAAATGTTTAGAGGAGTGTGGTAGACAGAATCCTAAGGTGGCCCCCAAGATTCCCTCCCTGTATAATCCCTTCCCCTTGAATGAAGGTCAGATGCATGAGTATTATGGGATGTCATCACAGGGATTAGGTTATACTGTATGGAAATGAGGGAATTTTGCAGATATAATTAAGGACCTAAATCAGTTTACTTTCAATCAATCAAAGGAGAGATTATCCTAAGGTAGGCCTGGTTCATGGAAGGTTTGAAAGAACTGTACTTCCAGAACAAGAGCAGAGTTTGAGAACATCCACCTCACAATGCCCTACCAAGCCTGGGTTACAGAAATGATTTTGTTCAAGATTCAATGTGTGGCCCTAAGACATTAAGACATTTGAAACAGCCAAAGGGAATGGGAAACAGAAAGATGAAGCTACACATTTAAATGGCAGAGAATCATAAACCCAAAAATAAAAGCTACCCATTCTCCCCTCCTCTAAATGCAGTCCTAGCATATGATAAAGAGCATTGAACAAAAGTCAAGACACAGCCATTATTATACGAGCTAAGCATGTGCCTTTTAAAAACTTCAAGAAGGTGCCATTTACTGTCCTCTGTGGGGAACAGTGACCCACGAGCACACGTGAAGCCTTGTTCCCACCTGTCTGCTCCTTCCCCTCCATATGTGACCCTGATGCAGCCCACAGAAGGGCAGGCAGAGCCAGACTCGACTGTTCCCCGAGATCACAGCTGCCCAGGCTGAAAGGACAGGACTCCAGAAACCCGCCAGTCCCCACCCCCATCTACGTGAGACAAAGTTGGGTACCCCTGCCCCCTTCTGTAGCAAAAAAGACCTTTAACAGAAATCTTAAACTGATGGTTTTGTATCCAACTCCCCAGTCTGCTAAAGTTAAGGCAACCAGAAGATGCAACTCATGAACTTCTAAACAGAAAACATCAAAATTGACAGTCCTATTTAAAATTTTAAAAAGGGAGAGAGAAAGAAAAGAACGTCTTTAAACTAGCATCCAGCTGGCGCTCTGTAGACTCTTTGTATCGTGGATTTTAAATTACAGATCAGAGTAAAACAACATGGGCAAAAATAAAGAGTAATCAGGGCCTCTTTCTGCAGAAAATCCCCAGGACGGCCGTGGTCCTGAAGGTCCCTGGCCGCCTCTGCCAGCGGTAATAACTGCTCTGGGCTCCCCGAGAGGCAGAGCTCGCTTGGTCAAACAAAGCTATGATTACTGGAAAGCAGAAATGCTCAAAGAGAGTCACCAAAGGGAGCAAGGACTTTTTGTTAACTCCTTGTATCTGATGGAATCAACCTTTACTGACTATATGCTAAATGCATTCTTGGGGACACATTCCACATGCTGCATGTGTCCTTTGCACTCTCTCTCTGGTCACAGTGTATTTTTCAAGGAACAAGTTTATTTTCTCATCACAGTGACATTCAACAAAACTTGCTCTCTGCAAAACAGTGGTGGTTTCTCTTGCTTCTCTGGAAACTTCCTTGGGCCTTCCCACTTAAAGGACAGTCATATCGCGGTTTCCTTTTATAGTATTACATAACCCAAATTATGATGATAAACCCATCTCTAAACCATATGTTAGCGGCTCTAAAATTACAACAAAATGTAGATTGTCCAGTACAGCAGAATCTAAGATTTGGAAGGGAACCTCAGAGGCCACCAAATTCAACTCTGCACCGACTGAAGACATATCCCCAATCTGGCCATCAAGCCTGCTCATACCTGAGTCAGATCTGTCCACCAGTGACCTCTACCCACAGAGGTAGCGCTGCCCTTGGCAACCGTACAGAGCGGGCCTGCTCCTTCCTCAACCTGAATGTTGGGAAGAGGCTTTGCACACTCCTGCAGGGTTTCCAGGCCAGGCTTCCCAAACCCTCTGGCCATCCAACACCCTGTCCCCCTCCTTGCACCCTGTTCAGGACCGTCATCCAACAGTCCGGGGCCCTCCCGAGACAGGGCTTACAGAGCACTGCAGCTGTGGGCACCGTGTGTCCCTTTAACAGAATATGCAGCTTTCTAGCCCCCCTCCTCCTATAAAGCTTTACATTTTGTAAATGCAGTCGACTAAAACACATAGGTTTTCTCTTACAACATGCTGTTTTTTCAAATCTCTTTCCATAATCAAGTCATAAAATTTTTACCCCAAGAGGCAGGACATTTCCTTCCATGATGTTTCACCTTTTTAGTTGATTTCAGCCTATCAAGATCCCGACTTTATTACATAATGTATTAGCTATTCCAATCAGCTCTATTGTCACTTGAGATTGCTTTTGAATATGCTCTTCAGATACAGGACACTTTTTTTTTTTAATAAAAACATGACAGCTTTTTAGTATCCCCACTGGGTCTGCCCATTCCATTCTGATGACTCAAAACAACAACAGATTGTTTTTAAACCAATAGTGACTCCATCCACCTAACGCTAACATCTAGCCCACAGGATATTACAAGAGCCCCTATCAGATCTATGCCCTAAAAGAACGTCTATCAGCCCAATGTTATCTCCAGTCTGAGGTTGGCTTAGCACTATTTACTCTTAGCTAACCCATATTCATTCCTAGTAATTATGCAATCATTTAAAAAATGCTCACAATGTGCTTGTCCATTTTGCCCCAAAATTTCACTCTGATTCAACAAAAAATTATTAATCATATACTGTTTGCAAGCTTGGTACAGATTTTACTAGAGATCACCGTCAGACTTTCAGGAATTAAACATTTTTAACCCTGTTTATTCTTATTTTTAAAAACTGGCATATTTGCCCACCCCTAGTCTTTGACAAATGGAGACCACACAGTGAAATAACCTGTAATTTAGAGCATCAACACCAATGAGCTGTCAAAGTCCCACATCTTTGTTCTCTGTGAAATGAAGACCCTTCAACTGCAAAAAGAGATGAAATGATTTCTTGTTTCGAGTCTTTCAGCTTCACATCCAGAACCTCAAGGTCTCTGGAGATAAACACTGAGGTGCGGTGCCCATTCCCATCAGGGAGCTTGCAGGGTCTGGGCAAGCTCTCTGTCTTAGCTTGAGAAAAAGCCTCAGCAGAGGACCCACGGGCCTGCCAGCAGGTCAGCTCTCAGCTGGCGGCTTCTCGTCTTTGTCGCTGCAAAGCAACAAGATTCCTCCCCAGTGCTGGCAACATCATGCTATCCTCTGGACAAGTCCAAGGAACAGGAGAAGCCTCGCCCCCGTAAGTGCCTCATAGCCTCACCCTGCCCTCCTGCCTTCTCTGCGTGGTGTTCATCATCTTTTCACCCTGGTCCCCGGTTATTCCTCCAACCCTAAGAATTCCTTACCTGTGCTAACAAGCTAAAAATAGACATTTTTTAAAAGCAGTTTCCCCCACCACCCCCCCGCCCCATTGCAGGAATGAGCTTCATTTGTAACAAACAAAACAGATGTCTGCTTCAAAGTAAAAAGGCAGGATGGAGGCCCCTCTGCGGCATATTGGTTGCCTGTAAGAAGTAAGTGCTTGTGTCCCCCAGCCCCACCCAGAGCCTGCCACAGGGAACTGGGTGTTTTCTATCCCCATTCGCTGGGACTTTGAATCTTATTAGTTATAAAGCCTATTTAGTTCTTCCCCTCCCTTTTCCCACTGAAGTTTGCTTATCTTTTAAGATTGGTAGATATTAATACTATACAAGATGTCACTCCATCTGCCTCCCAGACAGGCGCAGCAGCACAACACCCAGAAGCAGCCCAGTGTCTTGCAGCATGGCTCCTCACAGCACAGCAAGCCACACAGACGACACTCTGCCATTCTAGTCTGTCAGACACCCTGCTGGCAGAGGCTTCTGGGAAAAACAAGCTTCAGCTTCTCATTGGACCTCAAACCCCTTCCTGAGGTGTCACTCCCTAAAGCCAAAGCTTCATGTGGCAGAATGGGGTATCTCCATTTCTACTCCAAGCAATGACACACGGCCCCTTAATTAACATTCTCAACTGACGGCAGCTGAAACATATTTTAAGTTTCACTACAGAAGGTTGGCGTGCCCAGCCAGCCCACACTGTCTTTTGAGCATGTGTTCACATAATCCTGCTCGAAAACGTTGGCACCCAGTGACCTCATTTCTCTCACTACAGCTGACTGGAGCAGGGAAGGACACCTGACCTAAGGGAACCAATCAAAAATCCCCCCTCTGAAAACATGTATAATGAAAGTCATGAAGTATAGTCAGTGATGGTCCCTTGAGTGACCACTCTGCTGTCATGGTCAAAACACAAACAGAAAGGCTCAGTCAGCAGAGAAGTCAGGAGGTCTGGCACTTGCCCCAGGAGAAGGGTTGAGAAACCATCTGACAAGATGGCAGACAGCGACTCCCCAAGTTCCCAAGGGCTTCATTTCCCACACTCTCCTCTCTCAGAAGGCCCAGCCACTCTTCTGGTTCCTCTGTTCCCATAAGACACCCCTATATTCTTACAGTAAACCACCTCTACTTAGGCAGGCCTGAGTGGGGGCTGTGTTTCTCACAAGAAAGTGTGAACCTCCATTCTTCCTCTTCGAGAATGAAGGAAGGGGGCATTTTGCAATTTGCCACAACAAAACAAGAAAGTGATGGCCCTCCTCAATAAGAATTTCTTTAATGCTTACTACACAGACATGCTAAGGGCCAGGGGGGAGTATAAATGTGATTCCTTCCCTTCAACAATTTTTCATCTGGGTGGGCAGTCAAGAGTAACCCGAGAAAAAATTAATGAAAACCATAATGCACAATATATGCCTTAGAGACGGCCTACAGAATAACTGGCAACCACAGCTACAGATGTTCTCTGCAGAGGCTAACCAACAGGGGACAGAGCAGGTGACTGAAGAGTTCTTTACTCGGGACCTAGGAGGATGCCTAGAATGTGAAGAGGCAGGAAAGCCAACGCATGAAATTTTAACATTTCCTAGCTGCAATCCACTGAAAGATGCATATCTGTAACATGTCTTATTTGAAACCTGTTTTATAAACTAATTTCTAAGAATTACTTTTCAGAAATGATTTTTAAAAACTAGTAATTACATTATGGATAAACAATTCATCCAGTGACAGTGCCAGCGATAATTCCTAATTTAGAATGACTTATTAAATCATGTATCACATTTTTTATGGAATCATTCAAACACTTTATCCATTCATTCATCCATCCATCCATCCACCTACCCACTCCAAAAATGCTGACTGTACCAGGCTCTGGGACAGGCACCAGGGGCATGGACGTGGATAAAACACAATCATGACCTGTGAAAAACTCCTGCACCACTTTTTGAGAGCCAGCCATAAGAGCCAACGGTTGCAACCCAGCAAACTGAGTCCTCGAGAGTGAAAACAACGAAGATCTGGGATAACAGAATGAAGCAACTAAATTTAGCCTGAGGGATTTGGAGAAGTCTTCCCCAAGGTAATAAAACTTGAACTAGATTTTGCAGGAAAGAAAGAATGCAGCACTGCCTTCAGGGAGAGAAGAGCATTGCTATACTATATAGTGTATGAAAATACACATTCAGGGTTGGAGAGAAGGGTCCCTGAGGGAGTGCCCTGGGAGGTGGCAGCAGACTGACCACAACAGCAGACATGCCAACTCATTCTGCAGACAGCAGGAACCAGGAAGGAACATTTTTTGGCAGGAACGAGGCAGGATCAGATCTGGTTTTAAGAATCCTTCTATTGGCAATGCGATCTTCCTCATCTCAGTTACCACATTTAAAATCTATGCCTTCTCTATTCTGTGATTGCTATACAATTTGTTAATTGTTTTTCTTCTAAATATAAAATCTTCATTATTCTAAGTACACATTTATTTTTATTAAGCCTTTTAAGAACTTAATCACTTCTGTTTCAAATCTCCTCCCACATTTTTCCTGGAAACACGTCAACTCAACATATTTTATAATGGGAAAAGCAAAGGCTGTGAAGATGGCCCTGGGTTC
This sequence comes from Lemur catta, assembly GCF_020740605.2. Lineage (NCBI taxonomy): Eukaryota > Metazoa > Chordata > Mammalia > Primates > Lemuridae > Lemur > Lemur catta. The sequence continues at coordinate 26,543,843 of NC_059143.1, read as the reverse complement.
AAATCCTAACTGTGTCACTTCCTGGCTGTATGTCTTTATTTCTAAGAATAATTCCCACCTCACGGGTTGGTAGGTAATGATTAAACAAAGCCATGTACTGTGTGACTTTGGGCATATCCTTTGAGTTTTATGGAAAATGAAGAAAATAACAGAACCAACCTCAGTAGTAAAGACTAAATGAGACAGAACAAGTAAAAGCACTTAACCACAAAGTCCAGATCTAAAAGCCTCAGCTACTAATACAATGTATAAAAAGCAACTAGTCTAGCACTTACAACAAGGTAGGAAGTGGATAAATGTTAGCCCTTCCTTCATGTACGTGTCTGTGCCTTCTGCTTCTTTGGGTATTTCTGGCTCCTTTTGATGTAGACTGGAACCTTCCAAAGCATCTAGTTAATGGATGAGGAGCCCACCACATATAGCAGGTAGGCACCTGCTCCCCCAGCTCCCACAATTCCTCAGGCTCTGCTCACCTGGGTCCCCATCCCACTGTTATGTTCCACTTATATCTGCATCACTTCCTTCCTGGAGGGCAGGGAAACAAGTCTTTTTCATTGGTGTCAAGACCTAGCATAACGCTCTCAGCAGATGGAGACATGGGCTCTGCATCCAAAATCCCAGGTCTACCACTTGCAAGCTGCACCACACTCACCAAGTTACTTAGGCTATCTGTGCCTTGGTTTTCTCATCTGAAAGATGAGAAAAATAACAGTGCCTACCAGGTAGGGCTGCTATGAGGATGAAATGAAATAATGTGTGAAGTGTTTCTCAGAGCTGCAGCACTAAGTTATGTGTATATGTATGTATGCCTATGCACATATATCTATAAATTTTAGCTATTATAGGTACACACTCAATACATGCCTTCATTTACTGAGCACTAACCAGATGCATATATTAAATATACATGACGGGTGCTAAAGCAATGATTGAAGGACTTAAGAACTTGTTATAAAAAAAAAAAAAACTTGAATCCTTCCTAACAACTAATCAAAAGTATCTTTTTAAATTTTTATAAAAGTTTCTTTTTCATATATTAAATTCTTTGAGGCAAGCACCATCATTAGGATCTCTTCTCTTCCCACTATTTTTACTGAATGAATGTAACTGTATTCATGGGTTTGGCCACTCTTGCTACTACTCTGATTGTTCTTATTTTTAATTGGCTTTGAGCATGTTGTTAGAACATAAAGCTTTTCTTGAATCCAAATTTAAAAATCTGTGTGACCTATATTTCACATTTCCATCCCCGTCCTCCCTTGATAAGCTGTGTCAGCCAAAGAGCCAAATGTATTTGCCAAACTCAACCACTACATTGTATCCCTTAACTGTAACACAGTGCCCCCCAATCCATGGGGATACATTCCAAGACCCCCAGAGGATGCCTGAAACCTTGCATAGTACTGAACCCAATATACACTGTTTTTTCCTATACATACATACCCATGATAAAGTTTAATTTATAAATTAGGCACAGTAAGAGATTAATAACTAATAGAATAAAATCATAATATACTGTAATAAAGGTTATATGAATGTGGTCTCTCTCAAATATCTCACTACACTATAGATCTTAGCAAACTTCACATATAATTTTTTTCTTTCCTTATTAAATGGAGAATTTTCACCTTTTCCCCCAAAGGAAGCATTTTACAGCTTCTCTTTAGCATATCTGAATTGCCAGCATCACTACTACTCTTGTGCTTTGGGGCCATTATGAAGTCAGATAAGGGTGACTTGAACACAAGCACTGCAACACCACGACAGTTGATCTGATGACCAAGACTAATAATTAACAGATGGGTGGCGTATACAGCACAGAGACTCCGGACAAAGGGATGATTTGAGTTCAGGGAAGGATGACAAGAGATTTCATCATGCTACTCAAAAAAGTGCACAATTTGAAACTTATGAATTGTTTATTTCTCGAGTTTTCCATTTAATATTTTCAGACTGTTCTTGGCCATGGGTGAACTGAAACCATGGAAAGTGAAATTGTGGACAAGGGATATTACTGTAATTCTTTTTTTAAATAGAACTGTTAGTTTACAACAGAATATGTCTGTAAAAATAAATCTGTATTTCCAGCAAAAGATCTGATGATTCATTCATTCAATAGATATTTGTTGAGCTGGCCAGACACTGCTGTAGGTGCTGAAGACACAACAGTAATGGAACCATCAAGAGGCTCTGCCCTCAGGTACTGACATTCTAGCAGGGAAGGCAGAATGCGGGGACAATAAAGATGAAAATTAAACATAAGTCAGTCGCACATACTCAGCTCTGCTATAACATGACTTGTTCCTACAAATCATCATGCTATGCAAAAATCTCACAATAAAAACCAGAGGCCATATGGGGGGAAAAAAAGAAGAACCCAATAAGAACTGCAGCACAACTGTATACATGCTAAGTGATTAAGAAATACATTAATACTACAATAAGCATGGTGGCTGTGAGAAAAGCCCTGAAGTGTGCTTGTGGAGGGGAGCAGCAGCAGGGCTGGGAGTGATCGTGGGTGGTTGGTGGATTATCAGGAATCAGAAAGTTGTAACTACACACAGTGTGGCTCAAAAAATACGACACGAACTGACGCAGCTGATAGATGCTTAAGGGTGTGCATTCATGTGTCTTGTGTCTTCCTATGTGCCTTGGTTCAGCTGGGTGCAGTTTTCTGCATTCACCTAGAGCTTCTGCCAACAGAATTGCATAAGCAAACATGAAATCCATGTTATACTCAAATTGTTCCCTACCACGTCAATCGTGTTGTGGAACAAATATGGGTTTTAAAAACAAGCATCATACAGAACTGAGTATATAAAGGCAATGATTACTGTGAAAAACTATAGCAGGATAAGGAAAATTGAGAATGGCGATTTTTAATTTTACGTGTTATTCCCCTGTATTCATGCTATACCACTGTTAATAGAAACCCACGTGTCAACTGCCTTTATGTAAAGGCCTGAGATCATTTGTCTTTCCTGTTCTCATGTCATCTGGCGCTTCTTCCACCTTCAGAAATATGTGTTGTCATATGGCCTCTGGCCCTATGTACACGTAATAGAATATTATCCATCTATTAAGACATAGGAAGCTATTTACTAATATGGAAAGAACTCTAAGAAATATTAAGTGAAAAAAGGCAGTATATATATTAACAATGTATTACCTTTTTATTTTTAAAGGAGGGGTAAATTATATATATCTTTCTTCATCCATAAGAACACGGGGAGTTGACGATGATCACGTGTGATGGTCAAGTGGGAAGTGTAGGGGAAGGAAGCAGACAGCAAAGCTGGAGGTCCGAGGGCAGGAGAGGGTGGGACACTTTAAATCATTCTGTACTTTTCAAAGTTGCACCCATGTGAATGTGCCACCTTTTCAAAAAATTTAAATACAGAGTTTAAATGACTTTTTTTAAAATTAGAATAAAACTTGTACACCTTGTTGAAATACTCCAGAAGTGATATGTGTACACCAATCCAGGAAGGAGGGCTTTGGGGTACATTTTGCTCCATGTGGCCCTGGCTATCCTCTTCCCAGCTCTCTTCCAGCTCCCAGACTCCCCACCCATTTCTACGCTGACTACTTTATTGTTCTCTTTCTTCAGATTACCTCACCTCCCCCCTACAGACTGCCCATCCACATAGGTGCTGCCACCTAGGAACTAGCACAGACCTGCTGTTCCCTACATAGAACTGGCATGTGACCCCAAACCACCACAAACATTCATGGCAGTCCCAGCTGGCAATCAAGGTTTCAAGTCACTGTTGTTTTCCTATTGACTCCTGATTCTGTAGAATTATTCCAAAAGATCTGCCAGCAATGCCCCTGGACTGGGAGCCACATTTATATATTATTAACAGTACGTATTCACCTTTTATTGCTCTCATTTTCTAAAGGGAGAAAAAAAATTAACCCAGTCACCAATTATTGTATTCTATTCTTCATTCTAAAATTTAATCCATACAGAAAACTAATCTTATGCTATCTGTTTTGTTTTAGGTTGCAACGTTTAAGATCCTTGAAATATCAACTCGTAAACTCTTGGTTCAACCGAAGTTTTCAGAGCCAACTAACTTTATAAGAACTATCTTACAAAAGAAGCTATCTAGCTGCCTCATCAGCGATTGCTTAAATGTGTCTTTGAAAATTCAAAAGTATGTCCTTTTTGTTATCTAAGCGAGAAGTCAGACTTAGATGAATTGTGTATATTTCCTCACACGGCAAGTCAACCGAATCTGTATTTCCATTTTTAAAGAATGTTTTAGTATTTGAAACCTGCCCAGGAGTGCCTTGTTTTTGAGCTTATTGCCACAAGTAAGTTCACCCAGAATAGTTTCAACCTCAGCAAAAACTAGAAACAGGTGAAGGGCCCAAGTGCCAATTCTAGCAAGATCTGTGACACTGTCTTTCCTGAGGGCCACTACTGGACTTTGGCTGAGCCTTCGGGTGAGTCATGGCCATATTTAACCTCACCATTTGTCTTCTGGGTAAGAAAAGGGTGGGGGTAGTAAAAGAGGCAGTGATAAACATCAAAAATCCAGCACCACTGTGAAGTCAACAGCTGAAATGAAAGACCAGCAAGAGGTGTCTCCACTTACTATTTATACTACTCAAACTGTAAGACTTCCTACTTGATCTCCTGTACTGCCACCAGACAGTTAGACCCCAGTGGTCATAAAGTAGCTGGAATGGCAAAGAATTTAGCAAGCATCTAAGCTAATCATAGATAAGCTAAAGGAAACTAGCCCAAAGACTAAGGCTCCTGCATGACCCATTTCCACAAGCTGTTTCTTAATTGATGCAAACACTGCTCTTAGAAAACCCTATAATATGGGAGTGAGAAATATTGAACACCAAATTTCTATCTGCTGTTTTCTAAGGGTTTGTTATGAAGCCAGTTGTCCTGAGCTAACCACATGTAAAACCGACTGTTCACTTATTTCATAGATCCTCAGATCCCACACTGCCTCGCTCCGCAGGCAGCACACAGACATCGGCACATCACCATGTGTGAGCAGGCTGACACCTAGAAATTCTTCAGTCACACCATAAGGGGTGTTACCATGTCAGGTGGCAAGTGAGAGATTGATTTTAGATGGGGTCACTTCATGTAATTCATGTCCTAAGTGTTTGCAGCTGGTTCATGACTTTGAAGCTGTAAGTTTCAGTCCACATGACACCTGACCGCATTTGATAGTCAAAGACTATTTCCTCAAATGTAGCTCCTCTGCTTTTACAAGTATAACACCATCAATTAATTCAACACTGACACGTACCTAGCTCTGCCACAGAGGACTGAGAGTGTAGACAGATCATCATAAATCCAGCATAACTGTAAGGAATGCCCAGGGCCCACATCTTCCCTTTCCAGACTCTACATTCAAAGATGCTCAAGTTTTGAAGGAAATAGAGGATGGAAATGGGTGGAAAACCATACCATGCTCACGGATCAGCAGAATCAACATTGTTAAAATGTCTATACTACCCAAAGTGATCTGCAGATGCAATGCAGTCCCTATTAAAATACCATCATTTTTCACAGATCTAGAAAAAATAATGCTATGCTTTGTATGGAACCAGAGAAGACCCCATATAGGCAAAGCAACCTTAAGCAAATAAAAAACAAATTGGGAGGCATCAATTTACCAGACTTCAAGCTATACTGCAAGGCTATAGTAACCAAAACAGCATGGTACTGACGCAAGAATAGAGACATAGACCAATGGAACAGGACTGAGAACCCACTCATAAAACCACCCTTACATAGCCATCTGATTTTTGACAAGGCAAAGAAGAACATACATTGGGAAAAGAATCCCTGTTCCATAAATGGTGCTGGGAAAATTGGATAGCCACATGTAGAAGACTGAAACAGGATCCGCATGTCTCACAAAAATCAACTCACAGGGAATAACAGACTTAAACCTAGGGCATGAAACCATAGGAATTCCAGAAGAAAATGTTGGAAAAACTCTTATAATTATTGGCCTAGGGAAATTTATGAGGACAACCCTAAAAGCAATCACAGCATCAACAAAAACAAATAAATGGACCTGATCAAATTAAAAAGTTTCTGCACAGCCAATGAAGCTATCACTAGAGCAAATAGGCAACCTACAGAATGGGAGAAAATATTTGCATGCTATACATCCAATAAAAGGCTAATAACTAGAATCTATGTAGAACTCAGGAAAATCAGTGGAAAAAAAAATCAAACAACCCCATTAAAAAGTGGGCAAAGGACATGAACAGAAACTTTTCAAAGGAAGATAGACAAATGTCCAACAAACATATGAAAAAATGCTCAACATCTCTAATCATCAGGGAAATGCAAATCAAAATCACAATGAGATATCACTTAACTCCAGTGAGAACAGCTTTCATCAAAAAGTCCCAAAACAACAAATGTTGGCATGGATGCGGAGAGATAGAGACACTCATACATTGCTGGTGGGACTGCAAACTAGTACAACTTCTATCGAAAGTAATATGGAGATATCTCAAAGAACTAAAAGTAGAACTACCATTTGATCCCACTACTGGATATCTACCCAAAGGAAAAAAAAGTCATTCTGTAATAAAGACATCTGCACTCAAGTATTTATGGCAGTACGATTCACAATCGCAAAGATGTGGAAACAACCCAAGTGCCCATCAATACATGAGTGGATTAATAAAATGTGGTATATGTATACCATGAAGTACTACTCAGCCACAAAAAACAATGGTGAACTAACATCTCTTGTGTTATCCTGGATGGAGCTGGAGTCCATTATTCTAAGTGAAGTATCACAAGAATGGAAAAACAAGCACCATATGTACTCACTATCAAATTGGTACTAAGTGATCAATATTTATGAGCACCTATGGTAATAACATTCATCGGGTGTCAGGCAGGTGGTAGGGTGGAGAAGGGGATGAGTATATACATACCTAATGGGTGCGGTATGCACTGTCTGGGGAATGGGAATGCTTGTAGCTCTGACTCAGGCAGGGCAAAGGCAATTTATGTAACCTAAAAGTTTGTACCCCCATAATATTCTGAAATAAAAAAAAAGATGCTCAGTTTCATGAATAGTTGAGCCCAGGCAGAGACAGAAGAGTTAATCAAGCATAACTGAGCACAGTAGTCTGTTGGGAGCTGTTGGATGCCTCTGCAAGTCATGTAGGTCAATACAGTATCTTTGTCAAGAAAAGGGGCAAAGCCTTTCTCAGCCCTATTTTTAAGTCTTCCCAGTAGACCACGCACCAGAGCTAACACTCCTCAGCAGGATAATTCTGTAATTCAAGCATCTGCTCTTCTTAATACAGAAAAGAAAGGTGAAAAAGTGTGTACTTCCTTCCCTTTGGCTGTCCCTCCCTGGCCACACGAGACAACGCTGGCCCGAGGAAGCCCTGCTGTCTCTGGGGTCCATCAGACACACTAGCTCACTATTTATAGATGCCCCATTCACCCATTCCTTGGGCACTTAGAGTATGGGTTACTCCTAATCCAGCGTCAGCACAGATGCAGGTTTGCTTTCTGCATTTGCTCTTGTGGAAGACCTAAAAATTACAAGTAACAAGTTGCTACAGGGTTCCTATTGAATATCAGCATTCTTTCCTTCCATGGTTTATGTCAATTTGTGAAAACATGTGTGAAGCATCTGCCTTTTTATTTAAACAGAAAGCAAGAGCTCAGATTGCTATGCTGTGGCATTTTATGCACAAACCCAACAGCTAAATTGGGAGCTCCATCCCTGGGAGGGGCACACTAGAGTTGGGTCACTACAGCTGCCCTGGCCACCAGCTGTCCAGGAGGCCTCCACTTGAACCCAAGTCAACAACAGAGCAAGGCCAAATAGAGAGAAGAATAATTCCTTACGACTACACAGCTAGATAGCCAGATTCCAAAATACTCTTTGACCAAAGGAGAAAACGGCACATTATAATTATTTTAAAATTCCTTTGAATGCATCCAGTGTTATTTCACAACATTTTCCTTAAATTTGATACTGGGCAAGAATTTAACATGTTTATAGCCAGATCTACTATAAACTAATAAACTATAATTTTAACATTGTAAGTTCTTCTTAGAACCCTACACTTTTTCTACCCTTCCTCTCTCTTAATTCCCCCCAGACCACTGTTTCAGTTCTATTTATGAAAATAAAATTCTCATTTGTAGCAAGAAACTGCAGATTCTGATTTTTAAAAAAAGGGTCCACCTTGTGTCACACAGTAAAAAGTGGGCAGCAAAAGTCAACACGTTGTCATGCACCTTCATGCACTGTTATCATAAACCTAACTCCCTGGGACATCGTTTCACAGTAGTACTCCCAAACCTGAAACAGTCCGATTCTTGAGGACAAAGCCTTCAAACTAAGGTGGAGTATCTTTTCAACTGCTTGTGTAAAAGCAATACAAATATACTTTCTCCAAAACTGCCACCAGAAACGATGAAACATTTTATTCAAAGGTTCTACCCCTACAGTCTTCCCTTGGAATTGGACACTTTAAAATGCTAATTTCTGTGAATTCCCTCTTCAGAGTACATGAAAATGTGTAACTGTTATGAACATCTATACCCTAAGATAGCCACCACCACTCTGAACCTAATTAGAAATGGATATGTTTGTCTAAAGGGATTGAAGCCGTAGCATTTCCAAATTCCAAGTGGCAAGCCACCTGAAGGGGCAAGAGTATCAGCAAATCATCCAAGTAAAAATCACAACTGTCATTTTGGCGACTATGACTGCATCTTATCATATGCAGAATTATATGCATTAATATACCTCAGCCTTTTCCTTTTTGTTAAAAGCAGCATTTTTCAGCCTAAATTTCTTGCAAGCAGTAGGTAACCCTTAATTTAAAAACAAAAACACCTCTGTAAACCAAAAAATTTTCCAGAACAGTTAACAGTAGTTGATTAGATGCATTGTAAGGAAATGGAAAGTTGATAAAAAAAAAAATTAAGGCCAACAATATCATCTTCTCTAAGGCAGTTCATTTGCTGAGTGGCTTAATTGTTTTTCAAATATCTGGGGAGGGGATGTCCATTGAAGGCTCCATATCTGTTGTCTTCCTTTCTAACAGTCCTTCACTAGCCCAGAACTATACAGAAGAGCAACATAAAGGATGACGCATGTGATTACAGAAAGAGGTTTCTAAAGTATACAATGTCACGAAATGAAGGCACATGTATACATATTCTGTTTTCCCCCAGCACCTCTCACCCCAGGTAGAGGTGGGGGCACAGGGATTGAAATAGAATTAAGGAAGTAGACCTCCCATTTTCAACTGGGTAGAAATAAAGAGACTGGGCTGGCAGAGGAGGTGCTTATACACTGTCATGAGGGCACAGAGGCGGCCTGAAGGCAAGGGGGCGGGGACAGGGCCTGGCTTGGAAAGGTTTTAAGAAGTCCCAGTCCGATCTGCATTTTAGGACTATCACCCTGCGAAGTGTATGGAGGAAGGGCTGGCAGAGAATCCACAGGAAGAGTGCCGCAAAAGTCCAGCGTGGAGGTGTGCCAAGAGCCCCAAGTTCAGGTGCTAGCTCAGAGGGCTCAAGGGAACAACATCACAAATCAAAATTATATATTCTTAATAAGCAGAAATGAAAGATCAAACAAAATAAGTGCCATTAACCAACTGTTGTGGAGGCCACAGCTCCAGGATGTAAACAAAGATGCCCACAACAGGCATTAGGGACTCATCACACTTCCTAAGTAATGTCCAACCCACCTTTATGTACTCCAGTGTAATCACAGATGGTTAAGACATGACACCTATGCATACAATACTCTGATATTTAATGTGTTTGAAATATGTTTGAACAACAAATTTGCTTCTAGATGATTCGAGAGAGTCACTTGCTTGGGTTACCAAACTTCATCGCAGACCAGATTTCCTTCTCTCTCTCTTGCAGGTCGCTGTGGCATGGAAAGGTGAAATGCCGCCCTTGTTATGCGGTCTTGGAAAAAGAATCATTTGTCCATGGAACAAGAATGTCTGAAATTAAGAACGTAAAACTGACTATAATCCAGACTTTGCTATTTCTTTTAGGATTTGAGAAACATGCTGATAATTTTAATCCTACTGGAAACGACTTACAGTATTACTTGGGTTTATGCTAAATATAGATTTAATGCAGCCTGGTAAACTTTAAAACATCAACCAATTAAGTATATTTAGTGCCTGAATGAAACAGTTCAAACAAAATGAAGCTGAAAAGGAACCATTTGTCATCAGTGACAGACTGAACCGTGTAATTTAAATTTTAATGATGTATGAATAAATCCTTGCACATCGAGAAGTTTTTTTTAAGAAGTCACATTTCCTTCTGAACCTTCTTTTCTCCCCCTTTCTCTTGCTCCTGGACAACCTCATCAGTTCTCCCCCTGCACCCCTACTTCTTGTTGTCATTGTCCATCTTAGCCTCCTGAGATCATAAATCTGATAGATACATATGCAAATAAGAGTACACAGGCATGAAGGGAGGGCCTTTCCTATGTGCAGAGTGAATCCGCACTAACAGAATTCCAGCAGCAGACCCACCTTGACTCTCCTACTGCCCCGACCCTCACGGGCTGCCCCACCTCGACCTGTGCTGCTCGCAATGAACAAAGGGCTCTCAGCAGAGACCTCACTCTCCCTGCAGTCTGTTCCTGAAGCCTCCCCACCCACCCCACCCCCACTGGCCAGGTCCCTCAGCTACTCAAGTGTCAACATCTTGCCAAGGAAAATGGCTTGGGAAAAGGGGCTCTGCCCTGCCCCAACAGAGGGCAGGCTAGAAGTCAGGCAGGCCCATATGAGCCCCTCAGGAGTCCCTCGTGTGCCCAGCACTGCCACCAGCCACATGCTTCAATCTGATCTCTGCAGGCTTCCATTTCCTCACCCTAAACCCACTGCTACCTCCCCAGTGGGCTATAAGGGTCAAAGTTCCTGAAACACCCCTAGCCAGGCCAGCCCATAGCATGTGCTCAATAAACAGTGGGGGTGGCAGTTGCTAATGTCACCTCATTGCCATCATCACAGGCAGCCAGCAGGGGCCACTGGCTCATCCTCTAAAGCCCAGCATATGACTGGCACCAACAAATGCCTGGGGATGAGTTGACACGGGCAGACAAGCAGCTGGTATCTTCAGGCAAGGCAGGTGCTCCTCCAGCATTATGGGCAGCAGCCCTCCTATATAATTTAGAAATTATACAGGCAAATCCATAGAAACAGAAGGTAGATTAGAGGTTATAGGGGCTGGAGGGAGGACGAGAATGGATGTTACTGCTTAATAGCTACAGAGTTTCTGTTAGAGAAAATGAAAAAGTTTTGGAAGTACTTTTTGGTGATGGTTGCATAGAACTATGAATGTAATTAATGCTGCTAAATTGTATACTTAAAATGGTTAAAAGGGTGAATTTTATGTTATATATATCTTACCACACTAAGAAAATGCTTTAATTAAATTATATGTAGGACACTGAGTTTGGGAGCATAAGGAGAACACAAGTGGTGGGCCTTAGCACTGGCCAAGAATGAAACATAAATCTGGGCAGGCTACCATTGTGGGTGTGGCCCTGCTTGATAAATGGAGATAGATATGGGATAGTCAATCCTGACTCCAAAAGCAGCTCGCCACCTGCAAGGAATGGTCACGTCAAGACTGCCAAGCAGTAAGGGCTCCCTGCTTGGGTCCGCAGGCCTGACCTCAGCACACAACCCAAAGAATGACCTGCTGCCATGTTCCCAGGCTCCAGGTCCAGTGTGTCACTTTCAATTTCTTTTACTCAGGGGAAACATTAAAGAAACTTCTGGGAAGGGGCCACAGGTTCACAGGGGCTCCACGCATGGGTCCTGGAGGGGGGAGCTGAACACAGCCAATGCTGAGCTGGGCACCTGGGAAACAAGCTCCTTCCCTGTGCAAGTGGGACATTGCTGTCCCCTCATCGCCAAGATGGCTTTCCTTAAGGTCTCTTTTTCCAGACACAATGTTACGACAACATTGGATTTACGTTGGAAAACATAAGGAAAAGTCTACCTTTTTGACAAGTTCCTGATGAATATTGCTGAAAACCAAGGTGCCTGAATTATGCAACTGTGTTTCTAAGAAAGGTGCAGTCCTCTGTTCTGGCTGTGCCTGCTACCAGCTCTTCAGCCATGTCTTCCACTGAACAGAGTTTCACCCTGTGCCCATGGTAGACAGTGGCCCTGGATAGGCTCTGGGGACAACCCCACTGGTACAGTATTCAGGACACACGTTCCAAGGCAACGTGCTGCCAGGAAGGTGAGATAATTCTCATATCATTCATTCCTTTTTATATACTGGCTTTTTATGCTCTTTCCAACGTGAGACTTCCATACCTAACCGTAAATTGGTTTAACCGTAATTTTATTCAACAGCAAATTTCTTCTAATCAAAACAAAAAAATCTGAAATGATCGTAGCAGAAAGTATTGTCACTTTTATAAAATTACTTTAAGAACAAATTCTTCTTCCTACCTTAGTCATCCTTTAAGGGAGGAATGAGTTTGTCTGGGCAACTCTTCTCCAAATCACTTTTACTTTTCATGGGGAAAACAGCACAATATCTTTCCAAGGTGTATGGATAGCTTTCCCAGCTGCTCAAGAATGAGTCTGATTTTATTCCTTGCCACTTGTCAATCACCCTGATTTTTAATTATGTGCATTTCAGCAACATTTTTATTAATATTTGTGCTTTAAGACTGGCATCACCTTTTCCTCTTGGAGTTAGCCATATTTCTAAAAATTTTAGTTTAATTTTAAATACTAGAACTAAAATCATTTTTATTTTCTTGGTAACTAGCTTTTTCTCAAATTGTTCTTCCAATGCAGATGTGAACATACATACAGAAAGGCTTTTCATTTGTACAGACTTCCTTACCATACTTGTTCTTGCAAGAGTGAGCACTGGGTTCGAGTAGCTTTTCTGTCCCCACCACCCATCCCCTAAGGTAGTGACCCTGAGTACTATATATTAACACTCTCCTTGCTGCCGACATGGGGTAGGGGCTTTGGGGGAACAATCCTGGTTACAATTAGGTAAGCACAGAGAGCACACTTTATACAAGGGGCTCAAATCCTACTCACTCCTCCAGCAATCCATTTGTCACCCTGCAGATGGCCCACCAGGGTGGAGTCTACTTCAGGAGCATCTGGGCAAGGCTGAGAGAGGAAAGGCTAAGGGAGCAACCACTGCCTGGATCACAGGCTGCCCAAAGGGAGAAAGCCAGCGGGCAGGCCCATCCCTCAAATGGCCAAATGGGGGCCTTATTTTAGGATCAGAGGCAGGACAGTGCCAAATGGCACTGGAAGAAGTTAGGATGCTTTCATCTGGGGAACAGAAACCAGAATCTTGCTTCCTCTCCCTTTTTTAAAATTAACAACTGTAGCATTCTCCTCCTGGGCCTCTCAGGCTAGTTGGTAGAGATAAACCTACAGGAGTAACTGCTCTCTTTTGTACCATGAACATTTTGAATGTGGGCATTACATATTGTACTGACAAAAAGCAAAAACAAGTAAGCCAATAAACATAGGAAACAAACAGTAAGATGAAAAGCAACCATTAAAACATGGGGGGGGGGAAGGTGTCTAGACACCAGGCTCTGTGGTCTTAAGAACTAGAATACAATGACTAACTAATCTTTTACAGATGTCAGTTTCAAATATAGACAGAAATGAAATCAATCGATTCCTCATTCAGGATCACATAGTAACAAATAATGCCCTTTGAGGAATTATATTAATAACTTTCTTCATAAGAGATCCCAAGGAAATGCACAAAAGCACTTAGTTTTAAAAGTGAAATTTAAAGTGTATTTCTTAGATCATTAATAATGTGTAAGGATTAGTCTTTTCAACAAATGATGCTATTACAACTGGATATCCACATGCAAATAATTAAGTTGCATCCCTACCTCACACCATACACAAAAACTCCCTCAAAATGGATCAAAGCCTAAATGCAAGAGATAAAATGATGAAAGTCTTAGAGGAAAGCAAACGTAAACTTTCATGACCTTGGATAAGGCAATGGTTTCCTAGATATAACACCAAAATTACAAGTAAAAGAAAAAAACTAGATAAATTGAACTTCATCAAAATTTAAAATTTTCTGCTTAAAAGGATGTCATCAATAACATGCAAAGGCAACCCACAGAATGGAAGAAAATATCTGCAAATCAAAAATCTGATAAGGGATTTGTATCCAGAATATATAAAGAACTCCTACAACAGTAAAAAAAAGTCAACCCAATTGTTTAAATGGCCAAGATTTGAAGAACATTTCTCCAAAGATTATATACAAATGCCCAATAAGCACATGAGAAGATGCTTAATGTCATGAGCCACAGGGGAAATGCAAATTGAAACCATGGGATACCATTTCATACCCACTAAAATGTCTATAATCAAAGAGACAGACAACGAATGATGGTAAGAATTCAGGAAAATCAGAACCCTCACACGTTACTGGTGGGAATGTAGAATACTGCCACTGCTCTGGAAAACACCATGGCAGTTCCTTAAAATGCTAATCATGGAGTTGCTATATATCTAACAGTTCCATTCTAGATATATACCCAAGCAAAGTGAAAACACACATCAACACAAAAACTTGTATGTGAGTGTTCACACCAGCATTATTCATGATACACGAAAAGCAGAAACAACTCAAATGTCCATCAGCTGGTAAATGGATAAAGAAAATATAGTGTGTCCAAATAATGGAATATTAGCCACAAAATGAAGTAATGATGAATACTATAATGAATACTATAACACAGATGAACCTTGAAAAACTATGCTAAGAAGCCAGATACAAAAGGCTATATATGATTTTATTTATAATTAAGTGTCTAGAATAGGCAAACCTATAGAGACAAAGTAAATTAGCAGTTGCCAGGGTCTGGAGAGGTTGGGGTAAAATGGTTAGGCAGTTTTTTTGTTTTTTGTTTTTTGTTTTAAAAGAGTGATAAAAATGTCCTAGAATTTGTGGTGATGGTTGCACAACTCTGTGTTACAAAGCAATGGACACTTTAAGTGAATTGTATAGTATGGGAATTATAGCTCATAAAGCCTTTAAAAAAAAAAAAAAAACACTGTAAGAGGTTATACTTCTGGTAGGTTCACAGCACCATGGCAGGTGTGGTAGGGGGTGGGCATGTGGGCAATGCCCTGTCCTCTGATCATCTTCCCTCCTGTGAGCATATTGCTCTGACTGCCATCTTTCTCCAACAGCAACACAATTGGGTCAACAGAGGCCTTCAGGGCAGAGGGGACATTTGATTTCAAAGTCTGGGTAAGAGTGAGATGAGCCGCCCCCAAACGAACTACTAAGCACTGAGTAGTGCTTCCTCCCCAAGCTGCCCCCAGCAGAGCAACGAACCAGGCCACACTGCAGGGCTCTGTGGCCAGAGCTGTGGCTTTTCTACCAGCTGAAGTCTGTGCCTGGTGGCCAATTCTAGAGACTCACTGCAAACTACATCCTCTTTATTCATTCACTCAGTAAACATTTATTAAGCACCTACTGCATACTGGATCCTAAAACAGACATAATGCCAGGCACTCAGAGCACAAAGGTGAAAATCAGGGTCAAAAGCAGCTCTGGGCCTGCTAGAGGAGAAAGCAAGTCAACAACAACACATGAAGGCTCCTGGGAGCACACATACAGGCACCCAGACCAAACAGATGAAATGAAGATTTGCAGAAGGAAGCACCGAGTTGAATATGCAAGACAACTGGGGCCAACCAGGCAAGAAAAGCATGGAAGGTGGTCAACACAGGGCAGACATGACGGACAACAGCACGGATGAAAGCTTTTATAGCCTCCTGGAACTCCCAACCTTGTGTTATCATCAGTCCTAGGACAGCCACTCTTTCCGTATATGGATATTGTGCCTGCTTAGGATCAGCAGCTTAGTTCTCCCACATCTTAAAAAGCAGGGGCTGAAGGAGATGTGCACACCCAAGATGGTTTCCCACGGTCCATGGAGGATGGTAGTTTGGGTGGTCTCCTCCTGGGAAGGGAGGGAATTTGCCAGGCTGCAAGGCTCAGCTGGGTGAGAGGCACTGGACCAGGAGTCCAAAAGCCCCTGGCTCAAGGCTCTGTCCTGCCTTTAGCTTGCTGAGTTGCCAAAGCTCTCAGGCCCAACTCCCCAGCACAGAGAGTGAGCCAAGAGTCAGGAGGCCTTCCCAGCATAACAATTAATGATTCCATGACCTGGTCAACTTATCTCCATTGTGACTGTTTGCCTCAGTCATCTCTCATCTGCTTCTTATTTACACAGCCCATAAATATGGGCTTTAATAGCAGAGTCATGAGGCCCACCAGCTCCAGGGAGTTAATCTGCCACACACTCTGGGCTTGGCTCCTGGGCTTCAGACATTCTCAATCTTCCTTTAATGGACAGCCCTGGCCAGAGCACAATGCTTCTATCCTTGGCTCCTTCCTGCCAATTCCTTGGCTGTGCCATTGCCCACCACTGGCTATCCAACCCCTAACTCCAAGTAACCACTGGCACTACATCCTTGGTATAAACCAACTTGGTACATTGGTCTTCAGCTTCATTCCCTGGTGATGGTGCCACTTCTGTTTGGTAGGACATCTCTGTAAGGCATCTTCCCACTTGCTGCCATCAGAGCTCCCTTCCCCTATACCCTCCAGACCCTTCACACCTCCTTCTCAGCTGCTCTGTAACACCCATCAGCCCACACCACTCCCGCCTAGGGGCATCAACCCCTTACCTACTTAAACACCCTTCCTCCTTGGGCATGCACATAGGCCTGCCCTCTATATCCTGCCAACTGAGATTGCACATTTCAACCAGGCTGATGTGTCTACTTTGGACATTCCTCTTAGTGACCAAGACCATCTTTGAGATTCCACATTTATATCCCCACATTCTTGCATATACTTCAGCCTTTTCTTTCACAGCTGCCCTTAACAATAAATAAGTAAATTCTGTTATTGATTTTGAAGGTTGATGAATGGAAAGGACACAGGATTAGCACTTATGAGGCCCCAAGGTGTCATCAAGGACAGCCCCAAGGACTCTGCAAGCTGGTCTCAGGGGCACAGGAGTCTCTCTCGCCATGGGAAGTTGAGCAGCCAACGCTACACACCGCTCACTTTCAACGCAACAGTCCCAACATCATTCACCTTACAACTCTGTTCACCCACAAGATCTCATATGAAGAAAGGATCGTGCTGCTAAAAAAAAAATTTTTTTTTGATGATTATTGATCATCTATCAGTTCTGAGTTTACAACAACCCTACAAATATTATCATTATCATCACCATTTTTCAGATGGGGACACTGAGGGACAGAAGTTAAGCAGGATTTCATAGACCCAACCACTGAGTAGCAGAACTAGAATTCAAACCCAAGCAGTCTGGCTCCAGAATCCTACTCTACGTTGGATGGATTTGTGTAGGGCTCTACAGTAGCTCACAGTAGAGTTTAGAGAAGCAGCCTAACATATGGAAAGAATGTTGTTTTGGGGTCTGACAGACCTCAATTCAAATCTTCACCCTTACTCCTTACACTTGAGTCCTTGGTATCCAGGAATCTTTTTGAACCTCAGTTTTCTTATCTGTAAAATGAGGATGATGACACCTATTTTGCAAGGCTATTAGACTTGGATTAGACTGAAATGAAGAGTAAAAAGCTTCTAATATAGTGCAGAGCCCATGGCAGATGTGCTACTAAAGCATCAGGGCTATTACCACCATCGTTAGTGCTCACGGGCACAGACAACAGGAAGAATCTAAAGTGGGGAAATGCAAATTCAGGGATGATGGATCAATGAATTGGTGAAGACTGGGACAGCAGGAGAATTTTTACAGTAGTATTTTGCAATTTGGCTGCACATTGGAATCACCCAAAAGCTCTGAACTCTGTGGGTCTTACAACTCTGCCCCACTCCCCTGCTCTACATTTGCCTGTTTAAAAAGTTTCACAGGTGATTCTCGACCACCTTCCTCTGCCATCAGGAAAGGGGAACCAGAGCAGCCCTTGGAGGAGGAAGATAAGAGGTAAGCAGAGACAGGGAGGGAAACCAGAGGATGGCATGCATACCCTTATCTCTAACCCACTGATCCAGGCAGATGATGCAATTACACTGCATACCAATGGACCCCGAGGTCCTACTCTGTGCAAAGCACTGGACTCACACGTGAACTCATCCCACAACAGGCACAGACTCACGTGCACTCAATGTTCACTGGTGGGTGAGTTGGTAGATGGGTGACATGACAAGCTGGGATGAGAACCCACACGAGGTCTGATTACACCCTGTGGGTACCCCAGTGGGCCTGCCATTAATGTAGGCCTCCTGCTAACACCTCCTCCTCTGTACCAGCCCATGGTTTATAGACTGTTATGACTCACAAGCTGCCAGACATACTACGCAGTATCATTAACTCCCAAATTTCCTAATAACACTCCAAATATAAGAGCTCCCAGTCTGCCGGAGTAACTGATCTAAGATCAAATGCATTCATTCCAAGGTGAGAATGACTGATAGACCAGAGGGGGCAGATTTTCAAAAAGAGTTTGCTAAGCCAAACACACCTCCTCCTTTCAATTTCACCTGTAAGAGGCATTTGCACCCCCCAACACCACTCCTAACCCTATGCCAGAGGGTCCCAACACAGACGTGCCACATTCATCACCACGCTTGCTGAAGGCTGTGTTTTCAGGCCCATATAGAAACTCTGAGAGGAAAACTCTTACAAAGGTATAAGATTTAACTCTCAAAAACATGAGAATCATAAGGCAAGAGCCGTCTGGCTCAGACAACCCAAGTCTCTGTGGCGGGCCACATTTCAGTAGGTCCATTTGCAGCAGCAATGCCGATTAAATGCCTTATACACTGTGACATGTACAGCAGGGTGACCATTCCATTTCTCATTGCCTCTAAAAGCTTCTACAAGTGTCACCTTGGTTTAAAAAAAAAAATAGACAAGGCCACAATGTGAACACAGGGCAGATCAAAGTCCATACTCCTGAAATAAATTTGGCATCTGGCCATTATCAAAAACCTACTAAGTGCTGCTGAGCACAGACCACTGAGAAGCTGATTCAACTTCTGGAACCGACAGGCAAACTTGAAATACCATGTCTTAAATGGAAACAGAGCCTCGCTCCATTTAACCAACAAAGGGGGAGAAAAAGGAAAATAATTATTATGCAATTCCCAGTATACATGAACCTTACAGCCACAAACAAGACTTATTCCTCCATGTGGACAAGAATCACATCTGTTCCACATTTTGACATGTTCACAGTCATATAAAAACGTCCTCACGGCTGGCTCCTCAAGAAACTTACAAAGCACATATTTGTTCATCCTGAGTTCTATCAACGTTGGTCCTTAGCTTTATTCCATTTCTGTTTTATTATATTTTCACCCCTATTGTATATATTCAAGAAATCCTGCATCGAGATGTCACACATCCATCAAATAATGTAGGCAAAAAAATAAAAAACTTGAAAATTTAAATTGCATCCTGTGAGCACTCCATGCCTGTCAGTTTGGCTCACAGCCAGACACTTGCCCCCGTCACCGAAGAAAGCAGAAGGGAAAAAGAAGAGGAGTGTCTCCATAGCTTGAAAATATGGTCTGAGGCCAGGTGCAGCGGCTCACGCCTATAATCCTAGCATTTTGGGAATATTGCTTGAGGCCAGGAGTTCAAGACCAGCCTAAGCAACATATAGCGAGACCCCATCTCTACAAAAAATTTTAAGATTAGCCAGGCCTGGTGGCGCACACCTGTAGTTCCAGCTACTCAGGAGGCTGAGGCAGGAGGATCTCTTGAGCCCAGGAGTTCAAAAGTTGCAGTGAGCTACATAATGACCCCGTGGCACTCCAGCCTGGGCAACAGAGGGAGAGACTATCTCAATGGGAGGGGGAAAAAAGTTGGATCTTTGAGCTAGATCCTTCTGCAAAGATTAAAATTTTTCTTTTCTTAAAATATAATTAGACAAAAATGGTGGAATCTGAGCTGCTTCATCATTTCGATGTAACAGCCCTGTGCCGAGGGTCCTGTTTAGGCCCATTTCACAGACACAAGTGGAGGGCTGGACTAGTCAAAGGAAACAGCTACCAAATGGCAGAACCAGGAATTCAACCCTAAACTTCCAACTCCATGTCCATTTCTGTTTCAATCTGATGGGAGCTGACGTTTTATAAATAAGGAATGAATGGTAGTGACTTTACAAAAGCCAGAACATGAAAAAGAGTATTAGTAGTATCATCGTTCACTAGCTCATTGGTTTTATATCGCAGTATAAATATGTAACTGATTTTATACTTCTTCTAGTGATTACTAGCTAGAAAAAACGACTGAAAACATTTCCAGACGAAAGCTAGAAGCACTCATAGCCACACCAGAAGACCAGCAAGCACAGTGGCGGCCCTCAGATCCTGCAACGGGGGATCAGCACTTGGAACGCACAACTGCTCAGCTACCCAGGGATTTTGCCTTCCGCACCCTGCTAGCCACTGAACTAGGTACGTGAAGATCGCAGGAACTGACAACTCGGCCTTGGCATCACCCAGGGGCTTGTCTAAAATGCAAGATCTCAGGCCCCCGCCCCCAGGCTTACAAAATCTGGGTCCCCAGATAATGACATTTGAAAATCTGCCCTGCAGGCATTTGGAAGCTGGGGTGGGCCTGGCCAAGTGCACACACGATACTACTCTACAACAGCAACAACCTGCATCCTTTTCACGTGTCAGCTGCTGTGACAAAGTCCTTCACACTTTCACCTCATTCAATCCCCATCAACCCTATAAGGTGGGAACTATAACACCCGATTTATGGATGAGGAAGTAGACACCTGGAGAGGTCACCTGAGGCCACAGAGCAGCAGGAGGCCCGGTCCAGATGTGACCCAACATCCCAGGAGGTACGTCACCAACACCCAAAGCAGACAACACCTTAGCATGTGGCTGGCTCTCCAGGAGGGCTTGCTGAATGAAAGGGTCCCTGCAAGGAGGTCAGGGAGGCCTGGGCTAGGGGCCAGCACTGCCCAAACTTTTCAGGGAGCAGACTCAGGGAAGGGGAGAATGGAGACCTCAGGTTATAACTAACCCGGGGAAGCTCAGTTTCTTCCTGTGTGGAGGGGAGGATGAAACCGCCCTGCTAATGAGGCAGAAATGTGATCCCGTAAGTAAAGCCCTTGGCACAGGTGGAGCACAGGGCCGGGACTCAGCTACGGTACCGGGGCTCACCTGAGCTCGGGCTGCTCTGCCCACCCAGGAGAATCACCTGGGAAAGCTTTTAAAGGGCACCTGTGCCCAGCCCCAGAGTCAGATCCCAGGCGGCTGCCGCAGGGTCCAAGCATCAGTTCTTGTTAGAAATTATTCTGGTATCCCAACCCAGTTACCAATATTCCCACCTAAAATGTAAGTGTCTTTGACTGATAGCTATGAGCAAACTCTAGAATATCTACAAAGTGAATTATTCTGGTGAAATCTAATTATTTTGTCAACTTTTTCTTAGGACTTTGTATCTTTGTGTTTTTTTACGATGACTAAGCGTTGAAACTCTTCACTGGGGCGTATCTTTTATGACGACCAACAGTAAGATCCCTAAGTGATCAGTTTCACTCTGAGAGCAGGTATTCGTAAACAGCCCTGGCACACATGAGGGCTTCTAACGTTCCAGTCTTAGTGGTGGCACATACAGAGGCTTGCCGCTCATCTTGCAAATAATCTCAGGCTTTTTTTTTTTTTTAAAGATGGGAAGAGAATTATGGGATTTTGTGAACTAACCAGGATTCTTCATTCTATTCTACCCCCTCAGGTATGCGCTCAGATTCACCTTAAGCAATGCCCCACTTGATTCTGCTAGTCTCTGTCTAAAAGAGGGCTGGGGGGAGGCTGCAGAGGACAGAACACACCCACCCAGCCCCTCAGGCAGCCCAGAGTCACTCCCAGCACCCCTCATCTTGCCTGGGGCTTTCCTGGCTGGGCTGGAGCCTGTTCCAGCTCTGGTCTCGAAGGTTTTCACTGAGCAGTTCAGAGGAGCCCAGGATCCCGCACCCTGCACTCCCATGGCTCCTTCCCAACAAAACTGTCCTCGAAGATTTTCACTTCATTGTCATGACTTAGCAACGTCTAACCAAGGAGAACTTTTCCTACGGCCTTGCCAGCTTGAGTTTCGAACTTGCGTCACCGTTGGCCACAGCTTCGGCGAGGCAAGCACGCCTCTCAGCAGATGTGAAACAAAAGATGCTGCTATGTGTAAACATTTGCTTTGCTGCAGCTGATGGAAACTCAGTTGTGGTTCTAGCTCAGATACTCTGAAAACTGGAACATATTTAGTAAGGCCTTAAAATTCGAAAAGATAAAATTCCACTCTGCACAAAGCCATGTATCCCTTTTAGACACAAAGGAAGGGAAAAGCCCAAAAGGATCCCATAATGTCACATCAAATGAGAAGCAGTGGGTGTCAGGGAAAGAGGATTGGACTATAGTCATAGAAAAGTGGACTAGAGGCCTAGCCTGCAAGTTGCTAGCTGCGTGACCTTGGACAAGTCCCTTTTCCAATCTGGAGTATTTTCATATATAGATAAAACTGTATTGTATCCAGCATAAAAATGTATAAGTTATATTTTATATATTATGATAAAATACGTGTTATATATATTTCCCATATGTATTATTTATGTGGGACAATACCCTAGAGAGGTAGGGCGTGTGTGTGCGTGTGTGTGTGTGTGTGTGTGTGTGTGTGTGTGCGTGCGCGTATGTGTGTGAGCCACTGCCCAAAATGAGCATCCAGGTTGCCTGCAGCCGTCAGTGTTTATAATCCTTAGTGAGTAGGTCCTACTCAAGAAGCCCTTGATGAAAAGAAGGGCAAGAGAGGCCTGGCCCTCCTTCCTCACCCTGGGGGCTTCATCCTGCTTTCCTGCTTTTAAAAACAAAAGGGCAAAGCCCAGCTGACTCAGGACTTCGCTCCTCTCCTGCCTGCCCGCAAGGCCACCACTCCCTGTTGGCTTTTCCTGTTCTCAGGGAGATAACTGAACAACCACAATTTCAAAAGCACCACGTTTAAAAGTTTCCTGCCTAAAACAAGACTGATGGATTTTAAAACAAATTTTTAAAAGGATATATTCAAGGGAATTGAAGATATGTCCACATCAACACTTGTACACAAAGGTTCATACCAGCATTATTCGTAATGGCCAAACAGCAGAAACACAGCATGAGATCATCCTGTGAGTCACGTATTTTCACTTGTAATCCAGTAAGTTGGTGCAATAGGCATTCAGGTCTGCTTATCCAATAATCATGGCCACCCCGCACTACGTACCACATGAGATTTCCGACATGAGATGCCTCACCCACAAAAGCTGAGGGCCAGATTAAACTGCCCTCTCACAGGTTTCCAACACTTAACATCTCAGAACACTTTTACTTCCTTCATTGCATCTGATCCTCACAACAACCCAGAGAGCACAGGATGTCATTGTGCCCATTCTATAAATCGGGAAACAGAGGCTCAGAGAGGTGGAGTGACCCAGCCAGAGTTGCATGCTAGCAGGTTGTGGTGCCCAGAGCAAGAACCTGGGGACCCAGCCTCCTGCTCTAGTGTCCTCTGAAGATGCCACCCACCCCTCCTCCCCATGCTCCTTGTCAAGGACAGGCTGTCTTAGTCCTTTCTGGCTGCTATAATAAGATACCTTAGCCTGGGTAATTCATAAACAATAGAAATTTATTGCTCACAGTTCTGGAGGCTGGGAAGTCCAAGATCAAGGAGCCAGCAGATTCAGTGTCTGGTGAGGGCCCAGTCCTCACATGGTGGAGGGGGCAAGAAGCTAACAAGCTCCCTCAGGCCTCTTTCCTAAGGGCACTAATCCCATTCAGGAGGACTCTGCCCTCAAGACCTAATCACCTCCCAAAAGCCCCACCTTTTAATACTACTGCTTTGGGGATTAAGTTTCCACATATGGATTTGGGGCTGGAGGGATACTAACATTCAGACCATAGCACAGGCCATGCATCACACCCTCCAAAATACTTGGCAAACTGTTCCTTCTCCATAACTAGTATCCAGTGGCTTGGTGGAATGTAAGGGTCTTTCTCCCCACCCCCCACCAGCAAGAGGCCAGCCTCCCACCTTCACTGCAAGTCACAGAAACTGAAGCCAGCGCCCTAATATTTTCCTCCATCTCTCAATGTCAAATGCCTTCACTATCCTTATCCATCTTTCTTTGTTGAGCACTTATTTTGCTTCTGGGGTGGGTCCTCTCCTCCTGTCCTTGGAGAGAAAAGGCGAGTTCCATCCCAAAGGAGATGGCTGCAGACACCCACCTCCTTACTGCCTTTGGTTAAACCTCTGCTCCCCAGCCACTGCCCCTGTCCCAGGGCGGGTCCTGCTCTCATCTCAGGTGGATGTGCTGAGAGGAGCCCCGCCCCCTCTTGCCAGTCCCTTCCCCTAGGCCACAGGCGCCCCCTGCCCCAGTCTCACAGAAGCCTCCCTCAAACCAATCAGAACAGTCCTTTCTCAGACTGGAACATGTTCGATGATGTACCCGGGGACCCTGGGAAAATGCAGCCTCTGGGAGGAACATGAGATTCTGCATTTCTAACCAGGTGATGCTGCTGCTGGCCTGGGGACCACACCATGAGTGGCAGGGTCCTAGAGGTGTCCACTACTAAAGAGCTGGAGGGGTGGGGGTGAGCAGGAACCAACTAGCCTTAAGAGAAAATTGCCTTACCCTTTTAAGAAGGGCAACGGGCAAGAGTAGAGTTTCTATTTCTCTTTTTAATTCTATAAAAAGGTAACAATCTATTTGAGTCACTACTTTTTTCACTATTTTAAAGTCCCAAATACTGAGCACTTCTAGCCTGAAAAATTATCATTTATTCAAAAGCATGTTTTATTTCCAGTTCATTTTCTTCCATCACTCTATAAACATACAAAACAAACCTTTGAAGTTAATTGAAATTGTCCATAAACTGTGTTTAGAACCAAAGCTGGAGAAAGACATTTTGGTTTATAGGAAAGATGCATGGCCAGCCAAGAGGTGGTGGATGTCTGCAGCCAGGATCCGCACCTCACACCCTCTTCCTGTCCAGTTTCTAGGAACATTCTCACATTTTTATGTTCTCAAGGTGACCGAAGGGACTCTGGTTCAGAAGGAGCAAAGTCAAGCTCTACTTCAGCCCGTGGGCAGAAGCCTGGCCTGCTGGGCTGCCAGCTGTCTCGTGCCTCTAAACACAACAATGTCCTCTGATCATGTCCTTGCCTGGTCTTCCTCCTGGCTGGGGTGGGAGCCTGAGCACCTTCCTGGTGGTGACTGTAGAGAGTAAATCCTGGATTCCCGACAATAGCTTTCTGTGGGGTTCTGAGCCCAAACAAGCCTCCTGTGACAAGGTCACCAAGATTATATGTGGGACAAGAAAAAAAGGGGAGGCTAGAAGGGCACAAAGCACCCCTGGGCACAAGACACACATGACAGTCGATTCATCTACATTGGAAAACTCAAATGTGTGTCCAGTCATATCTAAGTGAGACACCTCACAGCCCCCAAAGAAGGTGCAGGCTGGGAAGGTCAAGGCCTGGCATGGCCTGAATCAGAAACAACACAGATGATGTGCCACACGGCCAGGACACTTGCCCTCATTTGGACAAGTGAGCAGGACATCTAAGGTGGGTCAGGTGGAAATCGGGGGCCACAGAAGGAGGAAGCACATGACCTACAGCCTCTGGTGCTCCAGCCATGTAATTTGGAGTCTCAAAGCCAAGGAGTGTGTTAGTCCTATTTTCAGAAGAGCAGTATCCCTTTTCCCAGAAGGTGAGGTGCCTCTGTTTGCTGCTCAGTGTCAGACACAAGGCCCTCAAACTCCCCTGCAGTCCTGGAAGACAAGGCAGCTTTGGACAAACAAGTCCTAGGATCATAAAACTCCCACACTGTCTCTCAGGAGAATGAATTCAGAGCTAGTCCCAAGGGTGGTCAGACCAAAGGCCAGGAGACTCAAACCTTCCACAGGCCATGGAATTCCCTCCTCCAGTCCCCATCTCCACCTCGTGCCTCCCTCCTCACAACACAATCAAACCACTCAATGACATCCCTTTAGAGAGGGGCTTACAGACCCTAGGTATACAGGACGCACCTTCATCACAGAAAATGGTCAGACTAGGAGCTCAAAATGCAGTAACAAGAAAATCTAGGACAAGGATGTTACATAAAACAATTTTATGAAGTGTAGCAATAAACTAAGCAACATGCAAAACCTTAGCCTTTCTTGAAGAATCTACTAGAATGAGGACCCTCAAATTTTTTTATCTCTGACTCCTTATGCTCTTCAACTTCTTCAGGACCCCAAAGAGCTGTGTTTACATGGGTTATTTCTATAGACAAATTACCTTTTAGATGCTGAAACAGAAATTTTAAAATTTGTAATGATCAAAAATACCAAATCTAGTATTTGCTAACATATTTTAGGAAAAATAACTATTTTCCCAAACAAAAAAAATTAGCATTAATTTTATTTTTGTAAATCCCTTTAATCTCTTAATACGAAACAGCCAAACTCACATATCTGCTATACATTTAATTTACTGTGATATCAAGTCACATAGCTTTGAGAAAATTCCTCTACATACACATGTGAGAATGAGAGGGATTAAAAATGGAAATAACATCTTAGAATTATGAAAACAGTTTTGACCTCAAAGACCCCCTAGAGAGCAAGCTTCAGACACCATCAACACAAAAATTGATGATAAATTTAAACATGAAGGTACTTGTAGAATGAAGAGGAAGTGAGAACTAAAATGAAAGTGCAGTTTACAATGGCTATACATTCTGACAATATGGAAATATTTAAAATTCAGGAGAACAAATGCAAAAAAAAAAAAAACCACTCAGCTGTTCTCAGTCATTTGCTATACTGCTGCTATTAGTATTGTTATTCCAATACTCCTCCGAGTGTGATGTCCTGAAAAATGGGTAAACATGGGCTATTCTAACTCTACCCAATCCTATGTTCTTGAGAACCTGGATACCAGGGGTACAAGAAACAAGATATGGATATAACATAGAAGAGGTTACATAAAAACCTTGTCATACAGAATGTCAAGTACTGGTATGCCTCATGAGCTGTTGGAACCTGGATAAATAAATACACATCAACATTTACACAACACATACAATCCCAGCTTCTCCCACTGAAGAGGCTCAGAAGTAATGACAACCCGGTAGCAATGAGCATCCTCTGCACCCATATTGTGGCCTTGAAATATCATTTTCTATCACCATAAAGCAGAACTTCCTGGAGAAATGGTCGGACCCAGGCTTGGGGCAAGTAATGAGTAAGATGAACTGAAACATCTGATATTCCACAAAGAGAAGAAGCTATCGAGAACAGTGGAGACTAAGAAGCCTCCTTGAAAGGGTTCCAGTGGCAAAAACAGAACAATTTGAGCTTTGAATACAATAAGTGAAGCTGACTGAAACCCAAATACATCGAGAGCCATAAGTTCATAATGAAGTCAATCATCTTGAAAACAAGGAAAGGTGGTGGGGGGAAATCAAGTCCTAATTCTGTCTTTCCTGTAGGAACTATACCACTATTGTGTGAACCGCACAGAAAGAAAGATTTCCAGGTCCTGGGTACCTCCTGATGAAAGAGCACACAACCTCCCTGGAACCCTCCCAGGAAGGAACACAAATCTAATCAAGCCTCTAGAATTAGTGACCAGCCTGCAGACAAAATAGAGGCTAAAGGCATTGTTGAACTGCACGTGGACCCTCTACAGGCCAAATACATGCTCCAGATTCTCCAACAGATAAGTTGTTTGAAAAATTTAAAAAAAAAAAAAAAAAAAAGAGTGGAAGGAGGAATCTGAGACTTAAAAAGCATTTTTTCAAAATTTTATTGGTTGATACTGAACTGTTATAGAGATGCACATTTAGGTGATAAAACTATAAAGAAACACAAGGAAGTGATTATTGTAAAAGGATAAGGGTTACTACCGGAGAGAGGAAGGAAGTCGAGATTGGAATTTCTGAGGATTTCTGGGGCTCTGGAGGTAGCTGGCAAAGTTCTATTTCATGACTCGGGTGGGGAGAGGGTATTGTAAGAGTGGTCACCTTGTAATAAACTTATTAAAGCTATACATTTGTTCTGTGTGATGTTCTGTATGTTTTATTTAATAAAAAGATTTTAAAAAAAGCACCTATCCTTTGTGAAGGACTTCTGCCCAGCTCCCAGTCCTGATCCCTCCCTGCTGCTTCCAACGCTCTCTTGTCTTCAATCACACCTCCTCTTCCTTCTCCTGCACGTCCCTGGGCTCCAGTCCCCTCCCTCTCAACATCTACCCCAAGGGTGTCCATTTCTCACAGCATCAGAAACAACCCTAAGCTCATAACCCAATTCTCTCCTCTCACATGCATCCAAGTACCATTTCTGTAAGTCAGATATCTTATCCTCATCCTCGCTCATTATGCCCAAAACTGAACTCATGACCATCTCCCCAAAGACAGCTGCCCCTCAAAGGTCCTCCATTTCTTTTAGCTTTGCAGTCATCCTCCATCCTCCTACGGTGCTGGGTTGGAAGCCCTGCTCTGACCAGCTTGCTCTCCACATCAGTGTAAATTCTCACAAAGGACATTGTCTTAAGTGCCTTCCGGCATTCATTCAAATTTATGGATCCTCTTAACCAACAATTCACCATCATTTTGTAGTTTCAAGAAGGGATAGCTGATTTATTGAAATAAATCATTGTACTACCATACAGTGGAGCACTATATGGGTATCTGTATGTGCACACATACTTATTCACGCATGCAAAGACCATCCCTGGAAAGATATACAACAAACTGACGACACCAACAAGCTGGGGTGACTGGGACAGGAATAGGAGGGAGACTATTCACTCATTATCCTTTGAGCCTTTTAATTTTCAAATCATTGTATTACTTATGCAAAAGAATAAAATTATGATTTAACTGCTAATCAAATCAATTTTTATTAAATGTGAATAACCCTATAAAAAGTAAGTTCATAATTCTGGGGAAACAATTTATAAATACAAACAAATGGAAACACAGAACCAGCTTTTAATGAATAAAAAAAAAGAAAATACACGGATCCCTTTTCATCAGAAAGCCCAAGCCAGCCATCAAGGTCCTAGCCAGCTAGCTGGTAACTCCCCCAGGAGAGGCAGTAACCCACACCCAATGAAAGCTCCCTTGCCATGAGCGATGCAGGAGCAAGATGGACTACTGGGTGTGTATCCTCACTCTTCCTCTAAGCTTCTCTGAGTGCTACACTCAGGTCTCTTCAAGCCAAAGAGTGAGCTTGGTTCTCTGCAGAATTCAGCCTGCTTACTTCAATGAAACACATCTGTACACTGGCATTATAAACGGACCCTACAAGAAACCAGGACCCAGGCCTGCATGCTCCCTGGGTACCAGCTAAGTGTTAGAAAGCGTTTGGCAAAAACAGAAATGACACCACCAAGACTAAAGTTTAAAACATGCCTCCATTTTTAAAAGGAGGCTCAATATAAGAAATGCCCATTTTAACACGGTTTTTTTTTTTAAACCTGTAACTCAAAACATGTTCTGCACTTTCATATAGTTATCTAAATAGTATTTTGATTCAGAGCCAAAAGACTGGTTTCTTCCTCTAGACTATCTCAAATGGATGCCCCAAAGAGAAACATCCAGATTCTAAGCCAGTGGTGTCTCTGCAGCTAAGCTACCAGAAAGGTTTAGTGCTGACGTTTAATGCCAGCTGTAGTCACTAATTCACCCAGGTGCCTGGTAATATCACTTTCTTAGTTCCTTGTAATTTATCAAGATCCATCCTTGTGCCTGTTTAATACACCATTTTGTGTTATTTTAATACCATATACCACTTCCATCACTGGGGGAGCAGGAAGAATCTCACTACAGTCACCTAATCATGGAATCAGGGCCAATCTGATTCCTCCAACCACATTTCTCAAGCATAACCCTGGAGCCCACACCACCACCCGGATCCCCTCTAGTTCTGGGGGCAGGAGCTGATCAGCTATACCACCCTCCTCACCTCCACTCCTTCCTCTCAGCTCCTTCCCATCTGATTCATCCTATATACCACTTCTAGAATATACTCCCCTGCTCAAACTCTGATTTCAGCGATTTCCTTATTTTCTGTTTTGTAAAGTAAAAATCACATTGCCTGCTTGTAAAGACAGTCCACACAAAGACCTTAATCGTAACCTTCAGTTGGGCAACCCAATATTTAAGTTTATATTATCTTGTTTGAACCTGACAATGAACCATGAGACAGATAGCATCCTCCCCAACAGATAGCTCAGAAAGCCCAAGTCTTCCTCATTCAGCCCAATACTGCTCACTCCACCCCTCACTGCTTCCTGCCTTGCTCTGGCCAAGGAGGCTGGATTTGCTATTAGCAAATTCGCTCTTCTCTTGCTTATGCCCATCTATGTGTCTTTTCTCCAGTGGCTCCCTCAGCCCCTCCTTGTTACCTACATAAATTCTCCCAAGTTTCAATCAAACTACTCACCTCCTAAGACCAATTCGTCTGTAGACCCCAAGGCCTCTGAATCCAGGTGGGTGAGCTCCCTGCCCTCACATAGGAAACCATCAGAACCCAGATGTTTCCAAAGTTTGAGGCTATCGCCACCCCGGAGTAGGGTCAGTTAGTACAATTTAAGGGGAAGCCTTCTGGACCCAAGCAACACACCCATTTTCCTTCAGCTGCTTACAGAACTAGGGTCATTTTCACTAACCTTTGTATTCTCTAACACGGAACCCAGCACATAACTGGCACTCCAGGATCAGTGATTTCCTGAGGGAATGAATTATCAGTTGCCTTTGTGTAGCCCGGTCTAATCAGACTACACCCCCAACACAGTGTGCTACTGTGGAGATTACTGACAGCTTCTTAGTCCATCTGCAACTCTCTTGGGGCCAGCTCTAGAGCAGTGATTCTCAACTGGGACCACATTTGCCTCCCAAAGAACGTTGGGCAATGTCTGGAGGTATTTTTTTGCTGTCACAATCAGGGGCATTGCAACTGGCATCCAGGGGGTAGAGGCCAGGGATGCTGCCAAGTATCCTAAAATTCACAGGATGACCCCCCACAACAAAAACATGTCTGGCCCAAAACATCAGTAATGCCAATGTGCAGAAATCCTAGATGAAACAAAACAAGGAAAGAGAAAGTGCCCAAAAGACCTGGACCCCTAAAAGAAACAATGGAAAGATCACAACATTCCTCGCCAGATTCAGATCCATCATAAATGCTTTCGACATGACGTTTAATGATTTAACTCTAAAATTAAGCAGCACAGCCTCTGCCCTGCAGCAGTCCCAGGAGCATGTGGCCAGCATGGCAGACACTCTGGAATGACCACATCACACACTGCTGGAGCTGGCTGCAGCATTTCTGCCTACTAATTTTAATCTCTCTTTCTCAAAGGTCATGAATATTTTCAGCCCTCTAAGCACAGGCATATTGTGGGCTGACTTGATATGCACTGTTTCCAGTTGGCAAAGAGCTTTGCTCGCCAGCACCCAAACTGAGTTACAGGCTTAACTTTGGGCCATGTCACTTTCCAAGAGACTTTTTTTTTGGTCCATTATCCTAATTGGCAAATGATATGTAAGTACCAGAAGGCTGTGTGTCAGCAATTATATTTATAATGAAAGCTTAATCTCCAAAAGAAAACAGTAATTCATTAAAACCGCCCTTCCCATCTGCCATGACAGTAGCCAAAGGAAAATCTGCGAGGTACAAATGAGCTGCCTGAATATGAAACGCAGACCAGGCCAGACAAAGGGGGAGGGAGGAGATGGATCCCGCTTGGCCCCAGCGAAGCGCTGCCCTCACTCCACGCAGCCTTGCCGCATTCCCGGGTCTCTAGGGCGGAGTGGGTGAGCAGACAGCAGGTTGAGTATCAGGGCCTGAGCGGGCAGGAAGCAGTCCTTCCTCTGTCCCCTACTCCGGGAGGGCTTTTTTAGCAGACACTGTTCAGTTTTGGCCACTACATCTTGTCAGCACTTCAGGGAAACTTGAGAGGGTTTTGGGAAAAAAAGAAAGATGACTCCACGTCTGATATTTCAGCTTGGCTCTCACTATAATCCCACGCTCTGCTGCCCGTATTATTCATATAGATATATTAAGACCCGCCATGTGCTGCACATTGTGCTCGGGAAGCCAATAATAGCTCCCCATGCACGGCGCTCACTGCGTGCCAGGTGGGGCTCTAAGTGACGCAGGTTCACTCCTTTAACCCCCAATGGCCCTTTGAGCATCTCGTTGCACAGGTGGGAAAATGGAGCTGGGGAGAAGTAACTTGCTCAAGGTCACGCGGCCTGTAAGTGGTGGGGCCAGGGCGTGAACCAGGGTGACTAGCTCCACAGCCCACCCTCCTACACAGGGGACCAGAGCCACCGCAGGAGGACATCCAGAACTCATGTGCAGTGAGCACACCACACTCCAGGGGCCGTGACAAGTGCTTTACAAGCCCCATCGCATCTGTGGGGGACAAGGCAGGCCACGTGCCATTTTCCCTGTGGTATAGTGGGACTTTTCAGCAGAACCAAACAATCTGCATAGGAGTCAAGACAAAGAGGACAGCATTGTCACAAAGTCATGGGGCCACACAGCCTATCTGGAAAGCACCAGAACAGAAACTAGAGGGGCAGGAGGAGTGTCATCATCTTATCCAGGCCTCTGACCCATGCTGTGAGGTGTGCGCAGTGACCAGCCGCACTCTCTACAGGAGGGTCACCTGAGGCCTGGGGAGATCAGGGGACCTAACCCCAAGTCATCCAGCCGCACAGTGGTGGACCCAGGGCTCAACCAGGCATGTCTGGCTACAAAGCCCCAGCTTCCAAGTACCTTGCTAAGATCCAGGACATGCCACCCCTTGTAGCTGGAGGCCTTGAATGTGCCTGCACTCCAGTTCCCCAAGTTTGCCATTGTCCACAACATCCACTGGGGGACCCTCCCACCATTGTGAAGAGGCTTCCATGAGCAAGCTGCCTTGACCTGGTTGAGGGGCTCCTGTCTGGACTCTAGACACCTAGAAGCACCCCTGCAGACACAGGGACCCTGGCACTTGTCTAGGAACAGGTCAACCCTTGACAAAATGGACTATCTGTTCTATGACTGACCCCCTTTAAAAGTGGGTACACTTTGCCCCCAGGCAAAGTGTTCCTGTGGTCTCTCCGCAGAACAGCTCTGCCTCTCAGCACACTGCAGGTCGGTGCCTGAAGACAGGGGAGCGTCCCCTCCACCCCCACCCCCCACCCCCAGCGATGGCAGCATTGTAAGCTCTGTGCTTATGGGAAGATGCTCCAGGAACAGAAACAGAACCCTGACTGCACCTACAGTTCGAGTTCTTGGGCTCTCTGCCCTCCAATTCCTCCCATTGTAGAGTCAACCACTTTCCAATGAATATTCATGAACTGTCTTTCACGGGCGAGAGAAAAGAAAAGCAAAGGCAGCGTCATCTCCTGTCCATACAGGTGACCTCCTGATCTTTCCAAGGTGGTTTCATCCATGCATCACACATTATTGATCCATGTGGAACCAGTCATTATTTCCCCCCAGCATTTCATAGTTTGATAACTTCCTACTTCCCCCTCGGAATGCTCCAGGGGGTGGAGAATCACTCCAGATGTAACAAAACCACTGTCACATAAGTGCATGTCCTGTCCTGTCACACAGGTAGGGAGTTTTCTCAAGTTTGTTGCGAATATACGCATCTCAAAACCATTTCTTGCCCACATCTTGATACACCGAGCCACAGGGGTCACAGTGAGATGTCCTAAATTGTGTTTGTTACATTATTCAAAACAGAGTTTACTGAAAAACAATCAAGGTATAGACTTGCTTGCAGAAAATCAAAATGGGCAGAGCTCAGCACAAGGACCAGGGTGCATGTCAGGGCAGGACCCCAGCATGGGACCAGGCCCAGGCTCCCACGGAACAGCGAGTGCCAAGAGGGCATCTGGTTGCACTCTGAACAGAGTCACATTTTATTTTAGATGCACTCCCTATCTTTAACCTGGCATACTCTAGCCTTAACAAGAACAAAGCTCAGGGCACCTCCAGTTTTAATTCAGCTTGGCACAGCCATGTTCCTCTAAGTCAGAATCACTGCAGACAGAAGAAAAGCAGGAACAGCCACGTGTCACCTCTGAAGTGGACATGTCACCCTCTCACCTCTGGACATGGCTCAGGGTCTAGGCTGCCTGACAATTCAGCTCCCCACCTGCAGTAGCAGGGCAGGCACTAAAACACCCACACGCCAATGCCAGAGCCCAGTAGGGAAGGACCTCTACTGCAGGGCTTCCGGGATCCATAGATGACACCGCGGTCTTTGCCTGCTGAGTTAGAACCGCGTGGGAAGACAGGAGTGGCAGCTCCCGCTGAGGCAGCTCATGGGAGAACTGTCCTCACATCTGTAGCCAGAAGGGCCCCAAGTGGTTCAGGGAATGACCACTGGCCCCACCACAGGAGCAGGCTGCTCTCCCGTGGCTGAGTAAAGACCTTGAGGGTCCTCAGAACAGGACACTCATTGCAGAGGGTGCGGCTGAGCCTTACCTGCTCACCACCCTGGTTTCCAAATTCACCTGTCTTTCCTCAGGCAGGGGGAGTGCAGACAACTTCCTGCTCTCTCTCTAGAAACAGAGCAGGGCATGGGGTTCCCCCGAGATGCACTCACAGCAGAGGAAAATGTAAGTCCAAGCCACATCCTCTTAGGGTCTACATGTAGAAGGAACATACTTTTAAAAACCAGTGCTCCAGGAAAGGACAGTAACTATGCAAATTCATTTAGAAATAAGGAGGTGAGAAGTATGCAGGACTGTCAATCAGTCTAGTTCAAAAGACCTGTCACAGCTGTCTGAATGGGGAAAAGAAGGAATTATAGGACCATTACTATTAATTACTTTTAAAACTAAAAATCCTACTATGATGCTGTGTGCAGAAGAATCCTGAGCATTCTCCAGAAGTCAGTTGACATAGGCCCAGTGACTGGAACCACAGGACAATAAGCACCTCCATGGCGGGGCAGGGGGAGGGAGGTGAATTCTGCAATTCTTGGGTCTGGGACCATAGCCCTTCTAAGGGATAAAGGAAAGAAAAAAAGAAATGCACTTGCAAGAACAGCCATCTGTCTCGCTCTGACTTCCTGGGCCTTCTCATGGGGCTGAGCTACAGTCCCAGGAGCACCTTTTGCCCAGTGTCTGTTTATAGCTGAGAAACAATGGCATTGACCTGGGAAGACATGCAGGGGGCTCCAGGAGTTTTGTTGTCTCCCCTGTTCAGCTTGGGCCTTGTGTCTAGTTCAATTCAAGAATCAGGACAAAGTCAGAAAGACATAACATGCTACAGAATCAGAAGCAGAGGAATGAGGAGTATAGTTAGTATTCTATGAGCAAATAATCCTTGGAGAAAAACACACCGAAAAGACAAAAGATTAAAGGAAAAGCTCAATGTAACCACACTTTTAAAGAGACCAAAAATATTTCCTAAATTTATACAGACAATTCTCCAATTTTTAAATAAACTATGTCCTAAAAGCTCAGTTGGGGAAACTAAGGCTCAGGGAAGTTCTAGATTGGCTCCTAGAAACCCCTGGTTCCTTCCTTCAAGGCCCCTTTACCGTCCACCCCAAGAGAGGAACAGTCTCCACCATCTCTGCCCGGGGAGGGGACACGTCACCCCACTGCACAGGAGGCGAATGGCCAGTGTGTGGTGCTAGAAGCACTGGGGGCCCAAGGACCGGTGGGCCCCACCCCTGCAGACAGGGAGTGTGGAGAGATGGATGTGGTCTGAAGTTCAGGTTCCGATGGACATAGCACACATTTCCATGACAGATCCAGAGCTTGGGGGAAAGTTGGAAACTTCAAGCTGCAGCCGCTGGTTAGAATCATGAGTGGATGGACCCGTTTCACATACATCATGCATTTACTTCTACGCCTATTCATTTCCTTTGCAGCACCTCATAGTGTTTACACCCAGTGGGCATTTAAATAACTGTTGAATGTCCTAAATCAGGTGGAAATCTGGAAATTTCTCACATTGCAGTAACATAAATGATAGTGACACTTCCGAGCTTACCCACAAGAAAATGTTGAATCTTAACAGCAACAAAGCTCGTGTTTATAGAAATCCTGCAGAGCTACTAGGTGCCAGCTTCCTGACCCGAGGCACCCTGGGGCTCATTAGTCCTTTTGGCACCTCATAAGGGAAACATGAGGGTCCCCATTTTTGCAAGAAGTGCCATGTCCCAAGTCTAGCAACCTGACGATGCTGGCTCCAGAATCAGAGTGCTGCCTCCTACCGCCCCTCCCTCACCCACCATCTCCCCTCACGTGGGGCACCCCTGAAGGGCACCAGCACCTTCCGCTCCTCTGGGCCTCTGGCCTGAGCAGGACCTCACCCAGGACATGGTCCAGGGCACTTGCCCTTTTTGTTTTGTTTTTTGTTTAAGCCATTTGCTTAAGAAAGAATAAAGACATGCCAAAGGAGGTTATAAAAAACTGTATACTTTAAATATTTCATCTTGGATTCTAGGTACAACCTCCTTTGGAGGTGACATCAGATGTCCTGCCCATGAGGTCAGGGGTCTCTTGCCTGGCCCGTGAACGGGATGCTGCATTCAGACTCAATGTTCCCCAAGCCCCAGAGCCAGACATCACAGCCTAGAGCCCCAACGAATCCTGACGAAGGCCAGGCCTCAAGTCAGACTCCAAAAAGGACCAAACCCAAACCTTAGAGGGGAGGAGGGTGAACTACACCCAAAACCCCCAGCCAAGCTGCCCTCCGAGTACCACCATCTCGTCCCTGGCGTGGCACAGCAGCAGCTCTGCCCTCCGGGAGCCTGGCATGAGCTGTTCCAGGCATTGTACACTCCACCTCAATGGATGCACCACTTTGATCCTTCTCTATCAAGATTCTGATATCTTGGGTCAGGGAAGAGGATGTGGGTATAACTACATGATGAGTGCTATGTGCACTGTCTGGGGAATGGACACTCTTGAAGCTCTAACTCAGGGGGATGGGCGGGACATGGGCAATATATGTAACCTGAACTTTTGTACCCCCATAACAAGCTGAAATTAAAAAAAAAAAAAAAAAAAAAAAGATTCTTATATCTTCAAAGAAAATCCACGGCACACACGGTGACTCACACTGACCTGGGCAACTCCTCACCATGACAGCTCTGTGGAGCTCCTATCACGGTCTCCAGCAGGCTAGTAACTGTTTCTACAGCTATCTGAAGCAGCACAAAGTGCTCCATGGCACTCTCCACTGCTGCCTGGTGGCCTCTGAGCCACTGCCTAATGAAAAGGAGAAGTCTTTGGTCAGACCACCCTCGGCCTCGGGCTTACATGGCGGGGAGCCCATTGTGACTCATGATAATGCCAGCTCTGCTTTCAGACAAAACCCTCAGACTTACATTCTTAGGCTCCTTCCATTCGCCCATCGTCCATCCCTCCCTAGGTGGCATCCTGGCCCACACAACACACCCGCCCAGGAGAAGGCCTGCTAAAGAACAAGGGGCAGTAGGGCTCAGAGGGTTCTCCAAAGCCATCCCATACCAGCATGGAAACAGCCACCTGCACGAGTCACCCCCCAGCCCGTTGCCATGCACCCACTAAACAATCAGAATGGCACTCCCCACTGGAGCCCTCTACCAGGCTATCACAGTAGGATCCAGGGACCATCCCTAACGAAGCATCTACCTGCTTCTGCATTCATCTGTCAACAAAGTCTGCCATCAATTTGCTAAGTTGCCCCAAAAGAAGCAAAGCACACACCTCAAATGGGAAGGCCCCAAAAGCTATCCCATGGAGCAATCTTGTATCAGGTCTCTAGCCCAAACCACCACCGTCTCACCTCCAGCCTCAGAGTCAAGCTTTAGTGCTCCCAGCTCCCAGGAAGCCCCAGGGCCCACCTCAATGGCTCCCACCACAGAGCCCTGCCCGGCAGGTGCACAGGCCACCTGGACCACAGACACGCACAGACGGTGCCATTCCAGACTCCCACAACACCCCCCAGCGCCGAGAGCCCTCCTTCGAATGCTCCTTGAAATGACATTCTACTCACTTTCACAGCTTTTTAACACTCTATTTACTTTAACATTCTACCTACTGCCTTTTATTCTTCCTGAGAAAATGCCAAAGAAATTCATTTCTGAGGTAAAGGAATCAACCCTAAGAAACACCAGACAGTATCCTGACCCCTTCATAGCTGCTTTCTTCAGTCAACAAATAATCTGGGGTCTCCTTCTGTGGGTGAGACAACGTGCTGCACCAGGCCTGACAGTTTACCTTCAAATGCTCGAGAGCAAGCTGCCACCCGGCACAGAATCCAGACCACATAGATCTTTCCAGAACAGGACCAAACTCCAAACCCAGAACAGGGAGGACTCGCAGCCCCAGGGCCCAGAACCCTCCCCTGTTTCCTCCTGGGCAGCTCCTAAAGCTACAGATGACAGTGTGCAGAGCTGATCGGGTAAGAGCCTCCATTTCCAGGGACTTCCCAACCTGAATCCTGAAAAACCAGAGGCCAGGCGTCCAGCCAGACAGGGCAGAAGCCCAGAAGAAACGTGGGAGCTCCGGCTCCATCTCCAGGGGTTGGGAGCCTGGCACACGAGGAGGAATTTCAGTGCATTCCAAACCACAGTCAGCTCTTTAAGGGTGACGTCCATTGTTCTCAGCCGATTTACTTTCCCCAAAAGCAATCTGTGAACCACACTGGAATTCAGCAGGGACACTGTCCTTTGAAGCCTGGTGACACTTCACGTAGAGAAAACATTTCAAAAGACATTTATTTAGATGTCTTGGCAGCACTTCTCAGACTTCTCAAACCAGCAGGGCTGCCTCGGTCTCAGCAATCATCTCTCCAGAGAAGATGCTATCAAATGGCCTAAAAGGAAAGCACCAGACCAGTGCCAAGGATGGGTCAGGGAAGCGGGAGACTCCAGCCCTAGTCCCGCTTCCCAGCCGCGTGGCCGGGAGAAACCGCCTTCGCATCTGTGGGCACCTCTCCAGCCCCTGCCGTGGCTCAGGACGGGTGGTGAGGGCCTGTGACACAGCGGGTGGGAAAGGGCCAGGCTGGGAACTCGAGTCGGAACAGAGTCCACGTTACCTTTTTAAAGGCAGCTGAAAGTAAACAGGATTTCTTTTTTAGCTTTTGCATACGGTTCCTCTCAAACTAATGATCTCTATAGCATTTTACAACTTTTGAAATGCTTACAAATATTTTCATTTTAAGAGTGTTATTAAACTGACCATTGACTCTAAAGGAGAGTCTTTTTTTAAAGGCTAAGAAATGACTGAAGTACAGGCGGGGTACCTAGAGCTGGCCCCACAATTTCTCCTGTCCTGGTGGGATAGTGTCTCGTCCTGCCCACAATCCAGTTACTGGGATTACAGATAAATCACGATACTTCTGGAACAATTAACAACAGAATCTGTTCTTTTTCCAATTATACTAACAAAATAATGAACAAAACCTTTTAAATGTTCTCCTCGACTATTCTGTTACTATTACTCCAGTCCATGAACTTGAGACAACAGTACTTATGACAAATTCTCCAATGCCTTTTTTTCTCCTTTATATTAAATCATGGACTGATGGCAGATTTTTGCTGAACTACTAATGCATTCTGCATGTCCCCCAGCCATTAGGTATTTATTTTTTATTTTGTTTTTTTTAGACAGGGCTCACGGTGTCACCCAGGTTGGAGCACAGTGGCATAATCATAGCTCACAGTAACCTTGAACTCCTGGGCTCAAGCGATCTCCCCACCTCAGCCTTCCACATAGCTTGGACTACAGGAGCACACCACCACGCCCAGCTAATTTTTTAAAAAAATTTTTATAGAAACAGGTTCTCACTATGTCACCCAGGTTGGTCTCGAACTCCTGACCTCAAGCGATCCTTCCCACAGTGCTGAGATTACAGTCGTGAGCCACTGCACCCGGCCCCCATTAGGTACTTCTAACAACAGAAATGGTGAGATGAAAAAAATACATTCATGCCCACCTAATCCTTAACCACCATTAGCAAGACATTTTGAGCCCTCCTCCTCCTTTTCCCACACCCTCTGGGTATCAAAATTTCTAGTAATGAAACAATTTTGTTTCCCAGTATAGACTTTGATTGTTCAGTGACAAGAATGAAGTTGTCTCTTCAAGGGGACAGCCACGGGGCACAGAGAGCTGGTCACTAGAGCTTACATCACACCCACACAAGCAGGCCAGACCCGCGAGGGGCGAGCACTTACACAGAAGTTCTAGTAGGAACCATTCAAAAGCACAGTGGTTCCCTTGCCAGGGGTTACTTTCTGGATGTAACTTATGGTTTTGCTGGGGAGCAATTCTGGAGTCTAATTGCCAGCACATGATTTAAACTCCTAAAACCTACTATAGGTGCCCCTATCGATATGACTACATTCTCCATTACCAATTTTTTTTGGCCAGAATTTCATGTTCCTTGTTAAGTGAACATGAAATTTCACTTAACAGGAAATTAGGATATAAACAGTTATTAGGATCAGAATATAAACAGTTACTAGGACAGTTCCAAGCCAGCACACTGATAGTGGTTCTAAGGCAATGCTCAAATTCCATCATCCAACATCTCGAGATCCTTAAAAATAAAAGGTAACAAAGTCCTAAAGAAGCAATAAATAATTCAAATAAAGTAAAATGGGGAGGGGGGAATAGAATACAAGTATGAAATGAAGCAGCCATAAGAGACTGAGATATACGCTTTGCTTTCTTGTGGTTCACTTCACCTTTGTTCCCGGCCATTCTTTTCTTGGTGCCTCTTAATTTCCACAGCTGACCTGAGTTTCCAGCCGTATGTGGAAGCTTCTCACCCTCTGTGTTTATGTTTATCTGCATGTCTGTAGATGGTAGAGCCGCCCTGTAAATGTATTCTTCAGTTGTTCTTTCCATTTCTGGTGAGAAACCATTCCTGACCTATATACCATAAAGTTACAGAGCACTTGTAGGAAGATATGGGACAGAACTGACTCGTCATTGGCATTTAAAGACTAGACTCTCGCGTAGATTAACAAACCTGGCAGTGGGTTTTTACAACCTTCTCGCGTCCTTTCTCCCTTCCTATTTCTTTGGGGGGCGGGGGGTGGACACAGTTGTCAATCAGGGTCTGATAAGGCAGCCACCCAGAGTGGAGAGAGGCCAACAAGCTGACCTGTCTCAGAAATCCACCCCCCCCCCCACATGGACACTCTGTGGGGTCTGCCACCTGGGAGCTGTGACAGATTAATAGGAAACAGATGATGGGAGGTGCTTATCTGATTAACCCATAGAGCTTGCTTTTACCTAGAAAACAAGACCATAGGCAAAAACAGGTCACAGACTTGATGCGGTGGGTATAAAAGGGAGGAGATTTAAAAAAAAAAAAAAAAAAAAAAAAAAAAAAAAAAAAAAAAAGGACCAAGCCCTGGAAGTCTCCTGCTGCAAGGAGGACTCAGGATTTCAAACCCGTCTCACGCTAAGGCTGCAGTTGGCAACTCAGGGGCCTCTGCAGGAAAATAAACATCTTTGGAAGAAAGGAAGATGGTCTCCAGGGTTTCTGGAGAATCAGTGGGTCTGGACATCAAAGGACAGGAAATAAGAAGTGTAACCCAGTGCACCTGACCCCATCAGGGACAAGCACGGCCAAGACACTGTGAGGTTGGCCACCGTGATGTCCAGGGACAGGGGAAGGAGGGAAGCCACACACACACCCCAAAAGCTGCGTGGTAGAGGCTAGACAGAAGCAGAAGCCAGACAGGGCCAGCCAGAAGCCCAGGTCCAAGGCCTGGAATCAGAGAAGGCAGGGAAGAGGGGAAAGAATGGGGGTGGGGAAGAGGGCAGGGAGGAGTCTCCCAGCCAGGAAGCTTTACTCTGATCACACAGTGGACGTGAGGGTGGCCAGCCACCAAAGCGAGGGCCAGCTGCACCCGTGTGGATCCTACAGCAAGCACCCAGAGGAGTCGGATGCCCAAGCTCACATGTGTCACCCTGCAGGCCTTGTGTCTCAGCACCCACAGTGCTCAGTGGGGCCTCACCTTCACCAGCTAACATAGAAACATTGCCCAGGTGTTGTCAGGCCCAAGAGCATAGAAAAGGCAATTTGTTGTTTCCCAAAGGAAACCTCTAGTGTTTATGGAGATTCCAAACTGACATAGAGCCAGGAAGCAGTAAGGACCACACTGGAACCCAACTAACGCTGCCAAGCCCCAGTCTCTCTCCGCAGCCCACCTGAAGGGCTGCAGGCCAGGAGAGCCCAACCACGAGAAACTAGCACACCCTGATGGTAGAAGGAAAGACACTAAGAGGTAGGGGACAGGCAGAAAGCTCAGCAAGGTGGGAGAGGACGGAGGAGCCATGCTCAGATCCACAGGCCAAAGAATAAAGGCAGGACCCGAGAGAGGGACTCGGAGCAAAGGCAGAGGGGTAGGGGCCAGCGGTCACAGATTACAGCTCCACCCCCCACCGCACACACACTGACTACAGAAGCCCAGGGCCCTCTACTCTGTAGCTGCAGGGGGTCCAGGCACTGGACAAAACCTGCACCTCACCTGAGCCCGAGCTGCCACCCCACAGGGCACATTGCACCCACACACCCGCCTCCGCCACCACCAGCGGAAGCCGGTGCCTACGCGGGATCTTCCCATTAAGACTGCGCACAGCCTCAGGGTCCGGCTCAACACCACGCCCCAGGGAGCCACCTCCCTACATCGGGGGCACGGGATGAACCCCCTCAGTCACTCTTGCACTGGAAGGTTCTTGAAGAAATGTTCCACTGTTTGTGATTCACCTCTTTGCTATAACATAGCACAAAGCACAAGGCTGCATGACCAAGCTCGCGAGAGGAAGACGCTTTGCAAATTATATATTGACTTGTTGTCATGCCCCTGTCTCTGCTGCTGGAAACTGACTACCCTTCTGCATGCGTGGACGGAGCAGCCTTCTCTCTCATCAGTTTCTTATCTTTAAAGGTTGTCTTTGTCTCTGTGGCTTGCCTGGGCAATGAGACGCATCTCATGCGGAGACCAGCCACCCTGCAAGCCTCTGCCCACCTCATCTCTACCCTCGCAGGC
This sequence comes from Lemur catta, assembly GCF_020740605.2. Lineage (NCBI taxonomy): Eukaryota > Metazoa > Chordata > Mammalia > Primates > Lemuridae > Lemur > Lemur catta. Next base: position 26,500,722 of record NC_059143.1, on the reverse strand, counting down.
AGCCACGTCACCTGAGGGGCAGGGGCAAATGTCTCTGAAGACCCTTTGTGTCAGAATGTTCTTCTGCAGCTACAAGCATAAAAGACACTTTGGAATCTTCAGCCAAATCTTACCCTTTTGTTTAACTCATGGCTGGACACTTGAAAGCACAGGCCTTCTGGGTCCCAGAGACTCAATCGCCAGCGTTTATTTTCTTAATGGGAAGACAGGGTCTGCCTCAGAAAACTGATGTGCAGAGGTTTTAAGCCAAACAAAATGCCTTCGAAGTCGGCCAGTAGAAAACACTCATATTAGTTTTAGCATCCTAAAGACTTCAAATCTTATTGTTTTAAATCTTAGATTCCATTCCTTACCCCACAATTCTTCAGTTCCTTTTCTCTTCATGATGAGACTTAGTCATCAGAGCCAGTTGGCCCTCTGAACATTTTTCTGGTGTCTGGAAATAGGATCACTTTGCAGGGACCAAAAAATTTATTTTCTCTAGCTAACCTCATAAAATGCAGACTTCTCATGCCTATCATAAGATTTTCTCCCATATCTGTGAGTTTAAGTCCACAGTATGACCATCGATACTTTTATTTCTTTGAGGGATCAAAGCTAGATTAAGAAGGCAAGTCATATACTGTTTGCTGCAATATGTTACATCAAGCGGTCACACAAAATCTATAAAGAAAAGGGACAGCACAGAGGAACAGAGGTACAAGAGCGTGGGGCCTCTCTCTGTACTAAGATCTCATTCCAACCTCCTGCCAAACGCTTCAGAACCTCTGCGCTGTAAGACCTGTCTCTGCTGCTAGCTGTGACCATCAAAGCAGAGCCCCTGGGGCCTTCATTTTCCCTGAGGTTTGCTGGGTTGCTACCCATGAAGGCTCTGCTCTCTCCTCCTCCCGACGGGTGCAGGGTTCCAAAGTTAACACTGGAGAATTCCAAAGGCATGTCACCTCCAATTCATCAACACACAGTCCTGGATTCTAAACATTCCTGTACTTAATAAAAACAGGAACGAAAGAGAAGAGAATGTAGGGTGAGGAAAACACCATTTTGGAGAAATTTACTAGATAGCATTTTAGACCCACTGGACAAAAGCTGATCCTGGATCCCTCCAGCCCAATCGTGGGTGAGGATGGTCTTCAGGGGAGTGGCATGTGGTGCTAGGCTAAGACAGCAGCTGTCGGGTCTGATGCCTGTAATAACTATTTCTTATATGGCGAAGGGGGAAAATAATCTTGAAAAGAAACAAGGGCTCAAACAACGGATGTTTCTCATTGTCTTTCAACTGGAGATTGTTCCAGGTTTTATTTTTTTTTTTCAGCCCAGTGGCATCTAATATTGTCATTTGGAGAGGGAAAGAATATGTCACAACAGGGGGAGGTATTTCATGTATATGATGCATACATTCCATTTTCTATACATAACAAAAAGATAACATTTAGTACTATTACAATAAATCTATTCCAGATCTTGCTAATAGTCGGAAATGGAATGACAAAGAGGGCTTTTAAGACAAAGGAAAAACTTTTTTTTCCTGGGTGCTAATATTAATTTATACGGCCAAACCCTCTTACCTGATATACTCAGGCCTGAGAAAATTAATAGTAAACAACTGGTTAAAGCATAATATCCTTTAAAAAATGACACATACACACCGTAAAGCATCATTGTAACTCACAGCTCTGCTGACTACACATCATGGTCTACCTGTGGTTCTTTGAGGGAGGGCCTACTAACTGGAATTCCACATGGACCTTCTTCCACTCACCACTCCAGTAACAAAATCGGATTTCCAATGTCAGTTTCTCTGAAGTCAAGCAAGAACCGAAGACAGGGAAGAGTGGGATTCCTCCTAGATTTTTACAATCTTACCCCCCCCTCATCTTTCATAGTTGTCATAACCCACTTGCATTGACAGAAATGCTTTTGTGGCCACTAATTTTGAGTCTTTTCCAAAACATTCAATGAATTTTCAAAGGCACCATGCCCTTTATATCCTCATATTTAATCAGTTTCTAAAATATTTAGGTACCATTTCATTAGATTCTGTAATTCCAATAACTGGTGCAATTGGCATAAAGACATTTGGGAGCAAACACTGACCGTGTAAGCACCCAGGGCGGCCCTGGAGCAGGAAAGGACGTGTCGCAAGTGGGCTCCAGTGCCTGTCGTGCTCAGTGTGCCACGGGAGGAGACATGTGTTTTACATCTATTACATGAGACTACAGGACATGGAAGTGAATGCAACCCGTCAGTAACATGGAAGCTGTTTAGAAAAACTCTTGTACTTAAAATATTTAAGCACATACTGCAAAAGAGTAGATTTTCTTAAAAGAAGTTAGGTCATTTGGATTTTGATCAAGCCCGTTTTAGTGCAAGTCTGCTTTCTACTGCCTCACTATTCCTAGGAAATACAGATTCATATTCACGTCCCAAATCTCTTGTGGCTATCAGCTACGTTCTGATATTTAATTTCAACAGCATGTTACATGCCTGGATTTGTTCTAGATCCAGGATGAGGGTGGGGGAAATTTATCCAAAGTCATGGTCATAGGCCTTTTCTGTAGGTAGATAGGACTTATACATATGAAATAACTGGAAAAATATGAAGCAGGTAATAAAAAAGCAACTGATTAAATATAATCAAGTGCCCACATACATTTTACAGTCACTCAGTGCTACAGGCAGTTGAGAAGTGAATGGTCAGTGTTGGCTGAAGGTCCTACAGATCTTACTTTGTTTCCAACAAGCTTGCAAACCTTCCTGACACCCTGATTTTTCAGGCCCTGAGGTTTATGCGTCACCTGCATGATCACTCTCTGGCTACAGAGTGAAACAAAGGTTATTACTCGGGATACTTGCACCTCACCACACATCACACCAGCTGAAGTAAAATTACATGGATTCCCTTCCATGTCCAGCTCCCCTGCCCATCCCAGAGTCTCCAATGGAGCAGCAGAGAGAGGGAGGGGCCCTTCCACTCCTCCCACGGATGCCAGGTGCAGACTGGGACACAACAGGATGACTGATGTTCTGCTAAATAGAGGCCTCAACGAAGACCCCAACGTATATTAAATAAAAGCAAAATTACTCAGGTATGAGAGACTTCTGTGCATAAAGTGAATTCTAGTTTCTGCTGTTTTTCTTTTTATAATATTACATTCTTGCCTCAGCGTGGCCCAATACCAGGAGAAAACCAGGCCACAGTTTCAGAGACATTCACACAGAGGTTGTCTACTTAGCATAAACAACTGGTTTCACTGCCATCGATCCCATGTCTGTAAGTGGGGAAACCAGTGGGTCCAGGAAAAAATGGCTGCAACAATGGCCCCAGTAGCACCCCTGGGAGCCCAGAGCAAGCTGTTCTGAATCACAAATACATCTGCTTATCAACATTTTGCTCCGTATCCACGTGTGCCCCCTCTTACACTGACCCAAGATTTCCCTTTTAACCACCCAGCAGTCACCTGGGGCCTCTGACACCACTTCCCACAAGCATCACAGAGCCACCAGCAGGCACAGTGGAGGATCACTTCTAGGAGCTAGAGGCTCACGCTGGCACCGTCCCAGGAAGAACCTCACCTCTCCCAGCACCATTAAGAAGAGCCTCACTAACAATCATCTTATCTCATGCTCCAGCCACTAACCAAAGAGCAAAGGAAGTCAGAATGAAACAGGGCTTCTAGACAAAGTACTGCTAGACATTGCTTCATTAGAACTCTAAGAGCCCAGGAGAGGGGCTACCCAAGTAGACAGTGTAACGGTAAATACTGTATCCCCACAAGTGGCGTTTCTCGGAGGGCAGACGTCACTCACCGATGCAGGCATGGACCCTCACCGACAGCTGTGTCCGCAGGATGATGCTGTGCTTCTTGCCCCGCCTAACACAGACAGGAGACAAAACACGGATATCAGAGGAGTCAGAAGACAGTGGACACCTCCCAGGCTGCCAATAAACCGGAGGGTTCTTTCTGACACACCCAAGAGGGCCCTAAACTGAACAAGAATCTATCCTGCGACAGTGTTGACATCACAGGCCTTTAATAAAAATAAAAGAAAGTTTGACCTTGCTGGATTGGCACATACGTTTCACTGCCAAGTCTATCAACTCATTCCATCCACAGAGTGTGCACAGAGTCATGCTTGACCATGTTGGGGAAATTTTAAAATCTGCGTCCACAAAGTGAAATCCCTGGAATGTAGCAACACAAATCTGCTTGTTCATTCCCATGGCTATTTTTACCTTTTTGGGGGGGGTGGGGGAGATAGGAAAAGGGAACACATCGTGGGTTAATCAGAGCCACTTTGCTGTATATCAATTCAAGACTGTTATGGCTTTTCTCCTGTACTCTTACAGGATGACAATCTACAAAAGGAGGCTTATAGACCACTGTTTATCAGGAATTACAGGCTGATTATCAAGAATGCCAATTCACACCACAACCTGACTCACCTCTGCTTTTTTCTCACTTCCTTTCTTATGAGGAAGAAAAAGGATGGACCTTCCCAGTTCCACTCTACTACGGCCCATCCTGCTCTGTGCAGAGAACTAAAGCACAAAGCAGTGGGTGGAAGAAGATAAATGAGAGCAAACGTGAGTCCTGGTTACCTTGGGGGGTTCGGGGGAACAAAGGCTGTGAAGTTAGGAGAGAAGGGGAAGCCAGTGGGCAGAGGTAAGGCACAGCCAGCCAACGACAGGGCAGCAGGTGGCCTGTCGGGCCTCTTGGTGGCTGGATTCTCTTCCCCCTCCTCACCTCTTCCCCACCATGGCTAGAGTTACAACAGAACCTGGCGGTGCTTTCCCGCCTCCTGGTTTTGTGGTTGTGCTGGAGAGAAAGGAACACAAGCTCTCACCCTGGCACACTGTTAATATTGTGATTACAAATCCACAGTAATGACTGCATCAATTATATTTTTTATTCTTGAGACCAGATAAGAAGCGGAAGGAAGTATGGTTTAAACCACAGTTTATTGATTCTTTTGAAGAGAAAAGGAAAACCAGTTGCATAGTCCTGGAAAAGTATGCAGTAGCCTCCAGCCAAGCAGCTGCTTGCAGGTAGAGAGTCTGCACTCAGCATCCCTTCAAACTGCAAGGAGCCCCTCCAATTTGCCTTGTTTGTCCATTTGTTTTAAATTTTCTATGTCCAAGGCACTACTCTCAAGCAGCTTACCACAAATACACGATGCCTACAGCAGACAAGCTCGAGATCTCTTATAAGTGAAGATTTCTCTGCAAAACTTTATTCTTCACCAAAAAAATCTTTTATTCTCAAAAATTCTGACATTCATTATTGACACTCTTTCAACTTTTGTGGCCATACTAGGGAGAAAGTTTCAACTAAGTGCATTGAATTATAAACAGCCTTTTGTTTGACCTGCCAAGAAAGGTGTTCTAGGGGACTGGGGTGCAGCTGGGAGCAGAAGACCAGCGAACCCCTGACGGTGGCCAGACTCTAACTATTAGAAACAGTCAATCTTAGTCTTCCAACCTCAAGGATTTTCTGTAATTCACATCGTCAGCAGTTATAAGTCAATGGTAAATGTCACATAAACAGCAAAGTATGTGCCACAGATGCCTAGTGGGAGACAAAGCATAGGATGGCCAGGGAAGAAATTTCAGAACACCCGAGTTCTGGAGAATTTCAGAAAGTATTTACGGATGGCCCCAACTTGTATCTTCAACTGCGAAGTTGCAACTTTGAGTGCTTGTTTTCCCACAGAATTCTCTTGTCCGCAGTGAGTGTATAGGGCAGTCACTCTGGAATTCCAGGCCTCTAAGTGAAAAAAACTAGGATGGTCTTCCCAAGAAAGCCACAGCAAGCCCACCACTCTGGAGGGGTCACCTTTTCTGGGCTTCTATGCTGAGAAACCAGGTAATTGCTTTGGTTAAGCTAAACCCTAATGGAATTTAAGAAAGCATAAAACAAACAAGGCCTACTTTTTAGTAGTTTTGTCACTTATAATTTGTTTCAGTATTCTACCTCCTCCCTTGCCTGCTCGTATACACAAAACCCTATAATTAAAGAAACCTGTGTGGAATCAGGAGCCAAGGACCATGGAAGCAGGCTGGGGGTGGGGGGACCCAGCCCCAGATCCCAGGGGTTCAGGGAAGAGGAGGGGGCTGGTCACAGGGGCAGAGAGTGTGGCCAAGTTCAGCCAGGTCCACAGAAGGGTGCCTGTCCTCTCTCACCCCTCCCCACCCCCGCGTCACCCACCTCTGTTGTGGGTACTACTGCTGTCCCCATTTTTCAGATGAGGAAAATAAAGCTTGTAGAAATGACATGACCTGCATACCTGGCTGGTGGAAACAGACCCGAGCCTGAAAGCACAGCATGTGACTCCACGGTCCACCTGCACCGTCCTGCCCTTTGCTTGCTGCACAAGGGGGGTGACTACAGAACTTTCTCCAGGGCTCACAAAGGATAGAAGAGTCCCTGCTTTCTTAGGTAATTGGTATAACCTTAATACTAAAGCCTGACCAAAAAGATACACATAAAATCTAAGATGCAAAAATCTGAGAAAATCTTGACAAACCAAATATGAAACACGTGAAAATAGGACCAAATAAGATTTATCCTAGGAATTCCAGAAAAACTGGATAAAATCTAGTATATTTACTTTTACATTTATATTACCTTACATATTACACATACATATATGTGTAATTCTTGAATTCTTAGGAAAAATCCTATTTAGTCCTGCAGTATTACTTTCACATATTGATATACATATAAAATATAAAACAGGACATTCATCATAAAATCCCTTTAAATTTTGATAGCTTCCCTCCACCAGTATATTTTCTAACTGGCTAATGCTGACATATTGGGGAAAATTTGACTTTTCTATCTTCCTTTTACTTACAGCCATCTTATTGCTATTACTAATTCTAAAAGTTTTTTGCCAATTCTTTTGGCTTCCTTTAGGAAAATAATGTTTTAAAATAATCATTCTAGCCTTGTCTTTCCAGTAAATACACCCTTTTCTTCTTTCATCGCTAAAACCCTTAGAGGAAAATTAAATAATCACGGGTGTACTCCCCCACCACAATGGGACACTATATCAGTGTGGGTTTAGAAAATACTAACAAGTCACTAACATTTATGGAATGCTTATTGTGCACCAGATGAGGTTCTAAATACTTTAAACAGATTTGGTCTTCACAAAACTCTTTTGAGGTAGATAACAGTATTGCCATTTTAAAGATCAGGAAATCGAGGCCCAGTAGTAACGAAGCCTGAAATCTCACAGCTAGGAAGTGACAGAGCTCAGACTCAACCCAGGCAGTCTGACCCCAGAGCCAGCTCCCCTATTGCCCGCCTACAGCTGCCCCCCAGGGGTGCTCCTTCATTCATTCCTTCCTTCCTCACATTTCCTGGTGCCTACTATGGGCTGGACTCCATGAGGTGCACAGAGTATTTGCTGCTCTAAGACAGAACACAGAAATCCTACATGCTTCCTGGCCTGCCCTGCAGATTTCAGACCTGCCAGTCCCCACAATTACACAAGCCAATTCCTTAAAAATAAATCTGTCAAAATAGATGGATGACAGTGACTGGTTGATAAATAACTACCCTATTGGTTCTGTCTCTCTGGAGAACCCTGACTCATACAAACTTTGGTATCTGCCTTCATGGAGCCTCCATATTCCAAAGATAAAAAAATCAGTGAGAGGCTGTCAATGGGAACTTCCTGTAAGCACCTTAGTGGGCCGTTTTTCTCATGACATTGGCATTCCGGATCAGTTTCCTAGCTGCCACTCCTTCCAAGTCTGCTCTTTCGCAGCAGAATGAATCGGGAATAAGTACCAGAATCTGGTGTTCCAGAAGGCACAGGCAGCTCAGCTTGACCTGAAACTCCCCAGAGAGACTCAGATTCCTTTCCTATCAGCACAGCCACTGCCAGGGAAACATCGCCAGCACCTGAACAGCCACTCTTAGGGACAGGCAGCCACAACCACTCCGCTGCTCACACCCAAGGCCAATGCTAACCCGAGTGCTGAGGAACTCTCCGAAATAGATGCGCAATTCACAAAACTCCAGTCAAGGGAGACACGGACGGACAGGGACACGGACGGACACACACACCACTCCAGGGACTTAATGGTACTACTGCTAAAGGAACTCTCCTGGTTTCTCAGAATACACAAGTTTCTCTCACAATAACGTGGCCTTAGGAAAATAAAGTCTGGTTTAACCAACCAAGGCTCACAGAAACCTGTGTGTCTTAGTTCTGTCTCTAAAGGGAACATTTTTACAAGAATAACATCTAGAGACCTTTGTGACTGTAAGAACAAGTGCTTGCGATTTATTGAGTAGTGTACAGCCAGAAGCCTTAGGACTTTCTAGCAACCAACAGTGGAATTGATGCCCCCAAAGATTCCTCCACTCAAGCTACTCAGGAGGCTGAGGCAGGAGGATCGCTTGAGCCCAGGAGTTTGAGGTTGCTGTGAGCTAGGCTGACACCATGGCACTCTAGCCACGGTGACAGAGCAGGACTCTGCCTCAAAAAAAAAAGAAAGAAAAGAAAAAAAAAACCAAAACAAACAAAAAAGATTCCTGCACTCAAATAAGAAGAGGTGAACTATGGTTTCAGTCAAGGGCAGAAACAGCCCAGGGCCCCCTCAGCAGTTGCCCAGGAATAAGAAGCCCTCAGTAAGCTTCTGGCCTGTGAGGCTCAACCAGCACTGTCTCAGGATCAAGAAATGGAGGGTTTCAACCTGTCATCAGCCAGTAAAAGGACTGTGCTAGCCGAGATTAATTTGCTCAAAAGCTCAAAGTCCAAGCAAGAGAGCCAGTTGCCTCCACATTCATCTCCAGACGTGTTCTGTTCTCCCCGGCCAGACTGCAGAAGTAAAAAACAGACTGAGCCAGCTGTGTGATCTTGGACAAGTTACTTAACCACTCTAAGCCTCAGCTTCCTGGTCTGTAAAATAACATAATAATTTCCACCTTCTCCTAAGGAGGATGCAATCCATTAATGCAGGTACCATGCTGTGAACATGCCTGACCTGGGATAAACGCTGGGTAATGTTAGCCAATGCTCCAGCCGAGGATATTACTGTTCCTTCTCTCAGCCACTTCCCCTCCCTCTTTCCCTTTCTGCCTTAATGTCTGGATATCTTCTCACTCCATCCTGGCCTGCCTTTTCTCATGCCTCCCACCTCTCTCATCTTTCCTATTATCCTTCCTCCTCCACTGCCCTTTCGAGAATCTTCGACCATAATCTAGTTCTTATTATTTGATGCTCTTTCCTGATCTTCAATTAAAATTCAGTGACTTAACATCCTAATTTCTTCAAGGGACTATACTAACACTCGTCACTCCTGTGTGTGCAACCTTGGGTGCACTGGTCTCTGAGGACTGAGTCACCTAGTTTAATGAGAAGGTGTGAAGAGTCAGAGATGCACAGGGATTCTTCTGGAAGCACCCTATACATCACATCCTGTAGTGAAGCCTGTGAACTTGAGCAGAGAGGTTGGTAAGGAGGGACCCACGGAAGCTCTGCCTCCCTGGCACCTGCTCAGAGAGGCCGCTCTAGATTCCCTCACCTCTTGCTTCAACAAGATGACTTGAGGCAGAGAGAATGCACTTTCTTACCCCACTCAGGTCACTGTCCAATAAGCCAGTGTCCTCCTCTCATCACAAAAGCTGGAACTTCTCCCTGGACCCAGTCCAACCTGTCACCAGCTCAGACTCTTTCTTCCATAGTCATTCCTTGATATCCCTTTAAGTCTTAATGAGGTATATTTAAGGTACCATAAAACCCACCTGTTTTAAGTATATAATTCACTGGTTATTAGTATATTTATAGATCAGTACAGCCATCACCACAGTCTAACTTTTGAACTATTTCACTTCCCCAGCAAGAAACCTCATGCCCACATGAAGCCATCTCCTGCCCCTACACCCAGCCACGGGCAACTGCCAGCCTTCTGTCTCTATGGATTTGCCATTTCTGGACACTTCATACAAACAGAATTGTACGATGTGTCACCTTTTACATCTGGCTTTCATTTAGACCAATGTTCAAGGTCACCAGATATCAGATACATTTGATCCCATTTTGTCACTCGTGTTTTCACTTTAACAATTATGTCATTGTGGGAGCAAAAGTTTTAATTTTGATGAAGTCCAATTTATCTATTTTTTCTCTAGTAGCTTATGCTTTTGGTGTCATATCTAAAAGACTGTTTGCCTCACCCAAAGTCATGGAGACTTGCTCCTGTTTTCTTCTAGGAGTTCCATAGTTTGGGCTCTTATACACTCAGGCCTATGATCCAGTTTTAGTTACTTTTTGTGTATGGTGTGAGGTCCCTGACACCTTGACTGGCCCCTCTCTCACCTTCTACCCTCAGATCTCCCTAATGGGACAAAAAGCCCCCCCGTTCAACCCGTTCACAGCTCCTGGCTCCTGAGAAATCCTGCTGCCTCCCCTTCCCACCAACCCCCCAGCCTCTGTCCTCATGACCCTCCACTTCCTCCCTCTCCAAGAGCACCCCAAATCTCCTCCCTGCCATCCCTGGCCTTGCCTCGCTGCTCTCACAACATGACTTGATGGCATGGCCTCCTCTCTCCTTGCGGAGGCAGATGCAGCTAGTTACCTACCCAATACCCATTTGCCCTTTCTGCCTTATAATGAGAGCCCAGTTTCATTTGGGGTGGCAAAGTACATTCTCCACAACAAGGCACAGCTGTTGACAGTTGTTGTCGGTGAACTACAGGTGGAAGTTGCTGGTGGAGCTTCGGGAAAGCTCTCTAAAAGGGGCAAACCCAGCCAGCTCCAACATCTGCTCTTCACTTTTCCCACCTGAGGGAGGGAGCACCAGCTGTCACTGTATATTCATAGTAACAGAAGAAGGTTAGCCGGACACAGCCCATGATTCACAGGGTGACCATGAGCCTTAGCGCTGGCCAATGGCATGTGAGTGGAAGCTATGTGTGCAAGGAAGGGGCACACACTCCCTTTGTCCCTTTCCTCCATGCAGATGGGATGGTAAGAGCCGAAGCAGCCACCCTGGACCCAGGGATGGAATTCTCATTTTGAGGATGCTGTAACTATTTTACCACTCCCAAAGAAGACTGCCCACATAGGAATCCTACACAAGAAACAAACTTTTATCTTAACTGCCTTATTTGGGGATTTCGTAGTTGCAACAGAGAAGACTATACCCTGACCAATACATGCCTTCCTACCTTGATGTGACACTGGAAGCAGGACAGCCACACTGTAACTACGATGGAGCATGAAAGATAAAAGCCAGACCCCAAAGATGGCAGAGAAGAAAGATAAAATAACCCCGGGTTCCTAAGAGCATCATGGAATCAACATATTGTCCATGAAACTGCCTAATCATCCACTACTTAGAGCGGTTTTAGGTTTACAGAAAAATTGTACAGGAAGTAGAAAAAGTTCCTATATACTCCCACACCCCCTCACCCAGTTTCTCCTATTAACATCTCGCATTAGTGTGGTTACATTTGTTACAGTAGATGAACCAATATTAATATTGATAATGTATTAATATTAATACATTATCAAGTCCAGTTTACACTAGGATTTACTCTGTTGAACAGTTTTATGGGTTTTCACAAATGCATAATGTTCTGTATCCAACATTACAACATACAAAGTAGTTACACTGCCCTAAAAGTCCCCTGTTCTCCACCAACTCATCCCTCCCTCCCCATCCCCCACCCCCACCCACCACTGGATCTTCTTACTGTCTCTATAAGTATTGCCTTTCCGAGTGTCATATAGTTGGAATCATACAGCATGTAACTCTTTCAGACTGGCTTCTTTCACTTCACAATATGCATTTGAGGTTCCTATGTGTCTTTTCTAGCTTTCTTTTAAATCACTAGTTCCATTGTACGGATGTACTATAGTTTGTTCATCCATTCAACTACAGGAGGACATCTTGGTTGCATGCAAACTTTGGCAATGGTGGGTAAAACTGCTGTAAACGTGTGCATGTATGTTTTCAACTCACTTGGGTAAATACCTAGGAGCATGACTGCTGAACCAGCTGGTAAGCCTACGTTTAGCTTTATAAGAAACTACCAGACCGTCTTCCAAAGGGACTGTACCATTTGGCATTCCTACCGGCAAGGAATGAGTGTCCTGTTGCTCCACACCCTCACCAGCATTTGGTGTCATCAACGTTTTAGATTTCAACCACTCTAATAGGTTATTTAGTGGTATCTCATTTTAATTTGCATTTCCCAAGTGACATGTGATCTTGAACATCCTTCCATATGCTTATTGGCTTTCTGAATGTCTTCTTTGATGATGTATTTTTTTTTTTTTAGGTCTTTTGCCCATTTTGTCATCAGGCTGTTTTATTATTGAGTTTTAAGAGTTCTTTGTATATTTTGGATACATGTCCTGTATCTGTCATGTGTTTTGAAAATACTCTTAGTCTGTGGCTTGTCTTTTCATTCTTTTAATAGCCACTTTATTTATGTATTTATTGTTAGAAATTAGAGTATCACTGTGTTGCCCAGGCTGGTCTCAAACTCCTGGCCTCAAGTGATTCTGCTACCTCAGCATGAGCCACCACACCCAGCCCCTTTTTTCAGGCTAAAAACATACTGAGCCGGGCACAGTGCTTCACACCTGTAATCCCAGAGCTTTGGGAGGCTGGGGAAGGAGGATTGCTCGAGCTCAGGAGTTCAAAGATGCAGTGAGCTATGATGAGGCCACTGCACTCCAGCCTGGGTGACAAAGCGAGAGTCTGTCTCTAAAATATATATACACACACATACACACACGCTCTCATAAAATTTTCAAGCCATCGTTATCTGGGTTGTTATGCACATCTGAAACTAATCTCTCACTCAAGTACAATACTCCAGTTATAGCTTCAATAGGTCATCTGGGTGCAGCCCCCGGGTGATGGCTAACTCTTTGGTCCCTAGATACAGGTCCTAGTTATCTCGTCAGCTCCCTCCTGTGGCTGTCCCTTGGGGACGGGACCTCTCCAGACTCGGCAGCCCCCTCCCTCCAAGGGGTCACGCTCAGCCTCCCTGGTCCTTAAGGCTTCTCACCTGGGTCCCAGGTCAACATTTCTCACTGGCCACCCCACACCTTGAATGTGGCTTGTTATACCCTCAGTCTAACATGTATCAACCCCTCCCTCTCCTCCCCAAATTGCCCCCCCATAACCTCACCAGCACTCTAAGTAGTCACCATCCTGTGCACTAGCCACGTACTGTCCTGTGACTATTCCATTCTCCTGTTTCCCTCTACGCAAGCTGGGACCGTGGCTCCAGAGCCACATACCTCCCCCCACGCTGGGCCAGGCCCCAGTCCACTCACCTTCCTCGGCCACCACGTTCAGGCACATTACATCCTGCCCTTCCTGTCCCCGCAGCGGGCTGCATCTGACCTCAGGCTCCCTGCTCAAATTCTTCCCACCCGCACCCCACCCCCAGCGCCCTCGTTACTTGAGGAGCTCTGTGAGGGCTCCCTCTCTGCAGGTCATTTGTCTTCTGACTCCAACCCACAGTCTTACCTGACGCAGTTCTTGCCCCATCACGCAACCTGGTGCTTGAAGGTATCAGAGCCTCTCTAGCTGCACTGTCCACTCAGGGTTAGTTCACCCTCGTCTGACTTAGCGCAGCCTTTTCGGGAACGCCGTCTCCCTCACGCAGAAGAGCTCAGCTTTGGCTGCGTACTGGAATCATCTGCGGGCTTTAAAAAACATCACTGCTGCCTGGGCCCACCCCCAGGTTCTGATTTCACGGGCGTGGGCGGGTAAGTTTTTAAACTTTCTCAGGTGGCTGCAATGTTCCCCAAGATTGAGAACCTATGCTGTAGGCTCCCAACCATACATGCAACCACCTGCAACAGCTTTTGAAAAAAGCGAGATTCCAGGCCCCACTCCAATCCTCTTGAAGCCAGAACGTAGAGATCAGCGTTTCTGGCTTGGAGCTGGTATGCGGGTGTCTGGGCTACTCGCTCATCCCAGCACTGAACTCACCCCAACAGCTCCTTTGCCTTGAAAGGGCCAGTTTTCACCTCCCCCATGACCAGGGCAAAACTTCATGGTCTGCACTTTGAGCCTTGCACAGCACTGCAAAGACAGGAGACCCTTCACTGATTTGCCACAAGTGATTCAGCCAACACACCTGTGCCCTCAGCTGAAGATAATTGACTTAAGAGGACAAGGGCAGAGAAATACTTCATTTCTCTCCTTCCACACCCTGGCCAGAATCTCTTTTAACTTGAAAGTTTTTGTTGGTTGCTTGCTTTGGTTTGGTTTTTCAGGTTCAGTGGGTTTTATGTTGAAAGTGTGTTCAGTGATTTCCCATTCTACCAGTCCTAGATGCAGGAGAAACCTAGAAACATGTGTGATTGGTGAGCTCAACTTTTATATTAGACCCTAAGAAAAGGAAACTGCTTCTTATTCCTTCAAATTTGACATTCTGTGATGCAAAGACCTCTTTAAGAGTCTGACGAAGGCTTTGAAACGCCTCCCCACCAAAACCCCCACATACCCACAAACTGCAGAAACCTCAGGGGTTCATGGACCCCCATGGATCTCTGGGACTCAGGAGCTGCAGGCTGGGAAGTTAGGTGTCTAAGAGTTAAACCAGAACCCCTGGGTTCCTCTAAGCAAGTCCACCACAAAGCTGGTGAGACCCTACTGCCCCTTGCAGATGGGCGTCTGCTCAGCCCTTCCTGGCCGCAGGGCCAGCCACGGTTTCTGAGCCACCAGCCTCACTCAGCCAGGATCCTCCCCTCAAAATGTGTGAGGCCAAGGTGGGAGGACTACCAGCCCCTCAGCTCCTGAGAGAAGGTGAACAGCATCATATAGCCAGGAAGCAGCAGCTACCTTCAGAACCGATCCTCTGGCACCAGCCTGCCAGGAGTCACAGCAAGGAAAAGGCAAGTGCCCCAAGTTACTGAAGTTAGGAGCCCCTGGGAATGCGTGTACCATGTTCAACAACCACACTGGTCCTCACGCTGTTCCTGACACATCAAGCCTCTCATGCATGCTTGGCTAAAGCCATACTCCCACCTGCCACCCCCTCTACCTGCCCAATCTAAGTCTCCCCTTGGGGCACATGTAAATGCCCACCTTCTCCGTGACAGTTACTTGTGGACCTCAGCTGGCAGTGGTTCCTTTTGGAGGCATCAGACGAGGTAAAGGGCAAAAGGGTGGGTTACTCTGGCCCTGCTAGGCCTGTGGGCAAGCCTCCGTCGTGGCTTCTTACCTAACAAAATGGAGATCTCAGAGCATCTGTCCTGCATAGACCCCTCCAGGTCTAAAATCTAGTGATTCCCACTTCAATGTATCATCGTCCCAAATTCTGACTATAATTGTATAGCAAGTAAGGACTACTAGTTTTCTGTGTGTATTATGAGCCAGGAAATAATTTAATGTTTTAATACATCATATTTTAACTCAAAACAACCCAAGGAAGCAGTATTATATAATCCTCATTTATAAGAAAACTAAGTTTCCGAGAGGTGAAGTTACATCCCCACAGTCAAACAGCCCCGAGACTAACCACAAAGCCCATGTCCCAAACCACCATGCCAGAGCAGGTGCCAGAGACCCTGTGCAGACCCCTGCTCATATAGGGAGGAAAATGGGATTGAGTAATATAGTCCTTATTCTATAAATAATTGTTATAAATGTCCTCATTTTATAAACTCCTATCAGAAGCAAAGTGGCTTGGCCAAGGTCACACAATGGCAAGGTCAGAGGCTTCGGGGCTGCTGTTTCCACCGCACCACGTTGTGCTTGTTAACTTCCCTGGCCTTGGAAGGCAACGTGCAGACCTGGCTCTATTTGGTTAGCATAATAATTGCTTTGTCCTTCCATTTTTGAAGGTCTTTCTCCTCCTCTCTGATTAGCTATAGCCTGAGTGATAATTCTAAACAAGTGAGTTAATTTTTAGTCTTGGCATAAAAGTGCAGGGTAATAGACAAGAACAAAGAAACAAACTCCTCCAGCGAGGAAACAGAACACACAGTATGAAAAATACCACTGTTTTCACCCAGCCTGCCATACATCTTCATTAGATGGTCACAATATTAGCAGATATTTTGCTATAATTGACACAAAAAAAAAATAAAGAGAAAAAATGGTATTTCCTTGCTGTTTTCATACCTCAAAAGAGCAAATCTCACCTAGGAAACAATTATATTTTAATTCCCATTTATGGGAGACACGAGCTCTCAGGCACACAAGTTTTGCCAAATGCCACACATCTAGGGGAGGACCTACAAGAGACCTTCCGTGCAAGTGACAGTGCAAATGTGCCCAGACACCTCCCACCTGCATGGGGGTGCTCAGCCCATAGGATGTTTCCTGACAGCTCCAGTGATCTGACTGGTGGTCCCAGGGCTCAGGGGTGGTAAACAACCTGAGAGTAAGGGGGGGTTGCCTGGTAATGCCACCCAGACCAGGGACAGACTGGCCTCCCTGCCAGGAAATCAGTCAATGTGGATTCTTCACAATCTTTCAGACAAACCAGAGGTATGTTCTAAAGGACAAGGGCTGGGTCGCTATGAATGAAGACTATTTCAGAGACATAAAACCTCACTCTGGAGTTAAGTTTGGGGCACACTTATCAAATGTGTAGCTACCCAACGTCTTTTGGTCTACCTCCCTCTGCAGTTTCCCACATCTTTAATTCCACCTTCTCATCTTGCCATAATTCATTTTCCCAGCATCTCTGGCTATCAAGGTGCAGAAATGGGATTCAAGCACCAGCTACTGGATGGACCTACGGCCAGGTGATGATTCAGGAGGGAACAAAGTGAGAAAGCAAGTCCCAGGATCTCCTCTGGTGAGCTGGCAGCAGGACTCCCTGGCTCTTTGGGAAGAGCTGTGAAGGAACATCCAGCATCTGGACACAGGTGTTGCCAGTGTGAGCTGTAGTGTTAATGAATGATGGCAGCAATGGTGTCTTCCCTGGAGCCACCTGCAGTGTGGCTGGGTGCTGTCCCAACTGGAGGCAGTGTTTCAGACCAGGACCAATGTCCTTGCATGGACCACCCTCATGTCACCAAAGGTGCAAATGTACATGCTGCATAGAACCTGAGGTGCCTTTGCCCAGAAGCTCCTGGGATGGCAGAGGAGTGCAGTCTTGGGAATCAGTCACACCTGTGTTCAAACGTGCCTCCCCCATCAGCAGACTCTGATGACATGCACGTGCCATGTAACTCCTGATCCTCAGTTGTCTCAAATGAAAACTGGAGACAGTGAAATCCAATTACATGACTATTATGAGAATTAACTATTAAATAAAGATACTGTGAATATGGAGCCTAGAATAGTGCTTGGCATAGTAGTTGCTCTAAAAATGTTATTTTCTCCCCTACTCTTTATTCTTATACTGTTATCTAAGAAATTAGCACTTTTTTTTCTGAGCTGCCACCTCCAAATCACTCAAGTTTTGATAAGAAGAAAAAAAAATCAAACAGGAAAGGCCTCCAAGCATAACACCACTAGAGACATTTTTCAAGTTGACAATGATCTACTCATAACACTCCTGGGGTCTGTTTGATCAGTGAGCCATGAAGTCATCCAATTAGACTACCATCCAGCCTGCATTCTGACATCTCATATAAAGGCATGTCGATTGTCAAATACTTGGTAAAAACTATGGCAATGGAATTTCCCCAAGTCTATCAGTTTAATAATGTTAATTTTTTTTTTAAATAATGATGAGTAGAATCTGGTATGACTAAAATAGCCGCCTCCCATGTGTACAGCCTATGGTGGTTTCCCAGGGTCTTTTCCTACACATTTTTGGTGTGGCCGATACAAACACTCCGGAAACAGGAAGGATGTCCTCAGGGAACCTTCATGGATCCTACCAAGAACCTTGGTCTTCTTGGTGCTCATGGCCATGCCATTCAGGAATCGATTTGGGGACTACACCATTCACCTGGTTACCAGTATTCAGTAAGTGCCTGTAATGTGCTGAGAAAATTCTAGGTGCTGGACATTCACACAGGCACAGTGCTGACCTAATGCAGTTTTAGTAGCAGAGAAGAGGAACAATGACCATAAATTGTGAAGGGTGTTAAAACAGAGGAAACTCAGGAAGCCATCAGCACACACCGGAGTCAGACAGCTACATAAAACTAACATTAAGAAGGTTCCAATTTTTTCCCATTCTTTGAGCTATTCATTAAAAAAATCAATGGCTATTTGGGAACAGCTGTGGAGGAACGTCAGCATCCCGACACAGGTGTTGCCAGGGTGAGCTATAATGTCAATGAATGATAATATTCACCTGACTGATAGTATTCACCTGACCGTATTTTTAACTCGGGCAAGGTAGCTTCAAACAACTTTTGGGGGTCCCTAAACATCACATTAAGATAACTGAACATTATTTGGAAAGCATCGAGGAACCTCTGAAGGTTTCTAAGGAGTAGGGTGATGAAACCAGAGAGATACTTGGTTCCAGATGGATAAGGACTAGGAAGGGAGGTAGGGCCATCAGAAGGCTATGTCAGTAACTTAATAAATATGGGAATGGCTGCTTGTGTGAGTATATTCCTAGAGAGATTTCACTTTCTATGCACATCTTGGATTTTTATATGTGTATTGCTTTATTCAGACTCAGAATATGTCTTCATTCAGCAATCAGAAATATTAAGCAATTCTAGATGTAGGCTCAAAGTAACTTGATATTAATTAACATAATTAATAAGTATTTTCTCCACGGTAATGAGTTTAAAAGATGATACAGTGTAAAACTACTACAGCATCTGCCAAGAAAATAAAATATCCTGTAAATTATAATTGAAAACAATGTTTACAGCAGTTGTCAATCCACTGAAATCTGTGGGAAATATCAATTTAATTGTGATACCTAGTTTACAGATAACTTAGAATAGACCAGTCCACAACACAGCAAGACCCCATCTCTAAAAATTAAAATTAAAATTAAATCAGCCAGGCATGGTGGTAGCCCCAGCTCCTTGGGAGACTGAGACAGGAGGATCGCTTGAGCCCAGAAGTCTGAGACTATAGTGAGCTGTGATCATGCCACTGCACTCCAGCCTGGGCTCATCTCATAAAATAATTAATTAATTAATTAATTAAGCAAACTTAGAATGTAAATACCATGTGCTTGATTAAACTGTACCAAACTATACTAGGGCAGGTTACCCCCCGCCAGCACCCCTGTGAAGAAAAGTTACTCAAAATGGAAAAGGGTCTAATGTTGTCACTGATGAGTCACTTGCATCTCCCTTCCTCTTGTGTGAATGGGAGTGGAGAAAAGGTCAAAGCCATGGTGGTTTCTCGAAAATAGTTTTAGGCCTCAATGTACCCTCATTTCCTGGTAAGTGGTGACCAGCCAGCAAGGTCAACAGTTGCTCTTACCCAGCATCATCCTGGAAGCCTTCCAACTCATCCCGCTGCTCTGCCAGGGTGGCTTCCAAGTCCAGGTAGGTGCCATTGTGGGAGAGTTGTAGTGTGCAGTCATCAAGCTGCAAGAGAAAGAGCCCGTTATGCCCAGCCTGCTCCTCATGGGACTCTGTATAGATAAATCGTGTCACGTTGGCCTCGTGTGTTTCTTAAAATCAAGCAAAATTTTCTGCAATATGGATCATAACTAGAAGAGCTAGAATGTTAGTGCAAATAGATGGGGAGCAAACTGCATGTCAAGCGATGGGTGGGGCATCTAATAAAGGAGTGTCATTGACGGGACCATCTGGGCACTGGGCTAGTGCCTCTTTCCAGTGTGAGGGGCCCAGGAGAAGCCACACATTTGGGGAGTGGAAACCAAGATCACAATGCTGATGTGATTAAGAGTCACCAGAGCTTACTAGACAAATTTGGTGGGAAAACATGCTGTTTCCTTTGGTTCAGTGAGAAGCCTGTTTATTCAGATTCTGTGGTCATACCTGGCACATAACAAACAATAGTTGCTCAATAAACATTTTTACAGTTGAACTGAAACATTCTCCATCTGAATGACAAAATATCCAAATTGCAACATACCAAACAGGAAATTAGGTCTCTTCGTTACTACTTTCATTTTTTAAAAATTTTATTTAACACACACTTACATGCTGTTAATTATGTTCTGGGCACTGTTTTACACATTTGTACACAGGTCAGTCATTTGACTTCTCACACAGACTCTGAAAGTTCTGTTGTTATCCCCATTTTACAGATGAGAAATCTGAGGCACAAAGACTAAGTTACTTGCCCCACGTTACCATCTGGTAAATGGTGGAGCTGGGACTTAGATACCGGCAGTTTGATTCAAGGTCATACTCTGAACTACTACACTCTTCATCCTTTCTATGGCCCGAGACCCACACATGACTTGAAAAGTTCATCATGCATGCAAAACACAGCTTGTGCTATCTGAGTACCCGGTGTCGCCAAGGCAATGTCATGTTGTTTTCCAGCTCCACCCCCTTTTCCTCCTGGGCACACAGCCTCACCTCATAGTTGGGCTCTGGCCACACAACTGAGTACTGACCAACAGAATGCAGGTGAAAGTGAAGAAAGCCCCCAACAGGCTTGGTCATAACCCCACTGCTCAACTGTCCACCTTTCTTTTCTTGACTGTGGCCAGACACAAAGGAGTCAGAGGAGGCTCCAAAACCTAGAAAACAGCAGAGCGCCAGAAGCAAGGAGCTTGGGTTTCTGAACCACTGCATGGAAGAGAGCACTTTGCTGCCTAGACTCCACGGACCCAATCTGGACTAGGACAAGATAAAAAAAAAAAAAAAAAATGAGCCTTTGCTGTGGTTAGTCATTAAGATTTTGAGGTTGTTACAGCAGCTAGCATGATGTCACATTTAGAATGATTGCACTTAAAAATACAGGAAAGTAATTTTACCAAAGAAGATTGAGATTACTATTATAAGGAAATCCAAATTTATAACTTCATGCTTCATTTCTCAGATTATAAGGGTGACTCTTAGTGTTCATCTTCTTGGTCAGTTAAGGTGCTCATTCCAAAATGACAGATTGGGGAAAAGTGGAGACAAGTATGTGGCTACTTTAAAACATCTAGATGAATGCTTGATATACCACACCGTAAGTGACATTTCAAACAAGGAATTAGTCTCATTTGGTAGAAAAGCTTTGCCATTATCCTCAACAAGAGAAACGTGGACTCTCATCTTGTTTAGAATCGGCATCTATACCAGCTCGTGAATTCTCATTCAAGACCCCGCAGTTCCTTGTTTCTGGTTATCCTCAACAGAATGAAAGGAATTCGTTCTCTGTTATTTGTGAGAAATACCTAGTTAAATCATTTGAAGGGGTTAATCCTATTTGATTCACTTGTTTTATTTCTCTAACAGCAGACTGCTCCTCGTAATGACTGAAGGCATGATGGCAAATTGCAGCATTCTTGACTGGCATCTTATAGGTGGATCATCTGATCTAAGAAGGCATTTAAATACGGAAGCAGCAGACAGGAAGAGTTTCTTGCAGAAGGTGTCTCCTGGGCCAAGGATCTCCCATGGAATGAAATCAGACTTTATCATTCCGAGGTGGAAAATTCCACTGGAAACGGGACCTGTTAACACCTACAGTGGACGTGAGCACAGCTGTTATCACTGGCAGCTCGTTCGTGCTTTTCATTTCTACTGCTGCTCTTAACTAATAAAGCTTACTTAGTGTGTTCCACTGATAGTCTCAACACTTTTCCTTATTTTCATAATCAGCAAACTGGAAGATGGGATCATGAAATCCCTTTATTCCATAACCATCTCCTTTGCCTTAACCCCTGGAAACGTGTGGGCACAGAGAAAGAAACTTTGGGGTAAAGAGTTTCTGCGGGGCCAGGCGCGGTGGCTCACGCCTGTAATCCTAGCACTCTGGGAGGCCGAGGCGGGAGGATCGCTCAAGGTCAGGAGTTCAAGACCAGCCTGAGCAAGGGCCAGACCCCCCCCCCCCCGCCCCCGTCTCTACTAAAAATAGAAAGAAATGATCTGGACAGCTAAAAATATAGAGAGAGAGAAAAAAATTAGCCGGGCATGGTGGCGCATGCCTGTAGTCCCAGCTACTCGGAGGCTGAGGCAGAAGGATCGCTTGAACCCAGGAGTTTGAGGTTGCTGTGAGCTAGGCTGACGCCACGGCACTTTAGCCTGGGCAACAGAGTGAGACTCTGTCTCAAAAAAATAAATAAATTGATATTATTAAAAAATAAAAAAAAAAAAGAGTTTCTGCTCCTCCTCAAGGAGGTCTGAGTCACTCCGAGGCTGTGGCCCACACTCAGCCCAGAGGGAGAGAAGCAGGGACAAGAGGAAGTGCTGCTCTGGAGTGGATGCAGGCAGAATGTGCACGTGTGTGCGGTGTGAATGCTACCACCGTGGCCTGGTTCAAGCTACCAACGGGAAGTTACTTAGCGTGGGGTTGGAAAAAGGTAAACACAGTAGCTCACCAGGATATGGTCCTTCTACCACACAGATACAAACAAGATGTATGTAACTCAGAGAGCAGAGGTAGCAAAACGGAGTGAAATAATTATGAAGTGACATGTTTTGAATATTACCTTTGTTTCTAAAATAATTTCCTCGATTGTAAGTTTCTAGAATTTAATTTTTTAATAATGGCTATGTTTGACAACAAGCTCACAAAATTCCTGAGAATTTAACAACCAGCCCCTAGCGGGTCAGCAGAAGCAGCACACACCGATTCTGTCCTTTCCCAGCCATTCAGTAGAGGTGTCTAAAGTAGAGACAGCAGGGAGGGCATGAAAGGCTGAGAGACCCTGGACCGGGCTTCAGTCCCCACCATTCCCGCCTAGGCCCTGCACCCTTCTCCTGAGCTGCCCCAGTGGGGACGTGCGGGTGGCCAGCAGGTGTAGCTCCGTCCTGGCTATTGTGCCCATCATTTCCATCCCGCACCTTCAGAGTTTATTCCCAGCTGCCCAAAACGACCACCCCATCTTCCTGGACAGTCACCCTGGCCTGCTAGGTATCTGCCTCAATGTGTCCCTGGCCAGCCCAGAATCACAACAGCAAGCCTCACACTCTCCCCAGCCTTCTGCCAACAGAACCCCCAAACCTGAGCACCACCGCCCATTCTCACCATGCCTCTCCTCGCATTCTGGGCAGCACAAACTACTACCATTTCCACAGTTCAATTTTAACAAAATTACATGTCAGGCACAGGCAGGACACCAAGGAACACATAATCGCTTCCTTCCCTCAAAGAGATCGTTTCCTTGAGTAAGGATGACACACAAATAGAACACAAAAGAGAATAAAACACCATTTAAATCAACTGTCAAAATGTGTGCAAGTTCACCCGCAGTTATATTCCTTCTGCAACAATGAGCATCCTCCACCGAACTGCCCGTCTCCCTTCCAGGATAGAGACTGCCGTTATTCCCTGAGCCAAATGTCACAATCCCCGATCCTCTAATGAATGGGTGGGCAAGCCCCTCCCCATTTGTGCTGGGGAGTTTCTCAGCTGAAAAAGAAAAGATGAATATGTGCCTCTCTACCCCTCGGCAGTCCGAGTGGAGTCGCACAGCAGCGCTACGGGAGAAGGGAGGGCAGGCTCAGAGGTCGGTGGCCCTAGGGAGACGGGACACATGTGCACAACGGGGATCCTAACAACATGGCAGCCTGTGAAGACACCAAATGAGTCACACTGCCCGAGCCACTCCACTGCACGAGCCCTGCCAGACCATTACACCCGAGACACATGAGATTAATATTTAAACCATCACATGAGCCAAGGAGTAAGGATAAAGTGCTTCTTGGCTGGACTGATACATTGAAACAGTAAAATCCCCTAAATATTTGAGGGGGGTCAGGGTTAGGTATCATTTTTATAAACAAATTGGTAAGTACACTAAGTGACTTCTTCCATCTTGTCAGTGATAACTAAGAATAGTAAACATCCAAAAGAATGCAAAAACAATGCAAACAGGCAATGAGTGGTGATTAATTCTAGTCTGGTTATTATAAAGGTTTAGACAGAAATACACAAACTTCCCCTACAGAGTGAAGGACTCAGACACCTCCCTGCCAGGCCAGTCCCTGACGGGGAACCTCAGTCTCTACTTACGCAGAGGCAACCTGATCCCCTCCCTTGGCCTCTCATGTCAAATGTCTTCCCAAATGACTTAAGGGCCCTGGAATTTCCTGACTCCGACAATCTTCATGTCAACCCTGATCCCCAGGCAGCATGTCCCCTGCACTTCTTTCTTGGCTGTAGGCTTGGTGGCCAGGACATTGCCGGGCACTTCAGGACATAAGACAAAGCCAGGAGCCATGTGGGAAGATAACGTTACAGGGCTATTATAGAAGTGCGGCGATTAGGGAAATTTAGGGGCAGTGACAGCGGCCCAGCAGGAAGACCTCAGATCAGGTTGCAGGTTCACACAGCTCAAGTCTGCAAACCTGTGGCCAGGATTCTGGGAGGGGGTGGGGTGCTCAGGGGCGAGCCCCACCCAGATCAACAATAAGGGTCCTTCCAAATACCCTGGATTTTGTGTCACTCTACTCAGGTCAACACACACCAATAAAATGTCTTCATTCTCTGAAGACATAGAGACCTCTGCTCCTCGTAGAGAGGCTACACAAAGCCACTCTGGTGCTCTTTTGAGTGTTCCTACAGAGACAATGCATTCAAAAAGAAAGGGAAGGCTCATGATCTGGAAAAAGTCCAGCCATCTGAAATAAGGCTGATGTCACATCTCGATATAAGTATTTTTTCCTTTCCTTACTCCAGGGAAGTGGCATGTTACTGGGGTGGTTTAATGATTACCTAGGTTCTGGCAGCAGGTGATCCCCAGACTAGGCAACAAAATTTCTGTGTAACCCTGAAATAGATCCGCACAGACCCATTCTATAAATACACACACTAGGGCTACCATTTAAACTAATTTTGGTAATAGTTCAAAAGTTGGGAAATACATGCTGATTTTAAGAAGAAAAAAATAACCTAAAGAAAAGCCCAAATAAATGCCATTTGCTTATGTCATTTAATGGGGTTCCCCCAGCCCTGCGTCCACATCCTCACAAGGTGATTTTGCAGCTCCTTCCCTCGAGAGGCAGATTCTTCCTCTACCCCTGGAGTCTGGGGGGCCAGTGTTTTGCTTTGGCCAATGCAGCGGTAGCAAATGTGACCTCGCAGAGACCTGAAAGGCACCTGCTCACTAGGGCTGTCCTCTCTTGCTGCTCTTGGAACTCAGCCACCACCTGAAGACACTGGGGTTGGCCCACTGGAGGGTGAATGTCACAGGCCCCTGCCCAGAGTCTGCCAACTGTCACATGTCAAGTGAGGGCAACCTGGATCATAATGTCTCCAGATGACCCACCAGCTGGTGACAGACACAGGAGAGAGCCCAGCAGAAATCAGACAAACTGGCCCAAACCAGAACTGCCCCGTAGACCCAGAGGCTCGTGAGCAATGTTGATGGGTCTGACTTGAAGTCCGTCTCCTCCTCCCACGAGCCTGCCACCCCACCCACAGCATACGGGGAGCACAACTTTCACGCGTGAAGCACTCTGGGTGTGGATGGGGCCTGGGTGACAGGTTCATCCCCACCTAGTTGCCCACTGAATGCACATGACACTGCCGGCTCAAGGCACGGATGGCCATCACATGCCCAGCCCTGAAACGCCACAGAGCAAACACACACCCAGCCCTGACCCTCCCTGAGCCCAAACCCCCACTGGAGGCAGAGGACAGCGGCGGTTGCTGGGCAAAAGCAAGGAGGGGGAGCCAGGAGCAGTCAGCCGAGAACCCCTCCCAGGGAGGGAAAGCGGCAGCTGGAGACAAGACACGGGGTGAAGCTCCAAGACCCCAGAGCATGTTCCATCGACCCCTCGACATTCACTTACAAAATGCAAAATGAAAGACAAAATTATGAAGAATTTCAAGATAGCAACTACAAGCACAGGGCCCTTCTGGTTGCACTGGTCACAGGCCTGGCTCCTGGCTCAGAAACGGAGCGCTGCTGCGGGACCCGCCTCTCTCCAGGGCCAGGTTTACTGTGGGCCTCCTGAGGGCCCCAGTGTGGGCTCATCGCAGCCCTGGGAGCCGCACAAAAGCAGTCGCGTGTTTCAGCTGGTCGGTTCTAAGACAGCTACGCCCATCTCCCCCCTGAAATGGTACTTCCGTTGCTAGGCAGCCACGAAGCTTGTGGCTTCCTTAGATTTTGTGGTTCCTTCTAAATGCAGCAGAGACAAGAAACTGGACTTAGATGACAAACAAAAAATGTTAGGAAAGAGAGCTCTCCAACAAGCAGTGCCACGTGTCCCTTTCACAATTCTTAATAAAATCAACACAAAATCCTGGGTCTTACAGGCTGCGGTTCCCCCATGCCCGTCACAGCCACTGCAAAGGGACAAGGCGCAGGGTGTACGCTCTGGGGCTGCCCTCTGCCACTTCCTAAGGGGGACAGTGAGGACGGGGTATCATTTCATTATCCTTCAAACTATACATACACACCCTTCACGCCTATTCCTTTGTATGTATAATGCATTTCACAACAAAAAATTATTAGTTTCATATAAAGTTCTAGTCAAGTTTGCATATTTTAAAAATACAAGTAACACTTGGTCAGTTTCTTAACAGAAAGACCACATGAAACTGATCTACATGATATCAGAAGAAAACAGGTCCTGTTGGCTACCCCCAGCAAATCATATGTAAATTTTTAAGTCCTGGGGGGGGGGGCCATTTAGCCTCTGGAATAAATACATCACAGGTACTTTACTAAATGTTTTAGGGTGAAGTACAAGAATATTTTTGAAGATCCAGCATATATGGTTTGTAAAATAACATGAATGTATTTCCTTTGCAAGAGTTGGATTTTACTTCCTCAGAAACCTTTAATAAATTGTTATTTGTGGCCACCAACCTAAGCAAGAGCGATAATGTCCTGAAACTGATTCAGGCAGTTTCCAAATCAAGCCCCAGATCTCTGTTTAAGTCAACAAAAGTGCCCAGCTCACCGACCAAAGGCAAAGGCCGCTGCCAAATTCTGCAAGAAAGACAAAGGCAAGGTTCCACTCATCAAGAGCTTAGGTTTAGAGGGAGTGATAATCCGGTAAATAGGTAAATATCTGAATTATTTTAAATACTTTGTTATCATTAAATAAATAGCCAAAAATACATTAAACTTTTCTCTTGAAAAAGCTGGAATATATTTACTTAGGTTTACAGGTACTTTTTTCCATTTTCTCTTTATTCAAGTTCAAAAATAATATCAGCACTATGTTTCAGGATTATTGTTTATTATCATTCATTTATTCACTAATTCAGATTAACAGTCCTTTCCTGTGCTCCTTCTCTGTGCCAGGAACTACACTCTGTCTTGGGGAAACAGCCATGAGCCAGACGGACCAGGTCGCAGGGAGACTCGGGGGCGTGGGCAGGACTGATCCCCCAGAAGCTGGTCGGAGTTCAGGGAAGTGAGGAGCACAGTAGGTTCATCACCTTTGTTGTCTCTGTTCTCATTTTCACTGGGGGAGGGGTGTGGGGATGAGGCATGATGGATGCAAAAGCCTCGCCACAAGGAGGAGTCTGAGTAGTGCAGGTACCAAGGTAGGCAGGCCAAGGGCTCTGGAGCGGGGAGGCTTCCTGGCCACAGTAGACTAGATTTGATTCTAGGGCAATGAGACGCCGTGCAATGGAATGGCTGTAAGCAAATGTGTGCGGAACCAGCTTTGCCGTGTGGGAACGGAAGGCAGAGGACAGATGAAGAATTGAAGGCAATTTGAAGGTGGCTTGAACAAGGGTGGAAGCAGTGGAAATGGAGAGAAGGAGAGAAAGAGGAGTGATACAGGGAAGAGGACAGAGGGGAGGGAGGAAGGCAAAGTCACTGGACTGGGTGATTGATTGGAAGTGGAGATGTCCAACACAGGCAAAATCTTGAGTTCTTTGCTTGAGCAAAACAGTAAGCAATGGGACGAAACTGCTATTGGCTCTGCGTGACTTCTTAGCCTCCTCTTAGTCACTTTCTGCTTGCCTTATAGTCTCTGCACCTGCCACTGATGAACTGGCAAGTGCATCAGGGTAAAAAGCAACTTAGAATATCAGACTCGATGAGTTTCCTTTCTCTCTGGTGTCTTGGCCTGTTAAGTCTCGGCCACGTCAGCAGCTCTCTGGAGCCTTCAAACAAACACTTTCGGTCCTTGGCTACCTTCTCTGTTGTTCTGAGTAGGAGTATTAGTCTGCTACAAGCTACTTCGTTACAGCCAGAAGCAGAGGCCCAAACAGCTAACTTGGAATAGCTAAAATCATTCACTATTCACTTACACAAATTAACATGAATTATTTAATCCTCACACAAGTTTAGGAGAAAGACATCATTATTGTCATTATTATTTCATCTTTACTTGATATAAAACTGGGGAGCTCAAGCTCACAAAAAACTACAATTTGGCCAAACAACTTGCCCAAGATTGCCATAATTAGTAACAACTAAACCCAAACAGCACGTCTCCTGAGCCCATGGTCTTAGCTACTGCACAACAGAATACAGAACAAGGAAGAAAGGAAGGCAAAGGAGTGAGCCCTTGGCAATTCCAGCATTCAAAGATTGGGTCAAAGTAAATGAGACTAAGAACGAGCAGACAGGGGGACCAGAGAAAAACCAAGGGAGGCTAATGCAGACAAACCAAGGGAAGGAAGAGTGGTTCCAGTAGAACATGGTGGACTGGCCAGTGCTGATGAGCTGTCAGAGGAGACACAGACTATGATAACTGTCACTTGAAAATAATTAGGCACAGCATTATCAGCTGCTCATCCTTTCCAATAATAAAAACCTTTGCCAATACATGCACACTCTAATCCTCCCCTCCTGTTCTTACTGCAAATGTTTCCTGAGCACGTACCATGTCCCAAGTAGATTCTGCTTATTTATTACCCTGCCTAACAAGGCGAGGCCATGCAAACCACTCTTACATGGCTAAACTACATAACCAAATTCATGCAGTGAAAGCTGAACATTTAATTACCGGAGAAACAATGTAAATAGGATAGCTCTCACCCATTCTCTTTGGATCTTCAAAACTCTTGCATAAAAATTATAAGGAACTTTTAATATATTATTGCATTATTCTTCAAAAATCCCTATTATTTGCATTAATTCAAAGAAAACTACTAGAATGTATAATATAAAGAAACTTGCAAACGTATGGAAGACTTTAGATATTTTCAGAACAAAGAGTTGTTAAAAGGGAGAGAAAGAGAAAATCGAGGGGCGGGGACATGTTATTTCATTGATATGAGCCACCAATAAGACAGATCCACCAAGAACAGGATTCATGTGCAGAGTCACTCAGGTCAGCTACAAAATTTGTGGCACAAACAAAAATGTGGAGCCCCATGTTCAAAAAGCAGGAAAAAAATTTTTCTCCTTTCATTAATGGTCTCTCCTTTGACTTGCCATGATGTCTGCTTAATCTGCTATTTACCACTACACTTCCTTGGGCACAGGGATACTCACTAGGCAGAGCAGAGCCTCACAGGTGCCCACAGCCCCAGCCCTGCCACTTAGCACATGGGGCACATGCCTGACCCCAACCCTCTCTGCACCTGTATCCAGGACCCTGCAGGGTGAAGGGCAGCAGAAGTTCCTGGGCGGGTGGGAAGTGGAGAGCAGACCACCCATCATGGGGAGGTGGAGAGGCAGAGGAACTCAGCCCCCAGCACCTGCCCTATCAGCCCATCGGCCTTTACTTAAATGACACAAATTCAAAAATAAAATTAAGAATTTCAAGACTGTGATTACAGAGCATTAAACCCCAAGTGCAGGGGCCTTTCTGAGTGTGGGGCCCTGTGTGACCGCACTCACTGCACGTCCATGAAGTAGGTGCTGGGCGGGCCACCACGTAACACTTCCTGTTGGGTTCTGGGCCCTGAGCCAGAATCAAATCGGCCAGTTGACTGCGGCTCCTCTGATCCGCTTGCATTCCTGCATGGCAGGGCCTATAGAACATGACTTGGAATCACAAGACCCTACTGCCCAGTGCCTCTACCATCCTTCCCTCCGAGGTTTTTAAACTTCAGTGTGCACAATAACCTCCTGGGGAGCATTTAAAATCCTGTGGGTCTGGGCAGGAGGGGCCCAGGACACTCCGTTTCCCACCATCTGCAGATGATCTGATGCAGGATGCTGGGACCCCACCCTAAGAAAAGGTGGCAGAGATACCACTTCAGCTCCCCTGGGGGAGTGCAGAAGGCTCAGGATGGGCTGAAAATCAAGAGCAGAAACTCGGGAGTCCCAGCTCTCCGTCCCACCCCACCACATTTCTCCCCACGATGTTCTCCACGCCGAGCGAGTATGTGTCAGGGTCCAAGCGCAGGTCCACGGAGATCCTAGGAAAACACAAACAGGCCAAGAATCCATCTCCACCTGGCATCTATGACATGAAGGCCCAGGAGCAGAAGCCACACCTCAGAGGAAGTCCAGCTGGCCGTGACTGCAGACTTCTAGGAAGAGCTTTCAAGAATACTAGAGGGTGAGCTGCCTGCTGGCCAGGAAAACCCTGAATACACGAGTCATTGCAGAGCATCCCCAGAAAATGGCCCACGGGGAAGAAAAGCAAGCCAGCCTCAGGCCAGCCCACTATCACCGCTATGAAACGCCAGGGCCTGGAGGACATCAGGGTGCACCTGGCAGCTCACTGCCACACTTGGTTTGGCCTGCATGGCATTTTAAAATATTTTTGGTTAGTTGCCAATAGTTAGAAGTAAAAAGATTGTACATAAAAATCCAGTTTTCCGGTTTCTCTTAAAGAATGGAAACATCCAGAAACCCTGGGCCGTCCCTTCCAGGCTGAGCAGCACCACCCTTCATTCCAAACACACGCTACTGGCCACCCGGAGCCACCTGCCCACCTGGCTCATTTGTACTACACATCTGGACCCTGGCTCAGGTGACTCAGTGGTCCTTTTCCCCAGGACTCTATGATTGAATGTGCAGTTTCTTCATTCGGTTTCACTGTACATAACACTCTATCCACACCTTCTCAATAGCCAGAGGATTTCAGAATCAGCAGTGTGAAATCAGCAGTGTAATTTACTCACCTCCATTCCCTTAGTAATTCATTAACTCCATGACCAGACAGCCCCGGTTTAGTGATCCGTCGAAATCCCTTAACAAAACACCTCTGCTCTTTAGGAGCTCGCAAACGGGGGTTGCGCCGCCTTTAAGATCCTCAGAGCCCCAGGTACCTAAGTCAGCACCTGCTGCCTCCACTGTGTTCCCTCCTTTCCACCTCCACGGCGCACTGAGAGTCCCATGATGGGATGCCTGACACCCTGGTTACGGGAGCCCTGTTCCGTGGTGACGCCTCCCCACCTGGCATCGTAAAGTACAGGGTGGTGAGAGCTGTAATTAAAGGCTGGTCCCTGTACTCTCTGCCACAACTTTTTAAATCCAATTTTAAAATCCACAGGCATCCATGTATTTCTAAATTGCCACTTGTACATTTTTAATTGAAAGAGAAAAAAGAAAGAAAGAAAACATTGCCCTTGACCGTGAGCAGAAGACCACACGTCTTTGGGACGAATCTCCCCCGGAGCTTCAGGGTGCCGTAGAACGGCCCTTCCAAAGAGGCACGTTCAGGGGACAGCAAAGTGAAACACTTCCATTTGCAATGCCATATGCCCTAGTAAATATTCCCTAGTAAATATTCTCTGAAAAACCCCCAAACATATTGCCATCTTTAATTCATGTTTGAAAAATGTTTGGAGACAAAGAGTCCACACCCCTTCTAGCATTTATTCACATTATACACCAGCCCCGAGCAGGGCTGTCACTGTAACCATGTCCCGGGTGTCTTGGGGTCACTTTTACTGTGCAGGAGGAGCATTTCTGTAACAAAAAATAAAAATTATCAGTACACTTCTCTGGGAATGTCCTGAGTTAGGTCATTGGAGAGTCTGGAGAACCTTACCTTAGATACAAAAGTAACTTTCAGTCTAAGACTGCTGAGGATCAAGTTTTGGGAATCAGTGAAAATTTTAAACATAGACTATTTTCTGGTGAGAATCCACTGTGAAATTTGGACTTAGGAGTTATTATCTGAAAGATTCAGGTCCCTCACCACCTTATTGGGATCCAGAGCTACTTCACAGCTAAAAAGCAGACTGCAATGATGGCTTTTAAAAGAGTCAAAATCAAAATTTTCTTCAGGTTCCAGAAACAGTTCAAGTGGCTTCAGTCACAGGCAGTGGCACACTGTGACAGGAGTCAGCTCAGGTCCCTTTCTGGTTTAGCACTGAAGATGAAGGGACTTGGGATATTTCTAGAAAACAATTTATACCTGCCATCCTCATGGAGGTGCACATAGGAGCACAACTGCCTGCTTATTTTAATCCTTTGCCTGAACATGGAGTTTCTTATGGCTGCCTCGTGGTTTGGTTTTAGGCAGAGAGTAATCATTCCCAGATGCTGAAGAGCAATGCTCTGGCCCAGCAGACACTGCAGCTCCAGATGTGGTGTGTCTGGTGTATGAACACATCCTATGTCATGTCAGGCTGCCACACACTCCTGCTGTTCTCCCAGTGAGATGCCCAGGCTGTCACGTGCATGATACAACCTGGTTCTCACGCACCCTCACAGCAGGTAATGGCTGAATGGGCACCCCCACACTCTAGGCACCCCCGTACTGACCATGCAGAACTGGCACTGTCTAGCAACAGAGGCCACGAGGAGCACAGGGGCACCCATGTTTCTGCACACCTGGAGACCGGGAACAGTGATGTGATGGCAGCATCCACAGAGGGCAAGCTGGGCACCTCCCCAAGGCAGCTGTCTTTGGCTCTTACCAATGAGCATAGCTGGACAATGGGGACAGAGCTGAGAAATGCTGGACAGGTCTAGAACCTTGAGTTTATGGCTCCAAGGTCACAGCTGTTTCCACTAGGTGACTCCCATGTACATCCTGAGCCTAGGCCAGGCCCTAGAGACTTGCAGCTGCTGGCAAGGCCAAGGGATGGGGACAGGCCTCAGGCACACCTACTCTAAGACAGGGCGCAGAGCCGGGGTGCTGGCCTGAAAGTGGCCCCTGGAATGCTTTGGATGCTTCTCACCAGCTGCCAGAGCCCCTCACAGCATTAATGAAATAGTCCCTTATCTCTGAGCCAGAGCGGCAGGCAGGCAGTTCCCTCTCTGCCCCAATCCCCGTTCATTCATACTCTCAGTCTAGTCAAACCTAAATCAAATTAGCAATTAGTTTTCACAATAAGTCTGAGTGTGTTCCGGTACACAGTGGTCTTGGCCACGAATGAGAGCCGCACGCAGTAGTTTCCCACCAGGCTTCACTGTCCCTCAGCAAAACCAACCACAGAGGTTCCAGATGAGACATTCTGGTCACCACACCAAGATTTAGCAGCCAGGAAAAGCTGAGGCATAAACAGCTCTGATCTGTCTCATTAATATACTGGGGACTTCAATTTCCAGAAAGGAGACGATACGTTTACAGTAGTAGAGAAGTCTTAAAACTCCCCCATTGTGTCCTTAAATAGTTATTGAACACCTGCCCCATGCAAGACATGATATTAGCTGTTGTTTAGCGCATGGCTTCTGTCTCAGAAATAGGTCATCTGAATAGAGCCCCTCCTAGAACAAAGGTGGAAGGGGTACGTCAACAATGACACCTGGAAAGTTGCTCGCGTCACTGTTTATGGAACATGCCACCTCTCCTTAACTTGGCAGCCTTTGTTTCTTCAGGCTCTTCTATATTTCCCATTTTTTCCTAATGAATAAGTATTACTAAAGATATAATGAATGAAAAACTGACTTATTTTAATATAATCAGGGTGGTTTGACCAGTGCTTCCTAACCTTTCAAGTGGATGGAAATTACCTACAGATCTTGTGACGTGCAGATTCTGCTCCAGTAGGTGTGGCAGGGCCAGGATGTCACATTCTAACAAGCACCCAGCGATGCTGACATGGGGACCACACGCAGTGCAGGTCAGAGACAGTGCAAGAGCCCCGCACACTGCTGGAGCAAGGGGTCAGCCCAGACCTCCCAGAGGAAGTGACATATGACCTTGGCCAGGAATACGGGCCTGATTAAAAGGGCACATAGGAAGGACAGAAGGTTGGGTAGAGGTTAAAGGGGTTAGAGGTTAAAAAAAAAGGAGAGAGAGAAGAAAGTACAAGCTGGGGAGTGATGCACTGAGGTGTCCACCCAGTTTGACTACTGGAGAGAGCAGCGGTTCTCAAACTTAAGCATGTATAAGTTATTTGCGGGCTTTTTAAGATACAGAATGCCTCTTCCCAGCCCCCAAATTGCCGGATTAATAGGTTGAGATGGGGAGGGGAGTCAAAAACTTGCAGGGACCACACTCTGAGAACCGTGGTCAAAGACAGAGGTGCCCCAGCCCCACCCCACACTGCAGGGAGGATACCGGGATTGTGTAAACCAGGCCGACTGTTCTCATCTTGAAATGGCCAAGATAGCTCATGTGAGATCCTACCAAGGCAAAGACTATTCAAAACCCAAAAGGGACATTCCCTTGGATTAGCTTTACACTGGCATGAGTCCTTCCCACCAAATTAAGTGAGGACGACAGGGACTCTTTTCAGTGTGACAGTGAACTCCTGGAGAAGAACTCAGGTTGACAAATAACCACGCCTCCCTGTTAGCAGGTCAAGTGTCCCAAGACAAAGGTAGCCACTGGCAGTTGCCTTTGCCTGACAGCCATCCTCTGCAAGACTAATTGTCCTCGTTCCCTCTTTTGGCAAGTAAAAATTGGACCCTGATAAAGCTGAGGAAGTCAGATCTCCGGGTGGAAAGAGTGAGCTTCTGGGCTGACTCTGGAGTAAACCTGGGGGCACCGTCAACTCCCCTGCTCCAGGGAACCAAGGCTGGTCGGTGCAGCGTGAGCTCTGGAGAGGCTGACATTTGCGAAGGACAGAGTGGGGGACAGATGTGCAAAGAGAATGCAAACAATTCCTGCTATCAAAATGCTTGCAGCCAATGTAAATGAAGCACACTAACAACTAAACAGGGTTGTGCACGATCCGGGAGGTATCCCACCCCATGGGGCAGAGACTGGCTCAAACCAGGGTTCTCAATCTTGGCTTCACTTTAAAACCACATGACGGGGGGCAGGGGTGCTATTAAATAATAATGATACCAGGGCCCCAATTCAGATCAATTAAGCCAGAGTCTCCAGGGGCCGGGGCCCAGGCAGAGGGAGACCAAAGCTACACCTGGCAGCCACCCTACCTCTATAGGCATGTCCACCCAGAGAGTTCATGGCGACAGGCACAGAACCTGCCCAGCAGGTGCACCGAGAAAGAAGCATTCCTTCCAGGAACTCCTCGAGCTGCGATGGGAGCAGTCATCCAGGACTGCAGAAACATACATCCTTCAAGTGTTTTGCACCTCCAGTTGGCTTGAGAAAATCAGGAGAGAGGGAAAGCGGGAAAGAGGGTGGCGCCCTCAATGAGCCATCAGTGTTGCCTGCCTGAATGATGACGTGTCCGATTAAGGTCCTAAAGTGACACGCATCTCCGGCAGGAGTGCCGTCTGCTCCAACGTGGTTCCTTCCAGCTCAGGCTGTTGGCAGGCCTGTGAGACAGTATCATATCCCCCTTCCCTAGGCATGTCCTTAAGGCAAACCTGTGGTCCTGTAAGAAGAGCCAGTGTAAGCCACACGCTGAAGCAAGCAGGGTGGCCTGGAGGGAGGGGAAAGCCTGTATCCTCACAGAAGTCTGGGGGCCACGGTGCTACAGCTGCAGGGAAGGGCAACCCAGGCATGCCAATATTTCCTCTCGGCTCCAAATTCACCCTTCAATACCTGCTCTGCAATAATGGAAGGAATGCCTTCAGACATTTCTCCTTCACAGTGAGCATGATGGATGTTAAGCTTCTCAAAAGAGGGCTCTGGCTGGAGGGAACATTGCAGGAGGAAGGGGAGGTAGAGAGGGGGAAGGACATTCGTGAGGCTCTGCCCTAGCCCCACACCCAGAATGTTCTGTCCCCCAGCGAGCTCACATCCCCTGCATAGCACAGCAATCACCGCTTAGTATGCACATCTGGTATCCAGGCTTCTGCCCTCTGCACCCTGGTTCCCTCTGCTCACTCATCCCCTGCCCCCAGGTTTGTCTCCCATGGTCCTCCTACCACTGTGTACCCCAGGTATCCTACCTGCACCACTACCCACTGCCCTGCACGCCCACACACCAGCACTGGCTGTGGTTCACCCACCTACCCTGAGCTCTGGACGTTGCTTCCTGTTTCCCTGACCGCAGACCAGCTAAACCAGTGAAATTCCCTGCCATCCTGTGCACTCAACTACGCTTTCTCTGAGAAGGCCTGAACCCTTCCAAGTTGGTCCTTCCTTGGGTGCCCTCAGCCCCAGGGGACCAGAGAGAGTTTCCTTTGAATGATTATTAACAATGAGTATTTCATAACCTGTTTCTATTAAACACCAGCGGGGAAAATTATTTGTACCTTACTGTTTATAATGTTTCACCTATTTACAAAAGAAAATACGAAAGATTTGGTCCCAAACCCCTTTGTAGGAAGGCAGAAGCAATAAAATCGTACAGAGAGATCAGTACCCAGAGCATTTGGGATCTGGCTGTCCTTAGAACAGCAAGGGCAGGGGAGTAACTCAGGAGGCAGCGGGGAATGTCTCCTCTCGAAGCCAGCCCATGTGTCACCTCACTGATCCAATTCCACAGTCACTCACTCACCGCCGTGGTTGGGATATTTGATCTCTCCACGTCTGATGTTGAAATTCGATCCCAGTGGGGGAGATGGGGCCTAATGGGAGGCATTTGGGCCAGGAGGTGGATCCCTCATGAATGGCTTGGTGCCAACCTCATAGCAATGAGTGAGTTCTCACTCAGTTAGTTCCCATGAGAGCTGGTTGTTAAAAACTCTGGTTCCCCCCTCCTTGCTTCCTCTCTCACCAAGTGATATGTGCACACACCAGCTCCCATCTGCCTTCCACCATGAGTGGAAGCTCCCTGAAGCCCTCACCAAAAGCAGATGCTGGCGCCATGCTTCTTATACAGCCTGTACAACCAAATAAACCTCTTTTCTTTATAAATAACCCAGCCTCAGATATTCCTTTATAGCAACACAAATGGACTATGACACTCACTCATCAAGAAAAGATACTAGCTCTGATGCTGCATCCACCAAGATCCCCCTGACCTTTGTGGTCTCCCAAGGAGGCCTCCCTGCTGGCAGGGAACTGTGTCCACGAACAGCAGGTTGCCTGGCAGGCAAAGTGCCTGGCTTGCCCACCCCCATTTATGAAGCCAGTCACCTATGCCAAGCACACAGGCAACAGCCAACTTTTCATGGGCTGGGTCCCTCCCCGATAAACTGGCCATCAAAATGATGGATGATCAGCTATGCAAGCCACGTTGCCCGGCCTTCGGCCTGCCCTCCCCAGCAAGGCCTCACCCAGCTCCGTCAAAGCCTATCCTCAGAAGGTTCTCTTCAAGTTCCAAGGGGAGGAACTTAATTGTAGGAAGGAAGAGTAATGAGGCAGGTCTGTTCTGTAATTGTTAGCATTATGCCTGAGCTGGTTTTCCTCAAGCAGTGCACAATAATAAGTCCTTACATTTATAGAGCACTAGACAGCACTCAAAATACTTCCACAAACTTTATTTCCTTTGGATGAAGAAAATCTCCTGCCGCTTTGGATGTCTTTTCTCTCAGATGTTTTGTTTTCATTTATACTAGAAGCTTCTGTGGAATTCACTCCATGATATAAAACACAGACAACAATGTCAGGGTCACCTCCAAAGCAGGAGGAGAAAACCTGTGACTTTTGCCTTATCTTATTTTTTTTAACTAATAGATTTGGGTAGTTTGCAGTTAAGCTGGTTGATTTCAAGCCAGATTTAACTTGGTGGGAGTGTGATTCACCTAACAGGATTCCCCACGAGTGTATGGGGGGCCACCAAGCACTCCTAAACTCAGTCGGGGCAGCTCTCAGTCAGCTCAGAAGCACCCTCCCAGACAAGAATGGCAGACACTTGGCCCCATGCCTCCCTGGTGGACGTGACTAATCAATCACCACATTCTCTTTTCAGAGACCTGACCCCAAGATGGCACCCCAGGGAGCCATCATCAGTTGATTTGACTTGGCAAATGCAAGTAAAAACCATGTGCCCTTCCTAAGTCACAGGCTGGTGGGTCCAACAATGCCCTGGGCACCCTGCCAACATTCTCTCCTGGAATTTCCTCTCCTGTTGGGATGTGGCTCTGGGGTCCACACAGGCAGCCCCAAGATGTCTATTGCATTGATGGGAACCTGATCGCCACTGGGCAGGGCCACGATACCAGCTGGCCTCATCTCTTCTTCAATCTAGTTCTCCTCCTTCACAGCTAAAACCCATCCACTCCCTCCTTCTGCATCTCCAATACCATCTGGTATCACCACCCCACCCCACCCCACCCCCAAGCCACCTGACAGCCAGGGCCACAGCAGGGCTCTGACCACATCTCCAACACCGTCGTCATCTTGAGGGAATCTTTTTAAAAGATGTAAGTCCTTCCGCTACAATGATTCACGCCACTCTAGCATCTTTTCACATCTATAGCGCAGTGGCTACATTTCATTATGTAATGTTGGGTGAGGGAGTGGATTCCAGGCGGGAAGAACCACAGAGCTCCGGGACGGGTAGCGAGAGCCACAGCATTTCCCCGCGCTTTGCTCACTGGCAGAGAGAGAGTGGGACATGCGGTGGCTGGCAGGGCAGATCAGGGCAAATGGCCTAGGACAGAGGTGACTGCACACTCTTCTGCAGGCTGTCCAGACACTCCAGAAGTTTCAGAGGCAGGGACACAGCTGGCATTGGGCTCTAGGATTCCCTAGTAGCTCTGTGGGCAACTGATTTGGAAGGATGCAACTGATGTGGTTTCAGGTAAGAGCCTTGAGGAGTGAAACCAGTGGGGCAGGAGATTGGGCAAGAAGGGAGAGGGCTCCAACCTCACCCATCCTCTCTCTGCATCCACTCTCTCGGCGGTCCCAGATGGCCCCTGGCCTTAAAGACCATCTAAGCCTTGCTGACTCCCCACTGCATGGCTCCAACCTGAACTCCCAACTTGAAAGTCCATGTTCCATTTGACATCTGCACTTTATTTCCAACTGACAGCCCCAACTGAATTACCCAAACTGAGCTCCTCCCCTGCCCCATAAACCTGCTCTCCCACAGTCCCCATCTCAGCGAAGGGCAACTCTGTCCTTCCAGCTGCTCCGGCCAAAACCTCAAGTCAGCCTTGACCTCTTCCTCCTCCCACCTCCTCCTGCAATCCTCTGGGAAAGCACGTGGCTCTGGCTTCATAACATATTCAGGAATCTCTGGGCTTCTCCCACCATCCTCCTCCGAGTGAGGCTCCCAGCATCCACCCCTACTCACACGACAGGCTCTCTCCACCCAGCAGCCAGAGGGATCCCTTGCAGTGTGAGTCAGATCCTGACGCTCGTCTGCTCAAACCCCCCAGGGCTGCCCACTGTAAAGTCCTACAGGAAGCTCCCCTCACCGTCTGCCTCTCTCCCACAGCTCCTCCCTTTGCTCACTGCACTCCAGCCACTCTGGACTCCCAGCTGTGCCTCAAACATGCTAATCACACTCCTGCCTCAGGACCCTTGCACTTGCTGTTCTCCCCGCCCAGAATGCGCTTCACCCAGAGAGCCATGTGGTTTACTCCCTCCCTTCCTGGAGGACTCTGCTCCAATGCCTTGTCTTCAGAGTCCCCCCTCCACTACCCAACAAGAAACAGCCTCTAGGGCACTCACTCTCTATCTCCTTTACCTCTCCTTTATACTCTTCACCACCTGACACACACCTGTCTGTCTCCCACCCCGTGCCAGCTCCATGATGTCAGGGACTTTGCTCTTGCCACTGCCCCACCCCCAGTGCCCAGCACATGCAAGCTCTCAAACATTAGTAGAATGTGTGACTTTGACAGCTGACTGGATAAAGTGGGAAGCTTTCAAGAAGACAGGCAGACAGGCAGTGATGCTGTTAAGAGAGAAGTGCAAGCACCCAAGGATGTGGGGGCTTGAAGAGAACAGAACTATGACCCATGGGCCAAATCTGACCCATGGCCTATTCCTATAAACAAAGTTTTATTGGAACATAAACAGACCCATTTGTTTAAGTATTGCCTGTGGTGCTTTGGCACTACAACGGCAGAGTTAAATTGCTGCAACAGAGACTGTATGGCCCACAAAACCTAAAATACTTACTATCTGGTTGCCTTAGTTCATTTTGCATAGCTATAAAGGAATACTAGAGGCTGGGTAATTTATAAAGAAAAGAGGTTTATGTGGCTAATGGTTCTGCAGACTGTACAAAAGCATGGCACCAGCATCTGCATCTGCTGAGGGCTTCAGGGAGCTTCCACTCATGGCAGAAGGCGTGTCACACGGCAAAGGGAAGGAAACAAGAGAGAAGAGGAGGTGCCAGTTTCTTTGCTTTTTTTTTTTTTTTTGAGACAGAGTCTCACTCTGTTGCCCAGGCTAGAGTTCCGTGGCATCAGCCTAGCTCACAGCAACCTCAAACTCCTGGGCTCAAGCGATCCTCCTGCCTCAGCCTCCCAAGTAGCTGGGACTACAGGCATGCGCCACCATGCCGGCTGATTTTTTCTATATATATTTTTAGTTGTCCAGATAATTTCTTTCTATCTTTAGTAGAGATGGGGTCTCGCTCTTGCTCAGGCTGGTCTCGAACTCCTGACCTTGAGCGATCCTCCCGCCTCGGCCTCCCAGAGTACTAGGATTACAGGCGTAAGCCACCGTGCCCAGCCGGGGTTCTTTTCA
Organism: Lemur catta; assembly: GCF_020740605.2. Classification (NCBI taxonomy): domain Eukaryota; kingdom Metazoa; phylum Chordata; class Mammalia; order Primates; family Lemuridae; genus Lemur; species Lemur catta. The sequence goes on along the minus strand of NC_059143.1, from coordinate 26,460,003 downwards.
ATAAGCAGCTCTCATGGGGACTAAGAGTGAGATTCAACCATTACCTGAGGATGACACCATTCATTCAGGAGGGATTTGCCCCCATAGCCCAGGCATCTCCACTAGGCCCCTCCTCCAACATGGAGGATCAAATTGCAATATGAGATTTGGAGGGGACAAATATCCAAGCTATATCACTGATCCTTTATAGGAAACATTTGCCATCCTCCAGCATAAAGCAGTATTTTTCAACCTGTAAAACTCATGGCATCCTCCACCCCAAGCAAACTTCTACAAACCTTCCAGGAGGCTCAGGCCTCAGTTTGTGAAACAGTTACAGAGAGAAAAGACTTGGGTTCAGTCCCCGGCACTGTGATTCACCAGCTGTGTGACCTAACACAAGTTACTTTACTTATCTGAGGCTCTTGTTCCTTGTCAGTGAAATGAGAAACGCTACCAACCACCCTGCGGCATTTCTGTGAGTTCAGATTTTGTAAGTACAGTGTCCGTCAGGAGCTAGCTCACAATACACCTGTACAGCAAACCATTTTTTGAGAGTTCACTGCATTGCAAGTACAATCTAGATGCTACTCGTGGATTAATCCATCTAATCTTCACAAAAACTCCAATGGGCCAGCACCCCCAGTGGATTTTCTTTACCTTCAATGAATACAATTTTTAAAAATCAAAATAAAAGTGAAGAAGTCAACGGTTGCAGCATTGTTGGTAGGAAAGATCGACTCTTGGGGAAACCAAGGAAACACCAGAGCTGCCTTGGAGACTCTCCTCAGCTGCTTCCCAAATTAGCAGGAAAATCTCCCGATTCAAAAAAAAAAAGACCTCATGACACACTTTACAGAGATACCATTGAAAGCAACTGATTTTGTGCCTATTTTTGGCGCGTTGGAAGATAACTGGTCCCTGCAAGGACAAAACTCTTGAATCACTGGATTAAAAAACGCCGGAATCAGAGCTGAGAGTGCAGCAAAGGCAGGCTTGGCTGGGCACCTGCTTCTGAACAGTCTCTCTTTCCTAAGCCAGTAACGTTCTTTGAACCTTTGCTCGAACCAAATAATTCAGAATCATTTTCTCGAGAAGTATAGCATTTGAAGTACTTCAAAAATGTGAAATAGTTGGGGAAAAGTCTACACCATTTAAACCCATTGTCTGTTAAATCAGTGAACAGAATTTCCAACTCCAGTTTGATATATAAGCAGCAGCACCAATAAAGAATCAAGAGCAAATTCTTTTACGACAACTTTTTTCGGAGTAAATTAGGTTTTTAACTTATCTGGTTAGACTAAAAACAAGCAGAATTTAAAAGAAAACTCTGACTTTGAAGTCAACCTAATCATGCCACTACCAGGCATAGTTGAATCTTTCTGTTCCCATAAACTCAAGGGTTTCTTTCCTTGACTTTCCCGCTACCAAGATGGGGCCAGACCGAAAACCCTAGGGCTTGCAAAAGGCATTTTTTATTTTGACTTGACTACCATCTTCACAAAAGCCAGCCATGGCTTGACTGCTGAGTGATCCCAGCCAATACCACTGCCCAGATAAATACCCCCAGGGAGCAGGCATCTGTGCCCTGGCAGGCAGGAATCAGTGCTGTTAAACCAAATGAAGTTTATTTCCCAGAATACAGTTTTTAAAACATCTTCTCTTTCAGCTTCTGCAAATGGAATTCTTGCCTGCTCAAAGCAGCTTTCTGCGCTGCCCACAGGTCTAGGTTCTATGACCTTCTGAAGTGTTAGCTTTTGTGTCTGTCTGTAAAATACTAATTTACATCTGTCCTTTTAATAAATGTCCTTCTGTCTTTGTAATCTGTGGGTGGGGCTCCCTAGCAAGAATTCTGACTCTTTGCAGCACAGTGAGAAAAGAAGAGAGGGAAGGAAGGGAAGAAAGAGAGAGGAAAAGGAGCCTTTGGCTTCCTTCCTCCGGCCCACGGTGCTCTGCCGGGTGCCAGCACCATCTATTATGGATAAAGCAGACATCATGGAGTTCTGGTGTCTCCCAAGGAGACAAAGGGCCACAGAAATGGCTATTTCACTGCTGCCTGGTCCTTGGGCTCCCCAGAGACCACAGTGCTGAAGGACTCACTATGCTCAGGGATGAGGATAAACCTGCCACTGTATAACCTTGAAGTTCAGGGACTTTATCGTCACCTCCCCCTTTCCCAGGCAGCAAATTCCCAAAGGGCAAAAGCCCAGACATGCTATACCAACAGCTTCCATCTGTTGTTCATTCCCCACCCCCACCCCTGCCCCAGGTAAACTTTAAGTACAACACATTTAGAAGAGTACACAGATCAGTGAATGTTCACAGTGAACGCATCCATGCAACCACCAGTCAGACAAGGAAATAGAACGTTTCCATCATCCCAGAGCCCTACACCACCCCCAGCTAGCCACTAAAACCCCCTTCTCACCAAAAGTACCTGCTATCTTCACTTATAAATTTATAAATTAGTTTTCCCTAAACTTGAACTTGATATAAATGTGCATTATGTACTCTCCTGTGTCTAGCTTCTTTCGTTCAACTGCATGTCTGTGAGATTCATCCACGATGTTGCGGGCATACAAGAGTACATTCATCATCAGGGCTGTATAGCAATCTACAGTACAAATATACTCTAATTATCCATTCCACTATTGATGAACATTGCATTGGTCAGGTTTTTTGCTTTCGCACAGATTGCTACTGTGAATATTTTTGTATGTGTCTTTTGGAGCATATATGTATACATATCTGTTCAGTTTCTATTTAGGTGCAGAACTGTTGGGCGCAAGAACATGCCTAGGTTCAGCTTCATACCTCTTATAGGGTTTTTAAAAGTGGGTATGTGAATGTTCGTTTTGTTCCACATCTTTTCCAACCCTTAATATTATCACACTTTTAAATTTTAACCATTCTGGTGAGTGTACAGTAATGTTTCTATAGTTTTAATTTGCATTTCCCTGATAAATACAGTTTGCTGGCCATTTGGATAGCATCTTGAATGGAGTACCTGTTCAAATCTTTTCCCCATTTTTCTACCAGGTTGTCTGCCTTTTTCTTATTTATTTAGTAGAAGCTTTATATTTTTTTAATATGAGTCCTTTGTTGAACACTTAAATACATACAGAGAGAAAGCACATAAATATCTTCTCCCATTTTGGGACCTGCCTTTTCACTCGTACTGGTATCCTTTGATGAACAGAAGATCTTAATCTAAATGTACTCCAAATTATCCCATTTATTCCTTTATGGCTAGTGCTTTTGTGTCCTGTTTAAAAATCTTTGCCTACCCCAGCTGTAAATAGATTTTCCTTTGTTATCTTCTAGGAGCTTTATTGTTTTACCTTTCACCTTTAGACAGATGATCCATCTGGAATGGAGTTTCGTATACAGTGCGAGATAAGAGTCAAGATTTATTTATTTCCATGAGGATGTCCGACCGACCACCACCGTTTACTGAAAGGACAAGTCTTTCCCACTGCACGGCAGCATTACCTCTGTCATCACCAACGTGCTTGGGTATGTTTTGGGACTCTGTGCTGTTCCATTGCTCTACCTGTCTATCCTTGCACCAATACCAAAATGCCTTATTACTGTAACTTCAAAGCAGCCTTCACTACTCATAAATCAACAAATTCCTCAAAGGGAAGATCAGCAGGGAAACCTGGGCTCACCTAAATTCATTTTCCTTTTTTCGGGATCTTGACCCCACGAGTTCTGGCTGGCTACTTAAATGTCTCCTTATATGTTATTTATAATGTACTCAGCTTCTACCAGTTGTTTTTAGGAGGAAGATCAGTCTACCATAATCTAGTATATCACAGAAAGAAGCAAAATTTTTTTTGCCAATTTTATGAAGATATAATTTATATTCAATGAAATGCATGGCTTTTAAGTGTGTATTTTGAGTGTATATTTTGTAGAGTTCCGCCGACACATGTACACCCCATGTGAACCTCACCACGGTCAAGGTGTAGAGTCTACCTACACTATAGACTATTCCCACCACCTCAAAATGTCCCATATGCTTCTTGGTCCTTGGCTTTTCAATGACAATGAAAGAAACTTTTTCAATTTTATCTTCTTTGTACTCTGAAAGATTATTTGCCAAGTTCTTTAGGTTGTTATTTTCTAGAACAGGATCAGCCAAAGCTGGCCACGCCCATCATCATTTACAAATTTTCTTTCATGTTACTCCAGCAAAGTGGTTGCAGCTGAGCTGAAAATATTTACTACCTAGCCCTTCCTAAAACAGTTTGCCAATCTCTGCTCTAGAATAAACAAAGCCAACCTATAATATGTAGTTGTAGATCAAAGTTTACTTGGAAAAGGTGGGTGTGGGTGCCTGAAACCAAGTTATCTCATGCATCCCCAAAACTTCCTTTACTAATAATGTGCCGCTTTGGGAATACACTAGGACACAATGTTCCAGAATCAGCTTCCCGAGACTGCCAGGGTCTCCCCTTATGGAGTAAAATGGCTCGGGGCATCTTTGGGGGGAGGGGATGCCTCAGAGACTAGACAGTACCATATAAAGAATTATATCTGAGGTGGAACAGACCTTTACAGATTTAATCTTCAGGTCACTTTTGGAAACATACACCAGAAACCTAGAACCAGGATGGAGAACACATCAAAAAACTCTAAGACTATAAATCTGAAGCAAAAAAAGGAAAAAGAAAAAGAAAGGAAATGGCTGAGAAAGTGTGCAGGGGGCAGCAGCAAGCATTTTGGGGGATGCAAAGATGGCTGAGTGAGATCCTATCGGACGAGCTTCCACCTCTCCCCAGGGACAAGGGACTCATGCATGTTATCAGAGCCTAAAGGGAAGGAGAACCTGAGAGCAGCGGAGACCATCACCAGGAGGGCGAGGAGGAGGAGGGTGAGGAGGAGGAGGGCTACCTCTGCCCAGGGACAGCACAGCAGCCTCCACGGAGGCTGTCCTCCCCGAGCCAGCCCGGGAAATGGGGAGAGCAGGGTGGCAGGGGAATAGCAGAGCACCGGTGTGGGGCACAGAGCACAGCCGGGTCACGTGTCAGGGAGCAGCGGGATGGAAGGCAGGCAGGCTGAATTCAGCCTGTGGAGGGCTGTGAATATCAAATTACTTAGGCCTTTGGCTCCACGATCCGAAGCAAAGCCCTTCGCACCAGACCACCTTTCCCTTCTCAACTCAGCTCAGCATAGTTCTCTCCTGGGCACAATCTGCCAAGGCCACGACAGTGGGGAGTCAGCAGCAGGACGTGCAGCGGGTGTTAAGGGAAATTTGGAATGCAAAGGCCAGCAATGGGCGCACTGTCAAACTCCTGCACTTAACACCACGGCAAAGACGACACTTTTTTCTCTACAAGACGGCACAGATGGGAGTATATGCGGGGAAAGACTACAGATCCCGAGGGGAGGCCTTGCCAGTTTTGGGGGGGCACATCAGGCTGCCCTACCCACCCCTTCCCACCCCCCAGAGTTTCCTCACAGTCAGGTGAAGTGAAATACTTGCTCCCAGTCACAGGGGACTCACCTTGGGCACCAGCCGCGGTGCCTGCTCCACGGGTCCCAGCACCAAGGCCACTCCCACCCCTCGGCTCCCCACCCAGCCTGTGTCCCGGCCCCAAGATACCCAGCAGCCACTGTCTCCGAGGAGTATTCCGAGGGTGCTGAAATTACTGCCCCCAAGACACTTTCACTCCTCAGTCATAACATACATCACACAGGGTCGTAATTGCCAAGTTAATGGTCTTCCTAGATTATGAGTAATGGCAGATACTTACTCTGTTTCATATCTCCCCGGATATTTAGCCCACACTAGATCTCAAAATACACTGGCTGCATTTCTCAATTTGCTTGAAAGCCCTAGAACTTGACCCCAGGGCTGCTCATTATGGATGGGCCCATCCGGCTCACTAAGGCCGGGCACCTGGGCCTGCCCCCCAAGGCCCTTCCCAAACCAGCCTCTGCTCACCTCACACCCGCTCCCCAAGCCTCTAACCTCCTCCTCCCTTTCCCACCCACCTAAACTCACCTCTTCTTTCCAGACTTGACTAAATACTACCCCTTTTCAAGGGCACCCAACCACATCAGTCTGACATTCACAGGGGAATCGGGGCCCAGGCAGAGAACCCCCACCCTGAGATAACACAGGGGAGAGGAGTGGGCCACGCACCACCTACGTGCTTTCCAGACATACCATCACTCAGGGCTGGCAACCGCCCTCTCAGGAAGGCGTTATCATCCCCACTTTACAGGCGCAGAAATTGAAGCACAGAGAGAGTGGAAGCGTGTCCGTGGGACCCGAAGGCTGTTTTTGAGCCATTGTGCTGCACTGAACATGAAACCAAAGGAGCACCCACCAGCCTGGGGGCGGGGGGCAGGTGGCAGCACCCAGCAGCCACATCTGGCACTTAACAAGCAGCAATAAGTGTCAGTGGAATGAATGGGTGAGTGAATTAATGCCAGGGCTGTAAAGATGAGGATGACTCCGCCAGGAGAAGGAGGGAGGAAGGGACTGAGGGAAGGCAGAAGCCAAGGCAAGTGAGCAGGAAACAGCCAAGAATGTGAGCAACTAAGGCAGAGAGCAGGAAGGGACAAGACTGGACTGAAGGGACGCTGCCAGGTCACTGAGGCTAAGAATGCCACGGAGGTGCCCGGGCTTCCAGGCACAGGTAACAAGCAGCACCAGAGTAACTGGCTGCAGCCTGCAGCTCCACTCACTGTGCCCACACTGAACCTTCCACCCCTAACCCCCCAAACCTGCTCTTCCTTTAGGGTCCAGGACAGCTCCAGCTCCCTACTGGTCCACCTGCTCCTGCCTGCCCCTCCGCCCATCCCTCCCACAGCTACAAGACGGGTCTGCCCCTCCATCCATCCCTCCCCCAGCTGCAAGACGGGTCTGCCCCTCCATCCATCCCTCCCCCAGCTGCAAAATGGGTCTGCCCCTCCACCCATCCCTCCCCCAGCTGCAAGAGGGGCCTCATCTGAGACTCAGCAGTGAAGAAAACAGGCGTGATTTACTGCCCTCCTGGACAGTCCCCAAGGATGTCCGTCCCCAGTAACTCTCAAGAGCAGCCAGCGGTTCTCCTGGCCCAGCACACAACAGGGCCACAGAGCAGGACCTATCTCCAGGCCACCTGCTGCCCTTTTACCTTCAAAAGCTGTGCCATCCAGCTCTGCCATTCCTCCACACACCTGACCTCAGGACCTGGCACCTGCTCACCGTCTTCCCTCCACCCCAATTTCTGCCTCCATCCTAGAAGACCCCACCCTCCCCATGCCACGCTCTCCCTCAAAGGCTCGCACCCGGTTCCTCGCCAAGAAAGGGGAATGGCAGGAGACATGCTCACACTGGGTCCCGCCTACCAGCCACCCAAACCACATCCAGCAAGCTCACACGTTCACACTCAAAAGCCACTGAGAGGTAGTGCCCTAGAGGCAGGTGGCTCTGCCTCTGGCAGCTGTCACATGGACACCAAGCCTTTGCCATCACCTGCAGCCCCACGTCCTGCCTCGTGGCTCACGGGACAGGAGACAGAAAAGCAAGTCCTCTCCTCTGTGGGTGGGAAGCTGCCCCTCCCCGCATACGCACCGCTTGGCTCTGCAGGTGCACGGCACCTGGCACAAAGGCCTCGCAGCCCTGGGCACTGCCACTGGGCACCAGGGAGTCCCCCAAGCAGCCCACTGCAAGTGCCCCAAAGGCACGTCTGCTACTTGCTCACCCTCACACCCCTGCGCCTGGCCCAGTGACTGGTGTTGGGTGGGTACTCATTAACTGCTGGACTTAAACTGAGGGAAAAGCAACAGTTCCATATATTCCAAAAGTGCAATACATATTAATGATCACTAGCAGCAGTCCCATATTCAGAAAGCTCTGAGCAAGGAGAGGAAAAGAGAGAAATTATTCCATGGCCCAAGTATCCAGAAGCCGTGCAAGCCGAGCTGCTTCCTGAGAAGCACCGGCTCCCTCCTTCCCTGGCCTCTCAGCCCCGTACGCACATGCAGAGGAGGCCCCACGTCTCTGTTTACCTGAGCACCTTCCCATGGCCCACTCGTGGGAGCACTGGGCTCAGCAAGTCCCCAGTAGCAAGGGTCAGCTTTGGCCACATCCTGGACGGACACCACATCCCACCGTGCACCTGGACAGACGCAATCACTGTCGCCAAAAAGAACAACACAGAACCACGCTGTTGGAAGCACTTCTGCGTTCTTATTAAGAATAAATATCTGCAAATCAGAAGTACTACTGGATTTTCTTATGAAGCAATACAAAAAAATTCATAAGGAAATCTAGGCAAGAGCTGGAAGGAAGGAACACTGGAGGTGTGGCCCGGTTTTCTCATCTTGCAGATCAAGACACTGAGGCCAAGGGAGACGGGCGGTGGCCACCTCCCTATGCATCACAAGACTTGCTAATTTGTTTTCTTTACCATCTCTCTCGCATCTCTCTCGGCTGTTTTATTCACTGTTGTTTCTCCAGTGCTTAAAAGAGTCTAGCACATAGCAGGTGCTCAAGACAAAAGTGTTGCATGAACAGATAAATGAACAGCACAGCTAACGACTCAGGCTCAGGAGCACTGTGCTTTGCGGCGATCACACTGCGTCTCCTCACATTGTCAGTTATTGATCCCAGAGGGACAAACCAGGAACCCAACCTAAAAAGTGAAGCCCACACCCTAAAAATAAAAAGGCTGCAGAATGACAGGCATTGGGGTGAGCTAGTATAGTTTACCTCCTGGGTTCTGTCCTCAAGCCACTGATTAATTACACTGAACCTTATGTAAACTGATTACGTAAAACCCTAATGACACCTAAAGCCCTTCAATCAATAATGAATGATCAGTAGGACCAAATTGTGCTTTGGAATACATACAGACAGCTTGTCAGGCCAAAGAGCTGACCCTCTCTCCATCTGAGGGACTTTTAGCCCCAGTGACACACGCAGTAGAATTTGAACAACCTCCTTTTGCTGGGGAACAAATGAAGTGTGGGACTCCCTTGAGGAGTCCCGTTTTCTCCCTACATGCCCAAGAAGGCAGAAGCAAAGCACAGTCCTGGATGCACAGGGGGCAAAACTTCTCTTTGTCCCCTTGCAGATTTCTCCTGCTTTGGCAAACTCAGTCCCCAGACAAACACTGCCCAGAACAATGAAATTTAAACTGTTTAGACTTTGCAGAACTGCATATGTTAATTTAATGGGGCTGAAGTGTTCTGCTTTAGAGACCAGGCAGGCCGAGGAGCTTTCTTTTTTTTTTTTTTTTTAAATGAGAGCAATAGCTCTCCAAGAAAGTGGGGGAAGAAAAGAGGCTTAAAGATACCAGAGCCCTGAGACACAAAGAAACCTCAGGCCTGGGGCCTGGGGCGGCCCCTCCTTTCCCCTTCCCGCTCCTGGAGGATTAGCTCTGGTCTTACTCATGGCTGTCTCAGCCACAGAATGGTTTACATGCAGCAGCAATAGAGCTGCCACTTTGTGCCCCAGATTATGACACTGGGGACAGCTCACCAAGGGGGGAGACAGAGACACCCAATCAGGAAGACAAAATTATGTTTTCAAAAGTCAGGGCTGACAGTAGACCTGACGGGGAGTCTGCCTGAGCACTTGTCACTGCTGGGGTTCATGGGGACACCGCAGATCGAGAGTCCTCTCTCCAGGGCTGCCGCAGGGCAGACTACCACAGGAACTGGTGGGGGGCTTTGATCTAAGTCCTCCCTCGCTGCTGACATGAGGCCAGGCCTTTGACCAAAGGGCTGTTCACAAACTCTAATGTTACAAGCAAAGTTCAAAATCTCAGGATGCACCAGAGCTCCCCATCCCCCACTTAACCCCCATCTTCATCTAAAAGGGAACCCAGTGGAAGATTCTGCACACTGGGTGAACAAGAGAACCAAGAGGTTCGGGGGAGGATGTCATATCCGAGTGACAAGACTAGTCACAGGTAGTAGATCTGGAATCCTGAGCTCTTGGGTGGTCAAGGAAGGAGGCTGTCAGGAAAGGTCCGGAAATGGAGAGAGACTGAGGGCACCGTCCTAAATTTCTTCCCGCAAACCAAAGGGTCTAGTGAAACTCAACACAATACAAGCCAGTCACAACTTCCTGCAAAAAAAAAAAAAATCACAATTCCCAATTTACACACAGGTGGCATTCAAAAGTTCATTATGACTCAACTATTTGGAACTCTGAGTGCATTTTTCATAGAAATGAAGTGACACCTATTAGAAGATTAGGTTAAGAGATCAGGCCAGCCTGACATCATCACGGCCTGTGACTTCCTGGCAACAGGGCCCCTGCTTTATTCTTCTTCAATTTCCAAGTGCTCTGCAGAGAACCTGACGTGGAGCCAGAACTCACAGATATGCAGAGTCAGTGAAAGACGTGTGCAGAGGTCAGGCATGATTGCACATTTAACTTCCTGGTGTGTTCCTCGAGAAGGCACGTGCTGACATCCTCGGTTTTTAAAGGCCCTTGGAGAACCACATGGAACTCCCCCATTTAGGCCCTCAACCTAATGCATGCACTCCAGTATCCTAAGGAAAGTTGGGATCCCCAGACAAGGAGACAGAAGAGAAATGGAGCTGAAAGGTGGGCTTTGATTTTGCATTCCCGGCAGTTCCCGGGCTGAGTTTCACTGGGCCATGCACACATGGAATGTGCAAGAAGCCCCTCAACGGGGGGCTCCCCTGGGGGCCACCTGGAGGCCTTGGCAAGCTCAGAACCCTTAGCTTTGGCTCAGTAAGGAAAAGGTAAAACTCATTCAAAAATCGGACCTCTAACATTCTAGCCTCTGAACTTCGTAAATATTTTGCCTCCTCCCGGTTGTTCCTGCTGCCTTCTTCTCTAAAGCCACATCCCTCCGGCCACATCTCCTGTTACTGCTCACACTATCTCTATGCACGATGATCACAGTGCATCTTTCGTACCCTCATTTCTCCAGTACTGCTTGCTGCTTCATTTATTCACTACATTTTGCCAATCGATAGAATTTCTAGTGATCTGTGCCCCGTGGGGTTTGAGAAACAATCCCACGCAGCACAGCTCTGTCCCAGGCACTGTCCCTGTGTAAGGCTCTGGGATGAGGGTACTGACCAGCGGTGGGTGGCCTCAGGGGGACAAGGCCACCGGAGAACACCAGGCCCTCGCCTCATGATTCATCCACAAAGGGGCCTCGGGAGGCTTAAGAACCAAGAACAGTCAAATAACCACAAACAATGATTTCTAACTGAATGGTCCTTTTTATGGGCAGTGTTTAAAACATGTGCTTATAGTCTGAAGTTCAAAGACTGGAGTAGCAGATTCTTCTGACAAAGGATAATTTGCTGAATGAAAAAAACCTCCCAACCATCCAGCTAAGGAGAGAGCCAGGTAATTGTCTGCCCAAAAGCAACCTAGGTATTTACCATAGAAAAATGAAAACTTATGTTCACACGAAATCCCTAAACAAATGTTTAGAGCAGCTTTATTCATTATCACCAAAAACCAGAAACCACCCCAACGTCCTTCAGTGAGTGAATGGATAAACAAACCAGGACATCCACACCATGGAATAGGACTCAGCAATTAAAACGAATGCACTATTGATAAACTCAGTAACCCAGATGGATTTCAAAGGCATTATGCAGAGTGAGAAGTCAGTCTCAAAAGGTTACGTACTAAATGATTTTATTGACACGGCACTAGAAAAAGCAAAACTGTAGGGAAAGAGAACAGATCAGCAGTCTCTAGCGATCAGGGGTGAGGAGCAGGTATGAAGGGCAGCCCTAGGGAATTCTTTAGGTTGCTGGAATTGTTCTGGATACCATTAGCAGTGGTTATAAGAACCTATGCATGTGTTAAAAGTCATAGGACTATACACCAAAAATAAAAGTGATTTTTACCATATATAAATTTCTTTTAAGGTTCACAAATTCTTTGACATTCCTCCCATAAAACAATGATGTCCAATTCCCCTGTCCTTGAATGAGGGCCAGCCTACGGACTTCTAAGGAGTAGAGCACAGTAAGAACAATGGTTAGAAAAGGTGACAAGGCACCTACCTGCCCTCTCTCTGTGGAGCCCTGAGCTCCCATATAAGAAGCCCAGCTATGTGGAGCCACCATGGTAGAGAGAATTGTCGAGAGACCTCTGAAAGACAAAGAGAGAGGCCCAAGGAGCGCCCCGCTATTTGCATGTTCCCAGCCCAGGCACCAGACCGAGGATCGAAGAAGCTTCTTGAGATGACCCCGGGCCCAGCCACCATCTGGCTAGAGCCTCCTGAGAGACTCTGAGCTAGAACCACTCAGTGAGCTGCTCCCAAATTCCTGGCCCGAGGAAACCATGAGAGATAATAAAAAATAATTGTTTGAAGCCACCACGTTTTGGAGTGATTTATTCCCAGACCTAGATAACTAATATAGGCACCCATCTGTCTTGAGCAATCCCCATGTGAATGATACTTCCTCAAATATTATCTCATTTTTCATTCATTCAATAAACATTTATTGAGCACTTTCTAGTTGCCAAAAACTACACACAGAATGGAGAGAGAAGCAGGTGGACTCCAAGAGGCAGCAGAATCAACAGAATGTGGGGGCTGACAGAGCAGGTGAGAGTCAGAGACAGGTTCTCTGTCTGGGAAATTCACAGAGACAGATGACAAGACTGGATCTGGCCACAGTGTGCTCCGCCTGCAGGACGTCCACAACCGGCAGCCGGAGATCAGCCTCAGGGCCCAGAGGGGGGGCTGGGCCAGGGACATGAGCTAAGGTGACAATAGAAAGCCCTGGAACTACCCAGGAAGAGGAGGAGAAGGTGTGGTCTTGGGACAGAAGCCTGAGGAAGGCGCAGGGGGGAGCAGGAAAGGAGGGGACAGGTAAAGATCACCCCCCCAGACTTAGAACCGTTTGAGGTCTTCAGGGGCAACGCTCAGAAACAGCAAGCGCTGCTGTGAGACTGAAGGAGACATGAGGATGGAAAAGTGCCTGCTAGACTTAAAGACAAGCCCCTGAGCAAGAGCAGTGTCACACAGTGGTGGGGACGGGTGCCAAAATGGACAGGAGGGAGAGTGCAGTAAGACAATGGGGCTCAGACAAGGTCTAAGAGGCGCAGGGTGGGGGGCAGTGAAGGGCAGAAGAAAGAGCGCTGGGCCTGGGCTGGGGAGCAGGGTTTTCTGCATGAAAGAGGCTTTAGCCCACCTGAATGCTACAGGAAAGACCCCAGACGGAAGGTGCGGTAAAGCCAGCGGAAAGGGGCAGGTGTGGCCAGAAGGGACACACTGCACTTGTCGGCAAGGAGGGCATATGGGTGCAGACAGACAGGCAGGTGGGGGCCGGGGCTGCAGCTGGGGGGTCTGCTTCGTCTCTACAGTCAACAGTGAGGACCCCGCGCTGGGATTGGGCACACCGTGGTGGGGACGCGGGAGCGGGAGGGGAGAGGTCTGATGGCACAGCCACGGAGAAGGGCTGTGAGCTGGGGCACAGCCCCTGGGGGAGGAGCTACTGTCCTGCGGTTTCAGAAGGGGCACGGAATGCACGGGCTGGGCTGGAGCCCGCCGCCACTCTGCCGACCTTGGTTTTACTTATTTCGGTCACTCGACTGGGCCAGGTCCACACCAAGCAGACACTCCATAAACGATCGTGAAGGGGAGGAAGGAGGAGAAGCTCCTGGAAAGGGTCACAGTGTAAGCCACACTGACTAACACTAGAATAATCAGCTCACCAGGAATTAGCAGGGTCCCTGCCCTCCCCGCTCGGCCCATCCTGCGGCTCATCCCGCCTCCTCCCTCCTCCCACGCTGCCTTCGAGGTGGTCTTCCAGTGACCGCCCATCCGTCTCCTTTCTTCTTTTCCCCATTTGCTTTTACTTTTCTCTGTAATCATTTTCTGTCCATCTTTCTATCTTGCTCTCCTCTTCCCTTCCTTTTCCGTCACGTTTCTATTACATGGAACAGACGTGACTTTGGATTTGGCTTTGTGCTCGCTGACAACAGCCCCAGCTCCCCGGCCCAGCCCTGCAACCCACTCTGCGGATCACCCTTTCCCAGGGGTCTGTGCTCGCCTGCCCAGAGCTGTGGAGCCTGGTCCTGGCCCCCAGGCCCTGCCTGCGGCTCCCCTGCAGAGCACCCTTCCCTCCCTTTCCCTGCAGGCCAGGCAGTCCACATGGGTTTCTCCAAAGCCTGGCACTTCCATAGCCCTGCCTGTCTATATCGCACTTGGACATGAGTCACATGCTGCCTTCCCTTGTTACTTCACTTTCCATTGTGTTTTTGACTTACTTCTCTAACCATTATAAAGGAACTAATTTTCATGTTCTTGGGAGCGTGGCAATGACAGAAGTAAAGCTGCCCACTTAGCCAAGCTCTACTCCCCAGCCCATGTAAAAATAATCACCACTGGAATCATCACCACTCATGCCATTTCATGTCATAGAAACTCAGCAGAAATGTTTCCCTGGTTGCATTCACTCTACACCCTTCTCGGGGAGTCAACATACGTTCTTCAGGCTTATCCCCAGCAGACTGAGACAGGGAGCCCTCGTCAGAGGGAGCTGGGGCACGAAGGACAGAAGCTGAGTGCCGAGTTCATCTTTCCACCCCGTGAGGGGCTGTTCTCACACATCTGTCACGAACCAACCTGATTTTACTCTTCTCATCTTTGAGATGGAGGCCCACACGCAGCATTTCGCCCCGTTTCAGGGTTGTGTGAGGATCAGGCAGGCTAACCTATGTCCCAGTGCCGTGTAAACTGCACAGACACGCTGTGGTTCTATTACTGGCATATGCAGTAATGAATCACTGTCCACAAAAATGCACCCAGTTCTGGGAACAAAAAACCACTCATATCCTTGACTATTGTTCTGGACAGGACTGCCCGACAGCTCTCCTCTCCCGGCTCCCAGACACATGCGCCGCTGAGCTTCGATGGAGGAGCTCCAAGAAGACTGGACGACCTCTGCCACCTCCGGGCACTGGCCGCCCAGGTACTGCCAGGTCCTGGTGACGGACGGAAGCTGCGAGCAGGAGCCAGCCTGAGCACTCCTGCAGCCCGAAGCTATGATGTGATACGGGAAGGAGTAATACATCCCGCTAAGGTAAATGCCATCCCCTGAAATAAAATCCCACCCAGCGCCTCCTCCGTTGGCAAGAGGCAGAATTTCCATGTGCGGGAAGAAGGCCAGCTGGACTCCGCAGCCACCACTCTTGTCTCCCCGGATCCATTTTCCTCTTGGAATTTCCCACTCATCACAGCTGCTGCAGCCCCCTCAGCCACACTGGTCTCAGGGACCCTGCCCCTCACACAAGCTCACATGGCTCTTCTCCCTCCCCACCGCTCAGCACGTGGAAGAGGACTCAGGTAAGAGGCAAGAGAGGAACACCTGGCTCACAAGGCAGTGCTTCCCCGTCTCAGACAGCAGGGCCTCAAGTCTGGCCCGGGTCTCCCTCCATTGGGGGAGACTTGCTACCCCCACCCAGGAGAGCTCCCAGGCATGCCCACACCCACCCAGGACAGTGTGCCTTCTCTTGCCAACTTGAGGCTTCTTTGCAAGCTTATACCTTCCTGTCTGAGGCCCTAGAGTGGACCCAGTATGGAAAAGGCCAGAAACAAGTGTTTGATACATTGAGCAGTTGGTTCTACCACACTCACCTGTGATGTACGTGTGTCGGGGAGTTGTAACACATACAAATCCTGCCGACAGATTAGGGATCTGGCAAAGGTCTGAGCACATAAGCTTTTGAAGGTTAAGGGTCTACCCCACAAACACTTCTCTGTTGTTGCAATCATCCTGTATATAAACACACACTGTACTTTTTCCCCTTTAATGTTCTTACAAATATTCAAAAGATATTTATTAGGATTTATTATGTATCTGGAAGCGTCCTAGGAACTCTGAAATGAAAGGTGAGTTAATGAGTTTCCTGCTACTAGAGCTTTACACCCAGAGGGGAGACACAGACACGGGATGTCCTGGGGTGGAGGGTGCCCGGTGCACAGCCCGGGTGGATCGGGGAGTGCCAGGAGTGCCTAGTACGGTTGTTGTCCTTCAAAACAGAGAGAGGCAATGGGATACATACACATAATTTATTCAGGGGTTTAACAATCATCTCTGAATATCACCTGGTGGTATTCCCAGAGTTCAAATGTCACTCTCAGGGATGACATCAGCTGTACAAAAACAGAAAGGAACTAGGCTGGAGCCGGGCTTCATAACACCGCCTAGCTCTTCCCCAGCCCTGCGCTAATTTAGAGACCATCTTCCCAACCACCTCCTGTGCTTAAAGCGGGGGAAACTGCTCTCATCCAAGATGAAATCTTTACCCTTCGACTCAGTAATTACACATTTAGAAATTCATCATCAGGAAATAATCAGATATGAGAACAAAGATTTATTTCTTGCAAGTGTACATATTTCAGCATTATCTATAGTTTCCTTATTGGCAACTACCTAAATATCCAATGAGTCGTTTAATGAATATTTATTAAGTACCAAGTATAGGACGAATTAAACATTGAAGAAGACGGAGCACTATCCCTCGCGGAACCTGGGAACAATGGTTACATGCATCATGGTGTATGCACAGACTGGATTACCAAGCTGTCATTAAAGATGAAGTACTTCACAATATTTAATGACTTGGGAAAGTATTCAGCTCTTATGTCATGTTTTAATATGAATAGATATTAAAATTCTGGCAAGACACAAAAGTGTTAAGAGTGGTTCCCTCTGGGCAGTGAGAAAAGTGATTTGTATTTCTTCATTGTGCTTTTTCATAGTCTCCAAATTTACACACGTGCTCCTTCTGTGATGGGAACAGATGCTGTCATACAAAGGCAGAATCTCTGCCTCTTGGTCTTTCCCTTACTAGGATAGCTTTGTCAGTGGTGACCTCTCCCCAGCGATGTCACCCTGATTCCACACAGTTTAAGTTCATAGCTACATGGAATACAGTGTGAAGATGCTTTAGGGTACGAGATACATACACATCAACAGACACACATTGATCGGAGTAATAAAAATAGTCCATATTACTCAGCTTTCACATGGAAATAAACCAGCTTTTTACTTCTGCCACCACAAGGGAAGGTAACAGGTTTGATATTTGTAGCAACCTCCTCTAGGCAGTATCTGCAGGTCGTAGGTCACAGGTCACTCTATTACCAAACCCTGGGGTCATGGTTCTTCTGTGTTATCCATCCTATTTCCATCCTCTTGGGCACAGTCAACCAATTAATTGTCCAGGCCCATGTCCATCTCCATCTGTGGGGATATGAGGCCCTATCTATCCAAGTAAAAATTATGGAGGAGTGGTCTTCTGCCAATTTAAGTTCAAAAATGGAGGCCAGGCGCGGTGGCTCACACCTGTAATCCTAGAACTCTGGGAGGCCGAGGCGGGTGGATCACTCGAGGTCAGGAGTTTGAGACCAGCCTGAGCAAGAGCAAGACCCCGTCTCTACTAAAAATAGAAAGAAATTATCTGGCCAACTAAAATATACATATAGAAAAAATTAGCCGGGCATGGTGGCACATGCCTGTAGTCCCAGCTACTCGGGAGGCTGAGGCAGGAGGATTGCTTAAACCCAGGAGTTTGAGGTTTCTGTGAGCTAGGCTGATGCCACGGCACTCACTCTAGCCTGGACAAGAGTGAGACTCTGTCTCAAAAAAAAAAAAAAAAATGGGGAAGGCTGCACTTGAAGACAGGGGGCACCCAGAAGGTTCTCCCAATCCGAGGCTTCACAGAAGGGACTTCTGCAAGGAGACTGCTTAGATGAGCAGAGCATTCTTCCTCCACTCCAACTCTAAATCAAGATAATTCAATCACTCAACAGATATTCACTGTGCACGTACTATGTACCAGGCACTGTTCTAGGCTCTTGGGCTATATCGGTAAACAAAACAGGTTAAAAAATAAAAAACAAATTAAAAACTCTGCCCTCAGGGAGCAGTGGACCAGCCATTCAAGGACTTTGGAGTTCGTCCTGAATGACAGGAAGGTTAAGGGAGGTTTGGAGCAGAGAAGTGACATGACCTGACCCCTCATTTTTAAAATGTCTCTTTCCTCTTTGGCTGGTCCTACAGGCTTGTTGCTTAGCCAGTTCTTTCACATTAAAATCACTGAATGGACAATATCTCGTTCTCTCTAACCATTCCCTCTTTTTCTGCTAATGGCTACATTCGAAGACAAGCAAGAAGCCTCCACCCCACCAGACATCAAGACTCACCGTAAACTACAGTAAGACAGTGCAGTGTTAGCACAAGAACATACAGACACACCGTGGAGCAGAGAGCCCAGAAACACACCTTGAGGCTGCGGGAGTGACGTGGCTCAGAAGCAGCATTGATGAGTGTGCTCCTCGCCCTCCATGCTCCCCACGACTTGGACACCGCAAACTTCCCCTCTGACAGCCACTTTCCTGGGGCTCCAGCACCTTCGTGCTGCCGGCACGTGCCTGACGAAGCCAGAGGGCCACAGCAACAACTCCCAGAAAGAAGTCTCCTCCTAATTGTCCGCAGGGGTTAAAATCTGGGTTGCCAGGGTGCAGCACCCTGAACAATATTAAATTTTGCTTTCATTTAATAAAACTGCAGAAGTAGGAGGGAGAAAGCATTGTGTAAACCAGTGGTCTCAGCCCTGGTTCACCACATATTCATTTTCATGAGTTGTGAGGGATGTTTCCACTGATGCTCAAGTAATAATTATAATGGGAAGAGAGCTGGAGAAGGTGACCTCAAATCATAGATAAAACAAAACAAGTGCTAAAGGGATATAACATGTCATTTGTATGTGCTTCTGTAGGGGGCTGCAGGCTGTGTGTAACCCTGATTTGGCCAGAAGGACCCTCCTCCTCATCCTCTCTTGCACCCACTTGTCAGCGTCCATAATAGCCATGCAAGCTAGTAGCCTCTGCCCATCGAGTTGTTTGCTATAAACCCCAAGCCACTCTTTGGCTCTGATGAACCAGTCAGAAGATGCCTGTGTTATCTTCTATTTTGAGAACTTAAAAAAATCTTGGGTTTGTCCCACATACTCTGAATAAGACCCTGGCATTTCACTCCCTGCTATAAAAGTCAGTGCCTACGGAGGCAGGTAGCCATATCAACACCAAAGGAGCTTCCTTCTTGGTTTTCTCTTTTTCAAGAATGCTAAAATATTCAATGAGAAACTAACTTGTTTCTTTTTTTGCCCAATCTAGGAATACTGCTCTATATCGGACTGCAAATTGTTTAACATTTTCCCTTTTCTCAACTTGATCAAAATTTTTAACACTTATTTTCTAACATTAAACATTTTTCCTCCGAGTCTAACATTTTAATTTCTAGACTACAAAACTGGTGAAGAGGAGCTATGGTCCCAGTTTGTAAATAGATACAATGTAGATTCCATTTGTTACTATGCCTCTCTAAAAATAGAGAAACTTCTGGGTATATATTTTTGCTGACTTACAGTAATTTTTTTTCAAAAATCATCTATCTTCTCCCCTCTTCAATAGTTAATCCACAATAGGTTAATGTGCCCATAGAAAATCAAAGTTGATTGTAATTGGAAAGTGCCAAGGTATATGATCAACTTACATTTTCATATACATTACAACATCAGTGCCATTCACCTTAAACTGAGATCTGCTTTTGATGTAGACTGAAGGTGGAGGCAGAGCTGGCTCACTGGGAATCGGGCTGGCCCCTCCTGTGGCTATAAGGGCATGCCACAGGCTTCAATACCCACTGGGAAACCAAGTGCCTTTATATTTGTATCATTATCATAGCCTTAGCAAAACTATAGCGGCATACACTGAGGCCACAGGTTTACTATCTCTACTTTAGCATTTCTTTTACTAAACTGACAGTTTATGTAACTGATTGCTTATTTCATCATGGGAATTGACTGAGCCTAGAAAGACACCCTCAACACAAAAAGACTGGTGTCCTACAATTGTTTTTCGAAGATCCCAAGGAGAATGCAACCATAAGGGAAGGAAGAAAAATATCAATGGAGGCATGACATAAAATTCACTGGGTTGCCATTTCAGCCACAGCAAACAAGCTCAGAACACAAAGCGAGGCTTAATGAAAGAGCTCTGATCCCAAAGGAAACATTGGAATCGTAACCTAATTGTTTCAGCTCCTTTATTAAAAAATTTCAACATATGCAAAAGTATAGAAAGTAGTATCATGACCTCTCTCCACATTCCTATAATCCAGCTCTAATTCCTGGTCTGTCTTGTTCCATCTGTCCACTCACCCACCTACTCGTTCATCATCCTGGATCATTTGGAAGCAAATTTCAGACATCATATAATTTCATCTGTAAATATTTCAGTATGTATCTCTGAAAGATATAAACTCTTATTTAAATATAACCACGATACTATTATCACACTTTAAAATTAATAATTTTTACTATCAAATATGAGTCACTGTTCACCTTTCCCCAGTGATCTCAAATATTTATTTACAATGTGTTTGAGGGAGCACTCAGAGCCATACATGCACACTGGTGGAAAATCTTTTCATCTAAGGTTCCTTCCGTCTCTTTTTTCTTTACTATTCATTTGCCAGAGAAACGGTCATTCCCCACAATCTGGATTTTGCTGATTACATCCCTGTGGTGAGGCTTAACACTACTTGTAACTTAATTTTCCACATTAAGCTATGGGGAAGACTGTTTCTGGTCCTTTCAGAACAAGGACCAGAAACAGTCCCCTGCTTCCCTCCATCCCAAAAAAGTCTGTTTCTATATAAAGGAGCAGATACTGACAAACCCAAGACTCTGGCTACACCACTAAGCCAGCCACAGGCAGCAGGAGTGTCACCAGGAGATGAGATGTGGAGGTTGCCAGGAGCAGATGATTGTCCTCCATCTGAACAAGGAAAAGTTCCCATGTGTTCAAAACTTTCACCTTTAGTGAGAAATAATCCACAGGAAGAAAGGAGGTGGGGGAGGGGTGTTCCTAAATTGGCCTCAGCATGTTAATCAGTTTTAAAGCTGCCACCATTAAGAGCTAACAATTCAGAGTCCAGAGGGGGAGGGCAATGGCAGTCCGGCTGCTTTCCAGAGGGGCTCCTGTTGGACTCCGAGGACAAAAGGCACAGACTCACAGAGCATCAGCCCTGGAAGGACTTACCAGAGCACAACCATTTAAATCACAGCCCTGTGACAGGCAGCCGTGTGCAAAGGCGATACAGTCAACCCCACCCCACCCCACCGGCACAGAGACCATGTGCTCTGCTCGTTTTTTCTAATAATGGGACACAGTTGGCTACAGGCTTTGGAGTAAAAAAAGCCTTGACCTTAAATCTCAGCTCCTTCACTTAAAAGCAGCGTGGCCTCAGGCAACCTGCTTAATCTCCCTGTGTCTTAGTTTCCTCATCTGTTAACTGGGAATTCCTCATCTGTCTGCCTGCCAGAGTTGGTGGGATAAATGAAGTTATACATGCAGGCCTACAGTGCCCAGCACAAGCTCGTGACACAGTAGCCCCTTCCTTCCCAAAGATGGCTGCCAGTCTGTTCCAACCCAGATCCTTGCAAGGAGCCATGACAGCACCTGCTGGATGTCTGGCTGGGTTACCGATGCGGTCTGTGGCCATGCATGAAACAAAGCCAACTGACCCATAAAGGGTTCAATCCCATGATCCTGATCTCAATAGCCAGGCTCCAACCAACTGAGCTAATTACAGTGGAGTCAAATTCAACCCTGCTTACACGGAGATGCTCTTAGCAGTTCATACAACATTCTTAAACAGTGGTGTCCTAAAATGCTATGACATAACACACTTGCCAAGTTTACTAATGATCTCATCTTTTAAAAATCTTAATGTAATGTAGCAAACAGATGTGTCCCTTAAGAGGATTAAGGTGGAAATTCATTAGTGCAATAATACCAGTGGATTTGTGTTCTAAAACTAACACCAATCAATCACCTTAGTACACACCCTGTCTTAGCACTGCTCAGGTTCAAGGGGAACAATGGAGAACTGGACAGCTAGGTCTTCACCCTCAAGGAAGTTATCTGTGAACAGGAGAGACACAATGAGAAGCCCCATGTACTGACAGCGCAACTAAATCACCTGTGACCCATGCTGTTCGGACCGTAGTGTGCACAGGAATCATCAGGACATCTTGGTAAAATGCATGTTCTGACACAGCAGGGGGGAAGCCTGAGAGTGTGCATCTCCAACAAGAGCCCAGGTGATACCCTGCCCACATCTAGAATAGCAAGGATCTAGGCCTCATTGCAATCAGCTGTTTTACAGATGGGATGGCTGAGGCAACAAGATAACTACAAAGACAAAGCTAGTGAGAAAGGAATGAACACAATACACTCAAGGCTAATCCAATGAGTGGACGCACCCTGGAACATGGACAGGCTGCCTAGAAGGAGAACATTCAAGACATGAAAGTGGAGTGCTTAAGAGCTTACACCTGCTGTCAAATGCCAACTCAGGAACTTCTCACTCATGTGACCAGGGGACTTCCTTCCAATCTTGATCTCTCCTGCTGTGAGATGCAACAGAATCAGTACCACGGGGTCCCTGGCCCCATGACCATTAAGGGCTTGGTGAGGTGATGCCTGTCCAGAATGCTCCTTGGTGCAGGCAAATGCCTAGGACATAGTAGTTATTATAACTCCACTCTGCCCAGTCCACAGCAGGCAACAAAACACTTCTTGACTTAAATCATTAAGTCATAGCTGCCATTTTGACATGTAAGCTAGTCATCACTTTTTTTGTCAAAATATTCTACAATTCCAGTTTTGTCTATCAAAGAGATAAAAGAATCCTTAGATATGTAAATGCCCTTAGTGTCAATCAACCCAAACACATTTTAAGCTATAAAAGGCCTATGATTCTACTAATTCTACGGTATAGTTTTGTTCTAAACCTCTAATTCTACTGCATGGTATTTTTCTACATTAGAGGTCCTATAATTATAATTTTTCTTTAAAAATATTAAGCCAGAAATAAACACCTAGTTATGCAGCATTTGAAAACAGAAAGTCCTCACCTAGTCCAGCCAAAACATGTAACCAAAACATATAAATGAATACCTCCTCGCTGAGAATATAGCACCTGTTCTGACCCTTGTGTTATCAGACTAATGATTCATTTAATTATCCTCACTGGAACTACTGTAAAAAGATGAGATAAAGTACAAAAAACACAATTTATTGTTTTTGCCCAAGACAATAGTTTTGTTAAATGAACAAGTTCTAATGCAATCAGCAGACATGAGCTAAATTAATATATCATGAGGTTAAGAAAAGATGTCCAGATTCATGTTTCACCCAGGAAAGGCCTGAGAGACTGTCCAGTTCAAATCCCCAGGGGAACTTTTAAAATCTGGACCGTCTGAGGGGCCTGCTCAGGGCTGGTTACACAGGTGTGGTCCCTTCGTGAAAATTCATCCAGCGGCACATGATGCCCTGTACACGTTTCTGTACGTGTGATCTACTTCAATCAAAAGCTGACTTCCCCAGGGACTTAGACGTGCAGTACAGTGGAGACCACTGAGAATGTCTGCATGTCCCATGCTCATGCTTCCCCCTTCTTTCTACCACCTGGAACACCCTCCCCACAAAGAACACCCCTCTTACCAAAGCCAGGCTCCATAGGACCTGGGAGAAGCATTCCCTGTGGCCCAGGAAACCTTACCAGCCGCAGGGCCCTGGGAAGATACATTCCCTCACCATGAGCTAATTCACAGCAGGGTTGGTAACAATGTTTCCACTTCTGACCCTGAACTCCGCCAGGCCAGGAGTTCTGCCTCAAGGCTCTTACTCATGCTTGTAACATTCACCTGCCCCTGGGGCCAAAAAGTGCCTGTCCCTGGAAGGTGATAGGGTGAACTCCCCAAGGTAATGGAACAGAGGCCCCAGAAGGCACAGCTTCTGCCACAGGGAACGGAACAGCACTGAGGTCTCCAGTCACACAAGCCTGCTTTGAATCTCAGCGCCCCACTTCTAGCAGAAAAATTGGTTATTTAATCACTCTACCTCAATTTCCTTTTTTTTTTTTTTTTTTTTGGCCCGGGCTAGAGTGCTGTGGCGTTAGCCTAGCTCATAGCAACCTCAAACTCCTGGGCTCAAGCAATCCTACTGCCTCAGCCTCCCGAGTAGCTGGGACTACAGGCATGTGCCACTATATATTTTTAGTTGTCCGGCTAATTTCTTTCTATTTTTAGTAGAGACGGGGTCTCGCTCTTGCTCAGGCTGGTCTCAAACTCCTGACCTCGAGCGATCCTCCCGCCTCGGCCTCCCAGAGTGCTAGGATTACAGGCGTGAGCCACCGCACCCGGCCTGCCTCAATTTCCTCATCTCTAAAATGGGGATAATAAAAACCTCTACTTCGTGGTGCTGTGTACTATTAAATGATATCATGCATTGAGACTCCCCATGGAGCACACACTACATGCCAAGTACTCCAAACTCATTAACTCTTTCTATCACAGGTGGATCATCCAATTTTACAATTCTCTGCCAGAAATTAACTACCATCTGAACAATGTGAATGTGGACCTAAGCACACAAATGCCCCGACCCCTGCCTTACAGAAACCCTGTAAGGGTTAATAGAGTTAGCCACTGACTCTGTTCTAGATGGAACAAGTAAAGCCAGATATCTGAATATACTACAGGCGTCTTCAGGCAAAAGATTCTGAGACTGAGGCTGGCTTGTCCTCAAGACAAGGGTCAGGGTCCCTATAGGACATCTTCTGGTTCTGTTCATTCCACAAAAGACACCTTAGGAAGTTCTATGGGCCAGTACAACTGCTGTGCTGTGGCTTCTAGGTGGGGGTAGGGAGGAGGGGACAGTGCTGGAGCCTCAGGATTTCCTCCTACAAGACCAGGAACACTGTACCAAAAACTATGGGGCTCTTCCATGGAAACATAAAAACATACTTCAGCTCCCAGCTTGAAAGGTCAGCCCATGTATATAGGGTTTGAAATCCAAGGAAACCACTTCAAGGTCACAGGGCCACAATTATGAGCCTTCGGTGGTTTCAACAAAAGATCACTGTAATCAGAGACCATAATGAATGGAATAATCACGATGTAGAAGAAGCCCTTTGAATACTTTTTGACTGAATCCACTAATTGAGAACCAAATAATTTCCAAAAGTGATTCTGATAAGCTGAATCCATAATACAGCATTTTGTCCCTCTGTCTCCCAACCAAACATGCTTTTATGGCCAGAAGGGTTTCCACGTCCAGTGACTGTATCCATCCTGCACCAACATGGAGAGAATGGGAGAGAACTGCCCCATTCCTTATTCCTGAAAAACAGTTACTAATTAAGAAGGGGGTAGCACTGATCTACGAAGAGAGAAGGAAAAACACCACTGCCAAAGTCCACCGGTTTCCACACACTACAACCTCCTCCTCTATTTCCAAAGCAGGTGAACATCAAACAGAAATCTGAAGCATTTTTTTAAATCAATTTTGTTCCTTTAGGCATCCAGGGTTATTTCTTCCAAATATATATCAATGTTGATACTCAAGAAATAAATCATCCCCAAGCTTTGATATGAACCCTAAGCAGAAAATATACTGGTGAGTTAATTCTCCAAGCCGCATTCAATCTGTTTAAGTGGGAGGAAGGGTTTTCCTTGGTAACTAAATGATTAGCTTTCAATGCTCAGCTCTTTACAACAAATACTTTGCAAGACGCCTGTCCTCTTGAAAAGGGTTTAAAAAAAAAAACGACACCCTCTCTAACGGGTGGACTGAGAAGCCATTCTTCCCAGGGGACACTCATTTCGGGCTACCAGGCTGAGGCTTTGTGAAAGCACCGCCCCTCCGCGCCCCCGCCCCTCCTCCCACGGCGACTGCTCCTTAAGGTTCCCAAGGCCACCTGCTTCTCAGAAGAAAAAGGGGATACTCCGCGCGCTATCACAGTGCGCGCTCTGCGTCCTCTGCGGTGCCCCTCCGGGGGAGGGGGAGGTGTCCCCGGGAAGCGAGCTTTGTCGCGAGGGTCGCGCGGCCGCCCGCAGCGGCCCCAGAGGCCTGAGAGAGATTTTGTCCCCGGCGTCGCTCAGGGATCTCCTCCGAGGAGTCCCATCCCACGGGACCCGGGTTCTTTCTGCGCCCAGCTCGGTGCCGGCGTCTGATCCCCACCCCGCCCACCCAGCCGAGCTAACGGCGCGGCGCCGGGGAACCTTCTCCATCCCGCCTCCGGCCGGCGCGGCACCTGCTCGGCCGCGCCCGCCCCCGGCTCTGGCTGTCCTTCCCGCCCGCCCGGGAGGGTCCCGCGCCAGCCGGCGGGTACCGGGGGTCCCTCAGCCTAACGGGCAGGGGATCCTACTTTGGGGCGCTTGTCCCCCGGGGCCTCGCCCATCCAAGCCAGCCCGCGGCGCGCCCGCCCACGGCGCACCTACCCCTGAGCGCATCGCGGCAGGGGCTGCGTCCCGGGGACCCGGTCACCCCGTACCTTGTGCGGCGCCCGCAGCAGCCGATGGACCCCGGCCAGCTGGGTACCGAGCGCGAGGTCCTCACGGAACGTGAACAGCGGTGGCCGGCTGGGCTCGGGGAAGTTGGTGCTGTTGAAAGGGTCCGTGTCGTCCAAGAACTGCACCCGGCAAGCCAGCGTGGCCATGATGCATCCCTGCCGCGGGGGGCGCGGGCCGGGACGCCCCGATCGCGGCGCGCAGGGGTGGCCGCAGCCGCTGCTCGCTGGCTCGTGGGCTCGCAGGATCCTGCGCGCCCGGCTGCAGCCGG
Organism: Lemur catta; assembly: GCF_020740605.2. Classification (NCBI taxonomy): domain Eukaryota; kingdom Metazoa; phylum Chordata; class Mammalia; order Primates; family Lemuridae; genus Lemur; species Lemur catta. The sequence goes on along the minus strand of NC_059143.1, from coordinate 26,433,364 downwards.
GGCTCCGGCCGCGGGGGGCGGGGCGGGGGCGGGGCCGGAGGTCCCCTCCTTCCCCTCTACCTCCGGCTCCTCCCCTCCTCCGTGTCCCCGGCACCCGGCTGGGCTGCCGCGACCCACGGGACCCGCCGCCGGGAAACGGAGAGGGAGAACGGCTCGCGTGGCATCCGCAGCCGTGCGCCAAAGGCCGGCGGCGGGGCGGGGACCACGGGCGAGCAGAATCGACTGCACGTGCGCCCCGCGGCCCCGGGCCGAGCTGCACCCCTCGGAGCCCCGGGGGCCGGGTTGGGGGGGACGGGGAGACAGGGCAGCCCTCCGGCTTCTTCCCCACCTGGAGAGGGCTTAACCCTTTCCAGAAGGTCGTGGCGGCCCGCTCCTGCTGCCCGGATTCGGAATACGTCCGCCGGCACCGGGAGACGAGGGAACCAGGACCCCAGGCTAGGGCTACGGGGAGGTTTCCCTTGGGGTGAAGAGAGCTAAGAAGGAGGGGCAGCCGGGGAACCTAGGCTGCTCTTCTCAAGGCACGAGCCCAGGGGGCGCCAGGGGAGAGGCGTGGGGCCTGAGAGGCTCCGCTCCGGGACTCCAGCGTCGGGCCTGGCCCCAGGGACACCCGGCGGCTGTTAGCCAAACCTCTGCATCACCGCGGCCTCCCTCCCCAGTTAGATCTCCAAAAGCCCTAGCTGGACCTTGTTTGGCCCGGGGGCGGGGGCGCTTCCGGGGAAGTCTCGGAATTGCGGGGGGGCTGTGGAAAGCCAGGGATCCCCTTGTAACCCAGGGACCTGGAGGGAGGTTTGCAGCCAGCCCGCCTCGCCTCGGCCAGGCAGGAGCAGCGGGACTCGGCGCCGCCTCCCGCCGCTCTCCTTGCTGCTCACGGGCGACCCCCTTCGTTTCCAGTGAGAATTCACGGTTCTCCCAATTCCCGGGCCACTGCGGAGTTCCGGGTTCCTTCCCCCACCCCGTGTAGGTTGCACTGATAATACCCGATCTCTTGAACACCGAGTCTCCACAAGGCAGCTCTATAAGCGTCTGTCTCCCTTTCCTCTGGTTTCAAGGGAGGAGAAACCCTTATCCCATACTTGGCAGCCTCTCCAGCATCTTTAACCTTTCCCTCTCCTGCTCTCTTTCCCTACCACGTGCACATTTATACCTGGTTTTAAAATAATAATTATTCCATGACGCCTCTGCTCATTCCAGCAGAACTTCTGGCTCTCCTTACTTTGCCACTTAACTCTTTGAGGGAGTTCTTTAGACTGGCCCTACACCTGTTTCACCATCTCCTCGTGGCCAGAACACTAAAACCACAAATTCTACTCTTTTAATACTTCCACTTTGATGTCTACCCCCCACCTTAATGAGAGCGCCCCCCAGTCCTGGTCACCCCACCTCTCATCCCTGTCCCAACTTGGCTTCCAGCTCATCATCTCAGGGGTCTCGTTGCCACACCCCTCCCTCAGCCTCACCTGAGCTTTGGGCAGCTTGCTTGCCCCTGCTCCCTCTGCCGCGTGCGTGCTGATAGTGGGCCCCTCAATGGCCCCTAGCACTGCTCAGTGTGGCCTCTGACTCCCCTCATGCTGCTGCACACTTCTGCCACTTTCCTCTACCCGTGGATTATTCAGTAAAGAGAATAATTTCTGCAGCACTAACTGGAAGAAGTTCATCCAGCATGAACTTCCAGCGTCCCCTCCTCTTCGTCCTTCATCTTATCTTCCACCTCCTCTCCATCATCCATTCCCCCATCTCAGGAGATGATCAAAGTCCTGTGTTTCCTCCTCTTCAGGCTCTATCTCCACCTGGACCCTGGGTCCCTCCCTTCCCACCTGCTCTTGGACCAGCCTCTGTCTCTGATCCAACCCCTTCTTCCTTCCTCCCTGAGCTTATCCTGAGAATCAGGGCCAGCTTCCGGGTGTACAACCTGTGCAGACATACAGGGCTGTGCACTTAAAGGGCCCCAAACTTGTTTAATGCTCTGTTGCTGTCTTGAGATTCTTAATAATTTTTTTTAACAAGAGGCCCTGCAATTTTTTTCTTTTCTTTTTCTTTTTTTTTTTTTTTAGAGACAGGGTCTGACTCTGTTGCCCAGAGTGGAGTGCAGTGTTGTGATCATAGCTCACTGCAACCTCAAACACCTGGGTTCAAGCATGCCTCCTGCCTCAGCCTCCCGAGTAGCTGGGACTACATCTTTAGCTACATCTTTATGAAGCCCACCCCTCACTTTAGCTCCCTGGCTTATGTCTTCATCACTTCCTAAGCAACTTCTGAAAGAGAGAGCCATATTCATTTCTCAGCATCCTCACCACCTCTTCTCCATCCTACATGGCATCTGGAGGGCAACACCCACCATGTCATTCTAAGATCATCAGTGCTAGCCTATTTGCCTCATCCAGGAGACACCTCAGCCCTGCTACCCATTTTCTTGGCAGCATCAGTCACCATAAACCTCTCCTTTCTCAGACTCCCTTTCCCTTCAGTTCAATAGCTCTATCCATTCTGGGTTCTCCTCCACCTCCTTCGACAGCTCCTTCTCAATTCTTTCTGGGCTCTGTGCTCCTCATGGCCCTCTTCACATTCCCCTTGGATTTCCCTGGCTTCAATACCGAACCTGCACGCATATGGCATCCACATATGGCACATATGGCATCTATACTCAACAAGGGGTCTGCGCTCCTCATTTCTAGGTCCTGATTTTCACTGGGCAACTCAGCCCCACTCTGGTTACACCACACTCAGTTACATCCTCAACCCAACCTTGTTGCCCACCCAGAACCTCCTCTGCAAGGTTGCAATCTGCCAGGCTGCTCTACCTGCCTGTCTTGCTGATTCTGATGCTCTCCAAGCCATTGGGGTGTAGAGCATCACAGTTACAGTTACTGTTCATTTCTTCTCTGTGCTCACACTAAGGGGAAAGCCCCTCTAGGTCAGGGACCATACCGTATTCAGCTCTGTGCCTACCACAGAGAAGACACACAATAAATGCTTGATGAATGAGTGGACATCAAAGTCATCTTTGACTCCTACATCTTGCAGTTGTTCACTATGACTTGTCACTGAAACAGCCTCTAAAATATTTCTCAACTCTTTCTTCCTCTTTAGCCCTCACTGTCTATGCCAGTGTTCTCATGAGTCTCCCTTCCCCAGACTTGCATCCTGCATTTGGTCTTCCACTGGCTTCCCCAGACCCAGTGATCATTCTAAGATGTGCATTTGATGTGTCACATCATAGGGTTAAATCCTTACATTCCAAACCCCTCAGCATGACTCACAAGGCCCTCTAAGACCGGCCCCAGACTACCACTCCAGGCTCACATCTGGTCATTCCCCTCTTCACAGCCTGCTTTCAAGCCACACTGAATTTATTACCTTTTCCCAAACATGCTTAGGTTATTCATGGTGAGATTCCCAACCTAGAACGCTCTTCCCTTTCTAGTTGACCAGCTGAACCCACTAATTCTTCAACACTTATTTCTAATGTCAACTCTCTCAGACAGCCATCTTCAACTCCACACCAAACAAGGATTGTCTCTCTTTTTTCTGAAATAATAGTTGTCTCAGGCTGGGCATGGTAGCTCATGCCTGTATACATAGCACTTTGGGAGGCTAAGGCGAGAGGTTTGCTTGAGGTCAGGAGTTTGAGACCAGCCTGAGCAAGAGCAAGACCCCGTCTCTACAAAAAATAAGAAAAATTAGCTGGGCATGGTGGTTCACATCTGTAGTCCTAGCTACTTGGGGGGCTAAGGCAGGAGGATTGCTTGAGCCCAGGAGTTTGAGGTTACAGTGAGCTGTGATCATGCCACTGCACTCCAGCTAGGATGACAGAGTGAACCCTGTCAAGAAAAAAAAAAAATGATCTCAAATACCTTTATATATGCACCTACTATAGCACTTTCATGTTGCATTGTACATATATGCGTACCATATGTCTACCCATTAACTGTAAGACCCTCAGGATTGGAAATTGTGTTATTCAATTTTAATCTTAAAAGTTCAAATAGTAATTGGAACCTAAAATTAAACCTTTAAAATTTTTAACCTTGTAGGCTATCCTTAATTCTTCTAAGGATCTTTGCCCTGACAACTCCCTTGAGACTGCCATTTGTAATAATTGTTTCCTCTGATGAACAGCCAATGTATTTTTCTCAGCCTACTATTTAAATTAATTTTTTAAGTAATGGAATGCTTTATCTTCATTTAAAAGGCCAAGAATAATAAAAAGTTGTAACCAAAAATCAGCCCCTATTTTACAACTGCCACTCCCCGACACATACACTTTCCAGGGGTACTTGTTCCAAAATAATGAGCGTACCCTGCTATACTGTGAACTATCAATTTTAGACAATATGCTGACTTTCTATCATTCTAAATGAAGATTTTGGCTTCTTTACAGTCTATTTCCTTTTCTTCATTCTCCCAATATAGTTTTATCACAATTTTAGTTAAATCCTTATTCAGTGATTTTTAAAAATATGCTAATATTTTTCATTTTTGTGTCAAGTTGTACATGATTACATGCCCTTTCTTGCACAACTTTTTGTTTTCCCTAAAGTTAATGTTTGCCTCAATTGTTTTTTCATTTGATTATTTTTTCTTGAATAGCTAGACAAAGCTTCTTAAACCTTCAAAGGCTCTGCAAATGCCTCTCTCACTATTGTCAAACAATCTCTCAGTTCTACATTTTGCCCTAAGAATCCTTCTTGGTGACATATTTCAGGGAGTCTTCCATCCCCCTGCTCCAATTTGGAATGTGGCTCTCTTGGCCTCTCCTCCAGGATATTTTCTTGACTTTTCTCTTATGCAGAACCCTTGTTCCCAGATCACTTGCCTTTTTCTTTCTTAGTTTATACTCTCATTTTTGGTAAGTATATATACCCCAGTAGCTTTCTGAGAAAGGGTAACTTTTTGAGAAAGTTTATGTCTCAAACTATCTTAATTCATCGTCCTCCCACTTGCCTTGGTGCGTAGCTTAGATGGCAAAGGTGGCTACAATAATTCTTCCCACCCCTTGTATTCCCACCATTTTCCAATATGACTTTGTCACTTCTCCCATCAAAAAGTAGAGTCTGTTAATATTTCCCCACTCCTTTTATGGAGGTGGCTTTGTGACTTGCTTTGACCGATAGAATATGATGAAAGTGACATTGTGTGACTTCTGAAACTAGGCTTCAAAAGACTGTATAGCATCTGTTCTCACCCTCTTGGAATGCTGGCCTGAGAATACCATGTGAAGAAGCCAGGTCTAGCGTAGGAAAAGTGGTAAGAAAATTGCAACTGTTATGAAGCAATGAAACAGTTGGTAAGACAATTGCCTAGAATAAATTGAAAGATAGAAAATGTATCTAATGAACTTACAGATCTGGCTAAGGAGATCTCTAGACAATATGTTGAAAGTATTTGTTAGATGCTTCTGTGTATCATAATAAATTCCATTTGCAAGCAGTATTTAGAGGAAATATAGAATGCCTACAACTTGCTGGGTTATAAAATAAACAATTCCTCATCCCCAGTCTGTCTAGTCAGCAAAGGATCCCCAAAGTTAGAAATGATCTTGGTAAAGATCAATTCAGAAATGTAGTTGTAAGACCCTTTGTTAAGATCTCAGAGAGATTTAGGGCAGTGCCTAGCAGATCCTCTCATTTAGACGAAAGGGCTTGTAAGAATTCTAGGAGTGATGTTCCACAGCAGCCAGGTGGGCCCAAAGGAGAAAGAATTATGGATGTAGTGTTTGGCATGTGTAATAAACCCTAATAAGATTCATAGAAAATCCACAGAGTTTTTAAGACAGTTGCATTGATAAAAGGACCAAACTGGTTTGGACTAAAAGGGACTGAGATTGTTCAAAATAAAAAGAAAACTCTGGAACTCCAGTGTGCAATGGGCAAGAAGCAGGCTAAGAAAGCTTCTCAGCTGCAAACATGGAGCCATTTCTTTTGGAAAAGGTAGGTTCTATCAGAGCATGGAACTAAGAACCAGGAAGAACAGAGAACTTGGGAACCACCTCAGGAACCAGAACTGGGCTACTCTCCTGGAATAGGAGAAACTGACAACATGTGCCTGGCTGGAGTTCAGAATTGCTGTGAATCAGTGACTGCTAGGTATCTGCCAGTCTTTCTATTTTTAAACAAGAGAGGCTATTGAAATTATTCTGTCCAGTCTCACCATTATACATTGAGTATGTAAGGGGCAGACAATTTGTGTTTTTAGGTCACAGGTCACTGGATCAGAGGACTTGTATCTGAGGAGCTGCTCTTGAAAGGCCTCATCTGCATGCAGATCTAAATAGCAGTTTCCAGGCTGGGTGCAGTGGCTCACACCTGTGATCTTGGCACTTTGGGAGGCCGAGGCAAGAGGATCACTTGAGGCCAGGAGTTCAAGACAAGCCTGGGCAACATAGCAAGACCCCATGTCTAAAAAAAAAAAAATTTTTTTTTTTAATTAGTAGGGTGTGGTGGTGCATGCCTATAGTCCCAGCTATTCCAGAGGCTTGAGGAAGCAGGCTCTCTTGAGCCCAGAAGTTGGAGACTGTAATGTGCTATGATCAGCCACTGCACTCCAGCTTGGGCAACAGAGTGAGACCCTCTCTTTAGAAAACAAAAAACAGACAAGGTACAAGAACATTCCAACATCAAGGGACAGCATCTCTACACCGGGGAGAAATGGAGCATCTGCTCCTTATGATGTGCCTGGAAGCCCATCAGGGAACCTGAATCGGCGGGCCTGCCTGCTGTTGAAACACTGCTCGCTTTAAATTGGGGCACTCTATGGGAAAACACTATGATACTACATCTAGCAATATTGTTGTAAATATTATCCTTGAACTCCACTCGTATGCTTAGAAAATAATTTAGCAGAAGCAAAAATAAATAAGTACGTAAATAAATAGCCATGTTCAAAAACAAGGTTTATTGCAGTGTTACTTATAAATTTAAAAACTGGAAACTTCTCATGTTTATCAATAGGGGTGTATTTTCATTATTTATAATATATGAATGCAACTATGCATCCTTTAAATATGTTTACGAAGATCATGTTGAAGGAGCAAAATCTTTAGAGTAAAACAAAATGTAAAAATAATGTACGTTGACTTTAGCCACTGAAAACCAATTGTGTGGAGGTGGAATCCAATTTTCTATCCTTTTTCATAAGATGGCATCACCTCTTTGTTTAAAAAGTTTTAACAAGTTATCTAGTTAGCTAAAAAACAAAAACAATGCTACTTTACCAAACTAGAGATAAACATGATATAATATATAATATATATGTAACATGTAATACCTGGTGTATAGATCAGGCACTATATATTAAAATTCTCTCTCTAGAAACACACACACTTATGCAAATGATATATATATTAAAACACTCTATGTGTATATATATGCATACAGATATAGATATATTTCCTGTACCCCACGAGAAAATGGGAGAATAATTTTTGATAACTGCAAGTGCTTCCTGCATCAGAGAGCTCCAACACCCCTGTAGAAAGAAAATCCCCAGGTCTGAGTGGCAGACTCTGTCCTGACTGGAACAAGCAGTGATTCAGAGTGATGACAAAACAATCTGTTTCCACCCACAAAATGGGAGAGAAAAGACCAGGACAGGCCATCATAGGGCTGTTTGTTTTAGAAGGTGAACAAAAAGTGGTTCATTCTGTAAACTGCAAAAGGCACAACCACAGTAAGCCTTGAGAGGCTGGGTGGTGCTCAGATGCACCAGGAAAGGAGGCAGCAAGAGGACCAGGCAAGAGTGGATTCACTGCAAAAGTAGCAACGCTTAAGCTTAGGGACCCCCACTTGCACAGACCCCTCCCAAAGTCCCTGCTTTTCTTACGCGAGTAAATATTTTTCTATCTCATTTTATTTTGTAATTTTTTATTCTTTTCCTTAAAGATGACTTGAAATTTGTGTAAGCTTCAGGCTCATAAAACCTGGATCTGCTGGTGAGACCAGGTACTATATATTAAAACTCTCTTCTCTAAAACTCTCTCTCTTCCTTTTTCTATCTCTCTCTCTACATATATATATTTATGAACTGTATATAGATATATTAAAACTCTATATATAGCTATACAAGGGTTATCTGGAAAGCATCCAGCCATGTAACTGCTCTCATTATATTAACAATGGCTGGATACTTTCTGGACAACCCTCATATATATAAACTGTTAATATATATTAAAACATTCTCTGTATACACACATATTTGTATATATGTATATGTACAGTCACATACACACATACACAGAGAGAGAGAGAGAGAGAATCTACATTACAAAATACCCAATTCAAAGCAGCATCCTTAAACAAAAATCCTAAGAAAAATAGGAGATCCCAAAAGAACAGTTGATGCAAAGTAGGTTGGAAAATAATGTTATCAAGAAATAAAAGAGGAATTAACATTTAAAGAACTCCAACATCAATAACGAAAATTTTCTCAAATCTATTCCATTCAGGAAACCAGGCAGAGCGTCAGAAATGCCATAATGTTGCCGTAGGATTTGCTGACCAATTTGAATTGGTTTTTAGCCTCTTGAAGAAACAAAATCTGCACTTACCTAGTGTTGCCACCAGGTGGTAGACTTGGCTTACTCAGGCGCAGTTATTTTGCAGCACCGTGCTAAACTCACAATGTCTCATTTGATTTTCAAATAATTTTATGAAACAAGTACCATGGTTTTCCTCACTTTTCAGATGAAACTCAGAGATGTTCAATAATTTGTTCATATACGATGGGATGAGGTCTGCCATGATCTTAATTTGGGGATTTGCAAAGAGATATGTAGCACAAAAAGAATTGGAAAAAGAGGCTGAAAGCGTCTGCCAGGTGGATCCTAGATTTCCTTCTGCTTTCAAGGGTGCCCTGAACTCTTCCGTGCAGCAGGAAGAGCCTCAGGCTTTCTCAGAGATGCGAGGTGCTCAGAACACTGCCTGTCCGCTAAAGGTTTTGGACCCTTCATGTTATGACCGTCCTCCAGGGCTGCCCGGCATTCAGTCCTAGCAGTGGCTCTGGATCCGCTGGGTCCCTGTAGCCTGTGCTCTCCTCTGCAGCTCACCGCCTCCCTCCTGGATAAAGGAAAGCTGAGAAAGGTGGGCACAGATGGTCTCGATGGGGTCTTGTGATCTGGGCAGGGTCACTCTAAAGAACAAACGCCACCCACTGGAGCCAGCCTTCTCTCACCAGGCTGAAAGTTTGGAGCATGCTCCAAAGAGCCTTTTCACCTCTCCTCTTGCCAAAAGCTCTGGAGTCCAGAAGTGGTTGAGGTAGGAGTGGGCGTGGCAGCTTCAGCTTGGACAGCTTTGTCATCCCAAGGAGATGGCGCTGCTTTGACCATCTCTATGGGGCTTTCCTTTCCATCCCTCAGGCCAACCTGGTCCCCCCCAGATGTGTCTTTGGCCCCCAGACCTCCATCAAAGCACCATGGTCTTGTGATCATCTAATGGGACCCACCAAGCTCGCTGAATACAAGAACTGTGGCTTTTCCTTTTCTCGTGATCACCATCCAGTGGATGGGAGGCACATGGTGGCCACCACAGCTCATGAACAAACTACTCACTGATACTTATTTCTATAATGTTTTTACATGGATCAAAAGTAAAGCAATCTGTTTTATTTTAATAAACAATAGTGACTTTCCTTGAGTGAAGTGAGCAGAGCATGGATGCTTGAGGGAGAGGCGTGGGTTCAAATCCCAGCCGCAGCAGTTCTGGGACCTGGGGCAAGTGACTTCCCTCTCTGTGCCTCAGTTTCCTCATCTCTAAAATACAGATGATACTAATAGCATATTCCTCCTAAGAGCGTTAAAAGGGTTAAATAATTTAACAATGAAGTGCTTGGAACAGTGCTTACAATTATAATGATTCAGCAATTTATCACGATAGTGAAGAGACAGACCTGGGCTCCAATCTGATCCCTGTTCTGTACAAGTTCTCTGATCTTGATCAGGTAATTTAATCTCCCTAAGCCTTGGTTTCCTCTTCGTAAAATGTACACATAATTATACTTGCCCCTCAGGGTTTTCTGAGAATTAAGTAAGAGTGCCTGGCACATTATATTCATAAGTGTCAAGCAAATATTAAAATATTTTATTTTTATTAAAAAAATAAGGGCATTTTCAATGTACAAAAAAGTATGATCTTAGTAACTCTACTCATCTTCAGTTACTGCAGTCAAAATTCCCATATACTGTCTTGCTACTAAGTCACTAAATGAGCTGTTTTCCTCCATGTTTTATGACAACACAGGGAAGCCACCATGCTTCTGCTGGTAAGATTTAATTATTGCTGAGCAAATGAATAACTCAACAAGTTCAAGCAACTTTATTTTTCAAAAAGGTTAACTTGGTCCACAAAACAAAACATGTTGAAATGGTCCAACTATTATAAATTCAACATAAGCATTTAAATTCCATTGGGATTTCTTAGCTGAAGCCATGTTTCAACAGGTTTTATAAGTTCTTTCTTAAGCTAGGGACTAAACTTTGTGTGTAGTATCATTTTTAAGTGCTTCACTCTAATTTCTAAATAGCAGAGTGACTTGTAGAAAAGGTGATTTCTTCTATGGGAACAATGTTGGAAATAATGACTAGATTATTTCAGTGGTTTCTGTTTACATGTGGGCTTCCCCACTAGACCCTCCGTCAGCTCCTTAAGGGCAGGAACCATGTAAAATGCATCTTTATGTCCCCAACACCAAGCATGGTGCTTGTCACCATGATCAATCAAGGGCTGTTGACCAGAGCTGGTGAAGAAGGCCAAGAGAGGATGATAGTGAGGCAGAGTGGAGCCCAGAGTGGCATCCAGCCAAGGTCTCCAAGGAACGACAAAAGAGTGCTCTAATCTCCCAGAGAGCTGCACAGAACCCCCAGGGCAGAGCGTGTTACAAGAATCTGGGAGAGACGGGCACCATATGTAGCTTTCCCATCAATGCAAAGCCTAGACTCACAGGAGCATTAAGAGAGGCTACACTGAAGATGACAGGAAAGTGACTCCCAGTGCTGGAAGCCAGTTGAAGTCCAAGTGTGTCCTTGGCTTCTTGCAAGAATAAAGTGAAAGTGAGACTTATTCAGAAACTATAGAAAGTCTACTCCACAGAGCAGAGACAAGTTCTCCCTGCAGAACAGAACGGGCCCCATGGTTCCTTTTGCCCTTCTATTTAAGCAATGGCTTAATTATAGGCTAAACAAGGGAAGAAATAGTCATCGAAGGGGCAGTGTGTTCCTGGAATCAGGGTGGTGACACCCTCGATTTCTCCACCATCTTGGTTCTAACCGGTTGGAACTTGCCCTGCCTCCATCCTGTTTTGATCAGGGTAATTTGAAACTTTGTTTTGAGACTTCCTGACTCAGGTAAAGCTACAGCAATGCCCAAAGCAGTACCTGCCAGTTTCCTGTCTCCAAAGGACACCAGGGAAAAGTCTGGAATCCTATACACCAAAGCATTCGAGGTTAATTGTATCTCTGGTAGGGTGGTAGGATAAGAGATTATTTCTCCTTTTATTCATCTCTATTTTTAACTTTCCCACAATGAGCTTACATTCCTGTATCAATTCATTGTTGCTCTTGGATCTACCCTCTGAAAGGTCTTTTCTTTACCATAACCCTCCTTAGCAACTTCTGAAAAGGGCACTTTGGAGAATATGCACTTTTTGGTGGCTGAGTAATTTCTTTTTTCCCATAGGAAGTTGGGAGCCTAGAAGGTTTTTTTATATCCTGGATAGTCAGTCCCTTTTAGTCCAAGCCGGTGATGCTTTTGCTAATACAGATCTCTCAAAAAAAAAGAAAATCTGAATGTTTTTATTTTGATCAATCTATGTATTAAAAAATCACATAAACAATTCTCAGCAAGGATTATGACAAAAAGTTCATAGGGCGGAGCAAGATGGCCAAATAGACACCTCCAGTGATTGTACCTCCACAAAAACACCTAATTCAACAACTAGCCATGAAAGCAAGTACCTTCAGAAAAATAAAAAATCAGGTGAGCGAGATCATACTACCTGGTTTTAACATTACATCAAGGAAAGAGGCACTGAAGAGGGCAGAAAAGACCCTCTCGCATTGCCTACGCCACCCCTCCCCGATCAGCCAGCTGCATGTCCTCCGCATGCCCAGTGAGGGGAGAATCTGTGTGCCCAGGGAAGGGAGAATGGAGTAATTGTGGGGCTTTGCATTGAAATTCAGGGCCGCCCTGGCATAGGGAGCACAGCACAGGGCAGAACTCTGCCAGTGCCCACGGTGGGAGCATTTAGACCAGCCCAGCCAGAAGGAAACCCTCTGCCTCAGAGCCCAAGTCCCCACTAGCCCCACCACCGGCAGAAAAAGCAGCGTGGGGCCTGTATCAAATTCATAAGGTAGAAGGGCCACAAGAGCCACACAGTCCTTGGGCAATTTCTGTGGCTGTGCTGGCTTGGAGCCCGTAGACTTGGGGTGCACATGAGCCCACATCCAGAAAGACAGGTTGCTGTTGCCTGTACTCACAACATGTAAAAACTTTGAGATTTGTTGTTAGAGGTAAATTCAAGGGACATGACATTACCCTTGATTTTTATATTCTTTTAGGACATAGGGCTGAACTCCAAGACGTGGGAACCAAGGAAGTGACACAGAATCATAAATATCCACAAACTCGGAATATGAAACCACTCCACAGAATACACAAAATACATTTTTAGCTGGAACCTCATACAAGAAATATTAAAGTAGACCCTAAAGACAAAATACATTTTAAATTCACTAATTTTAATCTAATAAAATAAACTAATTTGATTAATTGAATCAATCAATTACAAAAACAGGGCCAGCTTTAAATAAAGCCAGTTAGTCAACAAATTTATTGAGCGCCTATTATGTGCCAACACTAGGGATATATTAGTGAAGCAAACAGGCAAGCCCTCGTCCTCATGGAGCTTACAGTCTAATGGAAACAGATCCATGTTAAATTAGTAATTAAAAGTAGATAATTAAATAATTATGCTTCAAAGGAGAAGATTTGCATCAAAATGTCTGAAATCAGTCACAAAAGTATCTACTGCAAAAGAGGACATGGGTGTGGATATGAACAATACGTTTTTATTGTCATTTGTACCTGGAAATCTGTTGACACAGGTGATGCAATTTTTTTGTAGATGTTTTCTTACTTGGCTGCCATCATATTTAATGGGACACATCTGTCAATAGAAGGTCTTGGAAAATGCTGCAGGGTGCCATCTGGAATAGTTTCCTCCTGTGTGAAACTGGCCTGAGCAATTGGATAAATCCATCACTTGAGGGCATTGTTCTTCAATTGGTTAGCTGATGAGGGGAACAGGCCCATATATAGTTGTGTCAATTAACGACAGGGATCATTCTGAGAAATGCGTCTTCGTGTAAACACCATAGAGTGTACTTACACAAACCTAGGTGGTATAGCCTACTGCTTCTAGGCTACAAACCTGTACAGCATGTTACTGTTCTGAATACTGTAGACAATTGTAACACAGTGGTAAGTATTTATGTATCTAAACATATCTAAACATAGAAAAAGTACAGTAAAAATATGGTATTAAAACCTTATGGAACCACCTTTGTATTATTATATGCAGTCCATTTTTGACCAAAACATTTTTACGTGGCATGTGGCTATACAAGATGCAGTAGTGCTGGGTCTTGGAAAAGGCTGAATTTTTAATAAGGAGCTTAAAGTAATAAAACCCCCACCTAACCCCATTTACCGCCTCTTTCACTGATCTCAGGAACCACTAAGCCAGAGGTGTACTTGTTAGCCTTAATTGTGCACACATGAGGGTGCGAGCCCGAGGCACCATCTCCACAGTCCTTGAGAACAGAGCACACCTGATCTTTCAAATCCCTACAGATGAGATAATGAAACAGACTCGGAACAAATGAGGCAGGGAAGCCTGAGCGTGGTGCGCTAACAACTGAGTAGCAGAGAGACAGGGTGGCACTGGCTTTAGGAAGATGCTGTGGGCAGTGGTGGGCAGGGGTTTGTCCAGAAAAAACTGGACAAATGCAGTGGTCCAAGTGGAAGGTGCTGGAGGGACCAGCATCGCACGTGGACACCAAGCTTCAGAAGGACACTGGCAGAGCAGGTGCAGAGTTGGATATGCTCACTCTGCATTGCTCCAGAAGACAAGGCAAGACTCAAGGCTGGGAGTCATAGGGAGGCAGATACAAGCTCAGTACAGGAAGAACTTTCTAGAATTTCAATGGGATGTGTAACTTCATTAGAGAGTTAGCTTTCCTCACTGAAAATACTCAGCTGGAGGCTGCAGGATCCCTGAACGCCAAAGTTCCTCTCTGAGGTGGATGGACCAACACCAGCCCATGGGCTGCTTGCATATGCACCACCGTCACCGAGTGTAACTTCAGGCTTGTGAGCAATCCTCGGTGCATCAACTCAAAAGCAGACAGGGGTGGTGGCCAGGGATGGAAAGTAAGAAGAAAGTGTTGCTGGATAGTGCCTTTGCTCAGAACATAAATATCCTGGCTGAAACTCCCCTCAAGGAATGTCACCCACTGGGCCCCTGAGCACAAACTCACCCCAGCATGTACATGGCAGGACAGGGGCACCTTCTCATACCCTCAAGATCACTGGGCACAGACTCCCTTCCTCAGCACAAAGGGTTGGAAAGAACCTAAAGATTCTTTCTAAAGACAAGCTAACCACATGGGAAAATGGCAAAATAGGGACCTAGAGTAGGTTAAATATTCCCAGTGAGCTGCGTTAACAATTTCATCTGATTACAAATGCTCATATTTCAAATACATCCAGGAGCCGGCTGGGTGTGGGTGCAGCATTCAGTCCTGAGGCCTCAGAACTGCTGTCTGAGCGCAGCCCCGGCAGATGCAAATGCGCAGGGTGAGATGTCAAAGGCAGGAGGAAGCAGGTGAGAGCATTCCCTGTCTGCAAAGCAAAAGCGCTCTCATTCAAAAGACCGAGTTCTACTGAACCAAGTTGCAGACCTTAACAATAGTAGAAATAAATGTAAAAGAGAAACTTTAATGTATGCTAGAAAAAAATTTTAAGAGATAACATCTTGGTGTTCCTCGGAAGCAGGTATGTTATGGCATTCCACGTTCTCTTTCAACACAGGCAGCACCTGAGATCCTACAGACAGGAAACACGGAGAAGATGAATCCAAAGACGTATGCATCAGGTACACTCCAAAGTTCACCTGTGAACAAAACAACAGCAGCAGCAACAAAAAGAGCTAGATTATTCTGGCAGTTAAAATAATTTTGCAAATAGTAATGTCTAAAAGGAAGTCAGATCTTTAAAGACATGTTCTGGGACAGATGGATATTTTATCTGTTATGTAGAATACAGTGGAACAAGAGAAGAATCCTAATTTCAGACCCCAAAGATTCTCATTCTAAGGGTGTCCTTTCCCTGCAGCCACCCCACACCTCTTTCGTGCTAGACACTTTCCCTTTATCTCTTTCCCACACACCCTGAGCTTCCTGCGGGAGGACCTTCTTCCTACTCTCAGCCTCTGACCACTGCCAGGCCAATTTCCTCTCTGTTCCCTGATGTAAAAACTATATGGGAAAATAACACCAAAATTCTACGTGTTCCTTGAGAACAAGTGATGTAAGTGCATTTCTTCAAATGCTCCTGAAGAAAGATGGAAGGTCCAAAATGAAGAATTATGTAAGTCTGCTCAAGGTGAGCCATCAATGCGGGGAGCCATTAAGAACCCTTCCGAGGACTTGCTGTGCTCCCCGATCTGTTAGTTCCTGTGATAATATCTGCGGGTCCTCTCATGTTCCAGGCCCCAGGCTACGGGATGGGGCCAAGTTAATTCCTCAATACTTGTGCACATGTGGGTGAAGAGTGCATGAGTACTCTCTGCACTCTTATTGCAACTTTTCTGTGAACTAAAATTATTCTAAAATTTAAAAATAAAATATTTGTGCATATGAGAATTGCAGTGATGCTGAGAAACACTACTCCCGTGCACCAGAGTATTTGTGCCCATCCATCCCTTCTCCTGACAACCCGCATGGGACAGGCTCAAGGTGCCCTAGTGAACACCACCTGCATCAACCAACATGCTGTTATAACATTCAAATGTAACATTCTGCAGACCGTACCCATCCCCCATCTGTAAGAAGACTTGTGTAAATCAAATACTGTGAAACAAAACCCCAGGTTTTTTTGTTTTGTTTTGTTTTGTTTTTTTGAGACAGAGTCTCGCTCTTTTGCCCTGGCTAGAGTGCTGTGGCGTCAGCCTAGCTCACAGCAACCTCAAACTCCTGGGCTTAAGCAATCCTTCTGCCTCAGCCTCCAGAGTAGCTGGGACTACAGGCATGTGCCACCATGCCTGGCTAATTTTTTTCTCTATATATATTTAGCTGTCCAAATCATTTCTTTCTATTTTTATAGAGACGGGGTCTCACTCTTGCTCAAGCTGGTCTCGAACTCCTGACCTCAAGCAATCCTCCTGCCTCGGCCTCCCAGAGTGCTAGGATTACAGGCATGAGCCACAGCACCCGGCCCAAAACCCCAGTTTTAAAGAAGCACAGGAAGCAGTACAGAACATTTTACCAGAAATTAACCTGCCAGCTTCTTATTGGAAATAGATTAAATGTTTGCATTATTTCTGTTAATTTTCAAAAATTGTTCTATGAGCCTGACTGCTTACTTGGCTTCCTGGAATTCTTTGCAAACAAAAACTCCTAATAGAAAGTGTGAGCCTGAAAATAAATCTTTCTAAGGAATTAACATATTAGAAGTTCAGTTTTTATAATTTGGAACCCATAACAACATTTAGTTATTTTAACCCTCAACAAGATGAACTTGCAGGCTGAATTGAATGTATTTACTGACTCTTCTATGCAGTTATTCTATTCACAGTAAGGTGTTTTACTCTTCATGAGACCTCTGAGGTGAAGAAAATAATAATCAAGACAATAGAGTTACTTATTTATTTATTTATTTATTTATTTAGAGACAGAGTCTCACTCTGTTACCCAGGCTAGAGTGAGTGCCATGGTGTCAGCCTAGCTCACAGCAACCTCAAACTCCTGGGCTCAAGCGATCCTCCTGCCTCTCAAGTAGCTGGGTGGGACTACAGGCATGCGCCACCATGCCCGGCTAATTTTTTCTATATATATTTTTAGCTGTCCTTATAATTTCTTCCTATTTTTAGTAGAGACGGGGTCTCGCTCTTGCTCAGGCTGGGGTCAAACTCCTGAGCTCAAACAATCCACCCACCTCAGCCTCCCAGAGTGCTAGGATTATAGGCGTGAGCCACTGAGCCCGGCCTACTTATTTATTTTTGATACTCCATAGCTCTTCAACAAGATTTGAGAGCATAAAAAATGTGTGTAATTTTTAAAAAGTGAGGAATGGAAAGTGAGGAAAGGAAAAATAAGATGGAACCACAAACAAAGTCAGAACCTTAGTGTTGGCCCATCAGCTTTAGATGGTGCAGTAAATCCTCCACTTTCAGAAATTACTCAGCACTATCGTGAGTAGAGTTCTAACTTTGGTCACGCACCAGGATCTTAAAACAGGGTATCATATTTTACAATCGTACTTACCTTTCTCTCGCGACTCTCAGAAAGTGTTTGGAAAACACCTTGGTTTCGTTGCCCAGTTTGCTGATCAATGCAAATCATCTGACATCTGTGGCAAGGCTCCAAAACCTGGCAGGTGAGAACGGAAAATACGGTGTTGCCAAAAAAGTGACCAGATCCTCGTACTTTGCAGGGAGGAAGAACCACAGAAGTGGCCCCTCTTCACCGTGCCTGCTGGGGAATCACCCGCATTTATGCGTCAGCTGAAAGGCTGCTGCTTAATGGCTTTGGAGGAAAAGAAAAGAGTGGTTGAGAATTTTGATGGCTTCCAGGGAATGTTGGGAAATGGATTTGGGGAAGAAAAACATGCAGTGACTGGGAAGACAAATTGGAAAAAGAGAAACAGCCACAGACCCAGCGCTGAGCCCCTGGGAGAAAGTCATCAAAAAGAACCTTCATGTGTCCTTGGATCCAGCAAATTCACATCTACAAATGTAACATAAGAAAGGAACCAGACATCCAAACACAGAGTCATGTACAAGGATTTGTGCTCACATTATTAATAATAGGGAAAACATGGTAACATTTAAACATCATACAGTAGAGAGAAATGGTTAAGCAAACCATGTATTTATATAGTATACATCATGCAGTTATTAAAATTAATCTATAAAGGCCTTTAAATAAAATGGGGAAATATTTAATTTTATAATTGAAATAAGCAGAAAAAATTATATATGTATTTTTATATGTGTGCATGTGTATATATCCATACATGCATACATCTACACACCACACACATGTAATATGTAAAACAGTATACAGCTTCTTAACACAGCTCATACTGTATGGTAGAACTTCTACACTGGGTTGTCTGCCGTGAGCATTTATTGCTTTTATATTGAGAAAATCCTCCCATAAATGTAAACATAAAGAAAGAAAATATGCAGCTCAGCAGTGTCTGATGCTTCTTTTACTGCACACATAAAAAGTGCAAAGGCACTTGATTTTTTTATAACCCTTTTCTCCCAGGCTCACTCATGGGCGAATACAAATTGTGCGCTGAAATTGGAAACACTCACCTAATCTGGATGTGTCTCGGCCTGTTCCTCTTACTCATGTGAAAGTTGCAGATACCAGGATGAAATCACTCTTGTCAGACCCAAATGAACTGGAGCCCAGAAAGCACGAAGGAGGAGGGCTCATGCTGGCCTGTCTCAGATAAGAACTGTCTCAAGGACTTTCTAAAATAACCCAGCAAGAAATTCCTCCTTGTCTTTCATGCACCTCATGCTTCTCACGACCTACATTTTGCACGTATGCACGTATTTTTACAACCAGGCTTATCACTGCATGTTCTTTAGGGCTGCAGCCATTCAGATAAGATGCTCTTGAAAAAACAGTTGCCCAGTGACAGCATCTCCACCCAGGAGCTGACGCCAACTCTGGCGTTGAGCCTCTGGAACCAATGAACTCTGTTTTGTTTTGTTTTGTTTTGTTTTTTTGAGACACAGTCTCGTTCTTGCCCAGGCTAGAGTGCCGTGGCGTCAGCCTAGCTCACAGCAACCTCAAACTCCTGGGCTTAAGCGATCCTCCTGCCTCAGCCTCCCGAGTAGCTGGGACTACAGGCATGCGCCACCATGCCTAGCTAATTTTTTTCTATTTTTAGTTGTTTGGCTAATTTCTTTATATTTTAAGTAGAGACGGGGGTCTCACTCTTGCTCAGGCTGGTCTCGAACTCCTGACCTCCCAGAGTGCTTGGATAACAGGCATGAGCCCCCATACCCAGCCCAATGAACTCTGTTTCTAAGGCAGCTTATATGAATATTTTCTTTTTGCCAACAAAAGCTTCCCCCCCTACTCTCCCCTTTTTGGGTGCATCTGTGACTTGTCATAGCTGGGCATACTGTTTATAATCCTCTTTGCTTACTCCCAAATAAATTCATCATATTAGGAGATAATTTTCTCTGATTTTTTTTTTAAGGTTGACACTCACATGCTGGCTCTGGACATAAAAGCAGTGGAAACATAACCCCCCAGGGTACCAAAGTCAAGATTCCCAGGCCACATAAGCAGCCAGTCTGTGCTGGAAAGGAGCTCTGCCCAGGACTCGGCAGACCTGTGACCTTCCCAGGCCTCATTTTGTCATCCAGCTTCTTAGCTGGATTTGATGAGGATTCCAGACACTATTTTGAGGATGCTGGGCCCAGGCTTGGCACTCAGTCATGCTCAAAAGTGGACACTGGCCGGGCGCGGTGGCTCACGCCTGTAATCCTAGCACTCTGGGAGGCCGAGGCGGGAGGATCACTCAAGGTCAGGAGTTTGAAACCAGCCTGAGCAAGAGCGAGACCCCGTCTCTACTAAAAATAGAAAGAAATGATCTGGACAGCTAAAAATATATATAGAAAAAATTAGCCAGGCATGGTGGCACATGCCTGTAGTCCCAGCTACTTGGGAGGCTGAGGCAGGAGGATCGCTTAAGCCCAGGAGTGTGAAGTTGTTGTGAGCTACGCTGATGCCATGGCACTCTAGCCCGGGTAACAGAGTGAGACTCTGTCTCAAAAAAAAAAAAAAAGTGGACACTGTCACTGTGATGCACAAGGATGCCTATGATGGAATGAGGATTTTGTGAGATCACAACGTTGTGCCCTCAAAGAGCCAGAGGGGCTCTCAGTGTAAGAACCCTCTTAACTTCTCCACCTGAAAGTGGCTCATCCCCTGGGCCTGGCTCCTGCGGAAAGGACGCCAGGGCCCAGGCTCCAGATGCCACTCCATAAACCATACCTTCTGTAAACTCCTGCCACTGGGGTGAAAAGGCCCTCCTAAAACAGTGTCTCAAACTGGCAGAAGGAGGGACATTTTCCAGAAACTCTTTTCAAATACCAATACAAAGAAAACAATTTTCTTAACATGTTGTCATTCTTAAATTTTTTTTCTTGTACTCTTACCAATTAATATTCTAAAAATGTGTTTACTAGCACATATGTCCATTAAAAATTAAGTCAAACAATACAGAAGCTTGATGAATTAAAAGAGAAAGCACTAGGCAGTGGTCCTCTCCCCATCCGCAGGGACAAGTGCTGCTAATGTGACCAAAGACCATCTCAGACCATGACGTATAACTGTACACTCACTGACATCTGAGAGCCCTCTTAGGTTTCCTTTATTTTATTATTATTTTTTTTTTTTAGGATAGAGTGCAGTGGTGGGATCATAGCTCACTGTAACCTTGAACTCCTGGGCTCAAGTGATCCTCCTACCTAAGCCTCCCCAAAGTTCTGAGATTACAGAGGTGAGCCACTGCTCCCAGCCAGGGTTCTTTCTGTATCAATTACTCCACAATACATGACAGACATCCTTCCACATCACGTGTGGAGCTGCCTCATCCTCACATTTTACAGTTTTACGATAGATGGCCTGGCTTTGTCGTGGGTTAATACACTTAGCTCTTCTCCTTTGAAGCCATGTGAATAGTTTCTAATGCTTTGCTGTTAGCAATAATTTTTCAGTAAAGGCCTAATTCACATAATTGTCTTTCCTATTTGGATTTTCTTTTAGGATCAATCCCCCAAAATGAGATTATAAGGCCAATAGGGATAAAAGTATTTACGACTTGATAATACCCACTAAAAAATTACTTTCCAGAAAGAGATGAGCTAGTTTCATTGTAACTGTCAGCGCTGAGTGTTATCATCAACAGACATTTTTAAGCATTTGCTTTTTTGAAAGTCATGATATTAACCATACCTTATACTTTTTAATGCCTGCACTGGACTACATTGTATAGATATAGCATAATTTATTTAACCAACCTCTCTGTGGTAGATATTTAGGATGTTGCCCAATTTTTCATAATTATAAAAATCGTACAATAAGTCATCTTGTAATATATCTTTGCATACTTGTATTTTTTATGGGATATATTTCTATAAGTGAAATTATCGGGTCAAAGAGCATGCATATTTTAACTGTTATTAGTTGCAGTTTATTAAGAACAGTGACCTAAATAATAGTTCTAGTTCTGTTTCCCTCCTTCTTTCTTTTCTTTCTTTTTCTTTCCTCCCTCTCTGAACATGTATTACATATTCAGTGTCTACTTTGTGCCAGGCAGGATACATAAGAGCAGGTGTTTTTAAAACATGGCAGAGACATGGGGATAGAAAATAAGGAACAGTAAGTAAGGATGGAGGGATGAGGGAAACAGCAGGAGGGCTGTGCCAGAGCTGGGTTTGTGGGAGAAAAAAGAGATTGTTTTTCAAGGGGGAGCGGCCAGAGTAAAAGAAACTCTGGGGAGTTATATGGATAAAAATAGATCACTGGGACATTATATTGTGTCATGCAATTCATCCCCTCCACCTCAGCTCTCTGCAATTCTTTAATAAAGATTCAAATTATCATTTACTGCTTTTCTGCATGTTAGAGTGGTGTTCCTTTTGAGTTCCTTTTGGACACAAGGTAAGCGCTGTTATAGTCAGGTTACACCAGGGGTCCAACCTATGATGAGTTGTATAATTATTTTACATTACAATGTAATAATGATAGAAATAAAGTACACAATCAATGTAATGTGCTTGAATCATCCTGAAACCACCCCCCTCCCCATACCCGGTCCATGGAAAAGTTGTCTTCCATGAAAATGGTCCCTGGTGCCAAAAAGATTGGGGATTGCTGGTTTACACCACTGGCTACTTACACTACTACAGGTTGAACATCCCTTATCCAAAATACATGGAACCAGAGTGTTTTGGATTTTGGATTTTTTTTGAATTTTGGCATATTTTCATTCTATGTGTGTGTGTATGTGTATATATGTGTGTGTGTATATATAAAAACTGGTACACTTACCAGTTGAGCATCCCTAATCTGAAAATCTGAAATCCGACATGCTCTGATGAGCACTTCCTTTGAGTGTCAAGTTCGTGCTCAATAAGTTTTAGATTTTGGAGCATTTCAGATTTCATATTTGTGGATTAGGGATACCCAATCTGTATTATAAAAATAATTTCAGCCCCCACTGAAGGACTGAGCACATTCTCTGCAGATGACCCGCCCTTCTGTCCTAGCTACTCCTTACCTTCCTGGCCATTTATTCCCTCAGCTGTTACTCATTGAGCACTGACTTTGGGCCAGGGCTGTTCTAGTTCCTGGGGGTACAGCAGGGAACAAAATAGACTTGGTTTCCACCTCTGTGTGTGCTGAAGGAATAAACAGATGCCCTGCAGAGCATGACCGTCCTTACCCTGGTCAGGGACATCCTTTCCAAGGAAGTGACATCTGAGCCGAGACCCTGAAGCCACATGCCAGGCAGAAGAGCCAGCAAGGGCAGAGGCGCTGTGGTGGGAAGGTTGGCTCCTTTAGGGGTCTGATTTCACAGGGCTGTGTGAGGAGTACAGATTTTAGCCTAAGACTTTTCTCCTCTTTCTCACATCTTTGAAGCCCACAGCAAAGGTTTTGGGAGCCCAAAGCCTGGGGAGACAGGACATCCTGGTGGCTTTGCCTCTGACTGCAATCTGCCTGCCAGCCACCAGCAAAGGCAGAAGGCAGAGCTATAGAGGAGGGGAGGTGGCCATGGGCACTGAGCACCGCCAGGCTTCTGGATCACCTTCCACGAGCTCCAGACTGCCAGAAAGTCTAACAAGTTTCAGGAGGATGATGTTCTCATGGACACATCCTTTCCAAGAAAACAGAATTTTAGGCCTGGACACAATGACAGCGTAGAGGCAGTGCCGAACCCTCTGATGGTATGTATGGGGCCACACTCACTGCTCCTCATGTGAAACTGACGGCTGCCACCCTCTTGGGGAGTAAAGGATGGATCATTCCACAGGGTGACCTGGCATGCTGAGGTCACATCTGCCAAGATTTTGTGGGTAAGAGATAAAGACATGGGGGAGGGGAGGATTCCCACCGGCCACTGTCCAGGTCTGCGATTGAGGTCAATCTTCATTGACAACCCTTGAGGAAGGATAATAGAAGCTCCCAAAACTCACCTGGAAACGCAAGGAACCAATTGAAATCTCATCCCATTTCTCTTCTTCGAAAGCCTTCGTTCCATTGGTAATAATATTGGCACGAAAACGCAAGATGAGATCTTTCATGGGGAATAATTCCCCCTTTCCATTCTGGTCACTGTTTAAGACATACCAAAAAGAGTAAATGGAAGGAGGATGGCGGATAACTGTATTGCTGTGACAATTCAACTTGCCTGCATGACATGCCTGACCTCATCAGCTCTACTCTGGCCTGAGGCCCGGATGGGCAGAACAAGCTTTTACCCTGAGTGCAAGGCCAAGAGACACCCACCTGGCACACAGACATCACGGCTCCCTGGGATATGGTCCCACCTCCAGGGAGAGGCCCACAAAAGCCAGGCCAAGGGACCCTGGAAACCTGATGAACCCTGCTGTAGTGAAGGAACTTCCGAGAACATACCGGTTCTATAAGGTGGGGCAGGGTAAGGCATTCAAAGAGCTGTCGACGGGCTTAATTCCCAAGGACCTAAAAAGCACCAAAAGCTCACACTCTTTTTGGATATTAAAACCCAAAAATATAGAGCGGATAATATTTCCTACCTTCCATCCTATTTGCTATTTTAACTAGCATATGGTATTTTTGTGATTCTTGTTTGAAATTTAAGTCTACTGCCATGAGGTCCTGCAAAATGATCCTCTGCACCTCTGTGCACCCCCCACCCAGAGGGATGCACTGAAAACACATCTTAAAACTTCTCCAGCAAAAGAGCACATGCTATGTGAGCCCATTATATTAAGTTCAAGAAGAGGAGAAACTGTCTACTGTGAAAGATGTCAAAACAGTGGTGACCTTTGGTGAGGCTGACTAAGAGGGAATACAAGCCAGGATTCTGGGGTTCATTCTCTGCTTGTTCTGAGTAGTGGTTACATGGGCGTGTACATCTGTAAAAATTCATTGAGCTGTGTACTTATGATTTTTGTACTTTCTTGTGCTTCAATAAAAATTTGTTTTGAATCAAGTTGGCTGGGGGAAAATCCTTGAGCATGGTTAGAATTTGCCCTGGAGACAGAACTTAAAGACTCCGGGGTCAGGGAAGAAGGGATCCCAAGGCTATTTTGCAGTCCCTTTTGAATGGCAAATGGCATGTGAAAAGCCAAGGACCAGAATAACCAAGTCTAGCTTTGCCACTAACTACGTGCAGCTCCCGTAACCTATGAGGACCGCAGTTTCCTCGTCTGTAATGAAAGGGTTGGCACTTTGCAGTCCTCAAACCCTTTGCTTCTGAATTTTCTCTCCAGGCTATAAACCCTCCCTTTGTGCTTTGTAAAGGGGAAATTTTATGTTCAAAACTATTGCAGTCGGCATATGCACGATAGAGCCCCTCAAATTTGCAAATAGAGCACAGGGAACCAGTAATCAGGGGCCCCTGGGACCCTCACCCTGTTTTAGGCACAGAGCTATTCCTCTGTCCTTGGACCACCTGCCTGGAACCAGCCAGTGGGGAAAGTGGCCCCTGGTAGGAACAGAGGTTGCCTCCAGCCTGCCCCTGCCTCCTGTCTTTCCACACCAAGAATCCCAGAAAACTGCAGTCCCACTTTCTCTGGGGCTTGGGTGCCTGAGGAGGAGGGTCCCTCAGTGCTGGGAGAACTGAGTGAACACGCAAGGACCATATGGCTGGGTCACACTTCTGCTCCCAAGGAGGGTGAGCAGGCCACAGCACAGGAACACTGTTGTATGTTTTCGTTAATGTCTAGAAAGAGGAATTATTACTACAAACAGCCCACCCCTGTATAGGTGGAGAAGGGGCCGTGGGTCATTTTTATTTCACTGTATTTGTACATGTTTGCAAGTGTGCACATGAACACGTGGCAGGTTAGAGTCACAGGATTCACGGCTCACGGCGCTTGTAACGTAAGCACCCTCCTTCCTGGCCTGTGGACTAGGAACGAGAAGCCCCCCATCCCAGTCACGGCTCTGGCATAACAGCTGAGTGATTTTCCCTAATTGCCTGGCAACCTTGGGACTTCAGTTTGCTCTAAAGAACAATGAGGGGGTTGGTCCAGCCAATAGCCTTTCTGGAGGAGAACTCCTGACACTGCCAGGGCCCTTGAGGGAGCCAAGAGTGGCAGTGAGCCCGCAGGGGTGCTAGTTCCATCCGATGGTGCATCTTACAAATAAATTGAACCTGCAATGGCAACTTAAAAAGCTTTCATAACCACTCATTTTTCAGCCCTTGAAGTGGCTGTGTGAAGTAGGGCAGGACTCCCAGGGGACAGGGGACAGTGGGAGGGTAGACAATGACACTGGGTCAAATTAGTGGCAATTTGATGAAAGCAAATGTTAAGAAATGAAATGATTAAAAAACAAGAGCTAAGGGTTCTCCACTAAGGATCTTGAGGATGTCAAGAAGGACCATTGGAAAATAAAAGAGAAGCCTGTTAAAGAATAATGGAAACTGGCTGAAAGGGCCTGTTTTCCTCTGTAAGAGGAGTAGGGGCTGGACTCCACGACTCCCCAGGGAGGAGCGGGCCCCTGCTCCCAGGAGCAAGTGGCTATGCTTGTCTGCTAGTCCCAAGGTAAGAGATCTCACCTGGCGTTTAACTGCTGGTGAAGTTCCGAAATGCTTGATGTGTTTACCAGCAGATACTGTGCTTTATTCACCAGAGAAAGGGTGGCTGCTGTCCCAGGACATTGATCTGAAAATGATGGAGCATTTAAAAGAAGAGTTGCTTTCTTGGAATGCAAACGAATCATGTTTCCATGGACGTGCATTTTTAAAAAGGTAGAGACTATTTCTACAAGGAGGAAAAAGAAGTGATGCCCTGGCAATAATAAAAAATTTCTAAGTATGACTCAAACCTCTCAAAAACAGGAAAAAAAAACAAAACCCTGAGTTCCTAGAATACTCTGTTTAAAATAACCTGGAGAAATATAACAACAATAAAATGCTAAGGTGAAATTGTTACAGCAAAGATGACTGGGAGGCAAGACTCAGCACAGGATGGGCGCAGGGTTGAAGCCAGGTGCGCCCCTCCCAGAGACAGGGCAAGGCAGGGGCCCTTGGTGAGGGTGACAGGCCCAGGAAGATCTTCTGAATCTAAGCAGGGAAAGGATGTTTGCCCTTGGGCAGTTGTGAGATATTGACTTTAGAAATAAATAGCCAGCCTGTCACCTGGCTTCCATCTCCCCTTGGTGGGCTCATCATCACTATCATTACCCAACATGTTGATGAAAAGATTTCCTTGGGCCAGGCCCTAGTGAGCTGTCTCCAAACTAAGTTTGCACACAAGAATGAATACTTGTAAGAGAACTGCCGTCCAGATCCTGTACTTGCATATATCCTCTTTGCTAAAACGGCTCCTCCAGAGAAGGGAGGTGCACTCCCAGCCCCCTCCACAAAGACCCTTCTCCCACTTCACAGAGGAAAGACCACAGGTCTCCTAAGGCACAGTGCCCCTGGGGGATAAAGATCTCCAGGGTGGAAAACAAAAGCCCCATTCAAAACCCGGGAGTCTGTGCTGAGAAAATGAAGTCTCTAAAGCCTGGGTGAATGATCCTCCTGTAGGTCAGATGGATTCCAATTCTTTGCTATCCACAAAACTGCAGAACCTAATTAAGTTGTCAAGTGACAGATGATTAAAGGCATTTCAATCTTAGATCCCAGAGCTTCCTCACGTAACTCAGAAGAAAGGTTTGAGTGGGGTACATTATCCAAACTCCTTCCTTCCCTAGCTCTTTATTTAAAGTTTCTCATAAGAAACCTAATGCTGGGTACCAGTTATTTTGGCTGTAAGTGACAGTCATTCATGGATGTGGGAACCAAGGGCAGGGAGCCAGCCATCTCATTAAGAGATTCATTTTCAACAATTTTTTCTCATCGTTTTTAATATTATTTTTCAAAATTTACAATATGCTTATGTTGCTTTGATCAACTGTGTACTATTAAAAATTATGATAAGAACTCAATATAGGAGAAATTTCCTAACATTTAGAGTTCTTGCAATCACAGTAAACTTCAAAAAATTCTTATAATTTCACAGACAGGGTGATCACTGAAAGATTTCCAGGCATGAAATATATAACAGTAAGATAAAATTCTATTGAGGAAGCGGAAAAGAAATACAAGTTGAAGAAGCAAAAGGAAAGAAATAAAATTTCTGACCATGAAAAGACAGTTTGTTCATATATATTTAAAGAATATTCATGAGATTCCACTGGGTATGTTGAAAAGGGAAGTGTATGAATTTTAATTTAAAAATGACAATATTTATAATGTGCGGTAAATCACATCCTTTGCAACTGTTTAAGCCATTTTAAAAACTGAAATGACAATGTAAAAATGTAGGAGGGGGAATGTAGCTTTAAAAAATTCTTCTAAGGTGTGCCATCGTAAAAATGTAGACCATCATAAGTGGCATCCTTGAAGTGTAGTCACAGCTGACACTACCTACTCCATTACTCTACAGGGAGCAGGCAACAGGCTGTCTTCTGTCCTCTCTGCCCACTTTTGCCCCCACTTTCTGTACAAGTTGCCCTGCAAATCCATTTCATAAGTTGTTTTTGATGTGTGCAAGGGTAATCCAGTGTTCCTATCTCCTAAGAACCATCCCAAAACATAATACCTTGTCCATGTTTCTTCTTTGCATTCCTTTGAAAGTTGGAACTTTGTTTGATCAAATGACATGGACGGCCAAAAAACTTTGACAACCAGCTTGAAACCTTTTCTCCACAATCGTAAGTGTTTACCCTGGCAAAAGAAAAAAGGAGGATGAATTGTTAGTATTTCTTTAAATAAGAATCTATATTGCAAAAAGTTAGATTTCAAAATAAAATAAAACAAAACAATGCGTGAGCCCTGGGGAAAGGCAGCCTAAAGTTGCGGGCGTGCCTAGGAAACTGCACAGCGATCACGTAGTCACAGGAGAACCTCCCATCTGGGACTTGTGCGAAGCTTTCAGATCAAATAAAAAGCTTTAGAAGTTTCTCCTGAAAGACGTTTTAAATATTAATTATTGACATTGATAACCACAAAGCTTAGAATTTAAGACCCTCTAGAGTGGTATTTTGCTTAAAGAAACCCTTGAATCTGGAAATGTGTCCTGGTTTTTCACTATGGGCCTGATTGAAATATTTTCTCTCACAGCCAGGTCACATGTAAAACAAACTCTATACCTGCAAGTTACAGATTTATGTACTGCATCTATTGATATCGTCTTTAAAAACTCTGGAATCCTCTAGAAATTTGCTTACCCCAAATTCATTGCCCTAATTGAAAATATGCTATGTTGAATGTTTAAATTGTCAAAAAATGGTTAAATCAGTACAAGTGCTGGCAAGAAGATGTAAACTGTACTCAACTCTTTGGCCTTTAGGATGGGGTCCAGTGTCTGTGACACTCAACATGCCGAGCACAGTCATCACACTGTCACCTTCGTACCCTTTTCTGGGGTGTAGACGTTCATAGTCCCAGAGTGATCCTCTGCCTGGCACCCAGGAGCACCAATGACTTAAATCCAATCTGGATGTAGCTTTAGCATTTAATGTGTCATTTCATGACCTGAATGATAGTATAGTATATATTCATGGCAGTGCAGAGGGAAACATAATCTGATTTGACACCATGCAGTATCTACTGAGTACAGACCTACCCACCAACAAGTTCATTGTGTTAGCTGGTAGGCAATCAGCATTTTAAAAGCTTTTTGTCATATGTAAATCTTTAGTGAACTATTATATACTTAACTATTTTAGTATTTGGTGGGGAAATTGGTTGGGACAAATTCCCACAGTTGCAAAATTTGCTATTCCACATGTTTTCAGGTACAGATCAGATTAGATAACAAGGGATGCAGACAGTTGATTTATTCAATAAATGGATTTATATGTACGTTTGAGAAATAAAATAGGACTGCTATTACATTCAGCCCTACTTTACATTTCCTGGAATTTAGCAGATGATTTATCAACAACTCAGATTATGTAATAATCCATAACAATATGGTACATAATTTAAAATTTATCACCTGAAAGCTGTACTTCAGAAACCTGAGGGACATCTTGATACCCCCCTCACCCTTAGCCTCCTTGTAACAGTAGTTGCCCCTCCTCCCATAGGCATGGAATTGTAAAATTGAAAGTGGGGAATATGGAACAGAGGGAATGGCCTGGGGAAAAAAAAAAAAAACAGCAAAAGATGTTTTCTGTCTCTTTAAAACTTCCCCCAGTCTTTTTGGGAACTGACGCCTGCATCCCTGACTTGGGCAGGTAGTCAGTAGGGGCAGGGGAATGTCTTTCATTCTTTGTGTTACAGGAGATGTCTCCGATGAACTGTGGCTCCATCCCAGGCCAGGCCAGGTGCCTGGCTGGTGGAGGTCTGGGTGGTCCTCCCAGGTTGACGGAGGTCACAGGCTTTGTTTTCAGCAGAGACAGAATGATTAGAATCATTAACTGTCGTTAAACAACAATAGCCTAGAACTGAGGGCCCTCCCTTTAAAAGCTCTGTATTTCTGCTTATGTACAGGAATTTGGATTTTGAGATGATAGTCTATCACTTTCCTCTTTTCCTGGCAAAGTAGTAAACTTCTCTTTCCTTCTCCTCAAACAATTTGTTCTCATTCCTCTGATGCAGCCTCAAGGACAAGTGCCGAGCTTTGGGTCACATCCTCATTCAATCCATCAGCAGTTCAGGTGATTGTATTTCCAGAATACATATCTGACCCCTACCTGATTTTCTCCCTTACCGTGGCCCAAGCTTCCATCTTGTCTCACCTGTGTTGCTAACACAGGTGCTTAGCTGGCCTTGCCACTTGCACCCTACCCCCTTCCAACTATTCTACACCCACCAGCCAGCCTTTTCAAAATGTGAATCAGGTCTCCTCCCTCACCAGGGGCCTCCTCTGGACTGCTGCAGTGGCCTCCAAGCTGTTCCCACTGCTCCACCCTGTCTTCCTGCCCCATGCTCTGCACCCAGCACTGTTCTGGGCTCTGTAGGGAGCAACACAAGCATGCTAGTGGGAGGGACTGAAGATTAATAAACAAACATATCATATGTTGGGAACAATAAAGGTGAAGGAGACAACACAGCAGGGCAAAGGGAGGGGCTGATTTCTGGGGGTGGGCAGGTGGCCCTCTGAGAAGGGGGCTTTCAAACAGAGGCCTGTTGGAGGTGAGACTGACGGAGGTAAGGGAATGAGCCCTGTGGAGGTATAACGAGGGGAAGAGCATTCCAGGCAGAAGGAACAGTAAGTGCAAAGACTTGAGGGGGAACATACTCGGTAGGTTTGAAGGATACCAAGGAGCCAGTGTGGTTAGAGCAGAACGTGCAAGGAGTAAAGCAGCAGCAGGCTGGAGCGAGCAGAGGACAGATCCCACAGAGCATCGCTCTCCTGCACCCTGTGCCACTGTGATGGGAGAAGAGATTTTCACCTGCTTCAGAGTCTCACCTGTCAGCGCAGACCTTGCTCTGGTAAATCTGAGCCCGTTCACTGTTTTCTTCAAGAGGCACCTCTATAGGCTCCATCCCTAGTAAAGAAAGGTTAGAGTCAAATTTATTGTTATATAAAAAGAACAACTACCCAACTTCAAAATACACTACAAAGCTATAGTAACCAAAACAGCATCCCGGGGTGGGGAACCTGCAGCCTCAAGGCCACATGTGGCCCTCCAGATCCCCAAGTGCAGCCTCTCTACCAAATCCAAACTTCACAGAACAAATCTCTTTATTAAAAGGATTTGGATTCAGTCAAAAGGCTATACTCAAGGATCCAGAAGGCCACATGTGGCCCCAAGGCCCGCAGGTTCCCCACCCCAAATGGAACAGAATAGAGAACCCAGAAATAAACCCACACATTTACAGCCAACTCATTTTTGACAAAGGTGCCAAGAACATACAATGGAGAAAGAAGTCTCTTCAATAATGGTTCTGGAAAACTGGATATCCACAAGCATAAAAATAAAACTAGACCCCTATCCTTCACCATATAAAAAAATCAACTTAAAATGGATTAAAGACTTAAATGTAAGTCCAAATCTATGAAACTACTAGAAGAAAACATAGGGGAAATGCTTAGGTCATTGGTCTGGACAAAGAGTTTCTTAATAAAACCTCAAAAGCACAGGCAACAAAAACAAAAATGGGCAAATGGGATTATATCAGACTAAAAAGCTTCTACACAGCAAAGAAAATCAACAGAGTGAAAAGACCATCTATGGAATGGGAGAAAATATTTGCAAACTATATATCTGCAAAAAAAAAAAAACGGGTTAATCTCCAAAATATACAAGGAATTCCTACAACTCAATAGTAAAAAATACACAAATAAATATCCTAATAACCAGATTTAAAAATGGGCTAAGGACTTGAGTACACATTTCTCCAAAGCATTCCTCCAAAGAAGATATACAAATGGTCAACAGGTATATGAAAAAATGCTCAACAACATCACCAATCATCAGGGAAAGGCAAATTAAAACCAAAATGAGATATCATTTCACAATTGTCAGGATGGCTATTATCAAAAAAAAAAAAAACAGACAACAAGTGTTAGCAAGGATATAGAGGAATTTGAATGCTTGCACACTGTTGGTAGGTATGAAAATGGTGCAGTCACTATAAAAAACAGCATTGAGTTTCCTCAAAAAATTAAAAATAGAACTATCATATGATCCAGCAATCTCACTTCAGGATATTTATTCAAAAGAATTTAAATCAGGATACTGAAGAGACAGCACTTCCATGTGCCTTACAGCACTATTTACAATAGTCATGGTGTAGATACAATCTAAATGTCCGTCAACAGATGGATAAAGTAAGTGTGGTATTTACATATAATGGAATACTATTCAATCTTTCAAAAGAAGGAAATTCTACAATATGTGACAACATGGATGAACCTAGAGGACATTAAGTTGAATGAAATAAGAGAGATACTGGGCCGGGCGTGGTGGCTCATGCCTGTAATCCTAGCATCCTGGTAGGCTGAGGCAGGCAGATTGTTTGAGCTCAGGAGTTCGAGACCAGCCTGAGCAAGAGCGAGATCCCATCTCTACTAAAAATAGAAAAGAAATTATACGAACAGCTAAAAACATATATATATAGAGAGAGAGAGAGAGAAAAAAAATTAGCCGGGCATGGTGGTACATGCCTGTAGTCCCAGCTACTCGGGAGGCTGAGGCAGGAGGATTGCTAGAGCCCAGGAGTTTGAGGTTGCAGTGAGCTAGGCTGACGCCATGGCACTCTAACCTGGGCAACAGAGTGAGACTCTGTCTCAAAAAAAAAAAGAAGCCAATCTCAAAAGGTCATATACTGTATGGTTCTATTAATATTACATTCTCCAAAAGATAAAGCTATAGTGATAGAGAACAGATCTCTGGTTGCCAGGTGTGAAGGGTGAAGGCAGGGGAGACTACAAAGGAATACCATGACAGAGCTTTCTGGGAGTGATGAAACCGTTTTGTGTTTTGATTGTGGGATAGCTACACAAATATGTACGTGTGTTAAAATTCATATAGGAGAAAAAGGCCAAGAATAGCCTAGACAATTTGGAAGAATGAGATATTAAGACTCATTCTACAGCTCTAGTAATAACACTGTCCTCTTGATTCAAGGAAAAATAAACCATTGAAGCAGAATAGAACACTTACGCAATCATGAATATATGAAAATGTGATATATCACAAAGGTACACCTACAAGTTAGGGGCAAAATTGGAATATTCTATAAATGGTAGGTAGGGTGGGGAAGGAGGAGAAGTGAGACTCAGGAGAGGTACACAAGGAATTTCAGCTATGGTTCAGTAATGGTTTTTTAATGTCTTTAAAAAAAGGAAAAAGGAGGAGGAGAAGAGGAAGAGAAGGAAGAGGAGGAAGATCTGAAGGAAATGTGGCCAAATGTTAAGATTTGTTAAAACTGAATGCTGTAATTGTGTATTATATTATTCTCTATGCCTGTGCTGTCAACAGTGTAGCCTCTAGCTACATGTAGCTATTTAAATGAATTGAAATTAAATAAAATTTAAAATTCAGCTCTGGTGTCCCACTAGCCACATGTCAAGTGCTCAAAGCCACTTGTGACTAGAGGCTACCACATTGGACAATGTTGGTAGTGAACAATTCCATCATCACAGAAAGTTCTATTGCACAGAGCTGCTCTATACCCTTCTATATGTTAGATCATTCATAATAAAAATCAACAAGGAAGAATTAAAGGCTGCAGTACATATTATGATGAGTGAAGAAAACAAAAGTGATATAACTAAAAAGGATATCATATAATTCATATAAAGTTTATGCCTCTTTACTTTCTGATTGGGCTGTCAGATCTTTACCTTTCCCCAGAATTTCCCAAAACAAAAGGAGAACAAACTCTTTGTTGTCTCTCCTAGACACCATTTCACTTACTTTAGGATTATTTTACTTTTTGGTAGAAGAAAATTTTACTTTCATATGAGTATGAAAGCTGCTCTTGAGAGCTGCTCTGGGAAAGTGAAGCAGTCTTCCCACCTTTGGCTTTGATGACCATGATCTTTTGCTGCAGGTCGATGAAGGGCTGGATCAGGCAGAGCCGTGGCTCCTGCTTCTGACTCAGGCAAATGCCGTTGTGATTCACAACCATCCAGCTCCGGTCGTACAGCAGCCCTTGGTTTCCTACAGGCCACCTGGTCACCTAAACAAAAAGGTGGGTGTCTTTTAGGCTAGGGCCCTCATGATGATCTTCACATTAATGCACAGTGGCTGCACAAATACAGATGGACGCCATGAATTCAGCACATACTCCTGAAGGAAGGAAGGGAAGAAGAGAAGAAACTAAAACCAAGACGACAATGCAAGGAGACAGTGTGGGAGCTGGATACCTGCCATTCAGCCCCCAGGTCCACGCTCCACCCTCCTCCACTTCAACCTGTGTTTTAAGTAGTAACGCACGTGCACCACATGACATTCGGAGAGTACAAGAGCCTGCAGTACAAAGCAAGCCTCCTCCCCAGCCAGCTCCAGCTCCCCTCCCCACAGCTGTGTGTCCGCGGCTCCTGCTTTTGTGTGTCCTTCTGCAGTACTGGATGCCTGTCCAGGCATATCCTAATAGTATAGACAAATTTCTTGCACAATTGTGTCTATAATAGAATGGTCACTGAGTTGATCCACTTGAAGTGTGTAAGTTTTCCTGAATTCTTTATATTTCTACAAAGTTAAAATACAAATTACACCAGTGTTCAGATCTTGCTTTTTAATATCATTTCAAATAAAACTAACTGGGACTCCTGGAGAAAGTGTTGATTCTAGGGCTGGGTCAGGGAATGTGCAAGATGAGCCAGGAGCATCTTATAGTGCCAGAAAAGTGAGGAAGGGCTTGAAAGACAAATGATGGGGGTGTCATAGGGATGCAGGAGTCAATGGAAAGCATGCATAATGGCCAAGCTGGGAGGGTTTGAGATAATAACAATAATATAGCATTGGATGATAACCCAAAGTATAAAGTCAATATCCATGAGTTCATGTTGATGTACATAAATTAATTATTGACTAAATAAATACACTACAGAGAAAAGACAAAAACTCCCATACAGAAGAATTCCAACTATATATGTAAATTCCCCCTTCAAGGAAGTGGAGCATAATTCCTCACTCTGTAAGTGTGGTCTACACTTAGTGACTGGCTTCCAAGAATACAGTATGGAAAGGAGGTGGGGAAGAAACTTCATAGTGAAGTAGCCTGACAAATGCGACCTCAGCCAGGCAATCGAGGTTAACGTCAACAGTGACAAGTCATGTTGATGGTATGTACCCTGACAGGATATGATGAGAATAGCACTTTACATCTGTGGTCATCTTCCCCAAAAAACACACACATAGCCTAATCATGAGAAAAACATCATACAAACCCAAACTGAGGCACATTCTAAAAAATACCTGACCATTACTCCTCAAAACCTGTGAAGTTATCAAAAACAAGGAAAGTCTGAGAAACCATTATGGCCCAAAAGAGCTTAAGGAAACATGACAGCTAAATGCAATATGACATCCTGGATGGGATCAGGATGAGGACATTTGGGGACATTAGAGGAAAGGGGACATTAGAGGAAAAAGGACATTAGGGGAAAACTAATGAAATCTGAATAAAGTATTAAGTTTAGCACAATAGACACCCACCAGTGTAAAAACACCCAAAAGTTAAAGCTCACAGCTCCTATAAAACAATAGCACAAAAAGGAAAACAAAGCAACAAGTTATCATCCAATATGATGAAAACAACACTATTCTACATGCCAATACTAACACTGAACATGAATGGTCTTAATACCCCACTTAAAAGACATGGACTGGCGGAATGGATGAAAAAACACACCCCAAGTATATGCTGGCTCCAAGAAACACATCTAACTCACAAGGACTCACACAGACTCAAGGTAAAGAGATGTAAAAAAATATTCCACCCAAATGGAAACCAGAAGCGAGCAGGTGTGGCCATTCTCATATCAGATAAAATAGAATTTAAATCAACAATGGGAAAAAAAGACAAAGATGGTCACTACATAACGGTAAAGGGAGCAATCCGACAAGAAGACATAACAATCATAAACATATATGCACCTAGCACAGAAGCTCCCAGATTCATAAAGCAAATTCTACTACACTTAAGCAAAGAAATAAACAGAATAAGAATGGCTTTTTTACCACAATACCCTGACTGATGATTTTGAAGTTTTGCATGCTTTTCTTCACTTTACCAAAAAAATTTTCTAGAGTCAACAAAGAGATGTCGTTTCTGTGCTGCAGTGGAAGCCCTTACCTCAAACGCAGCACAGGATTTGATCGGGTAGAGGTAAAGGTTGGTGATAACATGTGGCCCGAGGTCCCCGTCCCGGACCCCTGCAGCTTTCTCTGAAGGTGTCTGCTGGGTTCTGGTGGCCTCACACAGAGGTGGGAGCACAGCCACGGCATGGACAGCGGAGGATGATTCGGTCCAAACCCTGGCGTCTGTGAGAGTGCCTTCCTGCGGGGAGAGGCCAGGGCTGCCCTCACCCTCTGCTGAAGGGGCTCTGGCCTCCCCGGCAGCACAGGCCTGAGGGACAGGCTGGCCACCAGCCGAGCGCAGGCGGGTGTCTACGATGAACCTGAGAAAGGCCTGGGCATCCTCCAGCGTAGACATGTATCCGAACGAAATCCTCACTGAGCCGGTAGGCTGCCCATCCACGAGGTCGATGTTGTCTCCACAGACATGACCGGCCTAGAACAAAAGGGAAGTAAATTAGCCACAGTGACTAACAGACACATGGGAAATAGCTCTGTAAAATGAATTTTGTTAATTTTAAAGTTAACCCAGGAAGACACTAATATGTGCCATGTGTCTGAGACGTAGTTCAGTTCTACATGCTCAGGGGCCCACTGTCTGGACCTCACTTTGCTCATCTGTAAATTGGGGCTGAGATCAATCTGAAGGGTCCACTGAAAGGTTTAACAGAAATACTTCAGGAAAAGTGTTTGCCCAGAGCTGGGCACAGGGCCAGCCTCAGTGGGGGCAACGCAGACCAAGGCTTCAGAAGCTCCGAGGGGTCGCTTCATGGTCTACCCAGGGCTGAGGCGGCAGAAACACCCTTGGCCACTGTGTTTCGCCTCTCAGTACTGCAGGGAGGCCTGAGCCCTGAGAGCCACCCCTGGACAAGAGGGAACAGCAGAGACGCTGCCCTGAGAATGACCAGCCCAAGTCCCTGCCAGGAGGTGGGAGGGTCCAGGTCAGTCACCCACAAAGATGGAGCCACGGCATTCCACAGGGTCAAATGTCATATCTAGAACTGCATTTCTTTCTGTTCTGAGCCCCCGTTTTCCTACCTCCTCTCTCCTCTCCTTCCTTTTCTCCCTCTACCCCTCCTCCTTTTAAATAGAACCCAATTCATGGTTAGTTGGGATCTAGCATATACAATATTTCGTGTCAACCCAAATGAAACTTAAATTAGAAACTCTTCCAAAGTTAAGTAAGGGCTCTTGGCCACTCAAACTATTCTTATGAAATGGTTCAAAACTGGCTGGACCCTGAAGTGAGAGAGCGCAGGCCAGGGGAGAGGCGGGGAGGGAGGAGGTCCTGGGACTCTACACCCAACCGGGAAGTGAGCGGACTCCAGCCTGGAGGCTGGCCCCGCGGAGGACGGAACCAGCGAAGGGCACATCCTAGCACATGTCTTATGAACACTCCTCTCTGCCTTTACATTTTTTCCCTCAAAGTAAAAAATGAATCAGAAAGTTCTGCCACAGAGATAATATCTTGAGACCTTTTCTATTTTTGTTGACCCCTTTTTCCTTTGTACATCCACAGAGCAGGCCTGGAGACACGCGCCTTGCAGAGCCAACCCCTGCCCCAGACACACCCAGCCACGAGGGTCACTGGAGGTGCCACCACTGGGTCTTGCCAGCCAGCATGTGGGCCGCAGGGTGCTGTACCAACCTCAAGGTGCTTCCTGACCATCTCGTTGCTTATCCCCAGGTGCCTCTGGCAGGCCCCGGTGTTACAGAAGCAGCCGGTTCGCAGGTGGATGTTGTACAGACTGGCCATCTTGTCCACCTGCAGATCCAACATGACACGGAACCAGCGTTACAAATGCACAGTTGTAGTCTGATCAGCGGGGAGAGAGTTTCAAAGCAGCATTTGGACCTCTCTTTCCTAACAATCAAATGAGGATACAAACTTGGGATTTTGCTCTAAAATGCCATGATCTGTTAAGACTTTATCAAACATTTTATAAAACGTTACTGAGAATTAAAGTCTATCCAGTTGGATTATTATATCAAATTCATGCCAAATCCCCAGTTAAGAGCCCACATGTTTCCACATTTCAGTGAGGCTGGAGACGCCGGCAGTGTTGGCACTGGCTGCACAGGGCTGGCCCACAGAACAGGCCCCGTGAAGTGCGGTCAAAGCAGCACCACCTTGGCTCACGGCCTGGACTACAAACATTCCTGTGCTGACAATATGTGTCATTGATTTGCTTTTCCTAATTTCTCCAACTTTGGGTTCAATCACAGAATTGCTGAGTAGTCGGGAAGTTCCCAAGGCTCTTTCCTGCCCTCTGGAGGCTCTGAGGGGTGGTTCACTCACTTGAGGCCCAGAGATCTCTGCCCCAGCTCCTGGCTATAGGGCAACGACTCCATTTCCCCCCAGGGCCTGGGGGCCCAGTGAGGGTCCTCAGCCCAGGTGGCTCAGGCTGAACTCAGGGGAAGCAGTCACCTAACTGCATTCAGGGACACAAACACATCTTGCTCAGCTGGTTAAGATTTTGAATTTTCTCCCTGGGAAGTCACATGCAGGGTGGCCAGAGGCAGCCACAAGTATGGCTTCCTCTGAAGACCGCAGGTCACCACGCGGTCAGCCTGGGCTCCTGGCTGGGTGATGGTGCCTCCCGCAGATACTTGTCAAGACCACGGCTGTCTTCACTTGGGCCATCTCCCCGGTCTGTCCAAGTGAGAAGAAGCCGTTTTCTGGGTAGAACTGAAAGGCCTCAGAAAAACAACTCTGTTCCCTCACCCTGGCACAGAGACCTGCTGGTGAAATTCAGGGGTTCCTTGGCTCTGTGAGGTGAGACCTGACAGCTCCTCTGGGTCTGGCCAACTCCAGCTCCAGAGTCAGGTTTCCGCTCACAGGGCAACTCCCAGGGACACCCCACTTGCTCAATTCCCACCTTGATGAATTAGAGTCCCCACGGCCACCCTCACCTGCTCCCCAGTATTCCCTGTCCCAGGGACCATTGCTGTGAAACAAGCCACCCAACCTTGGTAGAATAAAACAATAACTATTTTACCATGCCCATGGCCATAGTAGGTCAGGAATTCAGAACAGGCACAGAGGAGATGGCCTGTTTCTGTTCCATGCTGTCTTGAGTTTCAGCTGGGAGGACTTAGAACTGTCAACCATGGGGCCCACACTTGGCCTCTCCGTACAGCTTGGGCTTCCTTGCAGCATGGCAGCCTCAGGGTACAAGACAGTAACCAACATGGTAGCTCCAGGCTCCAAAAGTGAGTGTCCCAGGGAACAAACCCAACATGGCATCATCACTTTTTCTGATCTAGCCTCAGAAGCCATGCAGTGTCACCTTTGTGACATTCTATTGGTCATGAGCAAGTCACAAAGCAGCCCAGATTCAAGGGGAAGAGCATGGACCCCAGCCCTCCATGGAGCAGCATCAAGGTCACATGGCAGAAGAGAATGTGGGTAGAAGACACTGTTCAGCCACGCTTACCTTTTGTCCTAAGTCCCCATAATGAGTCAGTCTCCTCCTGCCCTCAGCCCCGGGGAACCCCACACAGGCCCAGCCTGTGCCCAGCCAGGTCGAGGAGGTTGGTGCTATGGCAGGATGAGCGCAGCGTCCAGGGAAGGCCAACAAACTGGCCCAGTCACAGGCACCGGAGCCTCCCAGCCTCGGAGCCTTTGTGCTCAATGTTTATGGAGCACTTACTTTATCCCAGGTCCTGTGCTAAAAAATGTATCTATTGTATCTCATTTAATTCTCATATCAACACTATAAGCAGGGTATATTTTTATCCCCACTTCCTCGAGCCTTGGAGAGCTTAACTCACCCCAGCTCACAGAGCCTGCTGAGGCAGTCAGATTCTGAACCCACACCCTTAATCACCACACAGAGTGACAGCCAACAGGGCAGAGAGCAAAATTAGGAGGGCTGGATACCAAGAGCAAGAACCCGAAGCCTTCTCACCGAAGGCTGAATTATTTTACACATCCCCTGTAAAAGAGACGGCCAAAACCAACTATGATCTTTCCAAAGGCCTCTGAAATCCCTGTGGGATTCCCACACCATGAAGTCCCTTAGCCTGGGAAAACCAGAACTGGACTTTCCTGAACTGGTATCAGCTGGCCATGCCTCGGCCATGGGATCCGTTCATGCAGTGAGCGTCACCCACCAACGCACAGAGGCAGAAACTCGCCCTGTGTCCAGCCCTGGGGAATGGGAGTCCCCGGGCACCTAGACAGGCAGTCCCCTCTCTCCCTGGCGGCTCCTCCTCTTTGAGGGTTCTCCTCTCCTCCCACGCCCATGCCACAGCACATACAAATTTAATTTAGATTCGAGAAAAAAACTTATTTTACCAACTACCTAGGATAACACATTTAAGAAGGCAAACTTTTTCCCTCCATGTATTTTCCACCACCGCCCACCCTGAAAGCATTAAAATCACAGGCTTCTTAGTGGTGTCCGGACTGGTTCTGCCGGTAGGTCTGACAGCTGAGGGCGGGGGCGGGGGGGTGGTCTGTACAGGTGACATGCTCAGGAGACAGCCTGTGGCTGTAGAGTGTCTGCCCCTGAACACCAGCGAGGACCAACATTTTCCTTGCAGGAATAATTCCCAAGTACGATCTTTAGGAAGTTTATGGCTATTCAGAATGGGGGTGGATATTCCTTGGGATATGGATTTTGTTTGGGAAATTTGGGGGATAACAAAGGTGAATGGGGATGTGGCTTTCAGGGGAAGGCCAGCACCATCTTCCAAACTTGCCTGACAATCGAATCTGCTCCTCCCAGAGCTGCTTTGGGAAGGAGATTTAACTCCCGGTACCAATCTGTGACATCCCATCTGGTGACCACCTACCACCCTGCCTAAGTGCTAAGTGCAACGCTGGATTTTTTAGGGGACCGGGAAGTGACCAGCTTACTCTATTGTGGCAAGGACCCAAGCAGTTCCCAAACTGCAAGCCCCTGTTGGCATTTTTTCTTGGGTATATCTGCAGAAACTATTTTCAACCAACCCGCCAAATGCTTTGAACTCATAATATGCATAAACCAAAGCAGAAACAGGGCTTCTGTGGCACTGAGAGCATCATTTCTGCTCGTCATAAGAGAGAGTTTAAGAAAAGGGCTGTACCACCATGTCTGCAAACAACAAGGAAACAAGGGTGGAAGCCAGCCCACGGTTCTCTGTGACATTGTAACATCTGACACAGCGCTGGGACCGCCAGGCTGTCTGCACATGAAATGACCTCAGCCGCGGGGTTCTGTCTGCACTGCTTCACTGTCTGAACTATTTTAGTGTGTCTCCCTCACTGGCAAACTGTCCGCTGTCCCCTTCCACTGCTATCAGAAGAACTGGCCTCTTTCTACCCTCTTGAAACTTCCCACTTCTGGCTGAGTAAGGAGGGCTGAAAAACTAAATTGCCATGCTTGTTAGAACTGTGTGTAAATGAGCGGGGGAAAGGCTGTGGGTGAGGGCTAGCTGGTCTCTTCAACAGCACATGGACTTTGTCAGAGCTACTTCCAGGGCACTTTGCCTTCCTGCAAAGTTCAGGGCTCAGCACGGCTGCCAAGTCCCAGACGAGAGCAATTCTGTTGTAAAAAGGTCAGCAAGAGGAAAAGAAAACCCACCTGGGAGTAACCAATGACGTTCCCACTGTCATCCAGCACATTAAAATTGATGATTGGACCCTGCACCTCGGGGCTGCTGAATTCCGAATCGCTGTAAATCCGCACCACGGGAGCTCCGTTGGGGTACCGGAGAGAGGCCAGGGCGGCGTAGGTGTACCGCGCCAAGGTGAAGGTGTGCTGCCTTACGTTCTCCATCCCACCTCAAAGCCAATTAGGAAATGCAAAGAGAACCATGAGCGTCACATAAATCCACTCGCTGACTAGTAATGAAACAAGCTCATTGTAAATGGCAAACCCAGACCTCACATTAATGACTCTAAATACGTGTAAACAGCGTATGGCACTGCCCTTGTGACAAACGTTTAGGTCTTTGCTTCTGAACAACAGTTTGCCATTGCTGTTTCTGCAGAATTTTCCCGTAGGAATTCCTGTCATCCTCTTTCTTAATACACAACATTACTTAAACATTCAGATAATTTAGACCCTTTGGTAACACATTGAAAAGATATACAATCTATTTTCTTTAAATAGTTCTTTTGCTGTTTGTTTTTATTAATGTTTAAATCATTTCAATATTATGCAAAACAATAAAGGATATGTGTTTCAACATGGATGAGCCTTGGGAATGGTATGCTAAGTGAAATAAGCCAGACACAAAAGGGCAAATATTCTACGATTTCACTTCTATGAGGCACCTAAAAGGGATAAATCCATAGAGACAGAAATAGAATAAAGGTTACCAAAGGATCGTCCGAGGTCAGGAGTTCGAGATCAGCCTGAGCAAGAGCGAGATCCCATCTCTACTAAAAATAGAAAGAAATGATCTGGACAGCTAAAATTATATATATAGAAAAAAATTAGCCGTGCATGGTGGCACATGCCTGTAGTCCCAGCTACTCGGGAGGCTGAGGCAGAAGGATTGCTTAAGCCCAGGAGTTTGAGGTTGCTGTGAGCTAGGCTGATGCCACAGCACTCTAGCCCAGGCAAAAGTCCTGT
Organism: Lemur catta; assembly: GCF_020740605.2. Taxonomy (NCBI): domain Eukaryota; kingdom Metazoa; phylum Chordata; class Mammalia; order Primates; family Lemuridae; genus Lemur; species Lemur catta. Next base: position 26,390,533 of record NC_059143.1, on the reverse strand, counting down.
CTCAAAAAAAAAAAAAAAAAAAAAAAAAAGAATAAAATAAATAAAAAAAAATTAAAAAAGGTTACCAGGGATTGGGGTAGTGGAGGGAATAGGGAGCTATTGTTTAATGGTTTCAGAGTTTCTGTTTGGGATGATGAAAATGTTCTACAAATAGACAGGGGTGCTGTTGCACAACATCGTGGATGTGCTTAATGCCACTGAATTGTAAACTTAAAAATGGTTAAAATGGTAAATTTTATGTCATTTATATTTTACCACAATTTTTAAAAAAGTGATTAAGTAGGAAAAGTCAGGGTCTGCCACACTGTGGACTGATACTGTCAACCTTTGGGTTCGGAGGTGCTCCTGGTCCTGTTAGACCCTGTCACTGTGATTTGGGTGCCCTGTTAATATCCTTCCTTGGGAAGTGCTCACTTGTCAATGCCTGTCTTTGTCATCTCCTAGATGGGACAAATCCTGGAGGCTACCCACTCTCCTCCCTATGTATTACCATAGGGACGACCCTCTCTTCCCATGAATCCTGCCTGCCCCAGTGTTGGGCTAAGGCTGAGGACGTGAGGGGGTCCCATTATTGTGACAAAATAGAGAGCACTTGTCAGGAAAGTTGTGCCTCATGCAAACATTGTCAGCAATGACAGTGGTTGGGAGCTCAGGGTCAGGCGTCAGTGTGACCTGGGCTAAATCCCAGTTACCAGCTCCCTGGCCCAGGAGGGCATTTATCCTCTCTGGGCATCAGCTCCTTCCTGGGCAAAGCGGGCTTGGCACGCAGCTCCCCCTGGGGCTGGGGAGAGGATCCAGAAAGGCAGAGCTGCACAAGGCCTCAGGCTCTATAACCATTCCCAGTCCAGGGACCAAGGACGGCTCCTCCATTTCTGTGGAGCTATTCAGCTCCTGCTTTGGAATATCTCCTACCTGTTAAAATGTTCTTTTAGCTGACAGAACGAAAATCAACCCAAAAATCCCTGCCTCATCCTCTTGCTCTCAGAAGTCATTCTAGAGTTATCTGGAATCGGGTCTAACTGCACGCAGTGCCCAGACACCACGTGCCGCTTTCTTCCACAGGCTGCGTCTCCATCTGAGTTCTGTGCCAGAACTCCCTTAAGGACATGGCAACAGAGGCAAATTCCACGTGGATAAATATGTCCGCTGACCTGTGAGCCGCTCGAGGGCATCAAATCCATGTTTCAGCGCGATCACGTCAAGGAATGAGATGGTGCCATCTTCAAACCTATAACCATGGGGTGAGGGGAACAAGGTCAACTGTGGCCAACACAATCCATGTGCATTTTGTGGTATGTGGCCAGGTTCAGATTTTAGGCTTAGCTGTACTCTATTAATATCTGCCCTCTGCCGCCTCATTGAGACACTGCTCTACCCCTCAGGAGAGAGGGATTTTCACACCAAGACCTATCTGCCTGCCTCTGGCCCTGACCCGCTCTGCAGCTTTCTTGGGCTGCTCCAAACTTCCTAGGGTGGGCTGGCAGTGGTGATAAAGGGTCCTAAAACACAGTCACCACCTTGAGACACTAAGGAGACAAGAGATGCTTTCCTGCAGCAGGAAGACTGGAAAACCTTATGAGTTGGGCTTTTGAAATACTGCCCTTTGACCACAAGAGGGCAGCACTGAAACGGCATCAGTTCAGTGTGATCCATCCCAGCGAGGAGCTTCTTGAACAGAGTCTAGGGTTCCAAAGTCTCTGAAACCACCGGTTTGGGTTAAAATCACAAGGCTCTCGTTAATACAGCAGATGCACACCTTCCTCTTCATCAAAGTGTTCATTATTTTTCTAGTTCGTAATTATTCATTTAGGCAGATTATTCATTAGCTCTTTATTGTCCAACCTACTGTGTGCCAAGCACTGCTCTAGGTGCCAAGGGTACAGCAGTGCACAAGACAGACCACATCCCTGCCCTCACAGTGCTCCCATTCTGTGAAACAAGGAACAAAAGACGACAAATGCACACAAAGAAACCAAATAAACAACATGCCAGATGGCGACATGAGCAATGAAGATGCTTAAGGAGAAAGGGGCCTGGCGGCTACTTCACACGGGGTGATCAGGGTTGGTCCTCTCTGAGGAAGATCACCTGAGCAGAGACCAGCTAGTGAGGGAATTCAGGGAGCAGAGGAAAGAGCTAATTTTTGAAACTGCTGAGCTTGCAGTTTCTGCACTGCGGGAAAAGGCACAGCAAATGCTCTGAGCAGGAAAAGCCTGGTACATGCAGGAAGAGCAGATTAGTGGGCCTGGGCCAGCAAGGGGACAGTGGCAGGAGATGGAGTCTGGGGAAGTAGAGGCAGCAAGAACTTCTGCTCTGCATGAGACACCACGTGGCTGGAGGGCTCCGCCCAGAGGAGCAACTATGCTTTAACTGCACCCCTCTGGCCACTGGAGCTTGAAGAGACAGCAGAGCAGCAAGGGAGGAAGCAGGGAGATAGTGAGGTTTCCAACTGCAGCCTTATGCAAGTTGAAGCTTTCCGTAGAAACATTGTGTTTAGTATCTTAATACTCTAGAAATAAGATTTGCTAACAATGTTAAATTTCCTTATGAAACTAATGGTCATTAACAGACCTGCAGAATTAATGAGTCAGTAATGAATCAGTTATTAATTGACTATTGTCAAGGCAGTGGCCCTGTCTGCAGGATCCCTGAGTCTGTGTGGGATCTGTGGAAGGTCCGACCTGTCTCCCCATCCAGGCACCAGCAGGGTAACCAGCTCCCTACCCCACCCCATGCTGTCCCTACTGTTGGACCAAGCAGAACCCTGGGTCGGCTGCCATTTTCACCCTCTCACAAATTGGACCTTATGGGTCCCAGCCATGACCACCTGGGAGATTCCCGGGCATAACCCACACTGCCTGCCCTGCAGCCTGAGGAAGAGGCTCAACAGACCTGGGCAAAGGCTCTGGCGTTTGAGGGCAAGCGGCAGCCTGCCCCAAACTTCCTTTGTAACTCACCTGCAGTGGGGCCCATGGAGGCTGCTGCCAACAGTGCCCCCCCACTAGTCTGGTGGTCTCTAGTTTAACTGATTCCTCTTGCTAACCAGGTGCCAAGCTGAGCTGATTCTAGCTGCTGGAGAATCAGCTGTGCTGTCAGCGTGGTTCACGCTTGTTCCAAACGACTGTTTCAATTGCTGCCACCTGTTGTCAGTGCTATGGGCAAAGGCCTGGTGGCCCAGCCTTCTTACCTGTGAAGGCCTTTCACCTCTTCTGCCTGCAGCCCTGGTCCCCCACGGCTATTGAGAAGCCCTCGAGCAGGGGCAGAGTTCACTGAGCTGCCTGTGGCACCTCCAGCCCACCTCTGAGCCCTCCCACCATCCTGTCCCTGCCAGCAACGTCCCACTGTCCTCAAGTCCGAGGAGCAGCCCGGTCCCTTGCACCATCCCCTGTCTAGGCGGCACATGCCAACCGGCGGCCAGCCCCTGTGGCAAGGTTACCTTTCCGCCACCGAGGGTCTGGGGATGTAGAAGTCTTCTCCGGCGAGGTAGGCGGCGGCCGTGCCTCCCCCAAAGTAGGTCTTCCTCAACAGAGGAGCCACGCGATTGTGGACCAGCAGCGCGCCCAGCCCCGTGGGGAATCCGAAGATCTTGTAGAAGGAGATGGGGACAAAGTCAGCCGGGTGCGCCGCCAGGTTCAGAGGCGAGGTGCTCACGTAGGAGGCCGCGTCGAGCAGCACGAACCACCTCCCGGGCGCGCCCACGGGGCGCCGCCGCCCGGCCCGCACGTCCGCGACCCAGGACAGCGGGTACCTGGTTCCAGAAAAGTTGCTCTGAGCCGGGTAACAGAAGAGGTGCGGCAGCGGGCAGTCGGGGCCACCGGCCGCGGCACCCGGTTCCTCCACCGACCGCAAGTCCTCTGGCCTGACCGGGGTGGACGTGACGTTCACGGCCGCGGTCACCTTCCTCATGCCCACCACGGAGGTGTGGCTGTCGGTGAGGTAACAGAAGCGGCTCCCGCTGCTCTCCGGGCCCCGGGACACCCACGGAAAGGCCTCTGCCACCAGTCTGAGAGCGGCCGTGCTCCCGGCGGTGAAAATCACGCTGTAGTCTTCGGGGGTGGTGCGGAAGTGCGCCAGGATCCTGCAAGAAGCACAGCGTCACCGCCACCCCCGGCCCCAGCCCCAGCGCTGAGTGTCGGAGGTGGTTTCATTTCTGCTAAATACGATCATCACCTTAACCTTCATATCTAGAAAAAGAAAACTCCAGATAGGCTTTGCCACGGTTGTGAAGTCAGGGCAGGGCAGAGGAAGTCGTGGGAAGAGACAGCAAATGGTCCCAACTCGCAAAATCACCCTGGCTGCCAGTCCCGTCTCCTATCAGATATGAGAAAAATCCACAACGACCCCAATCTTAATCGAAAAATGCCCTCTCCTTGGCGTTTTTCTACCCAGCTCTAACATAACAAGTTTTAAGTCATCAGCCTGTTTACATTGTGTTTAATTTTGACAGCCCTATGACAAAATGGTATCATTTTCAAAGTTGAAGTAATTTGAAATTGTGTTGATTTGAAATTGTTAATAATTTTAGGTACCACCTGGAAATTATTTGCCAGAAAATAATTATTATATGTGGAAAAGTATAAAGAGCTGTGTAACGTACAAACACTAGAAAAAAGGGGAGGAAAGACAGGGATAAAACAAGATGCCTAATAAAACTGCTTATGAAAAGGACAACCAGAGGACAGTACTTTTTCTTCTTTCTGAAAACAAGACCCAGGGTCCTGGGTCACTCCTGGTCACTCTGGCACCAGTCCAGAGCCACACAGAACAGCCACGTGCATCTCAGAACTGCCCACCTGTGCTTCTCGACTGCCCTACGTACCCTCACCTTCCTGTCCTCTGACGCTGGTGTTTGTCAGCATGCATGCGTTGTGATCTTCCTGACACCAGCTCAGAACCTTTGTGTGATTCAGGCAGGTGCTAGGAAGTCCGTCTGTCCACCTACATGTGCCCATCCAGGCAGGTGTCCCTGTTGCTCACCTGTAGCGCACTTGCTCCACGGTGTCATGGGTGAGCTTGCTGCTGATGTTCTGGCTGTGAGGATTACCTGGCAGGTTACAAAGATAAAGCCATCAAGTCACTACTGATAGTCTCTTCTTTTGTGTTCCTTCCAAACCCACTCCCTTGGTTTCTCAAAAGGCTAAACATAAAACTACCATATGACCCAGCAATCCCACTCTTAGGTATCTGCCCAAAAGACATGAAAACTTAGGTGCACAAAAAGACTTGCACGTGAATGTTCACAGCAGCTTTATTCATAAAGCCAAACTTTGGAAGCAACATAAAGATCCGTCAAGTGCCGAACAGGTAGACAAAATACAGTATATCCACAAAGCAGAAAAGTATTTGGCAATAAAAAGGAACAAACTACTGGCTTTGTCATGAATGAACTTTAAAAACACACTAAACGAACAACTCCAGACAGGAGACCACATACTGCATGAATCCATTTATATGAAATACGCAGCAAAGGCAATTCTATAGAGCTACAGAAAGTAGTAGATTAGTGGTTGTCCAGTACTAAGGGTAGCAATGGGGATTAACCATAAATGGGCATGAGGCACTAGGGGAATAAAAATGTCTAACTGATTTACACTGATGGTTGCGCCACTCGGTAAATGACTAAAAATCACTGTATACCTGAAATAGGTGAGTTTTATGCTGTATAAAATATAACTCAATAAACCTGTCAAAACAAACTTTAAAAAACCCTTCCCTCGCTAGTGAAACAAGATGCGATCCGGGAAGAGTGCTTTGGAGCTGGAAGCCAGCGCAGAGGTAGGCCGGCACAAGAGCCTTTGCTACAAGTTCCTGACAGGTGACCAGTGGCTGTGTTAATTAACTCCAGAAAACCCAGTACACACGTTCAGGGGGCTGCCCTTCCCACCAGCCATGGGGCAGAGGCATGAACATTGCTGGATCTCAGTGCCCATCTATTGCCCTGCAGATCCCACCACCACTACCAGCACCATTCCTGCAGAAACGCATCGATCTCTGCCTCCAAATGTGTGAAGGGACCATCATGTCTCCTTCAGCCACCCACTATCAAGGATAAAGGCCCTCTTGATTTCACCCTTCCCTGTGTTGACATCTGGTTTTCCTTCCCTACTGGTGTCCTGAGTGTGTTCCAGAGTATCATGATCTCCCTTAAAACTCAGTGCAAGGGCCGGGCACCAGCATTTCGCAGGAGCTACATGTGCACATTAATGAAGGCTTAGCCTTTTCTGTTTTAGATTTTTCCCCCCAAATACGCTGAAGGATCACACTGGATTTCTGGCCACTGCAGCTATCAAACATTCCTTTTCCACATCTCTAGGAACCTGTGGGCCCTGGCACTTATCCTTGCTGCCTCTGCTCAGCTTGGGTTTTAGCCTTGCATCTTTAGGACCACCTGCAATCTCGACTCCTCATCTCTTGGGCTGGCACCTTTCCCACAGGTATGACTCTTGCAAAGGGCAAAGAAGGAGAATTGCAGGTCTCTTGGCAAATCGTGGATTAAAGTCAAGATACAGTCCCCTCTTGGCACTTTCCCTGAAGACTGTTCCCTGGATTTATGTATCCGCTGGCTGCCCAGAGCCAAGATTCAAGCCCCTTAGTGTGGCATAACAGAACTGTCATGAATCAAGCCCTCTGGTGGGGACTAAGGACTTTGGCTCTGGCGTCAAACTGCCTGGAGACTCGGCTTCGGTACTTGCTGTGCAACCTCTGGCTACTTACCCACCCTCTCTGGGGCCCCATTTCCTTATCTGTAAAACAGAAGTGATACCAGAACCTATATCTCTTGGGTTGTTGTGAGGATGAAGAGAGACAATATATGCAAAGCATTTGGAACAGTACCCGACACAAAGTGAGTGCTTGGTGAATGTTATTTATTGCTATTCTCATTACAAATGAGCTATTATTTCAAACTTCCTTTCCAGGGTACCTCCTGATCATGTTGTGCTGCTGATTAATGCCCTCCATGACTATCCATTGTTCCTAGAATAAAGACCAGACTCACCTGAGCATCTACAATGCCCTGCATGGGCTTCTCCCTCCCCATTCAGACCCCCCCACCCCCGTCCTCCCCTCTCTCTGTGCTCCTGGACTGATTCCTGAAACCACTACAGCATCTTGGCTCATACAGTCACCATTGCCTACTTATACTTCTGCTCCTTTTGTCCGAGTGAATTCCGGCTCAGCCTCCAGCATTCACACCCTTCCGAAGGAAGCTTTCCCTGGCACACACATGCCAACCCTCCTGCCACTGTACACACCAGCTGCCCTGGCACCAGGCACCTTCTGTTCAGAGCCATTTGCACAGCTGGGAATTCCGTTTAATTGGAGATCCCTTGACTAGACCACAGTCTCCATGAAGAAAAGGACTATGTCTCTTTTGTTCCCACGACAACACTGTGCCTCACACACCATAGTGGCTCAATAAACAGTTATGGAGTGAATGAATGAATAAGTTAATGTTCCTCTGGCTGTCCCTCACTCTGCACTGTACAGGGTCACTCACCACCACCAAACACAGCACCTTTGAACTTCTGTGCCCTTCCTGACACCGAACCCTTCTTCTGGAAGTAACCCCTTCTTCTGGAAGTGTCCCTGAGCCACCTTTCTATCCTGGCCACACATGTATGATACAGAATGACCCAGGGTGCTTGCCTGGCCCCCATCTAACATGGGGCTTATTCAGCTCTGTGTGCTCGCTACAGCTCCAGTCTATTAATCCAACATTTGTTAAGCATAGATATATCAGCTGCATGTAGTTGGCTAAAATCCATTTTGGTGTGTTTTTCTTTACCATAAACGTTTTCCATGAGATCACGAGTGAAGTTTTCAAGCTGGCTCTTGGGGAACAAGGTGGCTCCTGCATGGTCGAGGTAGACAGTCCCTGGAAGAAAACACAAAATAAAGCTATAGGTTGTTTTTCGTAGGTATTCCAGACCTTTTGCCTAACTCTGGTTTATATGAGCCTGACCAATGTCCTTTAATGTGTGTAGACGTAACACGAGGCCACTTGGTTCTCTGAGCCTCTTGCCATGTGCTTCTTAATCCAAGGGTAAGTGTGAGCAGTGGAAGGATGCACTTATAATGCTTAAGGTCCTTCCAAGCTGGGAGAGAGCCTTCCTGATTAACCAGCTCTTCTCACTTTCATTCTCCTATGAACCAGGAACAGCGTCCCACACAGAGGAGGCCCCCAGCAGACATTTATGATGAATGATGGCAAAGCTGTTTCACCTTGTGACTCACACCCTGTCCTGGAGGTTCTGTGTGGCTTCTCTGGGGGCTGAGCCCTGATCCTGCTTTCCCACACTGCTGTACGGTCCTAATACAGCAACGAGAGCTTCAGAGAATATGAGAAATGTCAGTGATCCTTCTAGCCTCTCTCTTAAAGAAAGCAATGCAAATGTAGATAAGCGTGAGATACTGTGGTTTACTGATCAGATTGGCAGAGATCAAAGGCTGGATACCTCACTACGTGGGTGAAGGTGTGGGGAAACAAGCTCGCTGGTACATGGCTGGTAGGAGGGTAAATTGGGACAACTTCTCTACAGACAGCACTTTGGCAATATCGGTCACACTTTAAAATGCAAACACCCTAGCAACTTCTCTTCTAGGAATCTATCTTTTAAATACCCACACCTTTGTGAAATGATCTGAATATTAAGATATTCAGTGCAGCATTGTATGCAATAGCAAAAGATTGGAAATGACTTAAATGTTCATCAACATGTATTTATAATAATTGTTGTACACCCATCTAACACTTTATAGGTACTGGCATGGAACAAACTCTGAGATATACTTTCAAGTGCATACAATGTGAAGAGATCCATCCATTCACCTATCAAGTATTTATTGTTTTGTGTAGGATGGATTTTTGTTTTATAACAGCTTTATTGAGATACAATCCACATACCATAAAATTCACCCTCTTAAAGTGTACCATTCAGTGGTTTTTAGTATACTCGTAAAGTTGTGCAACCATCACCACTATTTAATATGAGAACATTTTCATTTACCCCCAAAATAAATCCCATACCCATTACCAATCACCCCACAATGCGCCCAACCCCAGCCCTTGGCAGCCACTAATCTACCTTCTGTCTCTGTAGATTTGCCTATTCTGGACATTTTATACAAATGGAATCATACAGTATGTGGGCTTTTGTGTCCAGCTTCTTTCACTTAGCATAATGTTTTCAAAGTGCATCCATATCGTAGCATGTATCAGAACTTCATTCCTTTTCATGGCTGAATAGTATTCCATTGTATGAATATACTACATTTTGTTTTGTTTACCCACTCATCACTGATGAACATTTGGGTTGTTTCTACTTTATGTCCATTATAAATAATGCTGCTATGAATATTAGTGTACAGGTTTTTGTGTGGACATATGTTTTTTCTCATTTGGTAGGTTTTCCTTTTACTTTCTTGGTGTTCTCTGTTGAAACTTAAAAGTTTTAAATTTTGCTGTTATTGTTCCTTGAATTTTTGGTGTCCTAAGAAACCATTGCTTAATCCAAGGTCTTGGTGATTTATGCTTGTGTTTTCTTCTGAGAGTTTTATGCTTTTAGCGGTTTGATATTTAAGTCTTTGATCTATTTTGAGTTAAGTTTTTAACAGTGTGACATAAGGGTCCAATTTAATTTCATTCTTTTTCATGTGTGTATCCAATTGTCCCCAACATCATTTTCTGAAGAGACTATTCTTTCCCTCAACAGGTCTTGGCAGTCCTGTTGAAAATCAATTGACTATAAATAATGTATGGGTTTATTTATGAACTTACAATTCTTTTTTTTTTTTTTGGAGACAGGTACTCACTCTGTCTTTTAGGCTACAAGTGGCATGATCATAGCCCACTGCAACCTCCTACTTTGGGGCTCAAGTGATCCTCCCAGCTCAGCCTCCCAAGTAGCTGGGAGTACAGGTGCATGCCACCACACCCAGCTAATTTTTTTTTTTTTTTATAGAGACAGGGTCTCCCCATGTTACCCAGGCTGGTCTCGAACTCCAGGGCTCAAGAGATCCTCCCACTTCCACCTCAAAAAGTGCTGAGATTACAGGCATGAGCTACCATGCCTGGCCTGAACTTACAATTCTATTCCATTGGTCTATATGTGTCTTTACACCAACACCACACTGTCTTGATTAGCATAATTTTGTAGCAAATTTTGAAACCAAGAAGTATAAGTCCTCCAACTTTGCTTATTTTTAAAGATTGCTTTGGGTGTTCTGGGTCACTTGCATTTCTATTCAAATTTTAGGATCAACTTGTCAATTTCTGAAAAAAAGGCTATTAGTATTTTGGTAGGAACTGCATTGAATCTATAGATCGATTTGGTGAGTATTGCCATCTTGACAATATTAAGTATTTCAATCCATGAATACAGGATATCTTTCCATTTATTTAGGTTTTCTTTCATTGCTTTCAATGCTGTTTTTCAGTGTTCAGTGTATGTCATACTTTTGACAAACTTTTCTTATGTATTTTATTCTTTTTGATGCTTTAGGAGTTGTTTTCCTAATTTCATTTTCCATTGCTAGTATATAGAAATTGAATTGATGTTTGTATATTCATCTTGTATCCTACAGCCTGGCTGAATATGTTTTTCGGTTCTAATATTTTTGTGTGTAGATTCCTTAGAGTTTTTTATATACAAAATTATATTATTGGCAAGTAGAAAGAGTTTTACTTCTTCCTTTTCAATCTGGATGCCTTCTATTTTGTTTTCTTGCCTCATTCCTCTGGCTAGAACCTCCAATACAATGTTGAATACAAGTGGTAAGAATAGACACCCTTGTCTTGTTCCAGAGCTCAGGAGGAAAGTTTTCAGTCTTTCACTGTTAAGTATTATTAATACATTAACTGTGGGGTTTTTGTAGATGGCCTTTATCGCTTGATTAAATTTCCTTTTATTTCTACTTTACTGAATGTTTTCAATACATATTGAGGACATGTTATATATCAGGCATTGTTCTACGTGTTGGGACACAACAATGAACAAAATAGAAGCTAACCTGATAGTGGCAGAAAAAGATCATAAACAAATAAGCATAAACTATGTCAGGTGGTGAGACATATTATGGTTTACTGGCATAAAATAAAAAGTGTGTAAACACACATAAATATAGACAACTACTGGGAAGGTACACAAGACATGCGTGACAACAACTGACTCTGGTGTGGCTGCAATGGCTGCAGCTGGAGTGAGAGGGAGGCTCCCTGGCAATTCTTCGACCTCCTTTGGCAAATTTTGAATCTGGTACCATTTAAATGTATCACTTAGTCCAAAATGATAGTTTTAAAATAATGTTCTCTTTTACTGAAAATTTAGAAATACAAAGGCACCAAAGGCTTTTGTTCACCCAGGCATCAAGCCTGGCTCATGTGAAGCCACAGTGCACAGGTGAGATCTGAGAACCTGCTAGGGACCACCACACACCACACCCACAGTCTCCTGCAGGGCCAGGAAGCCACTGGGAGTCAGCTGCCTTGGCCTTTGGTCCAATAGTTAATTTGGGGGAAAAGAGGAGAAATGGGCACAGTGGCTCAAGCCTTTAATCCTAGCACTTTGAGAGGCCAAGGCAGGAGGATCACTTGAGGCCAGGAGTTTGAGACCAGCCTGGGCAACATAGTGAGACCCCGTCTCTACAAAAAACAGAAAAATTAGCCAGCCATGGTGGTGCACACCTATACTTCCAGCTAGTCAGGAGGCTGAGTCAGAAGGATCACGTGAGCCCAGGAGTTTGAGTTTGCAGTGAGCTATGATGATGCCACTGCTCTCTAGCCCAGGTGACACAGCAAAACTCTGTCCAAAAAAACAGGCAGCTGTGTTACATCAGCCAGGGATCTGATCTTAGGAGATCAGGCAGCATAGTAGTTAACAACGCAGAACCCAAGCCAACCAACCTGGACTGAATCCTGGCTCCACCGCCAGCCATTCAGGGCCCCTGTTCCTTCATCTGGAAATGGGGTGAGGACTAGATGATTAAATATGCCAGCACTCAGTCCAGTGCCTGGCACACAGTAAATACCATACAGCTTTAGCTGTTATTAGGGGCAGGCAAATGACCTCAAAGCCAACTGGGGGTAGATCTTCCTCAAGAAAGCAAATTTCAGGGTCTGCTCTGGGTCACACCCTTCAGTTCTCAGTTCCACGCAGGATTTGAGAGGTCATCAGTCAGCACCCTAAGGCTTCAGGAGCCACTTGGATCACTTCTGCTTATTCAATATGCTCCCTTCACTAAGACAAGCACGTTCCCATCCAAATGGTCAGGTGAAACATTTCAGCACTTAAAGGTTAAGCATTTAATTATCCACAGCTACCACTTAACCAGATAAATTCTCAAACCAGCGGAAAAATTCCAGGAGGGTAGGGGAAGGGAGAGGAGAAGGTTATATTATTTTGTTTTTTGTTTTTTCTGCCTCTCTCTGGTTCATTTGCTTCTATGAGAAAAAAAGTGGATATGTTCTAAGACTCCCAGCAGTGGGAGGAGTATCAGTTTAATGCACAAAAGTCTACTTTAATCATAATGTAGAGGAAATACTGGTATCTTGCACTAAATAAATAAAAGATGCTCACAACACTGCCACAAATACAGAAGCTGTGAAAGGGCTCTGAAGGCCAGCCTGGGGGCCTGGCTTTGCATCTCAACCTTGCACTTGAGGGAAAAGTTCCTACTCTCTAAGGAACAACAGTGGAACCAGGAGGGGCCCAGAACCTGCCTCTACTTTCCCAAGGTAGTGTTGAGGGGAGAGGCTGGCCCCTAGTGGGAGTGAGGGACCAGAGCTGCTGATTTAGAGGATTAAGGAGGCGTGGTGCTGAAGTAAGTATGACCCAACATGAACTGTCCCGCCTCTGGGATTTGCTTCAAAGAGCGGAAAGCCTCCCTCTCTCTGCACCTGTGGGTGTTCATAGTATCAGTCTCTCTATTTCCTCGTGGTAGGAAATTTCCATAATTAAAAGTTCAGAGAGAGAGAGGGGAAGAGAACACGGAGAGCAGAGAGGTGAGCAGGTGACTGAGGGGGAAGAATAGGGCGACAATAGGGAGAGGTCGCCAGGAGGACGCCTGTCTCCCTCTCGACTCTCACAAGAGGAGGAGGCTACAGCCCTCACAGCCCCCCACAGGGGAAAAGTAGTTATCCAAAACATGAGGCAATGTCCCAAAGAGCTGAAATCAGCTACCCGATTAACGAAACTTGAAGTCATGACTGCTGTTCTGCCGCAAGCAGGCGAGCGGTCACCAATTGTTCATCACGACAGAACAAATACAATCAAGCCCCGTACCCTGTGCCATAAGCTGCCCACTTCTCCTGCGGACCCTCCCTGACCCCGGGGCACGCGGTTCTGCGGGAGCTCCCCACTCAAGGTCCCGGGCACAAGGCTGGGGCGGCCAAGGCTAGGTGGAGCTTGATTTCCAATTTAAATCAGCCCTGAGGAACTCAAAGGCACAGTGTGATCTCCGTCAGTCCTCCAGTTCTTAAAGGTCAAATTGCAGGGTTTGCTAAGTCTTCAGAGGCATTACTCTGACTGCAGGAGTGAGAAGAATGAGACTTTCGAAAATAAAAGCTGCGTGTGATCTATCCCAGCGGGGTCTGGAGTGCAGCCTCGGGAGGCCCCGGCCCAGCCGGCCGGCTGCAGCCTCGCAGCCCCAACGCCCCGCGCCAGCAGAGTCGCTGTCCCAACCCAGCGAGCTGGCCGCCCACGCACCACCCCTATCCCCAGGAGGACATCGAGCGGTCACGGCTGCTGGACATCCTGCATTTTGCAACCCCGGCTCCAGTTGGACGTTTACAGGGATCTCACAGCAAGCGAGGGCAAGGAGAATCCTAAGCCCTGTTTGCAGAGAGCCGGGAAAGATGAAAAGGGCTTGATTGGTCCCGCCCCACTGGAAGGTCTAAGGAGCAGGAGTAGCGAGAAGTCTTGGGTGGGACCTCAGGGAGCCGCGTCCACAAAGCGGACGCATGGACACGTCCCTCCTGGTCTTTCGATTCAAGATGTGCCCCAGATGAGGTGGCGCCGCCCCCACCCGGAGCAAAAGCTCCTTACACGTCGGTTCCAGAAACCGCGCGCCCCCGCAGCCGTCTGCCCGCCCGCCTCACCTGCCAGGCGGCCGAACTCGCGCGCCCGCAGTTCCCGCAGGCTGCCCGGGCCGTCGCCGTAGGGCCGCGGCGCGTTCGAGTCCCCGAACCACCCGAAGGCCCGCAGCTCGGCCCCGGGATCTGCCGCCCCGCCGGCCATGGCCCCGGCTCGCCCGCCGCGCGGTCCACGCCAGCCCGGCCCCGGGAAATGCGCGAGGCCGGCGGGCAGCGACTCCGCCCCGGCCGCGCCCCCCGGGCAGCCAGTGACACCCGGTCCGCGGCCCAGGGGCGGCGCCTCGCGGGGCGGCTGGCTCGCCCCAGGCGTGCTGACTCACGCGGTGTCACCTCTGGAGGGCCTTTTCACACCTGCGCGCCCCCGGGTTTGTTGTCTGTTTAAACAACCTCCAAAGGGGCCCACGGGGATGCCCCCAGGTACTTGGAAGGCGAAGTTCAAGTTTATCTGTGTCCCACGGAGAGGCAGGTGGACGAAGCAAAGAAGTGCTTTTTCCTGCTCAACATCCTGCAACCCTGCGATCCTCCCCGCGCAGTGCCCGGGACCCCAACCCTTCTCGGCCTGGACAGCCGTCCGTCGGGCAGGGCGTTTGCAGGGAGACCTCGGCTTCTCTGGATGCTGCTCCCCAGCGGGGCGTGTGCCTGGTGTGTGTGAGAATGTGGCTGAGCAAAGGGTAGAAAAGAGAAAAGACTGGGGATCCTTGAGGCTAATAAGCTCTTAGCAGCTGTGCACCGTCCGGGAAGCGCAGGTGCGACCGAGACAAGAGGGCAGGAGTGCTGGTGGCACAGGGGTTCTGTCCCGGGGCACCATTGCCTCAAGTGTGGAGGGCCTGGCCAACCCCACGTGCGGGAAGTGTGGGGCAGGAGTCGGGGGTGAGCAGGCAGGTGCACGAAGTGGGGCCCAGGTACCCGGAGGGGGTGGGGAGGTTGGGTCACGTGGGATCCCAGGTGCAGAGCCCCCTATGAGGGATGGGGTGGAAGGAGACCAGGTACTGCACGCCCAGGCGAGGTGCCGGATGTGGAACCCAATGGGGTGGGCATGGGGAACTGGCTGCAGATGGGCAGCACGTGCTGGGGACCTAGGAGAGGGGACTCAGATGCAGGCCCAGTGGAGGACCCAAGGTACTCCAGCGGGGTCTGGAGCCCAGGAGCGGGCCACTGCCTCTTGCACTGGCTCTCGAGGAATATCGCGGTGGGACGAGGAGCGCAGGGCGATTATGCCCCAAGCGCGCTGCCTGAGCTGCGGCCAGGTCCGCGGTCAGCGGGGTGCAGGCCGCAGACGCCAAGGATGCGTGAAGATATGTGATGCCTCCTGGCGGCCCAGAGTGAGAGCCATGGGAGGGCGGCGCACAGCCCTGCCTTTCCCGGCAGGGCACCCAATACCAGGTCAGAGAAAGCCCCTCCATGAGGGGCTGGTTGCACTCTTGCCAGAGGCACCGGGTCCGGGGACTGTAGCACTAAAGCCGGTGCCTGGACTCCTACATGCCTTGATGGCCTCTGCCCGCCGACGAGCCAGCCTCTCGACCTCACTGCAGAACACACAGGACCTTACTGGACAAGCACTTATTCTGGAAGGAATGAATGTATTGATGAATGAATGTTGGCATTGCCATTGGCATCACAGCGCCCCCCACCGTCTGCACACCTTCTGGCCCTACTTCTAGCAGGCACCTTGGACACTGGACTCTCTTATGTAAATATGACTTTGGGCAACAGTATGACACGAGCTAGCTTATGCAGGCCTTGCTATGTGCTGGGCACTGCACTGTGTACACTCCGACTGTTTACTGATTATTCAACAATTACATACATGTATCTATGAGGTGGCTCTTACAGATGGGGAAGCTGAGGAAGACTGAGGCAGAGTCACTTGCTCAAGGGCACACAGCTAGAAGACAAGCTAGCCGTGGGAAGTCAAGTCTCCGGAGCTCAAGTAGTTCAGTGTGTTCTGCTACCTCTGTGGTGTGAGCCACTGTGATTCTCAGGGCCTCAGTTTCCCCATCTAAGTTGGGAGGGCGGTGGGGGTTGATCCTCCCAGCAACTGTACAGCGTGTCACTCCTCCCCCCTCCTTTTAATGCCCCACTTCCCAGCAAGACTCTCCTCTCTGCGGCTTTCCAGATATGAACTTGCATGAATCACTGGGGAAGCCTATTGAAACGCAAATTCTGATTCTCTGAGTTTGGGGTGGGGCTGAAGTTCTGTGTTTCTAATAAGCCCAAGTGACGCTGATGCCTCCTCCATTCATGGTCTGCACTCTGAGGAGTGAAGGCCTATGTCACTTCCTTGGAAATGTAAGGAGTACCTCTCCTCAAGGAGTTCTGTGGCCAAGTAACAAATCGCCAATCCACTGGGGCACTGCTTCAGATTAGCTTTCCTGGTGACGGATGGGAATAGACCAAATCAGTGCAGAACTCTTGAAGGTTATTAAATATCACGGAACTACCATTTAACCGAGAAATATTTTTAAGCACTTGCTATGCTCACCCAGGGTACTGTGTGCTTGGAAGAGCGTGAAGATGCTGTGCCTACAGCCGTCTAGGGAAGTGAACCGTTGTACATCCAACCACAAGGCGATGTGGGCTGAATGCCCAGCAGCTGGTTCAGGGTGCAGGTATAGGAATGCAGGAGAGGAGGGAGCTATTTCCTAGCAGGGTGTCCAGGGAAGGTACCCCAGATGAGGAAGCCTTTGAATGGGGCCATACCAGTGAGCTGGTGAAGAAGGGAGGCAATAGGGAGGGAGGAGGACTCTGGGAGCCTCAGCTTCTAATTGGCACCCTTAGGTGCATTTCACCAAGATTCCCTGGGCCTCTCTTACCAGAAGGAGACTGTCAGA
This sequence comes from Lemur catta, assembly GCF_020740605.2. NCBI lineage: Eukaryota > Metazoa > Chordata > Mammalia > Primates > Lemuridae > Lemur > Lemur catta. The sequence continues at coordinate 26,373,613 of NC_059143.1, read as the reverse complement.
AATCAGACTGCTCGCTCTCACCCTGCCTTAAGCAGAACCTCCAGCCCCATCAAGTAACGTCTTACCTGTGTTGCTCAGTTGATGAGCTCCTGGGACCTGTGCCACAGGTTTGAATCACCAAAAATGATTCACTTGAAAATCACTGTTGCTTTGGCAGGGCGTTCTTTCACTGTTCATTAGGCAGCTGCTCCCTGCTGGGACCATGGGAGGCGTTGGGAAGACAACAGTTGGTGAGGAAGGAACGCTGCAGAGTGCTGAAATGAGATAGGTTCACAGTCAGGTCACCCTCAACGCTGCAGAGCACTAGAGAAGAGGCCTTCTCACAAAGGTCAAGGCTGTGGGGGAAAGAGCCTCCCACTGTGGGGCTGCAGGGAGGGTCCTGGAGGAGGAGGTTGGGGAGGGAGGGCAGCATTCCATGTGCAGAGGCCTGGAGGTGCAAAAAGGCTCAGAAAACTCCAGAAGCAGGCCTTCCAGTGAGGCTGGAGCACAGACTGCAGCTCTGTGGGGATGAGTGGGATGGGGAGGCAGGGGGCAGACTCCAGGGTGCAGAGGAGCCTGACCTTGGTCCAGCAGGGCCTCAGGAGAGTGACTGGCTCAGACGTGCGTCTTAGACACAGGCAGCACAGAGGAGGGTGGGTGTGGGGAGGCTGCAGGCAGCACCGCTGTCAGAGGCGGGGCTCAGATGGTGCAGAGGTGATGGAATTCAGGGGCAAATGGGGACCAAGGAGGGCTGGCTCAGAGTGACTTGGTGCTGTCAGATTGGGAGACTGAGTGGACACAGTGGGGCTCAGGCATAGGGGGACAATGTGGAGCTCTGTTCAGGACATCAGAGTGGAAATTCAGGGCTCAAGTGGGACAGAGTGTCTGGGGTTGGATCCACAAGTCATGTGAGGGGCCTGTGGAGGGGTCACCTCAGGAACTCTGGAGTGTTCAGGGAAAGAGGGCAGAGCCCTGGGGACAGTGGCACTTAAGAGGTGTCTGTCTGCTGCCACTGACAGGTAGAGAAGATTGGAGAGCCTTTGCAGTACCTAAAGTTGCAAAGCCAGTTAGGACAGGATTAAGCAGATTACAAAACTTGCTGGGTAGGCGGTGTGTGGTGGCCTAAGTGAGAACAGTCCTATTATCTGGGTGGGGATGGCCGCTCCCTTATAAGGGCCAAGTCTTAGATGCTGTGAGGAAGGGTAGAGATTGTCCCACTGGCTAACGTCCCAAAAACCTTTGCCTCTCAGTCTTGGAGGTTGTCGGGGCTGCAATTATGATGGATCAAACTTCCTGCCAAACTGTTGGGATGGAGGTGGGTGTTTCCAAGAAGGCCGAGTTTAGATAATAAAATTAATTTAACGTTTCCTGCTAGAGTGAAATGCACACCTCCTTAATAATGAGAACCCACAGACCTCGATTTCCTTATACCTAGGAAATCACAGCAGGGAGTAATAAGATAGACGCAGCAATGGGGCAGGTTTCTTTCCAAAGCCTGGCCCAGGGCCCTGGTAGAAACAACTTGAGAGCAGTGGAAAGAAAGATCAGAAAGCCCAGGAAACTCCCTTCCCTAGAGTGACCGGTGACCTTTCCTGTGAATAGAAGCTAAAAGGGGAGCTGGGCACCATGACATGCTTGGGAACAAGGCTCCATTATATCTACATTCGAAATGTTCAAAACAACCAAAACCCACCAGTACTAGGCAGACCACAGGACAGACAGGGTGGGAGGGCCCAGAGCGGCGATCTTCCTGGTGCGGTTTCCCTGGGGGCTCAGCTTCCGTGCTCATTCAGAGCAGGCCCTCCGCCCACAGAGCACGCCCGCCCATTCTTGGTCCCTTTTGTGCTGACCTCCTACTCTCTGCCCATACCCCTTTATGCCATCAAGACAGGGATACTGGTTATTTTATTTACTGATTGGCAGATTACATTTGAGAATGCTTCCTCTGTCAGCCATCTGTGTTGTCAAACTTACTCATCCCTGAATTCGGCAAATAGGTGACAATAAACTGTGCCAGATACTGTGGACAACAAGAAAACCACCTCATGCCCAGGTGTTTATACTTTAGTAGGCTTGTATTGTTGGCTTGCATGGGTTGCCCATCCAGCATCCATTGCCCCTCTGAATTTGCTTTGGAAAAGCACCCCACATAGAGCAGCCATGTGGTCCCAAAGGGACCGACCCTGCCTCCAGCTCCAGCATAGGTGATCTTATGTCTTTGTTACATCAGATGGGCAGGCCCAAGCCCCTCGGTACATCGCTTTTCCTTGCCCACTTTGATTAGTTCAGGCATGGTTCTGTGAGAGTAAAGTTAGAGATGACGTCTAAAGTTTACTTCCTTTGATATAAGCAAGGAAATATGTAATCTCAGGGGTTGCTTGTATTCCTCTTATAGCAGTGAAGGAGCGCAGCCTTAGGAGAAAGCTGACATGGAGATGGCAGAGGCAAGAGAATTAGAGAGCCCTGATCAAACTAGACCTGAAGCCTGTCCTACCACTGGACTTCTTCAGTTATATGAGACAATAATTCCTTTGTGTCTATTTGAGATGAACTTTCTTGCAACAGAAAGCATCTACTTAAGACATACACACAAGTAGAAGATAAAAAGTGACAAATACCAGGTGCAGCGGCTCATGCCTGTAATCCCAGCACTCAGGGAGGCTGAGGTGGGAGGATTGCTTGAGCTCAGGAGTTTGAGACCAGCCTGAGCAAGAGCAAGACCCTGTCTCTTCCAAAAATAGAAAAGTTAGCCCAGCATCATGGTGCACACTGGAGCAGGAGGATTGCTTGAGCCCAGGAGTTGGAGGTTGCAGTGAGCTATGATGACGCCACTGCACTCAGCCTGGGCGACAGAGCAAGACTCTGTCTAAAAAAAAAATAGAGAGAGAGAAAGAGAAAGTGACAAATGCCATAAAAGAAAATCAGAGCAAAATACTATGGAATTTAGAGAAAAAAAGAATACTTGAAATGAGGGGTTTAATAAATGCTCTATGGAGCTGACACAAGTTGAGTTTTATTTAATCATCATAGTAACAGAAACAAATTATTGTTTTCTTATTATATGCCGGGCACCAGACTAGTATTTTCATGCGTTGGCTTGTTTAATCCTCAAGACAATCCTACAAACTGGTTACATTTTATGAAATGAGACTACCATTTGTTCTCCCTTTCTTCCAGAATAAAGCACCCCAGCTCTCCACTGAACACATGGCCACCTACAATAAGATTTCATTTTCCAGCTTCTCTTAAATCTAGGTATGGCCACAAGACTAAACTCTGGCCAAGGAGATTAAGCAGAATTGCATGAGACTTCCAAGAAGCTTTATTAAGTTAGTGGCAGACCTTTCCTTCTACCTTCCTATTCTCTGCTCTCTGGAATGCAAAGATCATGGCAGGAGGGCAAACAGCTATCCTGGAAGGTAGAAACCCCATACTGAGAATGACAGAGAGTAAAATAAAAACAGCCCTGGCCTGTGCAGTGGTGCACCGCCTGTAGTGCTGGCTACTTGAGAGGCTGAGGTGGGAGAATTGCTTGAACCCGAGAGTTTAAATCCAGCCTGGACAACATAGCAAGACCCCATCTCTAAAAAAAAAAAAAAAAAAAAAAAAAAAGCCTGGGTGCCCTGATCCTGTTGTGAGGTCTCCCTGCCTAATCTGGTCTGCCTACCTTCACTCCTTATTTAACAGAAAAATATACTTCTTCTTTTTTTTTTTTTTTTTTGAGACAGAGTCTCGCTCTGTTGCCCGGGCTAGAGTGAGTGCCGTGGCATCAGCCTAGCTCACAGCAACCTCAAACTCCTGGGCTCCAGTGATCCTTCTGCCTCAGCCTCCCGAGTAGCTGGGACTACAGGCATGTGCCACCATACCTGGCTAATTTTTTCTATATATATTTTTAGCTGTCCAGATCATTTCTTTCTATTTTTAGTAGAGACGGGGTCTCACTCTTGCTCAGGCTGGTCTCGAACTCCTGACCTTGGGAGATCCTCCTGCCTTGGCCTCCCAGAGTGCTAGAATTACAGGCATGAGCCACCGCACCTGGCCAGAAAAATATACTTCTATCTTGTGTAAGTCAGAAAGGAAATTTTGCATTTTCTATCATGCACAGTAGAACAGAAACCAGACTGATACACTAATACTATCTCCATTTACAGAGGAAAGGGGAAAAGCTTGCCCACGGTAATAGCCAATGTGAGCCAAGATTCAAACCCACTTTTACCCAATTGATCGAATGCAGGTTCCAATTCTCACCTAGACTGCCTTAAGAATATACAGAACTTGGTCAGAGGAAAAGTTGGAGGGGAAATGTCAGCAAAAGCCAGAGACTGGGGAAGGTGGGGGCAGAAGAGAGGCTGGGGAGTGGATGAGGAAAGACGGGGCTGAGCAGGACGAGGAGCTGGGTAGAGGCTTTGTGTTCCTCTGCATTCGGGGCAGTTGTGTGGACAGTCAGTGGCCACCTGACCACAGGGGAGCCCCTCGAGAGCAGCCTTTGTGGAGCTGCCACTTCATGCCAGAGGAGCTTCTCTGACAAAGCATGCTTCTTGCACTCCGGTGTCTTTGGGTCTCAGTTATGGGTGCCAGATCTCTGGGTCCACCTCACTGTGGGTTCAGAGTCCTCTATCCACCAACCAGATGCAGCCATCTAATGTTCTGTCCCCCTCTGGCCCCAGCCTCACTGTCCTAGGCACGCTGCCCTCTCATTGAAGCATTTCAGAAGGCTTCATACTGGACTATCCACTACTTGTTGGAAGGGGAAGGAGAATTCCTTACAAAATAATGCCTTTGTATTTGACTTATGGATATGCTCATTCATTCTTTTTTCATTTAAAAAACGTTTTCTAGGGAAATTCTAAGTATACAAAAAAATAGAATAGTATAATGACCCTCCCAATGCCTTTGTTAATGATCCACACATCTATGACCCACCTAGTCCCCACCACACAATCATTTTGAAAGAGATCCGAGAAATAACTTCATTTCATCCGTAAATACTGCACTATATGTTTCAAAAGATAAGAACTCCTTTAAAAAAAGTACAAAACAAGGCCAAGGCAGGAGGATCACTTGAGCCCAGGAGTTTGAGACCAGCCTGGGCAAAGTAGTGAGACCCGTATCTAGATAAAAAACAAATAATGACCACAACAAAAAACCCACAACCACACCATTGTCATACATTAATTTTTTTTCCTTAATATCATCAAATATCCAGTCAGGGTTCAAATTTTTTTTTGTTCTGTAAATTTGTTTGTTTGTTTTAAGAGACACGGTCTCCTGCTGCCCAGGCTGGAGTACAGTGGCCTGATCACAGCTCACTGCAGCCTCGAAATCCTGGATTCAAGCAATCCTCCTGTCTCAGCCTCCCAGGTAGCTGGGACTACAGCTGTGCACCACTACATCTAGCCAATTAAAATTTTTTTTGTTGCATGGGATCTTGCTATATTGCCCAGGCTGGTCTCAAACTCCTGGGCTCAAAGGGATCCTTCTGCCTTGGCCTCTCAAAGAGCTGGGATTATGGGCATGAGCCACTGCACCCAGCTACCATAAGTGCTTTTTTACAAAGTTGATTAGTCCAGATCAGGATGCAAACAAGGTCCATATATTGCATTTGATTGACATATCTCAAATTGCTTTTAATCTATAGGCTTCCTCTCTCTTTTCCTTTTGTAATTTATTCGGTAATCTGGCTCACTTAACCTTTGCCCTCTGTAGTCAACTCCTCTCCCCACTCCCAGACCCTGGTAACCACTGATCAGCTTTCTGACCCTATAATTCCGTAGGGCCCATTTTGTACAGATGTGCTTCTGATGAAGTGTGTTCAAACATGGCAGCCAAGGGCCAGACCACCACCCTGGTCCTCCATATGCATGGCCAGCTGTTCCGTCGGAGGGTCCCTCCCAGCTGGGCTTTCAGACTCCCTGCCCTCTTCTCTGTTAACTCCAGGAGTGGGCACCTAGCAGGGAGCAGAGGCAGGGAGAGAGGCTGGAAGGGCAGCTTGGTACATGGGGACCAGGGCTGTTCCCACTAGCAGCAACAGCCTTGAGTTAGCCTGGCTCCAATTTGAATGAAATATCCCAAGGCCATTTTCCCCAATATGTCACAAAAAATTTCCAGCATGCAGAAAAGTTGAAAGACTTGTACTGTGAACTCCCATCACAGAGTGTCTACCATTAACATTTGTTTTGAAAGGGGTTGGGGTTGTGAAGTTTAATGATTGGGAAACACTGTGAGCCAGACTCTCCTCTTGGAAATTCCCAATGTAGATTAACTTGTTAAAGGCTCTTAGAAGTCCTTCAATAAAGCCACTTACCTTTCTTTAGCCCAGCGTTTCACAAATGTATTTTACTTCGGATCATTTTTTCTGTTTTGCATAATACCAACTTGCATCCTGGGAAATGGTGTTTCTTGTAACATGCTTTTTTAAAAAAACACTTGTGTTAAAATAACATTTATCAATCTCCAGAACTTTTTCATCTTGCAAAATGGAAATACTATACTCATTAAACACTTCCCATTTCCTCCTCCCTCCAGCCCTCGACAACTACCGCTCCACTTTCTGTTTCTACGCATTTGATACCTCGCATAAGTAGAATCATATAGTATCTGTCTTTTTGTGACCGACTTAATTCACTTGGCATAATATCCTCCCATGTTGTAGTGTCAGCATTTCCTTCCTTTTAAAGGTTGAATAATATTCCATTGTCTGTATATACCACACTCTATTGATCCATTCATCCACTGATGGACGTTTATATTGCTTCCACTTCTTGGCAATCGTAAATAACTGTGCTATACGGGTGGGCGTAGAAAACTCCCACTAATAGTTTATGGTGCTTGCTTCATCACATGTATGTCCATGTATCCATCCCTCTATCCATCCAATCTTACTTTTTCCGTATTTTAAAATGAATTGCAGACCTCAGTAAACTTCCCTTGAACACGTCAGTATACACATCAATGACCAGAGTTCAATATTTGTTTTTTCGAAGTCATTTTAAACTGTGGTAGTATGAGTGAGAGGAACATGGCCTCAAAGGTACACACAGCACAGGTGTTCACTACAGAAAACTTCCTGGGAGACAGGAAAGGGCCCATTGTTGGTTATGTCATTTTGGTTAAGACAAAACAAAATAACAATCACCATTTAGTAGCCTTGGGTAACAAGGGCTGCATAACAGACCTTCACTTTTGTCATCCAGCTCAGAGCAGGACCGCACCCAACCAGGATCCGCTGCTTGGGGTCTTCAACAATCCTCCTCCACTGGAAACCATCCGCCTGTGGTCCTGTATCTGCTATAATCACCGCACTGAGCTCAATTCTCCAGGAAATCCATTTTTTCTCTCTTCTAGTTCTCTCTCTGTTCTTTGTTCTGATTTTAATGCTCTGTTGAGTTGAAATCCTGCTATTAACCCAACCACCTCACCCAGTGATGGCTACGGGTGGCCTGGAAGCTGTCCCCACTTCCACAGAGGCTCCCTTCCCACAAAGTCACTGCCTGGCCCTTAAGAACAGCTCTTCTTAGATGTGCTTCCTCTGTCACTAGAGAACCCTAAATTCAATTCCTTAGTTTTCATAGACACAAAGACAGGCCGAGTGAAGAACCAGAAACCTGCACAATTAATAAGGACCACACGGAGTCAGGGCAGCACCAGCAACAAGACAGACACAGAGCCACCTGCTCCAATTAATTTGCCAACGTCCATGAGGTCTTTTGCCATGTGGAGTCTGGGGCCATAATCACAAGTATTATACCTAAAGGGATAAAAAGACTGTTCTGGAAAGACTCCTGAGGGTAGTGACCCCATCCATAGGAGTTGCACAACTCCAGATAGTCATCAAAGCATTGTTTGTTGTAGTTCACGTTACAGTAAATTATTAACTGCGCTACAGCAGGCCGGCCTTTCAGAGCAGTGCTTCTCAAACTTGAGGGTGCATCACAATCACCTGGAGTTTGTTAAAACGGATTCCTAGGCACTACCCCCAGGGACTGATATTTACTAGGTGTGGCCTGGGGTCTGAGAATTACCATATAGTCCTGTGATACTAATACTGCCAGTGTGTGGACACTTGAATTACCTGGGAACTTGTCAGAAATGCAAATTCTCAGGCCCCTACCTTGAAACTGAATGAAAAACTCTGGATTTGGGATCCAGCAACCAGTTTTTAACCAGCTTTCCAGGTGATTCTGATGTACACAAAAGTTTAAGAATCACTGCTGGAGAATATCCTATTTTGAAGCCAGGAGAGAGAAGTCTGTCCCTCTCTACTCTTAAACCACACATGCAGCCCAGCTGGGACTTAAAACAGGTAGCAATGGAAGGTCCAGACAACCAGGATTTGATGATGTCAGAATGTCTAATTTAAAAAAGAATGATTCTGTGCTTTTATTAATTTGCATAGTCTCTCTCCAATTCCCACATCCTCCCTTTGGAATCAATAATCAATTGTTTCCCCTGAGGTTATTGGTTAGATATTGTAGGGGTCTTGCTCCTGTTGTCCAAGGCAAACATGTACACCCCAATCATCTCCTTCATCTAGGAAAGTTGTACAGGCCAGAAAACAGCGAATGCTTAGGTTGGTGCTTGGCATAAAGCTGAAATTTGAAGCTATGACCCAAGCAGAGAAATGAGATGTTAGGGGGCAGGACAGACTGAAGATTCTGAAATACTCAGCTCCTCTAGAGTGAAGTTCCAAAATTGTCTTTTTGCTTCAGATACTATGAATTACTGCTGTATCGTTCAAATGGTGCTTTTTGGCAGACTAAGCCATGATTGTGTAAACATGTAGGAATTACAATGCAAACTACCCGCGTGTATAGCAAGTCCTCTGAACACTTACTGAGCTGAATTATACAGGTGATTCCTGGGAAAGATGCTTCAGCACAACTTGGGGAAATTGTCAGTTTGGGAATCCAGTCTGGCCAAGGCGAGGCCTGCTTTCAGGTAATCTTAGGGGGTTGAGTTAAGGGCTCTAAGGAACTAAGTTTGTCCACTGAATCTTCTCTGGAATCCTGCACGCACTGGGGTCAGAACAAATCCCCATGTGTCAATGTGGGTAAAGATTCTTCAGCAGATAAACAGGAAGATGGTAATTCAGGGAAGGGCATCCTGGTCTCTGAGGTTGGGAAGCTCAGATGGTCACTGCCTTGGTGCACACATACTCACATACACCCCCCCCAGCTGAGGGCACAAGACAGATGTATATAGATGCAAGTCTAGAAGTGCACTGTCCAAATATGGATGGCCACTAGCCACACGTGGCTGTGGAGCAGTTAAATGTGGCTAGTCTAAATTGAGATAGGCTCTAAGTATAAAATATCTCAAAAGGTTTTTTTATGTTGATTATGTGTTGATGTAATATGTTGGACAGATTGTATTACATTAAAGGAAATGTGTCAGGTAAAATAAATTTCACCTGTCTCCTTTTACTTTTATTATATGGCTACTAGAAAATTTAAAATTCATATGTAGATGACACTATGAAATATAGTAGACTAGAGATACTATATAGAGCTGGGCACAGTGGCTCACGCCTATAATCCCAGCAACTTGGGAGGCTGAGGTGGGAGGATTGCTTGAGCCTGGGAGTTTGAGACCAGCCTGGGCAACACAGTGAGATCCTGTCTCTAAAAAACTTTTTTTTTTAAATTAGCTGAGCATGTAGTCTCCTGCCAGGAGGCTGAGGCAGGAGAATTGCTTGAGCCCAGGAATTCAAGTGAGCTATGAGTGTACCACTGCACTCTATGCACTCTAGCCTGGGTGACAGAGTAAGACCCCCATCTCTAAAAAGAAAAGAAAGAAATATTGTATAGCACTCATCTGGAAACTTCCATTTAAGTAAAACTCCTTAACTCCTTTGGAAGCAAAATATGTTAGATTATGGCATAAACTCCCACCAAGAAAATCCCACCTTCTTCTTTCAATATATTTATTATACACAGTATTCATTTAATTGCCAATTTGCCAGACGACTCCATGTTCCAACACGGTCAGGGCAAGCCTCCACTCTCACCCCAGTCCTCATAGTACCTCTCACATCTTCCCTTAACCTCTCTCTACCCAACTCCCAACTCTCTCGGCCTGCCTCTAACCCTCAGCTGGCACAAACAACATTATTTCCAGCACCCACTTCCTCCCTCTGCATCCTCCCAGGGGAACATACACCCTTTAATCTCATGGCTTCAGCTATCACATAAATTCAGATTTGCAGTACCTACCTCTATCACTTTAAATGTAAGGATATGCTACTTTAAGTAAAACTCTAAAAGAAGAACCTATGTACCTTTAAACAATAAAGGAAAGGACTGGCTACAGTTCGAACCTACGACTGCCTGCCAAATTCCTAGAAAGACTGGCATATATTGGGAAGGAGGGGATCAAGACAGAGTTAGCCCACTTTGTGTGGTATGTTTATTTATAAACAATGTTAAAATAAAAATGAGTAATCTGGGTTTCCTCTCTTTTTATTTCCTGTGTCTACCCTCTGACAAGGGTAATAAATAATGAAATGTCCCAAAGACAGGCAAATGAAAAGGCCGAAAAATAAAAAAATCAGGCTAATCCAGTCATGAAGAAAGAACAGAGGTTCTTAATCTGAACAGAAGCAGGTCTCAGGGTCCGAGATTCTCTGAAAATGTGAGCAAAGTTCTGAGTGTGCATGCACAAATAATATAACGGGGAAAAGGGTCTGTAGCTTTCATCAGATTAAAAGGGTATAGGACCCAAATAAGGACTACTGCTAAAATGAAACTCAATTTAATTACAAAGGTAAAGAAAGGTGATTTATTTACATGATAAATATCTTTCAAGACACCAATGACTGCAAGCATGTAGTTACTAAGTCCACTACAGCGCACGTCTGTTAACTCTGTGTATCTTCACAGTGTGATCTTCACCACAACTTGCAAAGTGTAACCACTCAGCACCTTCTGCTTCATTCTGTTCAGTGTTTCCACTGCAATTCTTCCAGCATAGTTTTTTAATAGCAAGTGTATGACTTTGGCTAAAACAAAGATAGAGAAATAATGAAATTAATATATATTATGACCATGAAACATTTTACTGCGTACCTACCTACATATTAATTTAATTAGTATACTCTTACTATTAATGGTGTAAATGTATAAACAGGAGCAGAAGTCAGAACCTGAAAATTAAAATGTACAGGTTTTTAAATATCATCACTAATATTTTAGCAACTTACTTGCTGGCTAATGATACCACCAAAAAGAGCAAGAAACAATGAATTTCTGTCAAATGTTGTTCTAATGATCAGTAGAATTCATGAAATAGCCATTAAAAAGTCAGTCTTTCAGATAACATTACTAAATGTACTTTTTTTATAAGAATTTCAATTTTACAACATATTCTTTTGATGGCTTCTCATATTTTTACTGCTGGGTAAAGAAAGACAATGAAAGATTTATTGAACTGCCCAGTGAAAGAGTCCTGGTCTCCAGTGTGAACTCTAACTGCATGACCTTGGGCAAGACAATCATATTACTGCTTCCTTCACCTCCCACCCCCAAACCCCTTGAAAAGGCAGACCTGGAATGCTACCAGACACAGATTAGTAATAAATCTTTATGAAAATACAATATCCTCTATAAATGTAACCTGCAAATTAGTTCCTCAAACTAAAAAGGAATAAAGTGAAAAACCTAAGTAGGTTTTCAGGCAGTAAACACTGAAAACAGTATTAGAGCACACAAATTATACTTTCAGACCCTGAGAGCCCCTGTCACCAGATGCACTGTCATGATAAAAAGGTAAGAATGAAGCATAAACCTTGAAGTAATGAAATGCATTTTTAAAGTCAGCCCACCGGACCCTATACAATCAAATGACTGTGTGCCCTTGCAAGTGGCCACTCGGGGAGGTTACAACAATGCTGCTGGGCCACAAATGTTTTCTGAAATTCTTCTAGAGGAAATGCTTCCATATTATGCAGCTATGACTTGATATCTATCAATGATATCTCATCTTCCTTTGAGGATGAATTTGATTATTCAAAGCAGCTAAAAGTCATTTGGAGGTGAGTTTTATAAATAAATATGAATGGCAAGCTTTATAAATATGAATGGCAAGCTTAAAAAGCAAATGATCAAATGAGTAATACTATAAAAGGTATTACATAACAGGTTTTCTTGTGTCACTAGTAAGCTAGTTCTGAACACAATTCGTAAAGAAGTTCCAAGAATATTTTAAGTGACAGCAACACCATTGGAATCTCATCTACTATTGATCAATATTAAAATTCTTTCACTTCATTAGAATGATTTGAAATAGTGACATCATTGAAATAAACATATAGTATATTTCTTCCCAGAAGAGTTACTTTGAGGGACAGTACTTATTTGGCTCTATAAGCTTTGAGATGATAGGTTTCTTTTTTTTTTGGTAATGTCCTTCAAATCCAGCATATTAACACATCATATTTAGAAGCTAGGGGCTTGGGGAACCAACCTAAAAGGCAGTGTTTACCTATACCACCCCCCTTTGTATGCTATTACTAGCAAAAACTTTAATTTGAAAGGTACTTGAAATTTGGTAAATGGAATATTAGCAATCCAAATAACACAACATGCTAAGTCAGAATCAGTTCCATTTTGCAAATCCTAAATCATCATACTGACAAAAAAAAAAAATGAAAAACTCAAACTCTGTACATGCCCCTTCCCATGCTCTCTAAGGGGTTTCCTGCCAGTGTCCCCCGCTGGGGCCATGGAAGTGGTCTGCACACCAGGTCAGAGGCAGAGCAAGCATTGTGGGCAGGCAAGGCTAGAACGAAGAGAAAAGGGAGGGTTGCCCAGGAAGAGAGAAAATTTCAAATGCTTAGAATATGGAATTTCATTGAATTTCTTCCCTCTTCAGTAAGCCAAAAGCAGGAACTAGTTCTGCTACACCCAGCATTAGAGAGGTAGGAGAGAAACCATGGGGACGTGGTAATAAATTAACAAATACTATTATAACGAACACTAACATGCTTGGCTGATATGGAGACAAGCTCTACTGGATGAAATACCTTATAAAAGACATGTGCTGTCCAGGTGCAGCTCATGCCTGTAATCTAGCATTTTGGGAGGCCGAGGCTGGAGGATCACTTAAGTCCAGGAGTTCAAGACTAGCCTGGGCAATATAACAAGATCTGATCTCTACAAAATTTTTTTTAAAAAATTAGCCAGGCATGGTGGTACACACCTGTAGTTCCAGCTACTCAAGAGGCTGAGACAGGAGGAGTGCTTGAGCCCAGGAGTTTGAGGTTGCAGTGAGTTATGTTTATGCCACTGCACTCCAGCCTGGATAATAGAGTGAGACCCTATTTCTTAAAAAGGGGAAAAAAAAAAAAAGATGTGCTCACAAATCTTTCTCCATTAAGCATTCTCCCTCATTATGATATTGCCATTTGAAATTTTCAACAGTGTGGATATATGAAAGTAGAAAAAGCCTACACAGAATGCTATTAGTGACTTTTTTGAAAGTTTAGACATTTTTAAAGAATAAATTGGGTAAAAAAACTAGATTAAAAATGATCCCTGCTGTTTAGGTGGGTGGGGGTAGAGAGAAGGTTGTAAACAGCAGGGGCTATATGCTAATTTAGGTGGCAAAGGTCATGCCCAGGGTGTAAGACTTGGGGAGCACCTGCTGTGCCTGAAATCCAGTCATGGGCTGAAGGGCACCCAGCAATTTGCTCCATTACAGGATCTGAGGTGAAGTGTTCAATCACAAAGATATGGCTACCAAAGCACAATCCATAATATTTCAAAAAATCACAAACATTTTGAATCAAAATGTTTTCCCAATAGCTGTGACTATACACACATGCCACATGCCCAGCTAATTTTTACTATTTTTTGTAGAGACAGGATTTCGCTATGTTGCCTACACTGGTCTTGAACTCCTGGCCTCAAGCAATTCTCCTGCCTCGGCCTCCCAAAGTGCTGGGATTACGGGTGTGAGCCACCAGGCCTGGCCTTGAATCACATTTTATTAAGAATCTACTATAGTTGAATTCTAAAACACATCATTATAAAAATCACTTTTGTATCAAATCCTTGTTTATAAAAACAATATTATGTAAACAAGAAACTTGGTCAAGCAAACTTTTAAAAATCAAGTGCAATATAATAACAAACGTCAATTTCAGGAGATTACCACAGAACAAAGAGGTAGTACCACTTAGTGGGAAGCCCTCATCCCTCTCCATGAAAATGTGGCATAAAATTTGCTACTAAAGACTGCACAATTTCTATCTAATTTAATGGAAGTGAAAAATAGGAAGAAAATACCTTTGACTTGTTTCTAAACAGTGGGTCCAGTCATTTATTTCTGGAACTTGATCAGTCTTTTTCCACGTATATAAGCAAATCTTTCCACACTCCAATCCTACTGCAACCACATATCTGTTTTTCAGGGAGGGAGACACAGTCTTTAATTTAGCATGAATATCTGTTATTTCCATCATCACTCTAAAGTAGTTCTTCACAGTGTTCCCAACTGTCCCTGGCTTACAAAAGATTCTGTTTCAAGGCATCAGCCCAGGACGCGCTCCACTGATCTACTGCATCCCCAAGGAGCCTCTTCTCTACAGAGGTTGCACACAAGTTTACCTCTGCCCTCTGCTGGCGAAGCCCACGGGCCAGTGTTTCCCTGGCTGGCTGCAGGGACCCTTGTTCCACTGAAAATGCTTGTTATAGAAAAGAACTACAGTCCTGTATTTGGTGACTAAGAACCTTCACATGACATTTGTAATCTCTGTTCTGTCATTCTGAATCATCAAGTTCTAACAATTTAAAAATTGTTATGAGAAACACAAGTATTTAAAAAAATCAGCAACTCAGTAGCTAATGAAATGATAAGAGGGCTACATATTGAGAAACCAAGCAGTCTTCTTAAAGACAACATGAAACTAAGCCCCACACAGAGACTGACCGTTGGGAAGAGCTGAGTGCCGGGCAGACGCTGACAGCCGTCACGGCGCCCCCCACGTCCAGGACTGAGGAGCAGGGGCCAATGTTATGCTCAATGCAGTCCTCGCCGGAGTCGCATTCACCCCAGACAACCACCTAACACAGATTACACTTTGTAAAGCTTTCTCTTTGCAAGGTTTCTAGCAATGGCACAGAGGTAACACAAAATATTTGCTCTAGTATTTTAAAAAATGCAGCATTTACATTTGTGTATGATGTTCCAGGACTTCAGGGCATTTCAAACTCCAGAGAGAAGCCACAGTATAGCAGACATGGATCTTGGAGACCTCAGCTACTTACATGTGTTGATCCAAAGATGAACTGTCCCTGCCCAGAGACTAAAGGGGTGTCTAGCATGCCTTTTTCACTCACAAATTGATTTTGATCCAGTTAAGTTCAATTAGCTGTGTCTTCACTGAGGGGGGCTCATGCATCTCCCCAAGAAGGTTACCACAAAATTCATGGAGACTCATCAAGTCGCTAGCTCTTCCTCTACACCACCCATTTCTTGGGGAAGACCTAACCCTGATGATATATCCTTCATAAGAAATGAGGCTTCCCTGGAAGCTCACACCTCAATGGTATGAGACTGGTCACAAAGAAATGGAGAGGGTGCCGGGCGTGGTGGCTCATGCCTGTAATCCTAGCACTCTGGGAGGCCGAGGCGGGCGGATCGTTTGAGCTCAGGAGTTCGAGACCAGCCTGAGCAAGAGTGAGACCCCGTCTCTACCAAAAATAGAAAGAAATGATTTGGACAGCTAAAAATCTATATAGAAAAAATTAGCCGGGCATGGTGGCGCATGCCTGTAGTCCCAGCTACTCGGGAGGCTGAGGCAGTAGGATCGCTTGAGCCCAGGAGTTTGAGGTTGCTGTGAGCTAGGCTGATGCCACGGCACTCACTCTAGCAAGGGCAACAAAGTGAGACTCTGTCTCAAAAAAAAAAAAAAAAAAAAAAAAAAGAAATGGAGAGGGAAGTGAAGCAGAACGCAAGGCCAAAGCAAGATTCTGAACAGAAGCTTTATCCAAGCAAGCAGAAGCATGTTTTTGAGCATGTGCAGCAAATGCTGCTTTGTCCACTGCATCCCTGACCACGGCACTGGACCACCTTCTACGGACATGACTGGGGAGGATAGAAGCAGTCCTGCTTGCTCAGCATCTAGCACGGCATAAGCAAATGAACGCCCAGAAAGAAATGAACAGGCAAATGAACAGGAGAGAGGGTCTGAGAGATCCTGTAGAGGCTGACATGTAAGTGCTTCACCTGAGTGCTGCCATACCTGTGCTAGCCTTCCCTCCACTTCAGTAATCTGTACTGTGTTCTACTACTAGACAGGGCAGGGAGAGGAAAGGAATGCTAAACTGTCTGTAGGAACTGCAGAAAAAGGAAACGACGCTTTAAAGAGTATGAAAACAGAGGAAAGACCAAAGGTCAGGAGGACATTTCCCAGAGAACAAAGGTGAAAGTCATGTTCAAGAGCATATTGCTAGCTAACTTGTTTTGATTTTCTTCCCAGTTTGGAACACATTCTACCCCACTTCTACCATTGAAGAAAAAGGTAATAGTCATTCATTATAGAAAAAAATGTTAAATTCATATAAATATGAATCAGAAAACTAGAAATTGTTTTTCCCCTTATGCTCCTACTGCCCCCTCTTGCCCTCCTAGTGTCTTAATCTTGATCCATTTCATTTACTGCTCTTCTTTCAC
Organism: Lemur catta; assembly: GCF_020740605.2. Taxonomy (NCBI): domain Eukaryota; kingdom Metazoa; phylum Chordata; class Mammalia; order Primates; family Lemuridae; genus Lemur; species Lemur catta. The sequence goes on along the minus strand of NC_059143.1, from coordinate 26,356,963 downwards.
TGGGACTATTTGATGAAGGTCTTGTGTCTGAAAGCTCTTCTCTTCATATTTTTGATATTTCAGAGAAATGATTCATAGAATTTAACAAGTAATAAAAGCCTTTTTTATGTATGTATATGAAAAACACAGAAGGGACTAAACCTATTTTCTTTAACCCAAACAGAGGCTGGATACATAAACTGATTTTTAAAAGTTGTATCAGAAAGGCAGGATTATGTGTTTTTTATTCAAGTATACCTATAAAAATATTATTTTACATTTGAAAAAATATTAAGTTTTTTAAAAATTACCTTTTTGTCCCGACTCCCAGTGAAGAAATACTTGCTATCAGGACTCCAATCACAAGACCAAATAATTCTACTGTGCACAGATGTAATTTTGTTGGTAAAAGCAAACAGACTGAAAACTGGGTCTGAAAGAAATACATGCACACCACTCACAAAGCAGAGAAAACTGGTTTTTTACCTCTTAGAAAGCTATGTTTAAGTGCTCTGTAATCAATTTAATGTGTGACTTAGTAATCAATTTAATATGTGCTGACTTTTGCAACAGACTGAGGCCAGGCAACAGACCCCTCACCAGAAGGCTGTGAGCTTATGGTATTTTTCTAGTAGGGAATGCTTTTACATCGAGTAGTCCCTCTCTAGTGAGTGATGACAAACATCTTCCAGATACTCAAAGTTCAATTTATAGCTATGGAAGAAGCCTGAAGCAATTTAATCTTATTCAAGAAGTAGTCAGATTTGCATATTAGGCTATAGGAAAAAAATACCTTAATATTTTCCTTGTAAGATTTAAATGTAAGGTAACGTCTAGCCCTTATCTTGTACTAAACCTGAAACACATAACTGCTTATGAGGAGGGAATGGGAATGTATCTATTAATCCATAATCTAGAAAGATACAACAAATTAATAAATATATTATTAATATCATTTTAACTTCTTAAAAAGCAAACGTTGCATGTTATATTGATACAAAGGAAAATAGTCTGTTCTAACTCATATTGTTGAGTATGTTTTATAGTCCTTGGGTATTCTCATTCTCTAAAACACAAGATACTAAGGGACTAGAAATTATCATAAAAATTGTATGGAAGTCATATCAATGGAAGAATAAAAAACAGGATTAAACAATACAAATATACTTTTTATGAGACAAGGTTTTGCTCTGTTACCCAGGTAGGGCTCAAACTCCTGGGCTCAGGCAATCTTCCCACCTCAGCCTCCCAAGTAACTGGGACTATACGCATGTGCCACCAGGCCCAGCTCACAAATATACTTTGAACATTCTCTAGAATCTACCCATCAAAAGAAACTGGGAGGAATAGGAATAGGCCACTGCTACAACAACACTAATCTTTTACTCCTTTCTGTTTTTTCAATTTATGCCAGGCTCAGAGTAGAATGTGAGTAAGTAGGCTAACACCTTGCCCATGGGTCATGTCACCCACAGAAGGATGCCTAACACGCCCTTCCCAATGATCAAAGTGACAGGGGAGGGTAGGAAAAGGCTAATAAGGATAATGGTCCCTCCAAGTTTCATAATTTAAAATATTACTATATTTATATTTAATAAAAGTTCAGAGAGAAGAAACCACTCAACCACAAGTTTCCTTAGTTGTATGTTAGTTATTCCTGTCCCATGAAATCCTAGCTCAGAATACAACATCCAATTGGTTCTGGGGTGGCATTCTATTAACATAACCATTTGCAAAATTTAACTTCCTACACATAGATTTGTATTTTTCTTTAACTGAGATGTTTGAACATACACCATCCTGACTAAATAATCGCAAGGAGGCCAACTCAAAGATCACCTCCATTTAAATCTTACAAGGTCAAGCCTTCCTCAGTTATCTAAGAACTTTGAAAGGCTTCACAGCCATGAGGCTCTGCCCTTTACCTTGTTATCTTTCTCTTAACCAAATAGCTACTTAATGTAGATAAAATGGACACAACTATTTCACTAATAACCTTTCCAATCAGAAGCTATTTTACCAAACTCAGGTGAGACTGTATCCTGCCTTTTCCACAATGACCAGGTTCGATCTCTGGAAACAGCTAGTAAGAACTTGTCGTTAGGTGAGAAGGCCATCTGCGTGACAGTCAAACTGTGGAAAACCAAATTCTGCACCTGTTTCCAAGATGTAGTGTTCCAGAGAATGATAGCTGCATGCTCTTTCTTAGCTGCCTGTAGGACAGAAATGAAACAAATAAAGTAAAAAATAAACTGCAAATAAAACATTTTTTAAAAATAATATATTATTTCTATGGGTATAGTTTATATATTTGTTTAAATGCAAAAAAAAAAAAAAATCCTAGGAGATAACATACTACAACCAGGCCTATACTCTGGGAAGAATGAGAGAAGACTGGGATTAAAAAAGATGAATCATCAGGACTGATGACGTTTTAACTTTTTACAAGAAGAATACCTTTATGTATTAATTGCATAACTAACAGTTTAGAGACTTCCATTTCTGGTCAATATGGGGTAACAGGGACCAGATACTCTCTTGGTCTCTAAAAAAAAATAAAAATCTAGACAAAATCAAACAATGAAATTAGTGACCTCAGCTTAAATCTTATTAAATCAGAAACAGAAGAGGAAATGTAATCTAAGAAGAAAGGCAATAAAAACACAGCAAAAATCAATGAAATAGAAACAAGAAAAACAACAGAGGAAAACCAATAAAAATCAAAAGCTGGTTCTTTCAGAATATCAATAAAGTCATCAATTTACTGTTTAATTTCCACAATACTCTCTTCACCAAAAGAGAAAAAAAAAACCAACAAACCAGGGGAGGGTTGAGACAGAGAGAGAAGGCACAAATTGCCAACAGTAGGAATAAGAAAGGTGACATCACTAGAGATGCTACAGATATTAAAAGGATGATAAGGGAATATGATGACTAAATTTGTGCCAGCATATTTGACAACTAAGATGAAGGGACAAATTCTCTGAAAGACACAATCTATCAAAATGAACTCAAGAAAAACTGGAGAACCTAAATAGTCTTATTTATATCTGTGAAAGAAAATACATGTAGTTAAAAACCTTCCCACAAAGAAAACTCCAAAATCAATTGGCTTCACTCCTGAATCAGTTGGCTTTACTTGGGAATTCTACCAAAAATTTAAAAAAAGAAATAATACCAATCCTAAGAAAATTATTCCAGGAATTTCCTGCGAAGATACTTTCCGAGGCCAGCATTACTCTGACACCACAACCAGAAAAAGCAATTATGAAGAAAGAAAACTACAGAGCAATATCCTTCATAGCTGGATATAAAAGTTCTTAAAATTTTGACAAATTGAATTTAACAATATATTTAAAAGACAATGCAATATGAGCAAATGGGGACTGATTCTAGGAACATAAAGTTTGTTTATCAATTGAAAAATTAATATAATTCATGATATAAATAGGCAAAAAAGGAGACAGATGAAGAAAACAATCTTTGGCAAACATCCATTCCTTATGAAAACTAGGGATTGTAGGAAACTTCTACAATCAGATAAAGAAGAGACACAAAAAAGCTACAGCAAACACAATTCTTAATGGACAAAGACCAACTGTTTTGTTCCTGATATAAGAACCAAGCCAAAGATTTTTGCTGTCACTACTTCTATTCAACATTAAAACACCTGTACAGGCCGCACTCGGTGGCTCATGCCCGTAATCTTGGCGGCTCATGCCAGTAATCCTGGCACTCTGGGAGGCCGAGGATTGCTTGAGCTCAGGAGTTCGAGACCAGCCTGAGTGGGAGCAAGACCCCATCTCTACTATAAATAGAAAGAAATTAGCCAAACAACTAAAAATAGAAAAAAATTAGCCAGGCATGGTGTCATGTGCCTGTAGTCCCAGCTACCCGGGAGGCTGGGGCAGGAGGATCACCTGAGCCCAGGAGTTTGAGGTTGCTGTGAGCTAGGCTGACGCCATGGCACTCTAGCCCAGGCAAGAGAGTGAGACTCTGTCTCAAAAAAAATTAAATAAATAAAAATAATAAAATAAAATACCTGTACAGGAAAGGAAGAAATAAAACTTTCTTTATTCATAGGCAATATAAGCAATTATGTGGAAAATCCTACAGTATTTACAATAAAGTTAATAAAACTAATAAATGAGTTACACAAGGTTTCAGGATATAAGATCAGTACACAAAAACCAAATGTATTTCCATATGTCAGCAATGAGCAATCATTATAAAAAATTTACAAAATGATAAATCTAACAAAATATGTGCAAGATCTGACACCAAAAACTGCAAAATAGTCTCAATAATGTTAAGATGTTAACATTAGATTTGCATCCGTTAAAGCACAGAATAAAAATAAATAAATAAAAAAAGAAAAGGCAAATTAAAAAAATAAAGAAGATGTTAACATTGGAGAAAACCGAGTGAGAGGTATATGGGTATTCTAGGTACTAATCTGTATTTTTTTAAATCTAAAATCATTTTAAAATGGAGGGTTAATTTTTAAAAAATCATTCCTGAGAAAAATTAGAGGCCTAAATAAATGAGAGGCATACTGCATTCACTTGTCAAAATACTCAATATTATTAAAATTCTCCCCCAAATAGATCTGTAAATTCAATGCAATCCTCATCAAAATTCCTGGAGGTATTTTTGTATAAACTGTCAAGCTGATTCTAAAAGGCAAAGTAAATGACCTACTACAGTCAAAATAACTGTGAAAAATAAGGAGAGAGTTGGAAGACAATTACTTCTTAATTTTAAGATGTGTTATGAAAAACTATAGTAAATAAGAGAGTATGATATTGACATCACACCAAAAAAAGATCAACAGAACAGAATAAAGCGTAGGAACAGACCTACATGTATATGAAACTGACTTTTGACAAAGAGCAAAAGGCAGCACAGTGATAAAGGGACAGTGTTTTCAACAAATGATGCTGGAACAATTGGATATCCACAATGGAAAAAAAATCAACTTCAATCTATACTCTATGACAAATACAAGAATTATTATATCACAGGTCTAAATGAAAAACTTAAAAATCTATAAAACTCCTAGAACAAAACATAGCAGAGAATCTTTGTGACCTTGAGCTAGACAAAGATTTCCTAGATACAACAAGACACAGCCCAATATAGAGAAATTGATAAATTGGACTTCACCAAAGCATAAAACTTCTCCTCTTTGAAAGACACCAGGAGAATGAAAAGACAAGTCACTGGGGAATATTACCTACATAAGCACATATCTGATAACACTGTATCCAAGGTATATAAAGAACTTTCTAAAACTCAGTAAATAAGAAAAACTCTAATAAAGAAATGGGTAAAAGATCTGATTAGATTTTCACCATATTTCCAAATAGGTAGAAAATTAGCACATGAAAAGATGCTCAACATCATTAAAGAAATGCAAATTACAGCCACAATGAACTGTTAAACACCTCATTGTTAACACCTAGAATGGTTAAAGTTAAAAAGGCTGAACATACCAAGTGCTCATGAGGGACTAGAACAACTGGAAATCTAATACACTGCCAGTGGGATTGTAAAATGTATAACCACTTTGGAAAATAGTGTGACAATGTCTTAAAAGTTTAAATATACATCTACCATATCATCCAGAAATTGCACTCAGAGGTAATATACTCAAGTGAAATGAAAGCACATATCCATGCAAAGAGAAATGTTCATATACCCATGCAAAGACAAATTTCATAATTGCTCTACTGGTAAAAGCCAGAAACTAGAAAACAGCCCAAATATCCATTAATAAGTGAAAGAATTCACAAATAGTGGTATATCTGTACAAGGAAAAACTACTCAGCATTAAGAAGGAATGAATTGATGCATGCAACAACATGAATGACTCTCAAATAATTATGATGAATGAAAGAAGCCAGGCCAAAAAAAGGAGTACATACTAGATGATTCCATTTATATAAAATTTTAGACATAGCAAAAAGCAGATTAGTGCTTCCCTAGGGAAGGGGGAAGGAAAGAGGAATTACCAAGCAGTATAGGAAGTTTGGGGCGGTTGATAGATATAGTCATTATCTTGATTATAGCAAATGATTTTTACGATACAAGTATGTCAAAATTTATCAAATTGTTCACATTAAGCATACAGTTTATAGTATGTTAATGAACCTAAATAAAGCTGTTAAAAAATGTTAGTTTAAAAGAAGGATGCATATACCTGCTATAAAGGGGCCAAATTAAAAAGGGAAAAATAATCAATTAGTTGACTGACAGTGTCCTAAGCTAAAAACAAATCAGCTGCTCAGTAGAAACACAGCCATTCAAGCTACTGAGCTCCATTCTTCCCAAGGCCCCTCAAATAGAAGGAAGTGCTCTCAGTACCATCTTCACAGAATGGATAAGTGGGGGAGTGGGGAGTGGTAGTGGGAGCATAGCAATATTTCTTCCGATGCTTCTCAATGCAGATTCCACGGCAAAAGTAGGGACACGTGGGCCTATCCAGGTGGGCAGCCCTCACCAGCAGTTATACTTAAAACAAGTAAATAAATCTTAGAAAATTTAAGAGGAATGTGTGGGTTTCAGACCCTTCAGACAATCCTCCATAATTGTCTGCATAGTCCACAGGATATAGATAAATACCGAATTGAGTTCAAGATCATTCTCCTAAGTAAGTGCAGAAGTCATTCCATTCGCATTAGGTCAGTACCAAAAGTGTCCTCAAAAAAAAGTCTGATGGACTTTATTAGAGGCTTCATCTTCTCATTCCCCTGTGTCTCTAGGACTCCAATTATTTAAAATTTATCACATTTTTAGGTATCATTTTAAGATATCTGATTAAATCAATTTTTGAGCAGGGGCACAAAGAAGCTCAAAATGTGCACATGAAATAGATTCAAAATGCAACTGCAAGCTTCTGAAGGGACAAAAGGGAAGGAGAGACTGAGAAAGTAAGATTCAAAAAAAGCAGGTACCAGTGACCTTTCACATAGAGAGTTCTGCCTAAATCACTACCAAAATTACAGGAGCCTGATGATCCAAAGAACCTGTGACCAAGTAGAATCAAGAGTAAAATTTCCAACCAGGTGCAGTGGCTCACACCTGTAATCCCAGCACTTTGGGAGGCCAAGGTGGAAAGATTACCAGAGCCCAGGAGTTCAAGGTTACAGTGAACTATGACTGTGCCACTGCATGCTAGCTGGGCAATAGAGCAAGACCTAGTTTCTTAAAAAAAAAAAAATTTTAATTTAAAAAATTTGTTAAAAATTTTTTTAAATAATAAAATTCCCTACCTTACAAGCTGAGGCAAGCAGTGTCTTTGAATTGTTACAAGCAACACAAAATATTTCATAACCGTGTCCATATCTAAAATTGAAAAAGAGAAAATATGCGACCTCTGCATTAGTAAATATACCTATTCTCATGCTGCAAAATTTAAAAAGTGAAAATAATAATATCAATCTCTCTAGTTAACATACAGTTTTTTTAACAAACATTATATTTTTGTCTAGGCAAACATTTTGGGGGAAAAACAGGGAGACTAGAGAAAAATGCCAGCTTCCTAGAAGTAATACAACTCATTCAAACAATTAGAGTAACATACAAGTTTTCACCTCATACCCTCGACCAGCCAGTACAATAAACAATAAAACATGGGTTTTGATGAGAAACCATCAAAGTAAAAAAAGGTCAGTAAGAATAACAAAACTTAAGCCTTTTTAATAAAGGAAAAAGATAGGTTATGCCTCTCTACTTTAAAAATTAAGACCAATAAACAAACCTAATAAACATAATAAATAGTAATATTAAAATCAATGTGAGGTTTGATTCTCACTTCTTATGGAGAGACACTAAAAAATCTATAAAGCAGGAGGAAAATGTAGGTATGAGGAAGGCAAAGGAGAAAATCAAGTTGCGGGGGAAAAAAATCACAAGTTATGACAGAATCAAATCAAAGAGCTAGGTACAGTTTAACTTACAGTTTTTGAACTTCAGGCCACAAAGTATTCTGCAGAAGATGATCCTCAGTGGGAGGTTCTGAAATAAATTTATAGTACTGCAATTATTTTTTTCTATTTTCATCCAAATAATGAATTCTATAGCATTTATTTAGAGCAGCAGCAACAGATCCCATACTCCATGTACTAGCAATTTTATTAAATCATTTTTTTTTGCCATTTCTTACCAGTAAGTATGGAGGGTTGAAAAGCCACTGGGTGATACTCGAAACCAGTACTAGTTAACAGCTCCTCTTTATCAGAAGGCTGAGAAGCTATATCTCCTAGTTTAAAGAAACACATCAAGATCATGAATGTAGTCACTATCTTTATGTCTCCTACACTGTCCCAATATAAGGCCACCAGATAGAAAGCAGTGACACTTGGAAGTTGGTATAATTCAATGGTGTGTCCACATGATTCCAAAGCCAAGGGTATTTCCACTACTCCAGTATTTTCCAAATGTGCTCTTTAGAGCATTAATCAATTCCACAGAGATTCCTTCCATTTTCTTTTGATCCAACAGTTCCCAAACTTTTTACATTACACAACAGATTCTTCAGGTTTCTCACATTCTCATCTGTGGTTATAGTGTTCCCTGAAACACACTTTGTGAAAACTGCACCTATTTCAGTGGCCTGAGTGTGTGCAAAGAGTGCTTATCATGAAATACGTCATGGAGAAGACAGATGCATGTATTGCAATTTTTAAAAAATTAACTGTAATGATTATTAGGTACACATTATACAAGTATATAAACTCTGTTTTAAGTACCACTATGCGTTCAATAATTTTGGAGACAAAAGCCTTACCATGAAAGATAGCTTTATTTGATAGTCCCAATGCAGGGACAGTAGCTCCTTCTGGAAGATCACTGTCTTGCTGGAATAAAAAGTAAGATGTGTAAGTTTTAAATGTTGAAATCTACTGTTATTTCAGGCACTACAAAAAAAGTCATGCTCATAAATGCTGAGAAACACTTTAAAGATCACCTCATGTGGATGTCTGCCCACACTTCCACTTCTAGAAGCAACAGATGCAATGCTAGGCAGTCACTCTCCAACAGACAGGCACTACCTAACCTCCAACCTTCTCCCAATCCATGAAGTCACGTCCTCTCATCCATGAGCTCTTCAGACCCTAACAGCTCAAAGGGTTTCACCATCTGACAGGGAATGCAGTGGGCTGAAAATGGAAGGCCCAGAGCTCCACTTTCAAGAGACTCTCACAGGCACATCCCTGCTGATACTCATATAAACACAGATGCTTCCCAGAAGGGCACAGTCATAGTATTTTCATTAAACATACTTAAGTAATTGAGTATTTCAAAACTTTGTAAGAGTGCCATTTGAAGAGGCATTAATCTGCTCAGATGCAGCAATTTACATCAATCAAATTATTAGCAGCAACAGATCCCATACTCCCATACTAGTAATTTCACTAAATCATCTTTTTGCCATTTCTTACAAGTATGGAGGGTTGAAAGGTCACCTGGTGATACTCGAAACCAGTACTAGTTAACAGCACAGTTAGCATATGTGAAACTATATGCTAACCATCAAAATTGGTACATGCCCATATGCTACAGTGTTTTTTACAATTTAGACTTTAACACAGGGGCTGGAACTAGACACAAACATGAATGAGGAGAATTTAAAATCACCATCAAGAGCGGCTACCTGGGACATAAGAAACTGTATGCTTTATCTCAGAAACCAAGAAAAACAAAATAGCATGGGCAAGAACAATAACAAGCTTTCCTACATACCTATCCCAACACACAGTATAAGAGCAAAACTCAAAAGAGAGCAAGAGGCTCTCCCGTCTATAGGATTCTTTTATCTTAGGACACAGAACTGAGTGTATAACCGGGACTAAGCCTCTCATGGAAGCCTAAAACCCCACTTCAATCCCTAGAACTGAAGCAATCCTGAAACTAACTGCCCCTCCCACCTCCATACACTTAGCTCTTTATAATAACCACTCAAGACCCCCCCTTTTTCAATCTTGCTCCAACTGTCCATTATTATTAGAAATAAACAGACCAGAATCTTAAATCCTTTTCAAATAATCAAGAAAGTCTGTGGCATGAGGTGCTAAATGATTAGTTGGGCACTTCATTTCAAATAACTTTCATTTTCTTCTCCAGTCTTACCCAGACTAATGCTGGTTTCACTGCCTTTAGAGTCTCTGGGCTCCCAGATAACCTTCTTTGTTACAAAATGCTTTTCATCACTTTCTTTGTGTAGGAGTTTCCAATGATACCCCACATTCTGAATTGTGCCTGCCTCCCAAGATCCTCCACCATCATCCTCTACAGTCTTCATTCCAACAAGCACCCCAACAGCTCTGGCCACTCTTCTGCTCTTTCTCCCTCCTTCTGCCTACCAAAAGTATACATAGTCTTTTTTTTTTTTTTTTGAGACAGAGTCTCACTCTGTTGCTTGGACTAGAGTGCCATGGTGTCAGCCTAGCTCACAGCAACCTCAAATTCCTGGATTCAATCTTCCTGCCTCAGCCTCCCAAGTAGCTGGGACTACAGGCATGCGCCACCATGCCCGGCTAATTTTTTCTGCATATATTTTTAGTTGTCCATATAATTTCTTTCTATTTTTAGTAGAGACAGGGTCTCGTTCTTGCTCAGGCTGGTCTTGAACTCCTGAGCTCAAACGATCCACCCACCTCGGCCTCCCAGAGTGCTAGGATTACAGGCGTGAGCCACTGCGCCCGGCCTACATATTCTTTTTGAGCTCAGAACCAAATTTGTGACCCAAGTCTAAATAAAGGACTGTATGATACAAACTTCAGTGTAACATAACCATCTTCCAACTTAATTTCCCTTCCTTCAAAATTACGTTATAATTTTCATAATCCATGTATTTTTATAAATAGCTCAAATCTTTTATACAACAGAGTATAAATATAAACAAAATTAAAAACCTACTCTTACAAAACCCAAATGAAGTCCCATTAAACATGTTCTCATTACTCCAATATAGTGACTGCTTCCTTTTATGAAATTGACCTTAATACCACAAGATTTAGAAATTCACTGGTCTCATCTAACAATTGCAAGTACGTTAGTTCCACTGCCCCTACTTCTACCCTCTGTTACAGCTAGATGCTAATCTCCTTATCTCCTTGTAGACAGGACTTATCTTTTATATTCTGTTTTATCCTGGGTACCTGGCACAGTGATGGTACATGGTATTCATGTCTTAATTGAACACTGTAATGGGCTTTACCATGTCTTGAGCTTATTTGTTACACAAAATTTCTACTTTAGGTATTTACCTGACTGCATGTCACAGTGCATACAAAAGTTTGTCAAGCCAATAAACAGTATGACTTCCTTTCTACACATATATTCCCCTACTTATAGCCTGAGGCAGAAAGTTTTTAAAATTCAAAATGAAGTGACTAGACCTAAGTAATATTTAGAGGGATACTCACATTACAAAGCACATGATTCAGTGATTGTCCTGTAATGGCACAAAAATTTTCCACAAAATTTCGAGGTGCAGAAAAAACTCGAAGAACTTTTTCATCTGCTCCAGACACAAACTGAAAACGATTAATCATTGCCAAACATTTCAGGTCATATCCATGTATCTGAGGCCTTGCAATTTCATGCCAAGTCACCTGGGCATTAAAATAGGATAAATAAAATGATCATACATTCCAAAAACCAAATTTTCAATGAGCAAAATATTAGATGCAAAATTATTTACTATGTCATGGAAATACAATCACGGTACAGATTCGTCCATGCATAAACCATAACTGAGTAGTATTGGTAAGAAATCAGCAAGAGCCACAAAAAAACCACTCCAAATCATTTGACTTGTTTTTAAATTGACTATAGATGTTGTCCCAATGTTCTCAATCGTATTCACTTGAATCTATCATGTGTTATTGAAGCAGTAATGTCAGTAGCAAAGTTCATTAGCTCTCATGGACTGACCCATAGTCAGTTCTGTGAATGTCTATCAGAAATTGACACAGGATGCTGACTTTCTCTACCACATAGCAGTTCAAAGCTTACCAGTGGCAAAATTTTATTGTAATTGCATGAGCTCAGGGCCAACACTGAAAACTATTATCTAACACTATATGACTTTATAATCTGTCACAGGATTAAAAACAAAAACAAAAAACAACACTGTATGACTTTAGAAATTTGCTTATATTCTACACTTGATAATATCTCCTAATGAATTGAACCTAAAATTATAAGACATAGCAGAACTTTTATGTGAAACTGAAGTAAATACATTTTGACAACTAACATTTGAATTGTTGTTTAAATTTTGAAGAGTAGGTGTATGTTTAAGTTTTTAAGAAAACACCAAACTGTTTTCCATACTGGCTGTATCATTTTGCATTCCCCATAGCAATGTATGAAAGTTCCAGTTGCTCTGCATTCTTACCAGCACTTATTACTGTATTTTTTACGTTAGCCACTCTAGAGGATGTGTAGTACTATCTCATCATGGTTTTAATTTGTGTTTTCCTAATGGCTAACAATGTTGCCCCACTTTCCATGCGCTCATGGATATTTTTTGTGTTAGTAAAGTAGGAAGACATTTTACCTGTGATTGGTCTTTTCTCTTCCATGGAGCAAAAAGTCGAGTTGTCTGATCGGTACCAACAGTGATGATAAATTCTCCTTCTGGATCCCACATTAGGTCTTGGACACCATCAAAGTGTCCTGAAATGACAATTTCTGGAGTCCACTCTCTCTGCAATAAGTGTTCATAACACATATTAAAAGAATCAAAGACTATCACTACTTAAAGTAAAGCACTCATGTATGATAACAGAAAAAAATGAAGTCCCCTAGCAAAGTGAAAAGTATACAGAATGGGATCCTAAAATAAGAGAACCCATTTTCCAATCAACCATATTAGAACTTAAGCATTCACATATGTGTCGTACCCTTTAAACCAGTAACCTTGGGAAATTTCTTCCCATTCATCAATTATTGAATGCCTCCTAACAGCAAGACACTACTTAACCTTTCTGTGCTTCAATTAACCCTTCTGTGAAACAGGTATAGTAACACAACCTACCTCGCAGGGCCATTATGAGGATTAGATGAGTTTATATTTGTAAAGTACACAAGATAATGCTGGCACTAAATAATAATGAAAGAATATTGTGTAAAATGAGTAAGTAGATTCTGAATGTGGGCCTGATGGCTGTCTTTATTAACTAAAAGGAGTTGCAGGTGTTCAGGATAGAAAAATGAACCAAACCTAGATGGCCTAATAACTGAGGAGCCTGCAACAGCAACCGTGTAATAAATAATGACAACAAAATATAAAAAATGTCATATGCTTCGTCCATAGAGCATCTTTTTGAACAACCTCAAGTGGTAGTAAAACTTGACCTTTAGAAGAAAACTAAATTTGTATAAGTAGCTAATAGGTTATTTAAAAATAAGTCTAATGAATACAGTCAGTGATTAAACTATATTATTTCTAGTCCCCCTGCCAAAAAAAGGCTGTGACAAAGAAATGACATTATTTCTCTCTCTGACCTCTAAAGTTAGCACTAATGGGAGTTCACAAAAAATTCTGAGCAATGGACAGTATTTTTGGGCTAACAGTACAGTTTTCCACAGTAACAGTCCTAAAGGGCAGTGTTTGTTTTTAAAAAATTACCCTTGATTGTAATAAATTTACCACCCTGATGTAGGATGTTGATAGTGGGGGAGGCTATGTATGTGGGGGAGGTAAGGGTAGGTGGAAGTTCTCTACTTTCAGCTCAATTTTGCTGTTAACCTAAAACTGCTCTATTTCCACTTTTATTTATTTTTTGAGACAGGGTCTCGCTCTATCAACTGGAGCTAGAGTGCAGTGGCCTCATCACAGCTCACTGCAACTTCCAACTCCTGGGCTCAAGCTATCCTCCTGCCTCAGCCTCCTGAGTAGCTGGGACTATAGGCGTGAGCCATGGAACCTGGCCCAGCTCTCTTTTTAAAAACAAATTACTTTCTCTACTTGGTAAGTAGCTATTATAAATTTGAAATCGAATTATAACCACAACTACAGTGAAATTCTGTCTTCTAGTTTGGGTTTTTCCTTCAGCATCTGATGCTTTTTTCTAGGAAGGCCCTCAAAGACTAACTGAGTTAAGGAAGTAAAATTTATCCTAAAAAATGTTTACTTTAAAAGTGTAATAGTTGACTGACATTCGTTCAGTAATTAGGACTTACCAATCCAACAAGAAAATATCCAATTACGTTACCTTCTTTAAGAAGACAGGGAAACTATTAATACAAATTTTAGGAAAACTTTCATCCAAAAAAAATTACATAGCTTAAAGGGATATAGTTCCCTTATGTAGAAAATTTACCTATGTGCAAATTTCAATACCTTCACAATGCTGTACAAATATTTTTATTCTCAGAAAAGCACGAATTTCTTACTCGGTATAACTATAGTTATGTCTACAGAAAGAATGTCACTTGAATTTAAATGCCTCTAATATGTTTCTATAGAGTATAATAAGTAAAATACTGTTTGGCTAGGTTTCATTCAGGATTCACACTATTTGATTAGAAATGCTTTATTTAAAAGTGCTTTTCTTACCGGGTTAACTGCACTCTGTTTCCAAAGGTGCAATGCTCCATGGAAAGCATGAGCAATGATCATGGAGCCATCTTCACTGAACTGGCAATCGTAAAATCCCAGAGTATTCCCACCTACTTCACCTACTCGAACCTATACAATAATAATAAAACAATTCTCAATCAACAGTCTACATTTTTCACAATGGAAAGAACTGATTCTAGAGACTACTGAATTCCCACTCATTTAATGTGTATAAAAAGTGAAAATTTGCAGCTCTTTACAAATTTGCAGTTCATAAAACCCAATTTTCTGTTTTTTAAAAATCTGCATTTTTACCTGTTCTAGCCAAACTCCTGACTCTTCATCTGGAGCCCAGAGAATCATGGTTTTATCCATTGAAGCAGACAACAATCTCATTGGCTGCTGTAGAATACCATCTAAAAAATAAAAATTCCTTTAGGTGATTATGTTTGTAGATTACCAGAAAAAAACAACATGGGTACTGCAAGAATGTTCACTGCAGCATTGTTTGTAATTGCAAAAGTTTTCAAACACCACAAATGTCTACTATTAGAACAGCTAACAAGTTGTGGTATATTCAGACAATGGAATGTTACAGTGCAATAAAGGCAAATAATTGAAGCTACGTGAATCAACATGGATACATCTCCAAAACATGTTAAGCTAAAAAGGCAAGTTATAAAAGGATAAATATATACTGATATCAAGTTTTAATAGCTATAAAAAATATTGTTAGTAGCTATATATATCTGTGTAGTAGAAGTATAAAAACATGGATGAAAATGATATGCACTGAATTCAGTATTGTAATTGCCTCTACAGAAAGATAGAGGGGAAGGTTCAGGAAAGAATATACAGGGGTCTTTGATATTTCTAATATCCAACTTATTTAAAAAAAAAAAAACCATAGCAAATATGGCATAATGTGAGTAAGAACAGAAGGGTGGTTACCTGAGCATTAATTATTGTTATTCTTGCCTTAGAAAAGGGGTGGGAAGGAAAAATGTGAGGCTATGCCTCATTCAGCTCTATACCTAGCTTGAGCACGCACAGAAACATTGCTCCATAAATGGAGGTAAAGGGCAAAAGAAAGAAGGGGAAAGAGAGCCTTACTTTGTCATAAATAATGTATCTCAGTATTACCAACTTTGTATTACCAAGGGTAAAGAATCCAGTGAAGTTGGCTTAAAAGTAAATTTTTCTTAAAACTCCTAATAAACCAGGTTGGAAACTTTTAAGAGAAAAAGTTAATGAAAGTGTGGTGGTTTCAGCATTACGGCAGAAATCATACTTTTCCCACTTAGCAGTTCAATTTTTAATGGAATTGAGTGTCCAGAAGACCAGTAATGCAGCATTAAACTCTGCCAACTTGATAATGTCTGAGCCAGGTGCGGTGGTACATGCCTGTAGTCCCAGCTACCCAGGAGGCTGAAGTGGATTACTTGAGCCCAGGAGTTCACATCCAGCCTGGGCAACATAGCAAAATCCCATCTCAAAAAAAAAAAAAAAAAAAAAAGAAAGAAAGAAAGACAAAGAAAAAAGTGTCTTACACTTGAGACTTCTAATCACACTCAAAAAAAATCCTGCACTTTATCTGGTCAGCTTAAAATTCTGTAAGATTTAACTGAAATAAGGGATATGTGTGTTATGTTTTTTCCCTACCTTTGTAAAATGAAGGTTGCCAATGAACAGCATTTACCCAGTTTTCATGACCAGCTAGCACAGTCTCCAGTGTAACAGCAAATGTTATTTTAATACCTATAACAAAAGCAATGAAGGTATTATTTCCTCAAAGCTCTTCTAAAAAGAACATTTTCATAACCAAGACAGCTATGCAATTATGTAAAAAAAAAATTAGAACAAAATATGATAGCTGAGATTCAATAAAAAGAACATACATTCTAAATTTCATTAACCTTGCCCATTGTTCAAAATTATAGGAGAAAAAGTCCTAAAGACAAATTTTTCTCTGTATTTTTCTCTACCTGGTCATAAACACTATGGCATATGTTCTGTTTTTGAAGATTTTTGGGACAGCTACTATTATACTGCAATTAAAAAGCAAAACAGACGTGCCGGCCTCCTTGTTATCTTCACTCATTATCAGAATGTAATTGCCTAAAAAAATATCATTTTAAAAAATGTAACATAAATGTAGAAATAAAATCAGTATTTTGGGCTTTCTAACTAATTAATGAAAATATCATGAAAAATTTCATATTTGGGTATAGCTACTAATAATATGCTTATTATATCACTTCTTGGTTCTCCCCATAAAACCATGTTACCAAAATCTCAACTCTAATGGACTTTATAAACAAAAAGAGTAATAACAAAGAATAGAATACCTACATGAACAATGCTGAAAACTAACTTTATAATTTAGATACACATCCAAAAATATCTACCTCAAATACAACATTCCTACAAGATCTACCATGCAGAGGTACTGTTCTAATGCCAGACAGGGAGAAAAAAGAATTACATATACTACTCAAATTTAGGGACCTAGCTTGTCTTTTAAGAATATACTCCAACATATACTCCAAAGTACAAATAATTCACACAATTCCTTTAGGTCTTCCTATGCTAAAACTGCAAATTTGGTAACATTTTACAAATGAACATATTGAAAAGCATTAAACATTGTTTTCAGCACTTTAGAAAAGTCTTACTAATATGGTTTAAAAGAAAAATGTTTTCTATGTAAAAAATGACTCATTCTCACATAAAAATAAAAGTGGAAAAATGCACAGGATCGGTTTCAGGTAAGAATATGACATTCTGAAAAGCTAACCTTCACATACCTGTGTGTGAAACAGACAAATGAACCAGCTAGGAGACCTAAGTATCAAATGTTTTCATTATTACTCACTTTCATTTTCTATGGTAAAAGTATTTTCTTTCAGTCTTATATTATCATCATCCTGAGTGTCTACAGATGTCGATTTTACATACAGCTTCCATATTCTTATCAGGCAATCTTGTGAACAGCTTGCTAGGAAAAGATCTCCACCTAATTAAAAAATAAATTGTATTGTTTTTAAAACATTATATTCTTAAACTTACGTATAAGACTTTCTCCTTATGTGTACATTTCTAGATTTCCTGAAAATTAGACATTTCCTTACCCTTCATTCATTTGACCTATACTCATCATTGACAAATATACATACAATGCCAATAAATGTTTATAACACGTGGTACTCTTATACATACTCTATTAAGTTCTACAAAGAACTTTTCAAGAATGCCCGTGGACAAGACAGCTAGTGTTATCTTATAAATATAAATTTGTTTCATCCTCTACCACCCAATTAATAGTTAATAGAAGGGATAGGTATCCTCTTTTCTAATTGGGACCATAGAAAAATGTAACATACAAAGAAAACTTGAAAAATTGAAACATTAAGAGGCTGCTTTCTTGGAAGTTAAACATACTTATCCCCATCATATGTGCTTTAGCAAAATTTCACACTGACCAAAGGCTGCCCATTCCACGCCTCTTATCCAATCCTCATGTCCACAGAGAAGAAGCACTTTCTCAAACTAGGAAGACAACAAAAATCATCGGGCTTGATGTAAAAATTTAACATTTTCATGTACATCAGTGACATCATTTGGTCTCAGCTAGTCCTACTGCATCCCTCTTTTATAATACTCCTTTGGCAATGAAAAATCTCATCACGTAATATCTGAATCATTAATGGAGCAATGCTGAGTAGATAATATCTGTAGCCTCAAATACTTTAAATGTTTATAAGATAAAATGACATACTGTGGATATAATATAGAAAGAAGTTGGATAACGACTTTCTTTTTTTTTTTTTTTTTTTTTGAGACAGAGTCTCACTCTGTTGCCCAGGCTAGAGTGCCATGGCATTAGCCTAGCTCACAGCAACCTCAAACTCCTGGGCTCAGGCAATCCTTCTGCCTCAGCCTCCCGAGTAGCTGGGACCACCGGCATGCGCCGCCATGCCTGGCTAATTTTTTCTATAGATTTTTAGTTGTCCAGCTAATTTCTTTCTGTTTTTTTAGTAAAGATGGGGTCTTGCTCTTGCTCAGGCTGGTCTTGAACTCCTGAGCTCAAATGATCCGCTTGCCTGGGCCTCCCAGAATGCTAGGATTACAGGTGTGAGCCACTGCACCCAGCCTGGATAACAACTTTCACAGTCATTTTTAACTTTCTTATAGAATGTGAAGAAAGTAGGATTCTCATTATTAAATAAACGGGTCTAGAGTTAACCAATCCCCTTTCTGAAACTTCTGTCCTTTAGTTTAACCACTCAAAGTGTAAGTTAAGCTCACTAAGACATATAAACACTATCGGGGTGATTATTGTAGGTATGTTATACCTCATTTAAAATTCTTAAGGAAAAAAAGCACTACCATGGCATCTTCCCTCTCTCTTCCCCCACCTAATGACCTGTTTTCCCTAAAAACTCTGGGCCTGATGGCCAAGGCAGTGGTTACTCGGCGTTCCAACAGAGAGTGGAAAACCATCTAACAGAGGACTGTCAAAAAAAGATTCTCCATTGGATTATTTTGGTTTACATTAGAACATCCCTAAAATTCTATAATCTGGAAATTGTATTAAGATATGTAACTAAGCAGAACATAATTCTAGTCTCTTAATAAACATCATTAATTACCTGATCATTTTGTTGAGCAAATAAGTGGATTCTGCAGTCATCATCACCACATGCTAATATTGGTACTGGGGGGAAAAAAACAGGCTTCACTGTGAGCACTCAACTCCATCCCATTATGATTATCACCCATGCTGGATTCTAAGCTCTAGGTAAAGAATCCTAACTTCTATTTCCCATATCACTGAATAAATAATTGAAAGTGCTCAATAAATGTCTATAGGAATAAAACGGATACTCTAAAATGTTTAGTCAACGGTTACTTGGCAAATAATAACTATTAACTGAGAGTCCTTCCTGCCATCCTACATCATTTATGATAGAAGGAGCAGTGAAAAATAAGCTCAAGAGCCAGTAGGGAGCATTTTCACCATGTCAGCCAGAACACCAAGATAATGATAAGAAAGAGCTACTGTGAGCCCAGCACAAAGATTTAAGGGTATGTTGGTTACTTCAAGGACTTTACATTTTGTTTGAGAATTCAGTATTGAAACAAAATAAATTAAATATGTGGCTAAAAAGCTGTGAAAGGTGTGACTGTAAAATCAGTTTTCTTTAATAAGATAAAAAATTAACTAGCATTACCAAAGGGTAACCCTATCAACACCGAAGCAAGATAAAATAGGGATTTTTCCTAAGGAAACACCTTGCTACAAAGTGTTATTTTTTCAAAGATTTCTGTCACTTTAAATCAACTAAAACAACAAAAACAAAAACTCTAGTCACTTGGCCTCAATGTAGACAGGAAGAAATGAAATTCAATGTTATAAAACAAAAATGTGTGCAGCTTCTCCTCCCAGGGAGCCCTTGCACAAAATGGAAGCGTAACATGAAACCATGAAGTCGCAGCGCCTACTGCAGAAGGCAAGAGAGGCTGGCAGCTTCCAGGCCCTGCCTCTCTCTACCTGGCCTATCTTCTAGGTACTGAGGAGCAAAGAGACTGACTGACTCACATTGATTATCGTCTTGGTGGAAGATAATCAAAGAGAGGTACAGATGGGCTTCACAGTGAAAGGGAAATTTTTCTGTCTGGAGATTTTAAGTGGTCTCAGGCAAACTGTCATTTTGCAGGATGTGAACGGACAGTCACCTTGAGAGAAATGCTCATGTGGTCCATTTTCAGTAGTTTTTCAACTTATTCCCGACCTTTACCTTCTAAAGAATTAGATACTTGCCTAAAATTAGATCTATATACATCTGTAATAAATTTGATAATTAGCAGTATCAATCTTGAGTATATATTAAGTCACTTAAATTTTCAATAGCTAACCAAATCCTAATAAGCCTCCCTTAACTTTGTTCTATAGTCAGATTGTTCGAATATTGTAATAAAAGTATGTCATCCACTTCTCAACTTGTTTCATGGAAACATTTAGAAACAAAATAAGACCCAATGTATTTCTTTTTGTTCTGAGCACATGGAGACACGTAAATATATTGCTCTTTTAATATATAATTAGCAGGATACTCACCATCAATATTAGGCAAAAAAGATAAGCAGAGAGCCAGAGCGAATCCATTTCCAAAGTTTAAGGTCTGAAGGCATGTTACTAAGAAATAATAAAAAACACCATGAACAACTGCCTCTGAGCTTATCCATCTAGAGAGGTTGGGTAACATTGTCACAACCCAAGGTATTAACAGAGAAATGAGAAAAGCCACTCCTGAGCCCCCACTAACCACATGAAATTAAATGGACACATCTTAACAATGTTACAGAGAACAAAATGATTTACATCAAACGGCTTAGAATTACATTGTCAAACAATTTGGTATAGAGGAATTTCAAAAAAGTACAAATGAAACAAAAATTGAGATTAGAACTATAGCATTTTTAAAGTTGCTTGAAAGTTTGAAAAAATTATATATATACTCTTCTAGTTATCATTCATTTGATGACTAGTATTTCATTTCTCTGGATTATAAAGTCTCCAGGCCTACCTTCTGAATCCTTTTTAGACCAGAGTCTAACAGTAGAATCTGAAGCTGCAGAAACTATCAGTGTGTGTAATGCAGCATCTGATGTCCTCCTCTGGTAAACAGCATGTACCGCATAAATAGGTCCTTCATGGCCTTGGAGATGGACTGCTTTTAAAAGCTGAATCAGAAAGAATGACAGAAGCAGTATGATAAAAAAAGAACCATCTGTTTCACCTCTATTTAACTGGAATCACAGTAAAGATACCAATAAAATGCCTGACCCAGAAATATGTCCTCTAAGTTGAGGAGAATAACACTTTTAAGAAGTCTGTCTGACCATACTAACAATACATAAAATGTGCATACCCTTTGACTCAGCAATCTCACATCTAAGAATGTATGTGAGGAGATAACAGTCCTAATATAAAAAATACTAAAGACAAAGAAGATTATTTACCACTGTTTATAATAGTGAAAAACTGGAATCAACCTAAAATTATTAATGGGGAACTGATTAAATAAATTGTTACAGACATACTATTATATTATGTTGTAGCAAATAAAAAGGATAATACAGATAAATGTATGCTTATTACCACAGCAAGATGTCCACAACACTCACATTTTTGAAGAATACTGGACAGCTTTGTGGAATGTTCCTCCTTTGGGATTAGTCTGATGCTTCCTCATGAACAGATTCAGGATATACATTTTGACAGCATTACTATATAAGTGCATCACATCATGAGGCACATGATGTCAGTCTGTCCCAATTTTAGTGACGTTAACCTTCATATTTAGTAAAGGTGATGTATGCCAGGGTTTTTCCCTGTGAAGTTAACATTTTTTTTTTTTTTTGGTGATAATATCTGAGGATCCTTTGGGATTGAGTAAATATTCTAGTCCCCATCAAACTTTTACCCAAGTATTTTTAGCATCCACCCATGATATCTGCCTAAATCAAGTATGGCTACAAATAGAAAAACAGCAAGGAGAAGTAGAAAATCCTATTTGCTTATCAAGTCTATCTGCTTGCCATGCAAGATTATTCCCTCTGGCATCCTTTCTGCTGATGTTTTGGGTCTCTTTTTTAGAATTTCAAATGTGTGAGGTTCCACCATTGCTTTTGAAAAGTATCTTCTATAAATTGTCTGCTGAAATAGGATGTTCCTTAAATATCTCCTCAGTTGTTTTCCCAATTACTTAAGCAGAACTGTGTCACTCAAGAAGGTAATTAATATTTGCACACACTATCTTTCTTTAGCATTAACCTTTGACTGCAATAAAAAAAAAGAGGGAGGCAAAAACAAAACAAAACAAAACAAAAAAACCTTTGACTGCTTTGAAAAAACATTTAAGTTGGACATGATAGGGTACACCTGTAGTCTCAGATACTTGACAGGCTAAGGCAGAAGGACTGCCTGAGCTAGGAGTTCAAGGCTGTAATGTGCAATGATTGTGCCTGTGAATAGCCACTGCACTCCAGCCTGGACAATATAGTAAGACCCTGCCTCAAAATAAAAAAAACTTTTTAATCCCAGATACAGTATAATCTCTTATGTGTAATTATACACACATAACTAGAGATCTGGACTGACATTTATCAGAAAGTTGAACTCTGCTCAGATTTTGTAGTTTTTTTTTTCTTCTTTATTATCCCTTGAAAACTTAAATCTGTTGAAAGTAATCATTTCACATCTTTCAGCAGGGTTATAGTTGAATGAGAGAATTTTAAGAAACACAAACAAAACAGAAGAAATCTCTCAAATTCACCAGCTTGTTAAGAAACAATGTTCACTGCTCAAAGACTCCGATCTCTCATTATACCAGCTTTGAATTATTTCCTTTTTATAGCAGTCAAGGTGCATTAAGCATCTGTGTGCACAGAAATGCATACAGTAAGGAACATTTAAGCCCTACGGAGGTTATAATGTGTGGCCCCATCCCCTAAATCCTCTTATTCCCCTCCTCCATCTTTCATGACTTTCATCCTCCTTTTCTTTTTTTTGAGACAGAGTCTCACTTTGTTGCCCGAGCTAGAGTAAGTGCTGTGGCGTCAGCCTAGCTCACAGCAACCTCAAACTCCTGGGCTTAAGCGATCCTACTGCCTCAGCCTCCCGAGTAGCTGGGACTACAGGCATGCACCACCATGCCTGGCTAATTTTTTCTATACATATTTTTAGTCGTCTAGATAATTTTTATTTCTATTTTTGGTAGAGACGGGGTCTCGTTCAGGCTGGTCTCTTACTCCTGACCTCGAGCGATCTGCCCGCCTCAGCCTCCCAGAGAGTTAAGATTACAGGCGTGAGCCACCGCGCTGGCCCATCCTCCTTTTCTTCCCCTCCCTAAGTGTGCTGCCATTAGATGCTTAGCCTGCAATCCTCTCCACTGACAACACTGAAGACAGAGTCTTGTAAGTCTCACCTCAAGGCTCAAGGTCTTAAAAATGAGTCCTCAAATATGATCTGGATTCTTCTGCCAAGATCAATCCCAATAAGAACCAGGTTTACTACATTCCTCCACTTTGATGTTCTTGTTCAAGTCTAAGTGGCTCCAAAATCCCACCTGCACTCTCTTTCTTAGGACAAGCATGGGTGTCCAGCCAGCAATTCAAATGACATGTCTACAATTGAATTCCACATCTTCCCTCCTACTTGCCTATTTTTCTTTGTAAGAAGCACCTTTCTCAAGGCCCAAAACCAGAATCCCATCAATTTTGATTACTACTCATTTTGATTCCCTACCCACCAGCTCCCCACTCCTTTGACAACTACCTAGTCATACCAAAATCATTTTTCCTTCAAAAATACACCCCATAACCCTTCCTTCGTATTTTTTCCTATTCTAATTTGGCACACTGCTGTCAGATTAATCTCTTGATAGTCATACTCCTGAGCTTAGAAATCGTCAATGATTTCCAAATGCCTACTAATAAACAAAATACTCTTCAAATTCCCACATGATCTTCTCCTATTCTACCTCTTTAGCATTACTGCCCATACTGTATTATCTAGTAACATTTCCAAAACCGTGTTCCTCAGAGTTCCAAGGATGCTAAGAGGGGGAAAAAGGTTCAGACATGTAGTAAGCTTGGGAAAGGCTAGATTTTTTTCTACCTGGAACCCTCAACCCCTTTAATTTCTCACAAGACAATCATCCTACAATTTAAGATCAAATTCAAAGGCCACCTCTTAAATATCTTCTAAACTCTCATAGTACTATGGTTGTGGTGCAGCAAGTTAAAACACCTACCCACAGAGCCACCATTATATTTCAATTGCTCAAACACTTTTTGCCTTCAAAACTATTAATACACACTTGCTTATAGAAGGATTCTGTCTTATCTACATCTTCTGCATGGCAGATGTTCAAATATCTAATGCACTTTCACTTTTACTCTTTGCTTACAACTAGAAACAACGTAAATCTCTATCAATAGAGGCCCATTCCACACCATACATTGCATATAACATCATGCAGAACTATGTAAATCTATACCTACATGGCAAAAGCTGCCCTATTATAACACAGTGGTATTAATTTTTACTATCATTGAAAACAGATCAGCCCATATGAGAATAGTTTAAAAATTATTCCAAAATGACAGGAAATTCACAGAAATGGTTGGCAGCATATGAATAAGGCAGCAGAAATTAGAGGGAAGAGTACAGGGTCTGTAAAGTACAGAAGATACACCATCTGGGTTGCTCAAAAGGAAGAATCAGAAAACTTCATACAGGAAGAACACAGTTGAAATGAGAAAAAAAATTGAAAGTAAAAGTAGAGGGCCAGGCTTGGTGGCTCACACCTATAGTCCTAGCTACTCAGGAGGCTGAGGCAGGGGGATCAACTGAGCCCAGGAGTTTGAGGTTGCTGTGAGCTATGATGACACCACTACACTCTAGACTGGGAAACGGAGAGAGATTCAGAATCAATCAATCAATAGAAAAAAGTAGATATCAGTCATTTCATATAATTATAAACATATCTACCCACCTGATTATTCTCTATCTCCCAGTGAATCACTTGATTATCAGATCCTCCAGAAACTAATTCAGTAGAAGGAGCTGAAAAAAATTATATCTCAGTTAGTATTTGTTCATTTCATTTTCTCAGCTATTTTTAAAAATTTCAAAGCTACAGGGCCAGGCATAGTGGCTCATGTCTTTAATCCTAGCACTTAAGGAGGCCAAGGTGGGAGGATTGGTTACAGGAGTTCAAGACCAGCCTGGGTCTTATTATTTTTAAAATAAATTAATTAAAAAATAAAAATTTCAAAGCTGCAGAAAAGATGTAAGAACAACACCCCTATACCCTTTACCTAGATTCACAAATGGTAACATTTTGCAAAATTTGCTTAATATCTTGCTTTCTATATATGCATATATAACTTTTTGGGGGGCAAATTATTTAAAAGTAAGTTGTAGACATTTGTGATCTCTGATCCTCAAAGACCATATACTTCCTAAGAACTAGAACATTCTCCCACATTATCACAATACAATTATCACATTCAAGAATTTTAACATTATGCTGGACATACTGGCTCAAGCCTGTAATCCCTGCACTTTGGGAGGATTGCTTGAGGCCAGGAGTTTGAGAGCCTGGGCAACATATTGAGACCTCATCTTTACAAATAAAGAAAGAATTTTAACATTGATACACTATTATATAACACACAGTCCATATTAAAATTTCCCAAATTGTCCCAGGAATATCTTTTATAATTCTTTTTGCTTGGGATTCAGAATCTAAGGGTCACTCCTTGCACATTTGGTTCTCACATGCTTTTAGTCTCCTTTAATCTATAATAGTTTCCCAGTTCTCCCTTTTTTGAGACAATGACAGTGCAAGCCAGCTGTGTTTTACAGAATATCCCTCAATCTGGACTTGTCTGATTATTTCCTCATGATTACATTCAAGCTAACTTATGGCACGTATAACATTATATGAAACATTATAGTCTACTGTTGCTAACAAGTATGACTTATTTTTGAGATTAGGCACATAGTTCAAAATAGTTCTTTTAAACATTTAAAACTTCTTCGTAATATCAGAAGTAAAAGGAGTTAGTACCAAAAAAGGAGTTAGGTTATGTTAGTAACCTAACATAATTTGGGTTTGGTTTGGATTCCATTTATTTGTTTCTTCTGGCTTATGTGCTAGATATTTAGGGGAGGCAGCTGGTGGACAGTCTAAAGAGCATTAGATTTGTACTCAGCAGTCCCAGATTTATGTCCCAACTCTGCTGCCAGGCAGCTGTGATCCTGGGCTTCCAATTTCTTCATGCATCACATAAATTAAGTCACCTAACTATATGATTTTAAGAATGACTACAATAAGGTATATGAAAGTAATATGTTAAAAATCAGAAATCTTAAAATTATGAAATGGTATTACTAAAATGTTATATATGATGTATAAGGGGTCAGAATGGCTACCTGAATTTTCTGCCAGTAGGGCCCTCCCTATTTTTAAAGGAAATCAATCATAATAGTTATAGATTACAATAATCCACATGTGATTCACTTTATGTAACCTCACTTTTAAAGGGAAGATAAACTACACAAGCCCAAATTAATATTTTATAATAAATTCCTGTACTGACAGTCAAGTAGCCTTTGATGTCATGTGGTGGCAATTAATATAATTATAATTGTGTTTTATTATCCACACTAACAGCCACCCCTTGTACCATTTAATGGTTTTTATTGACCTAATATGTGACTAATCCTACATTACCAGCTGAGATAAGTAGCTTATTAAACTTTTTTCAAACATTGCATACAAAATCATAGCAAAACCTCACTAATTTCAGGAAATTGTGTATTTGTGCCTGGCTCAGAATGCTTTCAATAAATGTTTATGAAATGAAAAATAAAATTAATTCAGAATCCATAACAACGCTATAGTAGGTATATTTAAGATACTTGAGGAAATATCATAGAGTTTGGCGAGGTAAAGGTAACTGATATCTTAATTAAAAATTCAAGGCTGGGCATGGTGGCTCACACCTGTAATCCTAGCACTCTGGGAGGTTGAGGCGGGAGGATCACTTGAGGTCAGGAGTTCGAGACCAGCTTGAGTAAGAGCAGAGACACCCCCCCCACACACACACCCACATACACACTAAAAATAGAAAAAATTAGCCAGGCATGGTGGAGAGTGCCTGTAGTCCCAGCTACTCAGGAGGCTGAGGCAGGAAGATCACTTGAGCCCAGGAGTTTGAAGTTGCAGTGAGCTATGATGATGCCACTGCCCTCTACCCAGGGTGACAGAGTGAGGCTCCATTTTAAGGGGAAAAAAATAAAAATTTCAAACTCCTAGCCTCAAGGGATTCTCCTGCCTCAGCCTCCAGAGTAGCTGGGACTAAAGACACGCACCACCGTGCCTGGCTAATTTTTTTCTATTTTTGGTAGAGACAGGTTCTTGCTATCTTGCCCAGGCTGGTCTTGAACTCCTGGCCTAAAGGGATCCTCTCACCTCAGCCTCCCAGTCTCCCAAAATGCTAGGATTACAGGTGTGAGCCACTGTACACAGCCAGTCCATGTATTTTCAAATTTTTTGGTCTCAGGACTCCTATACACTCTTAAAATTTTTGAGGACTCCAAAGAGCTTTTGATTATACGGCCTATACGTACCAATATTAACCATATTAGAAATTAAAACTGAAAAACTTGAAAAATACTTAAATGATGAGCCCCATTATGTTAACACAGATAACTTTTTTTTTTTTTTTTTGAGACAGAGTCTCACTTTGTTGCCCAGGCTAGAGTGAGTGCCGTGGCATCAGCCTGGCTCACAGCAACCTCAAACTCCTGGGCTTAAGCAATCCTACTGCGTCAGCCTTCCAAGTAGCTGGGACTACAGGCATGCGCCACCATGCCCGGCTAATTTTTTCTATATATATTTTTTTAGTTGTCCAGATAATTTATTTCTATTTTTTAGTAGAGACGGGGTCTCACTCAGGCTGGTCTTGAACTCCTGACCTCGAGCGATCCACCCGCCTCGGCCTCCCAGAGTGCTAGGATTACAGGCGTGAGCCACTGAGCCCGGCCAACACAGATAACATTTTAATGGGGGAAAAAAAACAATAGATTTCAAAACAAAAAATTAATGAGAGGGACTATTTTACATTTCTACAAATCTCTGTAAGGTCTGATTTTATTAGAATACTGGTAGATTTTCAAATCTACTTCTGCATTTAATTTGTTGCAATATCACATATCATGTGGCTGCTGGAAAATGTATACTCATTACAGAATGAAAACTGTGGACAACTTAATATTATGAAAATAATTTTGACCTCACAGCTCTTGCAAATCTCTAAAAGTCGGCTGGGTGCAGTGGCTCACGCCTGTAATCCTATCACTCTGGGAGGCCCAGGAGTTTGAGGTTGCTGTGAGCTAAGCTGACACCACAGCACTCTACCCGGGCAACAGAGTAAGACTCTGTCTCAAAAAAAAAAAAAAAAAAGGCCGGGTGCAGTGGCTCATGCCTGAAATCCTAGCACTCTGGGAAGCCGAGGCGGGAGGATCGCTTGAGCTCAGGAGTTTTAGACCAGCCTGAGCAAGAGCGAGACCCTGTTTCTACTAAAAAAAGAATAGAAAGAAATTAGCCAAACAACTAAAAATAGAAAAAATTAGCTGGGCACAGTGGTGAGTGCCTGTAGTCCCAGCTACCCTGGAGGCTGAGGCAGGAGGATTGCTTGAGCCCAGGAGTTTGAGGTTGCTGTGAGCTAGGCTTATGCCATGGCACTCTAGCCCAGGCAAGAGAGTGAGACTCTGTCTCAACAACAACAACAACAAATCTCTAAAAGTCCCCTGATCTAGTCCAATCCTTTACTTTTCAGATGTTACTAAGGTGCAAACTAGGGCCCACAGAGATGCAATGTCTTGCCTAAAAAAAGTAATAATTTGTCTATGGCACAAACATAGAAGCTGAGTCTTCTAAATCGCAACCTCAGCCTAGGCCCTGCTTACAGGTTTTCCATCAAAGACTATGGGCAATTTGCGGGGAGGAGGGTATCTTGCCAAAGTCAAGTGTTTCCCTCTACCCTCACCCTAAGCATCGCTGTGTTATCTATGCCTCAACTGCTATAAAGTAAAAATATAGGTCAGATATTTTCACTGGACATACCATTTTTCTTCTATTTTTCAACTATATGATATCAGATAAGGTAATGCTACATTAAGAGAAGTGATGAGAAAAAAATGGCTAACCATACTAAACAATTGAGATCAGCTTTAATAATCAGGTGAATACTTACAGCCATCCTGTTTACAAATCCACTGTATGCAATTGACTCGGGCAGTGTGACCATTCAGGTTGGTAACAACAACCCTTTTCTTTAGAGAAGAAAATACCAGTTAGTAAATTAAAACTTATCCTATAGAGGAATTAATTAGTAGAAATCAGATTTCAGTGTTTTGACACTAATAAAAAGATCAACATTACATGGAACAGATATGCCTTCTTTAATTGATAGCAATTAAGAATTAACTATGGCTTAAGCCATCAATGCACTCTAAATTGGCCCTGCATTTCTAGATACTCTCCACACTCCCAGCATCCTGTCCTCTCATCACACTGAGCTCTCTGGTCTTCATCTGCCTAGTTCTGCTCACCCTCCCCCAGTGTTCACATCCTTCTCACCTGGGCTGCCTGTCTAGACACACTAGGCTAGACAAGCAGCCTCTTCCTGGTGCTCCCACGGGTCGCAGGGCCTACTTCTACCATGCTCGGTCCAATTTGAGGATTTCATTGATGAAAATCCTTTGAAAGAATTCATTAGTAGTGGATACAAATTCATGGCTCACTTTGCATGCCATGGCTGACCAGGTGGTGGGTTCTTGAGCCCCACTGGTACAATGTTACAAGGCCACAACTACAAAGATCTTCACATATCAGATCCCTGTAGGGCCTATCACCAGGTTCCCCCATAGACCCTCAGCCTGCTGTTTTCACTAACATCACCCCACACTTGAGCTTCAACTACTAAACATTTTAACTCTGTGAGTACTATGCCTTCCTCTTTATAGTCTTTTTCTCTATTTGTTGCCAAAAGCACTGGCTTCGTATCTGCCCACTAGAATTCTCATGGTGAGAAAAAGGAACAGAGGCAAATGTGCATAAACTAATATATTTCACACATGGGTTGAAGGTGAGAAACAATTTACTCTATTTCATCATCTTTCTCATTAAACTGAGAATTCCTTGATGAGCAGGAGTTATCACTCATTATCTTTGTGTCATCATCACCCAGCCCTAGGCTGGCCCATAGAGAGTCCTCAAAAATTTGTTCGATGAGCATCATTCCCAAAGCTTTATTTTAGCATTTGACATGCTCTTACTGCTATATTTAATTAAATGCCCAACCAGCAAATATTTAACAAAGTACTTCCTAGGTTCAATACTTCTTTGTTGATAGAAGTTTACCCTTGGTTTTATCTGCTTTCTCATGCCATTCAAGCATACATGACAATTAAAAAGAAACAAAAACAAAGACACAAGCATGCTCAAGACGTGGGAAGGTGGATAAAAATATTTCATACATAAATCTGAATCTGGGTGTGTGACAGAGTGAGCAAGTAAGTGAATGTGTGTGGGGGGCACTTGGAAAAAAAAGAAATTAAATCTGAATCTGCAAAGGGTGTTGAGGATAATGGAATTTTTAATTAAATTGATAAAGCAGTATAAGAAACACATATAGTCATCTCCTGCAGTGCATTTTAATTTTCAGCATTTTACTTTTTATACTGAGGCCCTTTTTGAGATGCAACACAAACTGTACCGTCCTAAATTAGCTTGTGGGAATGGGGTCATAATGAACTCTGGGGAGCACACAAAAACTATTCACCTGAGTAGGGAAAGGGCAAGAAAATAATTAACTGGGTTAAGTCCAGGCAAGCTCTGCCTTATAACCAGTGCTCAGGATCCTCTTTCCCTATGCTCCTTCCCCCAAATTGGCACTTTATTTAAAATGTCCATTCCCGTAGCTAAAATACAGGTAATCTTTCTTTGAAATTTAACACAACGAAAGTTCATTAACCAACATTGGAGTGAGATACAGAAAGGAGACAGCATCTGTGGATGATGGCTTTAATCCACACCTAAATTTCAATTCTTTAAAAACCCAAAATGACTTCTTAAAAGTACTAGTTCCCAAGAAAGGCTTCAAGTAAGATTCTCATACGGGGGCCGGGCGCGGTGGCTCACGCCTATAATCCTAGCACTCTGGGATGGCCGAGGCAGAAGGGTCTCTTGAGCTTAGGAGTTCGAGATTAGCCTGAGCAAGAGCGACACCCTGTCTCTACTAAACATAGAAAGAAATTAGCTGAACAACTAAAAATGTATCTATATAAAAAAAAATTAGCCGACCATGGTGGCGCATGCCTGTAGTCCCAGCTACTCGGGAGGCTGAGGCAGGAGGATCGCTTGAGCCCAGGAGTCTGAGGTTGCTGTGGGCTAGGCTGACGCCATGGCACTCTAGCCCGGGCAACAACGTGAGACTCTGTCTCAAGAAAAGCTTCTCATACGGGTTTCAGCGTGGGCCTGACGGCAGGACTGACAGGCAGGAGGTGGGCCGCGATGACCCTAGGCTGACGCCACGCGCCTGACCACGAGGGGCGAGTCCAGGCGCCCACGGCAGACTCTTGCCTCAACCCAGGCCAGCCTCTTGGGTCTGGGGCGGCAACTACAGCCCGCCCCGAGCACACCCTGCAGGTTCGGCCCCTGAAGCACAAGGGGTCGGGCATCCAGGCACTGCTCTTACCAGAGGGTCATAAAGCACCACAGAGCAGGAAGTACCGAAGGCCAGAAGTCCTCCGGGCCCGGAGCTCCAGCTCAAGACTCCCCGCACCCGGTTTGGGCAGCAAAACACGTGAGAAGTCTCCAGCACGGGGGCCACCATGTTGCTGGCTGCTCAGCCGCCCAGACCCGGACGGGCACTTCCGTCCTCAGAACGGAACTACTAGTGTGGCCGCGACTCCTACGGGCCAGATATCCGGTCCGCGTTTCGGAGGCGACCGAGGGCAGGACTCGGGCGGCCCCGCCCCGGGTGGTGCGGTTCTCCATCCAACGCCGTAACCCCCAGCGCAGGGCCAAGCCCGACCAGAGTAGCTCGGGACCCTCCCGAAGGCCCCGGAGCTCGTGTGCAGGGCGGCGTCAAGAACATCCCGCTGCCCCTTACGGCCTGGCTCCCGGCAGCGGACGGGGCTGGCCTGGGGGGCCTTCGCGAGAGAGTCTCGGGCCTCAGAGCAGCGCAGGGACGCGGAGTGGGTCAAAGTAAAACCTCCAGCTACTCACAGTCCACTTGGACCGCGTCACTGTCTCCCGCCCCTGCGCTGCCCGCGGCGTCGGCGAACACGCGGAAAGCGGATCAGTCCGGGGAGACTGGGTTCCGGAGTCGCCCCGCGCATGCCCCGCAGTCATGGCAGAAGGAGGCGGTGGTTCCCGGCCGCGCGCTGCGCGCGGCAGTGCTTAGTGATTGTCCTCAGGCTCCTGAGCAGCGAGGGGCGCGGCTGCTCAGTGGCTGCGCGGCTGTACCCGCGGGCCGAGGGGCGGCCGGGCCCATGAGACCACCTCTTCGCGCCCCGTAAAGGTTTCCTGAAGAGACCGGCGCGGACCCGCTCCGAGCCTTCCGGACCGCCGGCGGGGAACTGAACCCGAGCGCGGGGCCGGGCCGTGGACGGCGAGACCGCAGAGAGGTGAGTCGTGCGGGTTCGAGAGGGGTCGGCGGGGAGGGCAGCCCCGCGGGCTGGGCAGGGAGGGAGGGCGGCGGAGACAGGGTCCTGCGGACCGGGCAGGGGGACTGCCGAGGGGGAATGCCGAGGGGAGCCCACCGCAGGCGCCCACTCGCCCTGGAGAGCCAGACTTCCCAGTTTGGGGTGCCTAGGTGAGCTTTGGGGTCCAGCGGAGGACTTTTTGAGGAGACGGTCTGTACTCTTCATCCCATGTGCGAGGAAGGCACTGACGTGTTTAAAAAGCCCTTGGAAGCAAAGCTTTGTGCGCTCTTTTCCGTTTTATCCACTCGCCCTTTTCTCCAAGGCCTTTGCATTCTGCTTTCTTTTTCCCCCGACACACGCCGACTTGCAGGGAAGGAGGTCTGCGGACGGGTCCGCGACCGCCCTCGGCATCCTCCCTGGAGAAGGGCTCCGAGCTGCCCGCTGTGCTTGTCCCCACCCACCCCGCTCCTCGTCTGTCTCCTGGGAATGATTTTTAAATGGTTCTCTTTTGTCTATTAAAAGAATTCTCAAAACTTCAGGCCCTGAAGATTGTTCTTTCAGGAGCCTCGTCCTGCTCTATGTACTGTACCTCCATTTTCCACCGCTCCCAGTCTGATAAGCCGCACTTGTGCAACACATGGATCCTAATGAGCATTTCCACATACATTCGTTCATGCGTTTTCCTCGTTCACGGCATCACTGGCTTTTTAGATGAGGTGAAGGACAGCTGACAGTTGTAGAACTAAGTTGTCCCATTCATACTCTTGCTCCGAAACGCGACCTCTGCGTCTCTTATTGGAGACCAGGGTTTGGCCACCATCACCATCCACCATCGGTGCTGGACATCTGCTGTGTCCTGAGCTAACCGTCTATCTGCTTATCTGACCATACCTTCCTCTGCTTAACTGAATTATGCTTTTCAAGCCCCAATTCGATTCCTAACTCCCCTTTGGGGTATAGGCCTTTGGTTCCAAACACTATTGTGTGGATGAGTAACAGTCTGTGATAAAATTTTCACTGGTTTGTAGCAATGTAAGAATGATACAGTGAATTTTTCATGAACTTCAATTCACTTAAAGAACTGTTATTATGCAGTCATTGAAAAAAAGTAAATCACGTGTACTTAGATGACAACTTGTCTGATTCATTGTCAAGTGCGAGAAAAGATCCCATTTGTGTGTTTAAAGTACACATCTACTTGAGTGTGCACAGAAAATATCCTGAGGGTAAGAAACTGGTAAAATTGGATACCTTTGAGGAATGGGATGGGGGACAGGGGCCTTAAGTGGACTTATTTATAAGGAAAATATTACTTTAAAAGTTTTTTTAATGTGAATTTTGATATTATCATTTCTACTTTTTTGACATTCGAAGATTCTTTTATGAAATGATGGTGATGGTGGAGGTAGTTAGGTTTTATTTTGTTTTGAATCATTCTTAACACAGTAAGAAGTTGCCAATATGGCTGTGGCCACATGGATCTCTCCTGTCCCTGAATTACTATTGCTTTTACCCTGCTAATTACAATCTCTTAGCACTCAGCTGTTCTGCAGTTTCATGTGTTTGGGCAATGCAAGGGTAGACCCCAAGACTCTAGTTCTCTATACATTGCCTAGCCCCCCACACTGGCCACACCAAGTGACACTCTGGAAACCTTTATTACTTGATTAGACATCAATCTTCAGCATCAGGTTTCTTAATTCAAATGTTTTAAAAGTGAACCAAGAATTTTTTTTTCTCTTTTCCAGGAAGGTGCAATGGCAAGGAATTTATCAGTAATCTTAATCCTGACCTTCGCCCTTTCAGTTACAAATCCCCTTCATGAACCAGAATCAGCAGCTGCTTTTCCTCAGACCACAGAGAAAATTAATCCAGATTGGGAATCCGGCATTAATGTTGACTTGGCAGTTACCACACAGCGACATCATCTACAACAGCTTTTCTACCGCTATGGAGAAAATAATTCCTTGTCAGTTGAAGGGTTCAGAAAATTGCTTCAAAATATAGGCATAGATAAGATTAAAAGAATCCATATACACCATGACCGAGAGCATCACTCTGACCACGAGCATCACTCTGACCACGAGCATCATTCCGACCATGAGCATCATTCCGACCACGATCGTCACTCTCACCGTAATCATGCTGCATCTGGTAAAAATAATCGGAAAACTCTTTGCCCAGACCATGACTCTGATAATTCAGGTAAAGACCCTAGAAACAGCCAGGGGAAAGGATCTCACCGACCAGAACACACCAGTGGTAGAAGGAATGTCAAGGACAGTGTTAGTGCTAGTGAAGTGACCTCAACTGTGTATAACACTGTCTCTGAAGGAACTCACTTTCTAGAAACAATTGAGACTCCAAAACCTGGAAAACTCCTCCCCAAAGATATAAGCAATTCCACTGCACCCAGTATCACAGAAAAGAGCCGGGCAAGCCGGCTAGCTGGTAGGAAAACAAATGAATCTGTGAGTGAGCCCCAGAAAGGCTTTATGTATTCCAGAAACACAAATGAAAATACTCAGGAGGTAAGATAAGTGCTGTTCATTATTTTAATATACCTGTGTGTCTGTCCTGTCGTTGCCACTCTATCTGTAGTTGTAAACGAGTTTAACATAAAATGGTGAAGTTAATGAAAAGGGAATTTCTACTTTCTTACTAACGCACTTGGCTCAAGGTGTGCCTGCTATGTTGTAAACATTCCTGATACAGAACTTGGGAAATAGTTCTTTGGTCAGCACAGTGCTGCCTGCTATAATTTTTTCTAATATAAAGTGTAAAATATGTATAGGAAGATACTAAGGTTATTTTTAGAGAAAGTCTGTAAAAGTGAGTATTACTAATTAAAAATAGAAAATGAGGGGTTGAAAAAGCAAGAGTTGGAAATCATGTTTTAGGGGAAGGTGTGGCCAAAAGGGCTAAAGAATGCTGAAAAGAGCACTACTACTTCCTTGGCAGAAGAACTGCAGTGATTTGGGGAGCGGTTGAATTTGGAGCAGCTACCAAGAATGTCATGCTGGATGAGTGAAAAATCTGGGCAGTGAGGTTCTGAGTTCATGTGGTTTCTCTAGAATAGACTTCCAGACTGTACATAATTCACCTTGGCTGAGAGACATCAAGAACAAGGAATTAGTTGGTATACTTTAATGAGCAAAACTTAAGTACTTCATTCAAACCAGTATTTGTACAAATTCTAGAATACTAGTGATGGTCATAGCAATAGCAACACTAGTGATGAAGTTTGCTCTGATTAGTATTGGCTGAGAATCGTGGGAGTTTAAAATGTTTTACAGAGGATAAGAAACAGATACTAAAGCTAATTTTTTTTTTGGTGGGGGAGGTTAGATTGTATAGAGGAGTTTCTTCAAACTAAGCTTGTCCCCCAATTAAATTGTTGCAAACATCTACCTGCCGGTACAGGTTTGTTTTATTAAACAGCCTTGGTCTCCACAAGAGTAATCTGCATAATTTAATATTCTCTCATTGTAGAGAATTATTTTGCCAGGTATGTAGACAGAACTGAGCTAAGTTTTTGCAAGTAGGGTCATTACCGGGAAAGTGACATGTCTTGGGCTTGTTTAGGCCAAGTAGGATAGCATTAGTACTAAAGCAACATATTTCTCAATCTCTAATGAACCCCATTTTGAAATTAAAGCTCATTTCCTTAATAGGTTTATACAATGAGTTAACAGGCTTGTGAATCCATTTATCCTCAAGCTTGTTCCACTTGAGGCTTTCTCCCTAAGTGACTGGTGATGTAACTACTTCTCCCAAGAAGTAGGCAGAAGAGGTGAGATACCACCCTTGTGAGACATCGTATTAGTATCTCCAGGTAGCTAGAGGCAAATTCCAAAGTACTTAAAACAAAAGTTAATTTTAACCTGCATTAACTTGAAAAAATAAAGAAGTAGCTTTATTCAGGGAAAGGGGTTGTGTCATCAAGCTACTGTTTTGGATTCTCTAATGGGAATGACTTTTGGTGATTTTCACTGCTTTGTTTCCTTCAGTGTTTTAATGCATCAAAGTTACTTACGTCTCATGGCATGGGCATCCAGGTGCCACTGAATGCAACAGAGTTCAACTATCTCTGTCCAGCCATCATCAATCAAATCGATGCCAGATCTTGTCTGATTCATACAACAAGTGAAAAGAAGGCTGAAATCCCTCCAAAGACCTATTCTTTACAAATAGGTAGAGTTGCCTTTTTATGTAAAAATAATTTCCAGCAGATACGGTTATGTTGTTCTTTTCCTTATATTCTCATCAACCTATTTGTTTTCAGCATAATTCCAAATATAGCATCTTAGTTATTCTCTGCGGTGAATGTGAAGAAAGCAAGCAGATATGTTAGCCTCACCCTTTTTAGAAACCCAGAAAATAAAACTTAGATTATGATTTGTCTGAGATCATCCTACAGGAGGTGTCAAAATCATCTGAAATTTGGGTTTTTTATATCATGTCACATTGTTTGGGAAGGGGGTCAGAGTTCATCTCTGCTTAGGAGCCTACTTCTGGTATGTTCTTATTGATAAGTGAAACTAGGATAAGCTGTGCTATAGTGTAGGGTCACATTGCTCAAAAGCTATAATGAGAAAGAAATAATTGGTTTGTTTACTGAGGAAATTACTGAGTTCCTGGTTTCCTTCTTTTTCTCCTTTCTTTCATTTCTCTTTTTTTGTTGTTGTTCTTTTAACTTTTCTGTCTTCTCTTTTATAATTTAGCTGTTATGGGACTCTGAAAGCTCAGTTCTGGAGTGAACTAGAGTTCATTCTTGGAACCCTTTTTTTCCCTCTTTCACCCCCATCTGAAGAATTTCCCACAAGGGCTTACCTGGATAATTCCTAAGCACCATCAAGTTGTTTGACAGACAACAAGTTTCTTGGTTATTATGCTATTGCCACAGTCCTATTTGCACTGAATTTGTGTTTATTTAGTTTCTCTGCCTTTACATGTTGCTTTGTGTTACTTTACAAAAGTCTCTCTTTGAAGTTTATTTAATTGTATGATTTTCCTTTGTTTTGTTTGACAGCCTGGGTTGGTGGCTTTATAGCCATTTCCATCATTAGTTTCCTGTCTTTGCTGGGAGTTATCTTAGTGCCTCTCATGAACCGAGTGTTTTTCAAATTTCTCCTAAGTTTCCTTGTGGCATTAGCTGTTGGGACTTTGAGCGGTGATGCTTTCTTACACCTTCTTCCACATGTAAGTACGGTAATTTATCCTATTAGTGTTTTATTAGTCAACATTGAAAAAATATTTTTTGTTTGTATTAGAATTCTTTATGTTGATTTGTATGAAAAGTTAGAAATTTTGTTTAGAGAAGTTGATTTTAAAATATATTTCATAACTTACAGTGAGCTATGTGCCACTGGACTCCAGCCTAGATGACAGAGTGAGACCCCATCTCAAAAAAAATTTTTTTTTTAAATGAATGCCACATTCCTCACTATATGTCATTGGGGGGAAATATATATATATATTTGGTCACTGAAAGCTGCATTTTTGTGGTAGATCTTAATACATGTTCATGTATTTTGCTTTTCTTTTTAAGGGAGTTTACTAAATATGGACTAATTTAACTTTTTGGTACCCTTAATAAAAGGAGACAAATTCTGCTCAGATATTAGTACTATGACAAACAGCAAGTGTGAATTATTTGCTTACCTGTTAGTATAATTGCCACAGAGATAAAATACTTGACCCTTTATGTATCCAAGAAACTTAAAGAAGTTTTCTTCAGAGTTGAATTTATGTGTGTATTTAGAGATTTACACTTCATGACACACAAAACAAGTTTGGTCAAGTGAATTTTCTTTTCCATTAAATACTAGGATGGGTGCTCAGGCAGAAAACATTTGGCTATGTCATTTTTTAAATTTCTTTTAAAAGTTTTCAGGTAAGTGAGAAAAGGAAATCACTCCATTCCTAGAGCACTACAAATCTCCTGTTCATTCAGTAGTGAAAGAACACTATTTTGCTGTAACAAGCTCTCTGACCACCAGACGGCAGATATTCAGGAATACCTGCAGCACAAAGTGGCATGTATACTTGCTGTACTTTGTGGCTGACCCACCCCCCGAGTCTCACCTGTGTTAGTGTGCTCCACACCAATTCCCTAACATGCAGTAGCAGTAGTTACTTCTGGGCTCAGTGTTTCAGTGCATCAGAGCCCATGCAAGCTGCTAGGGCTATGCACCTGGATCTCAGATACCTGCCAGGGCCCATCACTACAGACTAGGTAGGCTTTGTACAAGACTGGTCGGATGACACTGGTATGGGCTTTTCAGTTGGGAATATTAATATAAGCAGTAGATACTATATGCCCATTAAATCTAACAGTTCCATGTTATTTGTGACCATGGTAATGTGTCAAACATTGAAAATACTACCTATATATTATGAGGGCCACTGGGGAATATATCTGTCTTTACACTGAACAGACCCACTCTATTAAGTGCCATAGTACATTATATACATTAAGTTCTAGATAGCTAGCTGCTTAATGGTCATTTTGTTTTTAACGTACTGAACTTTCCCTCAACTCTGAAGTACCTGAAAAACTGCCTAATTCTGAATGATTTCACATTGGATCTTACTGTCTTGGCCAACTTTTCTGATGTGTGAAACTAATGAATTTATAAATTACGTATCATTTTGCCTTTAGTCTCATGCAAGTCACCACCATAGTCACAGCCATGAAGAACCAGCAATGGAAATGAAAAGAGGACCACTTTTCAGTCATCTATCTTCTCAAAACATAGAAGAAAGTACCTATTTTGATTCCACATGGAAGGGTCTGACCGCTCTAGGAGGCTTATATTTCATGTTTCTTGTTGAACATGTACTCACATTGATCAAACAATTTAAAGATAAGAAGAAAAAGGTAAGAAAAAGTATACTAGGTACTTACTGTGTACCAGATATTTATTTATACTAGTACTGTAACTAGTTTGTTAGAGTAACATGTCCAGATTATATGACATTTATTTGAGAGAAGGTTCAGTCCCCTTGAAGTACTTTTTGGTCTCAGAGGGATTCATGTACAGCATTTTTGTATCTTAATAACACTGGAGATTTCTATCTTCAGTATTCCCTTAAAACTCATGAAAGGATAAAAAAGGCAAGGATAAAGATAAACATCTATATAAATGACTGAACAAGGTACTAGCAGGGCCTTGAAGACCAGAAGTATCATGGATACACTGTCAATATTTATTGGTGGTTATGATTATTGTGATTAATTTTAAATCATCCACCCAGTAGCTGAATGTTCTATTTTGTTTCAAAGGGTATGTGACTTTCACAAGCTGGCCCTTTGCAAATTGGATCAGAAAATAGTATGAAGTCACACACTAGGCTCTTTATTTCTGGTAAAAAAAAGAAAATACCTTTGAGTCTACTACTTCTTATCTGATGTGATGAGGCAAGTCAGTCAAAAGACTGTCAGGAGACTTTTTAAAATGGTATATGCATGTCTTACATTTTAATTTAAGCTTAAAACATCTGTATACTCATATTCTGCCTGTTTATCTTTGAGTTGTTCTGTATTCTGTATCATCATCTGTTTTTCTTTTTTTTTTTTTTTAACAGCCATGCTGCTTCATCTACAATTTCCAATTTTGGTTTCTCTAAAATTGAACAAGAGGTTACACACTTGTGAAGCTATTCTGAGTGTAGAATCTAGATTTTAGAAATTAAAAAAATTTTATACTGTGGTAGCCTTAACATAATTTGATAGCTTTTTTAGCATCTTGCCTTTGAATCTTTAAAACACCTTTTGTGTTCATAGAGCAACTATTCTCACCATCATTTCATAGTTTGAGCAGTATGTAATTAAATTGTGCAGTGACAATAACAAATATGACTGGTGTGAAGAGGTCTGAAAACTAACACAGTTGGTTCTTGCTGAGCATAGAGCTCACTGTGGGAAACAGAAATGTGTTTATAAATAGGAAAGTGGCCTCCTTATCCATCCTATGACTATTTACCCTTAGGGATTTTATATTAACTAAAATCTCAAATTGAAAATTTTGAACTCTTTCCTTAGTGAACATAAATTTAGAGGGAAGAAGTCAAATAAGAATAGTTTACTCACAGAAGTCATCTCCTGTGTTCCCGTTGTCCAATTAGTGCTTCACTTGGACTGGTTTGAAGATATATCCTACTTCTTCTTTGTCTTTTTTTTTTCTTTTCCTTTTTTTAGAGACTGGGCAGGGTCTCACTCTGTTGCCCAGACTGGACTGGAATGCAGTGGCATGATCATAGTTCACTGAAGCCTCAAACTCCTGAGCTCAGCCTGGGACTAGAGGCCATGATGCCTGGCTAATCTTTCTATTTTTAATAGAGACAAAGTCTCACTCTTGGTCAGGCTGGTCTCAAACTCCTGAGCTCAAGCGATCCCCCCGCCTCAGCCTCCCAGAGTGCTAGGATTACAGGCGTGAGCCACCATGCCCGGCCCCATCCTACTTCTTTAAGTTTTCTGGAATTCTTAACCTTTCTAAAAAATGATTATGGGGGGTGGTGGGGCCTTGGGGCTGGGTTGTGGTTTTCTTTACTGTGTTTCTAGTTCAAATGTCGTAATTTATTTAATATTCTTATTTCACATTAGTTTTGAAATTTTACCTAAAGGTAGCTTTTCTTTAGCCTGGCACTCTTTAACCTGGGACCCTAAGAGATAGGGTCTCTATTATCTTATATAGAACAGTTTTTTTTCAAGCTCCAGGTTATTAGTGAGTTATAAAATCAACTTCTGTTATGACCAATATTTTTATTTTTATTTTATTTTTATTTTTTTTATTTCAGGATATTATAAGGGTACAAACATTTTGGTTACATTTTATGTCTTTGCCTCACCCAAGCGAGGATTAGAGGCGTGCCCTTTCCCTCTACAATGCTCACCACATCCATTAGTTACGAGTTTACTGCCCTTCCCAACCCCTAATCCCTGGAGAATATTACTACTATGTGAATGACCAATATTTTTAAATGCAACAATAATTTTATAGGATATTACATATATTACTGTGTATAAATTATGTATATCACTATAGGAGGTAGTCAGAGATATTTGATGATCTCTACTTGAAAATATTATCTACTAGAACATAGGCTCTTAACAGCCAGAACCTCTCTATCTTGTTTACTGGTTCATCTTTTTTTTTTTAACTGCTTTATCTTTAATGCCTAGAGATATTCTACTTCTTTCAGTTCACGGACAGTGCTCGCATTTTCCTGCTTCAGGGCCTTCCCACAAGCTCTTCTTCCTGCCTGGAACTCTGCCTCTCCCCTCCTTCCCCACCAAACTCCTACTTATCTGTATGTCTTAGTATAAATGTTCCATTTTTTTTAAGGGAGCCTGTCCTGAAACTTACTTAGGTCTTATTATTATACACTCTAATAGCTCTCTCTGTGTTTTTCTTTTGTAAAATGTATTGAAAATTGCGATTAAAGAATTATATAATCATGATCTGTTTAAGCCCCCCTGTGGATGATAAGCCTCATGAGACTATATGTATCTGCCAGCACTTAGCATGGGGAATAATATTATAGATGTTTACTACTTACAGAGTGAAAGAACTGACTAAACTGTAAGTTCTAGAATCATACCCAAGGAGAAACAAAGCACCAGCAAAAATGATTTAGGATGCCCTGAATTCATTTGTTTTCATAAATATTTAAGTGCTTTCTCTGATTGATTTGTCTGTTTACCTTTAAAAACTAAGAATGTATATATACCTTATATACTGTTAGAGTTAGAAAGAAATCTCATGTATGGTGATGATTAAGTCATATTTAGAGATGCTGCATAAGAAATCTGTTATTTGTGTGATAAATTTCATCATTTTAAATATTTTCTACATGAGTAGATATGCACAGGCATCATTGTTCAAACAGTAATTTTTATACAACATAGATGTTGCTTGGACTCAGGGACAATCTTTCAAGCGTAGTATTTGGGATGGTTAAATGACCTAGTGATAAATTTAAGGCTAATAGAGACTTATTTGAAATGAGAAAGCATGTTAATGGTGTTTTATTAAAGAAAAAGTGTTTTAGTTTTAATAACTGAAAAACTAAGTATAGTTTCAGGTTATAAAAAGTATGAGAAGTA
The DNA here is from genome assembly GCF_020740605.2 of Lemur catta. Taxonomy (NCBI): domain Eukaryota; kingdom Metazoa; phylum Chordata; class Mammalia; order Primates; family Lemuridae; genus Lemur; species Lemur catta. Next base: position 26,314,000 of record NC_059143.1, on the reverse strand, counting down.
TGGAGTGTCAATGTCCAGAAGAGGCATGGAGAAAACCAAGCAGTTGTTTAGCAGATCACTAAATGCCTGAAGGAAATGCCCCTAGCTGGTTCTAAATTGGTAACCTAAAGTAGAGCTTCTTAATTTTAAAAGGTGAAAGATTTATATGATCTAAAGAGAAATCAGAGTATGAGCTTCTTAATTTTAAAGTGCATAGGAATCCGGGGATCTGGTTAAAACTGACATTCTAATTCATTAGGTCTGGGTGTGGCCTGAGAATGTGCATTTCCAACAAGCTCCCAGGGGATGCTGTGTTGCTTGTATAAGACCGCATTTAGGGTGGGTGACCTAGAGAGAATTCAGGAAGACTAATGGGTGATTTTTCTACATCTCATATTATGGTGGCATTCATTCTTTACCTTTCTGACAGTTAATATCCGTAGGATACACTACTAGGTGCTGTGCAAACAAGTACAGGCTCTGCCCTTAAATGGCTTTTATTCCAGTAGAGGGCTGTTATTCTGCTTTCTTTTTCCATATCATTTGCTTACCCGTTTATTTAAAGCTATACACATAAATTAACTACTTTAAAGTATTGCTTTCTTTTGCTATTTTAGAATCAAAAAAAACCTGAAAATGATGATGATATGGAGATTAAGAAGCAGTTGTCCAAGTATGAATCTCAACTTTCAACAAATGAGGAGAAAGTAGACACAGATGATCGTAAGTCTTTATGAGTAAATCTGAGGGCTGGAGGAAGTTCATTGCTCTGTGATTTGTAGGCAGCTTGGACTATCTGGAAGAGACGGGACCATGTCCTTTTGGTGTTTTGTTTTGTTTTTTAACTATTTCACTTTGTAAAAATTGCCAGTGAGTAGGTTGTTTCTATATACATTACGTATATTATAATATTTACATGTTTTTTCTGTATTTTTTTATTTTATTTATTTATTTATTTTTTGAGACAGAGTCTTGCTCTGTCACCTGGGCTAGAGTGCTGGGGCGTCAGCCTAGCTCACAGCAAACTCCTGGGCTCAAGCAACTGCCTCAGCTTCCCGAGTAGCTGGGATTACAGGCACACACCACCATACCCGGCTAATTTTTCCGTGTTTAGTAGAGACAGGGGTCCTGCTCTTGCTCAGGCTGGTCTCGAACTCCTGAGCTCAAACAATCCTCCTGCCTTGGCTTCCCAGAGTGCTAGGATTACAGGTGTGAGCCACTGTGCCCGGCTTAATTTTTTATTTTGAGATAAATTCATACTTAATAGAAAAATTTCAGAAACAGTGCAAAGAATTCCTATATTCCTATATCCACTTCACTCAGATTCCCCAATTATTTTACCACACATTTGTCATTCTCTCTTTCACTGTCTGCACACACAAACACATACACATTTTTCTAAACCATTTGAGAGTAAATTAGAGACATGCCTCCTTACCCCTAAATACTTCAGTGTGTGTTTCCTAAGAAAGAGGACATTCTCTTATATAACCACAGTTTAATTACCAAAATCAGAAAATTTACACTGATACAATGCCATTCACTAGTCTATAGACCTTCTTCTTTTTTTCAAAACATCTTTATAGTTCCTTTTTATCTCTAGCACCCCCATCAAAAAAAATATTGATCCAGAGTACAATCTAGGATCTAATGTTGCATTTAGTTGCCTCTTACTTTGGGTTTGTTTATACTTTTTCATGATTAGATAGATCATGGGAACGTTTCAAATGCGTCCAAGTACATTAACAAAGCCTTCTTTGTCCCAATGTCTTTTATGTTTATTCCTAGGACCTGAAGGGTATTTACGAGCAGACTTACAAGAGCCCTCCCATTTTGATTCTCAACAGCCGGCTATCTTGGAAGAAGAAGAAGTCATGATTGCTCATGCTCATCCACAAGAAGTCTACAATGAATATGTACCCCGAGGGTGCAAGAATAAATGCCATTCACATTTCCATGATACACTCGGCCAGTCAGATGATCTCATCCACCATCATCATGACTACCATCATATTCTCCATCACCACCACCACCAAAACCACCACCCTCACAGTCACAGTCAGCGCTACTCTCGGGAGGAGCTGAAAGATGCTGGCATTGCCACGTTGGCCTGGATGGTGATAATGGGTGATGGCCTGCATAATTTCAGCGATGGTCTAGCAATTGGTATACATCTATGTATTTGTTCCTTGTTTGTTGACCCTGAAAATGTCACATTAAACACTCAGTCAAATTTTAAAAGAATTGGTTAGTTTAAATAAGGGTACTAGTGACATCAAGATTATCAAATTGTAATTTCTTTTTTTTTTTTGAGACAGTCTTTCTCTGTCACCCAGGCTAGAGTGCAATGGCATCATCATAGCTCACTGCAACTTCAGATTCCTGGGCTCAAGCAATCCTCCTACCTCAGTCTCCCAAGTAGCTGGGACTATAGGCACATGCCACTACACCTGGCTAATTTTTTCTATTTTTGGTAGAGACGGGGTCCCACTTTTGGTCAGGCTGGTCTCAAACTCCTGACCTCAAGTAATCCTCCCTCCTCAGCCACCCAGAGTGCTAGGATTACAGGTGTCAGCCACTGCACCTGGCCCTCAAATTGTTATTTCTTCTTTTACAACTTTGACAATGAAGTACTCAATAAATATTAAATACAATTAAATGCTAGTAACTGTGCCTAGCCCATTACCTAAGTTGTAACTGTCAAAAGTTTTCTTAATTTGCAAGGTTTTAAGATCAGGCTTTAATTTTATTAAGCATCTGTGAGATTTTTTCCTCCCCTATCTATTGAAGGTCTCTTATCAGTAATATAAATAATTTTTATTAAGGTAAAATTATCTTTTCTGTCGTCTTTTATGCTAAAGAAATCTTCATACATCTGATAAGACTAGTTATCAATCTCTATCCAAAGAAGAATTACAGAATTTTTGCTATTGTTGTACCACAATAAGTATTGGGAATACTTATAAATTTTAGTAATTTAGTGCTAGAAGGAACCATGGAAGTAATTACAAATGAGGGAGCTAAGGCATGGAAAGGTGGAGCCACTTTCCACGTTGGCAGTGCTGTTATAGCCAGGCTGAGAGGAGCTCCAGCCTTGGCTCCCTAAGAGTCAGGTGCTCTTCCTCCTATACTGTATTGTGCACAGCATAAGCATTCAAAGGAGGAATGTCCAAATGCACAGTTGTGGTTTATAATTGACAGATTGTATAATGCGTTAGCTTTTTAAAGGGGGAGGAGCTATTTAGAGTCTCCTTATAAGATAGTGAGAGAATGAATGTAAACAAGTCTAATTACATAGTGAATTCCTCTGAGGCAAGTGAAACATATTTCTACTGTAGACAGCTGAGTTTTTTTCTAAATCTTTTAAACTGTTATTTTATTTTCTTGAATAAGTGTTGTATATGGTAGCAGTTACTTACAAGGTTTCTATAAGATCATCTACTCACTCTAAGGCACACCTGCCTGTGCTCCTTTGGGAAATTTAGACCTAATGAAATGTAATCTAATGAAGAGAAATATTACAAAGAAGATACAGAGTTGCATTGGGAAAATTCTATACATTCACAGCCAAAATATAGTTTATTCCTTCTAACTCATTTTATATGCTAATAAGATTTAAACATACACAAAATAATGTAGCCAAATATTTCTGATTGATTTTTACACAGGTGCTGCTTTTACTGAAGGTTTATCAAGTGGTTTAAGTACTTCTGTTGCTGTGTTTTGTCACGAGTTGCCTCATGAATTAGGTAAGAGAAATACGTAAAATGTATTTGCCAGGTGGTTGGAACATCCTAGTGTCACTGGCTTTTGCTAATAATAGTTCCAGCAAGCTTCTTCATAACTTCCATGCCTTGTCATAAGTCTGCTAACTTAGCTAGCTTTCTTTTCTTACTGAGCACAAGTTTGTTTCCTGCTAGAATTCTAACCCCACAGGTATGAGTACATAGTTCCCTATGTGGGGTTACCAAAGAGGTACCTGGCCCCCTGTGTCATCTTCTCTTCCCTACCAAACATCTTTCTATACCAGCATACTGGTGACATGAGTGATCATCTTCATGTACACATTGTAGATAAGACTATAGGAAACAAAGGAATCATCTTCCATTAACAGAAAGAAGTTGGGGAAAAAATCTCATTGGAGCTGAAGAAAAGGGAAGTTGATGAATTGTGTTTTGAATATTGTTCTTCTTTGTCATTAGAACTTAAAACCTTCCCTAGTTCTGGATACCAGTTCACATCCTTGTTTTTCTTCTTATGGAGACCTATTCACACACCCCCAACATCATTTTCACTTTTATTATTTGCCAGGTGTTCAGCCATTCAGAAGGCCTCCCATCTGCCTGCTCAATGTTTCTAATCTTCAACATCTAATTTATGTTCCCCATTCCAGATCTTTCATGCCACATGAAGCCTTTCAACTATTTCCATCTTCATGTATCTCTTTTCTCCTTTTATAACTGTAACATTAGATGCATTAGCTCTTAATTCTATATTGCCTTTTAATTTACTGATATTTTATGTGTGTTCTCCACCTTCCTCTCCCTTCTTTGTGACCAATTATAAGCTCCTTGAAGCCAGTGCAAGAGCACAATAGTAAATTTGTGGTATTTATAATTCATTGACAAAGTATGTAAGCCTTAAGAAAACTTTGGCTAAAAGATACCTTAGTTTATAGAGCTGTTAGGGTACTTTACTGATTAACACTGCTTTAGCCCTGAGTAATTCGTAATTTTGCTTTTTTTTTTTTCCTCTCTCAAAAAAATTGGAGAATTTTCTTAAATCTGGGAATTCTCTTGGGTATGTGTCTTAAAACTGATTTTTCAATTAATTACTTTTTCCCCTTTTTTTGTTTTTTGTTAAAGGTGACTTTGCTGTTTTACTAAAGGCTGGCATGACTGTTAAACAGGCTGTCCTTTATAATGCTTTGTCAGCCATGCTGGCATATCTTGGAATGGCAACAGGCATCTTCATTGGTCATTACGCTGAAAATGTTTCTATGTGGATATTTGCACTTACTGCTGGCTTATTCATGTATGTTGCTCTGGTTGATATGGTAAGTTTTTAAGAAGTCAAATTACATTATTGACAATAAAATAGAAAACATTCAGTAAAACCTCATTTAAAAAAAAAGTTTTAGACTAAATGCATTAGTGATGAGATGTGATTCTATATTCAAAAAGGTGGTGTGTAAGGTACACAGTTCCCTATGTGCAGTCCTTTAAGGGTATACTTTTTTGGATCGTTAATTACAGGCACACCTTTATCCTGCCTAATTGTGTATCAGGATGCACAAATATATCTTACCCCTTCTGATGTACCTCTTTATTTTTATTTATTTATTTTTTAATAATTTCCTGATCCAGGCCAGGTGCGGTAGCTCACACCTGTAATCCTAGCACTCTGGGAGGCCAAGGCGGGAGGATTGCTTGAACTCAGGAGTTCAAGACCAGCCTGAGAAAGAGCGAGACCCCATCTCTACTAAAAATAGAAATTAGCCAAACAACTACAAAAAGAAAAAATTAGCCGGGCATGGTGGTATGTGTCTATAGTCTCAGCTACCTGGGAGGCAAAGACAGGAGGATCGCTTGAGCCCAGGAGTTTGAGGTTACTGTGAGCTAGGCTGATGCCATGGGACTCTAGGCTGGTCAACAAAGTGAGACTCCGTCTCAAAAAAAAAAAAAATTCCTGATCCATAGGAACTGTGAGATGATGTATCCTAGAGTAGAATCTCAGTAGTCGTACATTGAATTGTCTATAGATCTATAGAAACCCTAGCATAAGCTACATGTTGTTGGCAGGCTGTGTACTTCAGAATGCTTAAAGTTTCCTTATTAATCAACAAAGGAGTCTTAACTTTTTATCACCAAAGTCCTCAAAACAATCCCAGCCAATCTTACTGCTAAAAGTATATTTTATAGTATAAAGTTTTCTATCTCTGAACTGAAAGTGGGCCACATGTTATATTCAATTCAGATATGCAGGCAGTAACTAAAGCAGGAAAATCAATATAACTTTTCATTTTACAATGGAACAAACTGAACCAATACCAATTTTTTATCACTCAGAAGATCATGAATAATCATTGTTCATTAAACTGCTAGGAAATGCTGTGTGATATTATTAGGTAGAGTCAGTTTGTATGTAATCATGTTTTTAAGGAATTGACCCATCGTATACCCAGCTACATAAAAAGCTAGGATACTGTCCTATAAATTCTTCTAAAAACTAATATAATTCTGGAAACTTAAATGTTACTCTTCCCCCTCACCTGCCTTTTTTTTTTTTCTTTAAGGTACCTGAAATGCTGCACAATGATGCTAGTGACCATGGATGTAGCCGCTGGGGATATTTCTTTTTACAGAATGCTGGGATACTTTTGGGTTTTGGAATTATGTTACTTATTTCCGTATTTGAACATAAAATTGTGTTTCGTATAAATTTCTAGTTAGGGTATAAATGCTAGAGTAGCTTAAAAAATTGTTGTCATAGTTTGAATAGGTCATAGGGAGTTGAGTTTGTATGCTGTGATATGTAGCATTTAAAGTTAGTGGATTTTGTGATTTTTGTATTGAATATTGCCATCTGTTATAAAGTCAATTATGGTGGTAACATAAAGGTACGTTTTAATATTTAAGTTATTGTATTTTGGAAATATAAGCTATATGTGCAATTCACCATTACCAGTCTATTGTATAAACAAGGGATTTGGCATGACATGTTCTGTATATTTCAGGAAAAATGTCCTTAATACTTTTTCTAGAACTAATTTAACACAGTAATTCTCATGCTAGACTTTAGGCTGCTGAAGAACTGCTGGTGTTTAGGAGTAAGAATCTGCATGAAGCCTAAGATACCGATAAAGCTTGTACTGAGTTTAAGCCAAGAAAGTTTAAGCCAAGGAAGCCAAGGAAGAAAACAGAAGAATCTGAGCATTGAGGAGGCATAGATTTCTTATAAAATCACAAAGTTTGTTATAATATAGAGGAGGGAAATTTAGATTTAAATTTAAAAAGGCAGAATTAGAATAGAGTACATTCATAAACATTTCTTGTCAGAGTATTAATGTTCTTGTAAAAACACAGCACTTTTCATATACTAATTTAGTTGTACATTTAGCTTTGTATAATACGTAAGTCTAAATATATTTAATGAATTCAAGCAATATATCACTTGACCAAGAAATTGGATTTTTCAATATTTGTGCAGAGATATACCAGATGAGTATAGTGAGTAATTTTTACGTATCACCAGAAGACTTGGTTATTGCCAAGTTATGAATCACCAAAAGTTATATGAATGGATGTTCTGGTTATCTGTTTTGCCAAATGTCAGAGTATTAAAACTTTGATATATGTGAAGACATTAAAACCATACTGAGTGTAATTTGACTTCTTAGATTCAGAAAGTACTTTGGTATCTCTCAGTGCTTCAGTGTTGTCATTGTGAGCAGTTGTCATTTTATATACGGTACTGTAGACGTACTAGGTCAATCTGTGGCATTCTCTAGATGTTTCTTTTTTACAAAATAAATTCCTCTTGTCAGCTCAATGTCTGATTTTCTTTTTTTAAGTGTAGAGTTTAGTAGTTTTAAGTATATTCATAATGTTGTGCAATGATCTCCAGAACTTTTTCATCTTGCAAAACTGAAATTCTGTACCCATTAGACAACTCCCCATTTCCCCTGAGCCCCTGGGAACCACCATTCTACTTTGTGTTTCTATAAAACTGAGATGTCTGATTTTTAAAATTACAATCCAGATTATAATATACTAACAATTCCAAGCTATTGTGAATAATGCTGCTATGAACATGGGTACAGAAATACCTGTTGGAGTCCCTGCATTCAATTCCTTTGGTTATATATATACCAGAAGTGGAATTGTTAGATTGTGTGGTAATTCTATGTTTACTATTTGAGGAACCATCATACAGTTTTCCACAGTGGCTGCACCATTTTACATTCCCACCAGCAATGTTTATAGAGTTTCTATTTTTTAGGCTTTTTTTTTTTTATGATAACCATCCTAATGGGTGTGAAGTAGTGTCTCACTGTGGTTTTGCCTTGCATTTCCCTTATGATATTGATCATCTTCTCATGCACTTGTTGGTCATTTGCATATCTCTGGACAAATGTCCATTTAAGTCCTTTGCTCATTTTAAGATTGGGTTGTTTGGTTTTTTTATTATTAAGTTGTAGGAGTTCTTTATATATTCTGGATATTAATCGCTTATCAGATACGTAATTGGCAAATATTTTATCCCATTCTGTGGGTTACCTTTCTACTCTATTGAGAGTTAATATCCTTTGAAGGACAAAGATTTTTAATTTCAATGAAGTCCAGTTTGTCTATTTTTTTCTTTTTTTGCCTATGCTTTTTGTATCATACCGAAGAAGTCATTACCAAATCCAATGTCATGAAGCTTCTCCTCTGTGTTTTCTTCTAAGAATTTTATAGTTTTAGTTCTTCTATTTAGTTCTTTGATCTATTTTGAGTTAATTTTTTTATGGTACATGGTCAATGTTCACTTTCATTCTTTCACATGTAGATACCCAGTTTTCCCAGCACCATTTTTAAAAAAGACTGTCCTTTCCACATTGAATGATCTTGGCATTCTTGTGGGAAACCATTTGACCATACATGTGAGGGTTTATTTCTAGGCTCTTTATTCTATTCTGTTGGTCTACATGCTGTCTTTATGCCAGCACCACACTGTTGATTACTGTAGCTTTCTGACCATATTTATGTGAGTCGACCCTAAACCTTGTATGATTTTAATGTCAGAATAATTTTGGCTACATAAAATGAGTACGGAAGTATTTTTTCCTCTTCTATTTTCTGGAAGAGATTGCATAGAATTCACCATTGAAACAATCTGCACCGAGGTTTTTTTGGAGGTTTTTATCTATGAATTCAACTTCTTTAATAGATACAGGATTGTTCAGGTTACCTATTTCATCTTGAATGAGTTTTGGTACTTGGTGTTCTTCAAGGAATTGGTCCATTTCATCGAAGTTGCCAAATTTATAGCCATAGGTTCATAGTATTCACTTATTCTCTTAACAGTAGCAGGTGCTGTAGTGATATCGTTCATACTATTGGTAATGTGTCTTTTCTCTTTTTTCCCCCTCATTAGTCTAACGATATGTGTATCAATCGCAGTGATTTTTTTCAAAGAATAAGTTTTTGGTTTTGTTTTCTCTATTATTTTCAATTTCATTTATTTCTGCACTTATCTTTATTATTTCCTCCCTTCTATTTTTTTTGGGTTTATTTTATCCTTCATTTTCTACTTTACTAAAGTGGAAGCTTAAGTTATTGATTTGAAATCTTTATTCCTTTCTAATATAAGCATTTAATGCTATAAATTTCCCTCTAAACACTGCTTTAACTATATCCCATGAACTTTCATTTTTGTTCAGTTCAAAATAAATTGAAAGAATAAGGGTCTTAGCTACTCATGAGACTGAGGCAGGAGGATTGCTTGAGCCAAGGAGTTCAAGACCAGCCTGGACAACATAGCAAGATGCAGTCTCTTAGGGAAAAAAACAAAGGGGGCATAAGGGAATACTGGAATACTATACTTACATAAATTTCGCAACTTAGATAAAATGGACTAATTTCCTCAAAACCCACAAATTGCCAAAACCAGCCCAAATAAATAAGCAACCTAAATACTACTATAAATATTAAAGAAGTTGAATTTATAGTTAAAATCTTTTGAAAAGGAAATTCCAGGCTGAGATGGTTTCACTGGCAAATTCTACCAAATATATAAAAAGTAATAATACCACAACAAACATCACATGTTCTCACTCGTAAGTGAGAGCTAAATAATGTGTACAACATGGATGTAGAGAGTGAAATGATAAGCAATGGAGACTTGGAAGGTTGAAGGGGTTGGGGGGATGGATGATGAGAAATTGCTTAATGGATGTAATGTACATTATTCAGGTGATGGAAACCTGAAAAGCCCTGACTTCACCACCACATAATCTATGCATGTAATAAGATTTCACTTGTACCCCATAAATTTATACAAATAAAAAAGAATACTAGTAGTACATCATCTCCTTTAGAAAACAGAAACATTTCCCAATGCATTTTATGAGGACATTACCGTGATATCAAAACCAGACAAAGATAGTACAAAAAAAGAAAATTATAGACCAAGAAAAAAACTCATGATCATATAAAAAAATGCAGAAAAAACATTTGATAAAAGTTAACCATTTATGACTAAGGACAAAAACTCAGTAAACTATAACTAGCATCACACTTATTGGTGAAAAACAAATGCTTTCCCCCTAAAATTGGATATAAAATAAGGATGTCCACTCTCACCACTTGTTTTAAACATTACACTGGAAATCCTAAAATAAAGTAAGAAAAAGCAATAAAAATCCATATAGATTGGGAAGGAAGAAATAAAATTGTTGCTATTCATAGGTGACATGATTATCTACATAGAAAATCACAACTAGTGTACAAAAAAACCCCTTCTAGAACAAAAGGATGAATTTAACATTGTAGAGGATACAACGTCAACTCACAAATGTCAATTATATTTGTATATACTGACAATGAACAAATGGAAACTGAAATTTAAAAACAAAATTTTATTTACAATAGCTCCCCCAAAATGGCAACACTCAGCTATAATTCTAACAAAATATATACATGATAATTATACTGAAAACTACAAAATGCTGTTTTATTTTGGGGTTTTTGTTTGTTTGTTTTTGTTTTTGTTTTTGAGACAGAGTCTCACTTTGTTGCCCGGGTTACAGTGAGTGCCGTGGCGTCAGCCTAGCTCACAGCAACCTGACTCCTGGGCTTAAGCGATCCTACTGCCTCAGCCTCCCGAGTAGCTGGGACTACAGGCATGCGCCACCATGCCCGGCTAATTTTTTCTATATATATTTTTAGTTGTCCAGATAATTTTTATTTCTATTTTTAGTAGAGATGGGGGTCTCGCTCAGGCTGGTCTCGAACTCCTGACCTCGAGCAATCCACCTGCCTCAGCCTCCCAGAGGGCTAGGATTACAGGCGTGAGCCACCGAGCCCAGCCTCTTTTTAAAAAAAGAATACTAAATGAGGCCGGGCGCAGTGGCTCACCCCTGTAATCCTAACACTCTGGGAGGCTGAGGTGGGAGGATCCCTTGAGCTCAGGAGTTCGAGACCAGCGTGAGCAAGAGCGAGACCCCGTCTCTACTAAAAAAATAGAAAGAAATTATCTGGACAACTAAAAATATATACAAAAAATTAGCCAAGCATGGTGGCGCATGCCTGTAGTCCCAACTACTCGGGAGGCTGAGGCAGAAGGATCACTTGAGTCCAGGAGTCTGAGGTTGCTGTGAGCTAGGCTGACACCATGGCACTCTAGCCCGGACAACAGAGTGAGACTCTGTCTCAAAAAAAAAAAAAAGAATAGTAAACGAGAGATCCACCCTGTTCATAGATTGGAGAACTAAATGTAATAAATGTGTCCATTTCAATAAAAATCTTAGCAGGATATTTTTAGATATAGACAAGCTGATTCTTAAATTTATATACAAAGGCAAAGGGACTAGAATAACCAGAACAATTTTAAAGAAGAATAAAGTTGATGGAATCATACTATCTGACTTTAAGACTTACTATAAACCTACTGTATAATTATGACTCTGTTGTATTGACCAAGGGATAAACACATAGATCGATTGAATAGAAGAGAGTCCAGAATTGGACTTAAACAAACATAGCCAACTTACTTTTGGCAAGGCTGAAAAAGTAATTCAATGAAGTAACAGCAGTCTTTACAAAAAATAGTGTTGCAACAATTGAACATTATTGCAAAAAAACGAACATCTTCCTAAACTACATGCTTGTACAAAAATTTATGGACCATAGAAATAAATATAAAACCATAAAACTTTTAGAAGAAAACACAGGACAAAATCTTCCTGACCAGGGTTAGGCAAAACATGAACCATAATCCATAAAAGAATAAATTGATAATTTGAGTCATCGAAATTAAAAAAATTTTTTTTTTTTTGAGACAGAGTCTCACTCTGTTGCCCAGGCTAGAGTGCCGTGGCATCAGCCTAGCTCACAGCAACCTCAAACTCCTGGGCTCAAGCAATCCTCCTGCCTCAGCCTCCCGAGTAGCTGGGACTACAGGCATGCGCCACCACGCCCGGCTAATTTTTTCTATATATATTTTTAGCTGTCCATATAATTTCTTTCTATTTTTAGTAGAGACGGGGTCTCGCTCTTGCTCAGGCTGGTCTCGAACTCCTGAGCTCAAACAATCCACCCGTCTCGGCCTCCCAGAGTGCTAGGATTACAGGCATGAGCCACCACGCCCAGCTAAAATTAAAAATTTTTGTTCTGTGAGAGTACATAAGAGAAGATGCAAACTGGGAGAAAAATATTTGTAAATCACATATCCAACAAAGCACTTGTACCCAGACTATATATATAAAAATAACTCTCATAATACAACAGTGAGAAAACAAACAACCTAGTTCTTTAAAATGGGCAAAAGACTTGAACAGGTATATCACCAAAGAGAATATATGGTGACACATGAAAAGTATTTAATGTCATGGATCATTAAGGAAATTCAAATTGAAATCATGATGAGATGTCACTATTCACCTCCTAGAATGGCTCAAATAAAAAATTCTGACAACATCAATTTCTGGCAAGGGCGTGGAGCAACTGAACTTTCACATATTGCTGGTGGGTGTACAAAATGGTACAGCTCCTGTGGAAAACAATTTGGTAATTTCTCTTTCTCTCTCTCTCTTTTTTTTTTTTTTTTTTTTTTTGCATGTACCTTTATGGAATGAAAGCATTATATGCTGTGTGCTTTTTATTTGTTTTTGGGGTTTTTTTGTTTGTTTGTTTTTGAGACAGGGTCTTGCTCTGTCACAGGCTGGAGTGCAGTGACCTCATCATAGCTCACTGCAACCTCAAACTCCCTGGCTCAAGCAATCCTCCTGCCTCAACCTCCCGAGTATCTGGGGCTACAGGCACGCACCATCACACCTGGCTAATTTTTTCTATTTTTTGTAGAGCTGGGGTCTGACTCTTGCTCAGGCTGGTCTTGAACTCCTGAGCTCAAGCAATCCTCTTACTTCGGCCTCCCCAAGTGCTAGGATTACAGGTGTGAGCCACTGTGCCCGGCCCTATCATTCCTTTTTAAAGCTGAATAATATTCCATTGAATGTATGTGCCACATTCACAATGCATTTAAATCTATGCGTGCTGTAAGCCCAATTTAATGGATCTGGTCTGCCGCCTTGTGGAATTTTAATGCAACTTCAAATTTTACAAATTGAGAAGATGGCTGTAATTTAGAAATCATGCCACTCAGGTTCAACTATTGGTTATTTTTTCTAGTGTCAATTTAAAGACTAGCTTTATTTAATATAGCTATGCAAGATGTATATGAAGAGAACTTCAGACTCTGCTGATGGGCCTAGATATTTGAATAAATGTAAAAGTATTTCCTATTCTTGGATGGGAGGAACGGACTACAAACATGAATTAAGCAGTCATGGAAAAAAATGAAGATGGCTTTTCATCATATAAAAGTTTACATGTTGCAGGATTTCAATCTCATTCATAAGAAAAAATGCAATTTGAAATGTAATTATCTACAACATGGATGAACCGGGAAAACATTGTGCTAAGTAGAATAAGCCAGATACAAAAGAACAAATATTGTTGCTCTTCTTTTTTTATTATATGGTGTTATCCTTAAAAAATAAGCTCTTTTCTTCTACTTTATCTTAGCTGAAAACATTTGGCAAATGGTATGACATTGTGAAGAAAGAAAAATAGCAACTATTAAGGTCTCCTGCACTCCTTTACATAATTCTCTCCAATCCTCATAACAGCCCAACAATATGGACTTTATTAGTTCCATATTGCAGATGAGGAAACTGACGTATGGTACGGTTAATTGGTTTAGGAGAAAGTCCCAGAGCTAGTTGATGCTATAGAAGAGACTTAAATTCCTGTTACCCATCTCTAAATTTGAAAAATTTGGGAATTAGGTTGGACATCTCTGTCTCAAAAGGGATTTTCCAATCTGATATCTGATGCCTTTTTTCTCCATTTCCTTTGGGATGTGTGATTCCACCATTAGAGATGCAGCACACATTCTGAGCTCTGAGGGGCTGGCTGATTGTGGATTTTTCTCTGTAGTTCACAGGAAGAGTAAATAGTTCTGGATAGGGAGGCATAAAGTAGCTGGGTGATATTCTTGCCAAACAGGCTGCACTTGCTGGGCTGCACCATAAAATGCCAGGCTTTGAACAAAGGAGAACCATCCTACTATTCCAGGGCTTGGCAAACACATCGCCCAATCAGAGAAACACTGCCAAAGGAACATGTTTGTGGATTTGGGACCAACACTGCAATGGACTTGAAAACCATTCATTTAACAAATCCTTACTGAGCTCCTGTTATGAGCAGGCACTGTTCTATGCAGTTTTGTTAATTAGCAAAATAGATCAAAATCCCTGCCTTCATGGAATGGTCATTCTTGTAAGGCTAGGTAGACAAGAAATAAGATAAACAGGTAAATTATGTAGTGTATTAGAAAGTGATATTTTGCCAAAAAAATTATTAAGGAATCAGATGTTTCTCCTAAATAGAAACGCCCAAGGAAGATATTGCTAAATCCAACAGTCAATTCTCAGACTTCATCTTATTTGGCTTATCAGCAATATTTGACACAGTTGTTAATTTCCTTCTTTGAATGCATTCTTTGGGTTTCCAAGATTTCACACTACTGGTTTCTTCCTATCTCAGTGGTTATTCCTTTGGATATTTTTAGCTCATTTCTTCTGATTTCCAAACCTCTAAACACTGGCATGCCCTGGGCTGAGTCTTTGACCTTCTCTGACAGTCTGCACTCCCCTGCTTGGTGACCTCATCCCATCTCATGACTTTTAGACTGTCTATAGCCCAACTCCAAAAGTTATAACTCCAGACCAGAGCTCTCCTCTGAATTATAGGCTTATCGCCTTCCCAATATCTCCATTTGTAATTGCAAATTTAATATGAATTATTGTTCTTCTCTTCCCAACCCCCACCCCCCCCAAAAAAAAAACCACCCTGCCCTCCCACTGTCTTCCCTTTCTCAGTTAATGGATAACTTCAGCCTTCCAGTTTTAGCTCAGGCTGAAAACCTTAGCAGCTAACTTGACTTTTCTCCTGTCACTCCTGCCCTCATGTCAGTAAATCTGGCCTATTCTATCTTCAAAATATATCCAGAATCAGCCTGATCCTCACTTCCTGTGTAACCAGCCTGGTCCAAATCATCATCACCTCTCAGTGGATTATTACAAGTACCTGGTGTCCCTGAGTCTACCTTTGTCCCCCTCTCCTACGCTCTTCTTAACACAACAGCTAGAGTGTTTTTGATTTTAATGGAAGTATAAGTCAGA
Organism: Lemur catta; assembly: GCF_020740605.2. Lineage (NCBI taxonomy): Eukaryota > Metazoa > Chordata > Mammalia > Primates > Lemuridae > Lemur > Lemur catta. Next base: position 26,298,573 of record NC_059143.1, on the reverse strand, counting down.
TCACATCATTTTTCTGCTCAACATTTTCCAACAACTTCCCATCTGAGTCCTTGCAGTGGTCTATAAGGCACTATATGATCATTCTTCTCTCCCCACACCTCCTCTTACTGTTTTCTACTACCGTCTGCCAGAGTGATCGCCCACTCCAGCCACTCTAGCCACATGAGTTCTCCCTGCTGTTTCGGAGCCACACGAGGCACATTCCTGTCCCAGGACCTTTGCATAGGCCATTCCCTCTGTTTGAACACCTGAAATAGCTTCATGGCTCACATGTCCCCTCCTTCAGATCTTAGAATGTCACCTCAGTGAGTCTCCTCCTATATAACCAACTGAAATATTCCAACACCCTACCCCTCTTTCTTGCTTTACTCTTTCCCATGGCACATAGCGTAACATGCTACATTATACTTAACATATATAGTTCATTCTTTACCTCCATGGAAGCTCTGAGAAGGAAAGAGATTTTTTCATCTGTCTTATTTATTGCTATATCCCTAATGCCTGGCTCATACTTTCAATGTGTCAGTGCTCTCCAGCCAAAGACTCCAGGAACAGACTTGTAGTTGAAGAAGTTGGGTTTTTGGCTTGCTGCAATGAGGGAGATGCACAACAGGAGGAATTGTGGAGCAACTCAGTACGAAAATGTTAGCAAGGAGCATTTGGGCTTAGGTTAGGTGATTTGGGGGAGGTTTCAAGGAAGTGGGGCTTTGCTCTGGATCAGATGCTACCAAGAAGCAGGAATAATTCTCTGATAGGGGATCTTAATGAGTTTTATATAGAAGGAGAGTAAGCCTAAGGATGTAATTGGTAAAGAAGCAGCAGTTATATTAGCAGAAAGGGGGATATTTAGCATTTTTGTGGTTTACACAGTGACCTTATTTTTTTCCTGTGCATAGATAAGATTTATAAACTGGTCTTATTTTTGTTTTGTTTTGTTTTGCATCTCACTTTATCAAGGTCTTAGAGTGGCCTTGTCTGATGTAGGTATTACGTGAGATTGTTTACCTTCATCAGGAGAACACCATGGCCTGTGACGCCAGGCAAGCTCCTAATACCATCGAGGGGCTAGCTGATAGGACCAGGCCAGTTTCCCATGTCAGTGGTGGCTCCTCTCTCTTTCAAGTATGTGTTTGTTAAATAACTGAATGCATATCATGGTGGTCTTCATATACCTGAAGGGCTATAACATGGAAGTAAAATTAGGCTCATTTTATAAGAATTCAGAGAGTATCACTGGGATAATGAATAAAGTCAGAGAGTAAGCAAGTTTCAGCTCCCCATAAAAACTTTAACAAAATGAGGCCCTCTGCTGGGAGATGAGTGTCAATTACTTGAGTTCTCAACAGATGCTGGGAGATAACTGGATTGGGGTATCCTAGAAGGGATTAAGGTACTGCATAGAGGGCTAGACCTAAATGGCCTCAAATTTCTTGAAGTCTGTGAAGATCTTCCAAAGCTCACCTGGCCTTTCAGGGTGCTTCCTAGGAGGCTCCCAGTAAGAATCAGACACTGGCTACACTAAGATGAGCCAGAAGCTGTCTGGGGCCTTGAGGATTTCACAGACTAGAAGTGGAGACAGATCTGGAAGCAAATATCCACAATACAGTTCTCCATGGCAGTTTTAAAGAAGTAGTTCTCACTGGGGGTGATTTTGCCCCCCTTGCGACATTTGGCAATGTCTAGAGACATATTTTATTGTCACAAGGAGTGAAGGAGTTTGCTATTCACATCCTGTAGGTGGAGGCCAGGATGCTGCTAAGTATCCTGTAATGCACAGGACAACTTTCCACATCAAAGAATTCTCTCTCAAAATGTGAGTACAGGTTGGAGATTCCTAATCCAAAATCCCAAATCCAAAATGCTCTGAAATCTGAAACTTTTTAATTTCCAACATGATGTCACAAGTGGAAAATTCCATACCTGACTTCGTGTGATGGGTGGCAGTCAAAATACAGGCACATGGCACATAGTTTATTCAGTGTCCCCAAGGGAAAAAAGACCTTCCCAGTCCCCTTCAGCTCCAATATATCTTTTCCAGGTGCACCAGATATGTATGTCATATTTTTTTTACTGTTAAGTCCTTAAGTGTGAATAAATGTAAGAAAATGATTGGTTATGGGTAGCATATCAATTCAGAGTCAGGAATGATGGTGATGCCAAACAACCACAATTGTCCATGAGTGGCTGAGATAGTGACACCTTTGCTTTCCGGTGGTTCAATGCACAACAACATTGTTTAATCCACAAAATTATTTAAACTATTGTATAAAACTACAGTACCTTCAGGGTATGTGAATAAGATATATATGAAAATAAATGAATTTTGTGTTTAGACTTGGAGCCAGTTCCCAAGATATCTCATCATGTATATGCAAATATTCTAAAATTTAAAAAAAACTGACATCCAAAATACTTCTGGTCACAAGTATTTATGATAAGGGATACTCAACCTATAGTACCAAAGTGGGAACTCTTGTTTTAGAGGGAGGGGAAAAGAGTTGTAGGTACACATAGGGAGGAATGGGTCATGCTGACTCTAAGGGAAATGGGAAAAGGTTTTACAGAAGAGGTGATATCTGAGCTAAGCTTTTTGTTTTTTCTTTTCTTTTCTTTCTTTTTTTTTTTTTGTAAAGACCAAGGTCTTGCTATGTTGCCCACACTAGATTTGAACCCTGGGCTCAAGGGATCCTCCCCCTCAGCCTCCCAGTAGCTGGGACTAAAAGTGCACACCACCACACCTGGCTTGAGCTGGTTTTGGAAAGAAGAATAGGAATTCCTTAGTAAAGAAATGCTTAATTTATTTTGGAGAAACATTCTGAAATATTTGTAGATGATAAAATGTCTGCATATTGCAAAATAATTCAGTGAGGGGGTGGTGTGTGAGAGGGTAGCAATTTGGTGAGGAGTTGATAATTGCTGAAACTGGTAATGGATACATGCCCATTCATTATACTTTAACTTTGGTATAGTCTCAAAATGTTCCCTGATAAAATTTCAAATTGAGTCTTTTCCTTTGTTTTTGTGGTAAAATATGCATAACATAACATTTACTATTTTAACCATTGTTAACTGTACAGCTCAGTGGCAGTAAGCACATTCACAGTGCTGTGCAATCGTCACCACCATTTCCAGAACTTTTCCATCATCCCAAACAGAAACTCTGTACCCATTAAACAATAACTCCCTATTCCCTTCTCCCACCCAACCCTGGTAACCTTTATTCTGCTTTCTGTCTCTATGGATTTGTCTATTCTAGGTACCTCATATAAGTGGGATCGTATAATATTTGCCCTTTTGTGCCTGGCTTATTTCAGTTAGCATAATGTTTTCAAGGTTTACCTGTGTTGTGACATGTATCAGAATTTTATTTCTTTTTATGGCTGAATAATTTTCCATTGTACGTAACAGTCATGCATCACTTCATAACGGGGATACGCTCTGAGAAATGCGTCAATAGGCCATTTTGTTGTTGTGCAAACATCATAGACTGTACTTACACAATTCTGGAAGGTATAGCCGACTATACAGCTAGGCTATATGGTACAGCTCATTGCTCCTAGGCTGCAAACCTATACAGCATGTTATGGTACTGAGTACTGTAGGCAACTGTAATACAATGGTATTTGTGTACCTAAACATAGAAAAGGTACAGTAAAAATACAGTATAAAAGATAAAAAATGGTATACTTGTATAGGTCACTTACCGCGAATGGGGCTTGCAGGACAGGAAGTAGCTTTGGGTGAGTCAATGAGTGAGCGGTGAGTGAATTTGAAAAGGCCTAGGACATTACTGTACCCTGCTGTAGACTTTACAAACACTGTACACTAAGGCTACATTAAATTTTTAGGAAAATATTTTTCTTTCTTCAATAATAAATTAACCTTAGCTTACTGTAACTTTCCTACTTTATAAACTTTTAAATTATTTTTAACTTTTTGACTCTTTTGTAGTAACGCTTAGCTTAAAACACACATTGTACAGCTGTATAAAAATTCTTTCTTTATATCCTTATTTTATAAGCTTTCTTCTATTAAAAATTTATTTTTTGTCTTAAAAACACAGACACAAACACACACATTAGGCTGGGCGTTGTGGCTCACACCTGTAGTCCCAGCTACTCAGGAGGTTGAGGCAGGAGGATTGCTTGAGCCTGAGAGTTTGAGGTTGCAGTGAGCTATGATGATGCCACTGCACTCTAGCCCAGACAACAGAGCAAGACCAGTCTCAAAAATAAAAACAACAAACACACGTATTAGCCTAGGTCTACAGAGGGTCAAGATTATCAATATCACTGTCTTCCACCTCCACACCTTGTCCCATGGGAAGATCTTCAGGGACAGTAACACACATGGAGCTGTCCTATTTTATGACAACAATGCCTTCTTTTGGAATACTTCCTTGTTAACTAAAGAGCATGAGGTCAACAGAGGAAAGGCACAGGAGAGCTTTATTTTCTAAGAATGAACAATCTGTAGATGGGGAGCAGCCTTTCATGTAAGATTAAAGCATACTCAGGAGAACAAAAAGGGGGTCTGGCTTAAATAGGGAAAGTTCCCACCCAAGTCCTCAATCTGGTCCAATATGCAAATGAAGAACTAAATTCTATTTGTTTAGTCCTGCCAGGCGTGGTGGCTCATGCCTATAATCCTAGCACTCTCTGGGAGGCTGAGGCGGGAGGATTGCTTGAGCTCAGGAGTTCGAGACCAGCCTGAGCAAGAGCGAGACCCCATCTCTACCAAAAATAGGAAACATTAGCTGGGTGTGGTGGTGTGTACCTATAGTCCCAGCTACTTGGGAGGCTGAGGCAGGAGGATCCCTTGAGCCCAGGAGTTTGAAGGTGCAGTAAGCTAGGATGATGCCACTACACTCTAGTCAGCCAGTGCTACAGGCAGAACTCTGTCTCAAAAAAAAAAAAGTTTGATGTATAGCCTATATTAAAGCCCACCAGCCAAAGACCATAAGAGCCACATAAAGTTAAACAAAGTTAGGTTTTTTTAGTTGCTGCAGCAAGAAAGAGAATACACCACAGAAGCTATGGGATGTGTTATTAAGAAGGAATTGGGAAGGGCTTATTATAGGATTTCAGCTTGTGTTGGATGATTCTAAGGAGATTTTAGAGACAGCAGGATCAGTTCCAGATTGGGTGCCATCAGGAGCAAGGGCATTGAGTGATTGGGTAGATCTTTGGTGATTTTTATGTAGGAGGCCAGAAGGTTAAGGGGGGCTAGAGATGTCATTGGTAAGGAAGCTGCAATCATTCATGTTAGTATAAGAAGGAGATATTCACAATTTTTATGGTTTCAAAGTGGTCTTGACTCTGTCTTGTTCCACTGCACTCACAGAATGGGCTTCCCTAATTACTGTTTATATCCTGTGGGAATAATTGTTTCATTAGGAAGATTATAGCCTAGCTTTCAGCAACCAGAGTTATCTTCTTACTTTCCTCAGTACTCCATTTTACCCAAGGGCAGATGAACTCAGCATGAAGAATATATTACTCTGTGAAATTCAGATTCATTGTCAAGATTCCATTGATCAGAAGGTCATGCATAGAACATCATCTGTTGTTCAACTAAAGTCAGTAATTCATATTCCTTTTGTTGGAAGATGTGCTGTCGAATCATCTGACATGACAGTGGCCTCATAAGGCAGTATTTACATGTATGGGGGTTATCAGTTAGAGTACTAAGCTCCTAATTTCTTTGTTTCCTGGAACTGTTCAGTAATATTGAAGATTCCAAGAAATCTATAGGGATGTAAGTACATTTTTCTTTTAAGCACATGCTCCCCCTTGAGAGGCTAATATCACATCAACACTTTGGAATTTTATGCTATTTAAATTGGTAACAGCATTCGTTAAAGACCATTCCATTAGGGTTACTATTCTGTGATCTCTTCCAGAACCTAAAAGCTCCTGAACCAAAATCATGTAGAAGCTGATTAGGTGGCTGGTGAGGGCAGTGTCAGTTCATATCTATCGGTGAAAATACCGAACAGGTTTCTCTAATTTATTATATTTAGCAGCATTATTAGAATAGAGAAAAGTGGAATACTTTATTGAAGACTAACTTATGTTTTATTGAGAGTATTAACATAGTATGGACAGCGAGAGTATTTAAAAAAACCCTCCAAGGCCTTTAATTTAGTTCATAAAATACACATGTCAGCAGTTGACAAGAATATTTAAAGCTGGAAATCTGTAACTTAAAATATTCTGTTGGCTATTATTGTGCAGCCTTTGTGCTGCATGTGAACATCTGTGTGCTTCTTTTATCCTGAGAAGTAGAGCATCACTTAGACATAATGTATGTACAGTTTGCTTGTACATTATTTAACTTAGAAAGACTGAACTTCTTTTTTGTAGTTGTTAGTTTCTTTTTCTTTTATCCTAAATATGATAAACATAAGAGCCTTCACAGTAGTTTTGGGCCAATTAAAGTTTGGAGAATGTGGATTAAACTTATTATTCCTATTAGTCTTTTTTTTTGTATTGAGGTCAAATTCACATAACATAAAATTGACCATTTTAAATGTACAGTGGCATTTAGTACATCCACAATGCTCTGTGGCCATCACTTTTCTCTAGGTCCAAAATATTTTCATTATCCCAAAAAGAATAGCCACTTCCCATTTGCTCCTCCCCCCAGTTTCTAGCAAACACTTTCTATTTCGGGATTTACTTATTCTGGATATTTCATGTAAATGCAATCATATGTGATATTTTGTGTTTGGCTCCTTTAACTTAGCATAATGTTTTCGAGGTTCACCTATTTTGTAGTATGTATTGATTACTGCAGCTTTGAAATAAGTTTTGAAATCAGAAAGTGCGAGTCCTCCAATTTTGTTTTTCTTTTTCAAGATTGTTTTGGTTATTCAGGGTTCCTTGCAATTCTATATGCATTTTAGAATCAGCTTTTCCATTTCTGCATAACAAGCCATTGGGATTTTAATATGAATTGCATTGAATCTGCAGATTGCTTTGGGTAGTACTGGCATCTTAACAATATTAAGTTTTCCAATCCGTGGACACCGGATGTCTTTCTACTTGTTTAGGTCTTTGATTTCTTTCACCCATGTTTTGTAGTTTTCAGTATACAGGTCTACATAGGTTAAATACAGGTTCTGGGTTAAATTTATTCCTCAGCATTTTATGCTTTTTGATATTATTGTAAATAAGATTTTTTTCCTAATTTCATTTTCAAATTGTTCATTACTAGGGTATAGGAATACAACTGATTTTTGCATGTTGATCTTATATCCTGCAATTTTGCTGAATGTTTATTATTTCTAATTTTTTTGTGGATTCTTTAAGATTTCTATATATATGGTCATGTCTTTATGAATAGAGATTTTATCTCCTCCTTTCCAATTTAGAGACAAGATATGAAAATAAGTCATAAGTATCTAAAGGCATAAATAGTTACAGTCAATATTGTGAAAACACAGCAATAGGAAACAATGTCAATAAATATAGATCTAACAGCCTGGTACCCAGAGCCATGATACACTCATGCACAGAATGTGTGGGAGGCCAGAGCAGCCGCAGCCAAATCAGACTGTTGACCAAGGAAGACAGAAGAGCTGGAGATAGAGAATATTTATATAAGATTATAAAAAGCATAGACCAGTAGTGTTAAGTGCTAAATAAGTCATTTAGATCAGTAAGGAACACAGGAAGGAAAGCTTACATACGTTGGACTGGTTGGGAAAGAAAAGAAGGCTGGAATTCAAGGTGGTCTTTAAAGTTCAGGTAGAACTGAGACAGAGAGGAAGACAGAATGGGAAGAGTGGGAATCTCAGGAGAAGACATAAATTGGGAGATGATAAGTAGTAATTCTGGAAGCTACAGGGTTCATGGAAGGGAATACTATTGAAGATACATTTAGGTCTCAGAAGATAGATAGGTACAGGTGGGGGGAAGGGGGATGGGTATATTCACACCTAATGGGTGTGGTGCACTGTCTGGGGGATGGGCACGCTTGTAGCTCTGACTCGGGCGGGGCAAAGATAATAAATGTAACCTAAACATTTCTACCTCCATAATATTCTGAAATAAAAAATAAAAGAAAAAAAGAAAAAATAAAAGAAGATAGGTTGACTCAGACTCTTTTAGGTTAAAAACTAGGCTAAGTAGATTGGACAAACAAAAGGATGTACAATGAAGAAAGAAAAGAATGTAGAGACAAGAGTAGATACTGGAGTGAGAGAAGAAAAGATAGTTACTTCACCTCTTGAGCTATCTCTGAACCACAAGCTGTAGTGACATAAAAAATGGGAAAGATAAATTGTACCTATAGTCAAACAAACACACTTGATGCCTACCTTGGTGCAAAATTCTTCAATAACTCTCTTTAAAAGATGGATTAGAAATTCCCGTGGTTTCTAATGTATCTTTCTGGAAGTTTCTTGTATATTTTGAACATGACAGCATCCCTCTTTTTGTTTCCTTTGTGAATTAGCATAGTTAAGACAAGTACAATGTCAAAATGTGCTGGATTAATTATGAGATTTCTGAAGTTAATTTTAACTGCTTAAGTAATCCATGAACACATTCCTCTTATAATAAGAGAAAACAATGTAGACACAGCTTAAGGGCTCCAAATCTGATCCTCTCCCTGAGACCACTATTAACCTCATATGTATTCTTCCAGACCTTTACTATGCAATGACATACTTCTGAATTCATATAAAATACATACCTTTAAAAAAAAAGTATTGGCCGGGAGCGGTGGCTCATGCCTGTAATCCTAGCACTCTGGGAGGCGGAAGCGGGAAGATCGCTTGAGCTCAAGAGCTCGAGACCAGCCTGAGCAAGAGTGAGATCCTGTCTCTCTATAAAAAAAAAAAAGAATAAAACAAAACAAAACAAAACAAAACAAGTAGTATACAGTACTTTTGCTTCTGCAACTTAAACTGATGCATGTGTCAATGGGAAAAAAGCCAAACTCTGTAAAATAATTTAAAGAGGTGTATTCTGAGCCAAATTGGAGGAGTATGGCCCAGAGCCACACCCAAGAAGCCTTGAGCAAGTGGACTCACCGTAGTTGGGTTAGTTTGGTTTTATATATTTCAGGGAGACAGGACTTACAGGTAAAAATCATAAATCAATACATGGAAGGCATACATCATTGGTTTGGCCAGAAAAGGTGGGACATCTCAAAGGGGATGTGGGGCTTACAGATTATAGGTGGGCTTAAAGTCTCTTTGACTTGTAATTAGTTAAAGAAATGAAGCTTTCTCTAAAGGCTTGGAATTTTTTTTTTTTCTCTGAGTCAGAGTCTCGCTTTGTTGCCTGGGCTAGAGTGAGTGCCGTGGCGTCAGCCTCGCTCACAGCAACCTCAAACTCCTGGGCTTAAGCGATCCTACTGCCTCAGCCTCCCCAGTAGCTGGGACTACAGACATGCGCCACCATGCCCGGCTAATTTTTTCTATATATATTTTTTAGCTGGCCAGATGATTTCTTTCTATTTTCAGTACAGACGGGGATGGGTGGGGGCAAGATAATTTCTGTCTATTTTCAGTAGAGACGGGGATGGGTGGGGGTGGGGTGGGGTCTCACTCTTGCTCGGGCTGGTCTTGAACTCCTGAGCTCAAACAATCCGCCCGCCTCGGCCTCCCAGAGTGCTAGGATTACAGGCGTGAGCTACCGCCTGGCCCAGAAAGTTTTAATTTAAGATAAGGAAGTCTGTTAATCAGAGACAAGCCACTGGCCATATATTGGTTATGTAAATTGAGGACCGCAGGTTTGCCTTGTATATCCTTAGACTTGTTAATGAGTCACAAAGTATATCCCCAAGAAGGGAGGGGGGGCTTGATGAGGCAGGTCTGACCTCCCTTTTCATGGGCTGCAACTCAGTTTTAGGGTATCTACTCGGCCAAGAGTGGGTCCATTCAGTCAGCCGGTGGGAGGCAGCCTTAAGATTTTATTTTAGTTCCCACATGTATTCTGGAATATGGATGTATCTCAATTTAGCCATTTACCTGCTGTGAATGTTCCAATTTTTTCCTGTTACTGCGTTCTACCAAACAACTAGCATCAGCTCCTGGTCCAAACATGCTGCTGTTTTTCTAGCATTGACAGCAATTCGTGAAGTTGCTAAAAAGGTGTATTTTCAAATGTAACTGATGATGCCAACTGTCTTCCAAAGTGGCTGCACCGATTGATACCAATTTACACGCCTATGGAGAGATACGGAATCACTGCTTACTTGGCAGAGATAGTTTTCCCCCAGGGGGTAGGGAGTTCCAGGTCTGGCGATCCCTGTGTACCCCCTCTGGGCCTGACCCAGGCGTCACGCCCCCGCCGAGGCCCCTGCACTTGTTTGGGCCCAGCCCCTTCCGTGGCGCGGTTCCGCCTCTCCGTCGCGCCTTTCCACAGGGCTTGCAGCGGGAGGGGCGGGGCGTGGGTCGGTCGTGACGTCACTGCCGGTCAGACGCCATCTTGATGGTTTGCGGCCGGACTCGGATGTGGCAGCCCCGGCGGTGGTGAGGGCGTGGGGAAGGGTGGGGTGAGGGGGCGAGGCCGCAACGAGGGCGGCGAAACTCTCCTCCCCTCGGCCCCACCGCGTGGGACGGCGTGGACGTGGTGTCGGAGGGATGTCCGCCTTCTCCGAGGCGGCGCTGGAGAAGAAGCTGTCGGAGTTGAGCAACTCGCAGCAGAGCGTGCAGACCTTGTCCCTGTGGCTCATCCACCACCGCAAGCACTCGCGGCCCATCGTCACCGTGTGGGAGCGGGAGCTGCGGAAAGGTGAGTCGCCCGTGCTTCTCGGCCGCTCCCCGCCCGCTGGCCGGCTCCCTGGCGCCCCGGGACCTCCTGTCCTCTTCCCGGGAGCCCCGCTTCCCCAGCGGCCCCCGCTCCGGGGTGACCCTGGCTCCCTGGCGAGGGGAGGGAGCTGTCTCGGTGCCCGCGCGCGGTGGTCCGCGGGCTGGGAGGAGCAGCGCGCACCGCGCTTCTGCAAAGTCGGCGCTTCGGAGGAATAAAGGAATGAATTAAAAAAAACAAAACTTCGATTAACTTAACACAGAAACAGTAGCAAGGGCTTGGGAGTCCACACCCAGTTAGGGCTAGAAATTCAGGTAGTTAGGTATTTTTTTCATTCCGTGGAGTATAATGGAGGATATGGGAGGGAAAAGGTAAGGAGGTGGAAAGGAAAAGATTGGTGTGGGTATGGGCGTTACTTCCGTCATTTCTATAACACATCATCTTAGTCTTGCAAAATTAATAGAGGAATCAGTTTTAGAGCTGGGGAGTCTAACATGAGATGTGTGATGCAGTGGAAAGAACCCTGAATTTGTAGATTTGGGGCAAGTTTCTTATAACTTCTGGATTGCAGATGCCTCCCCTGAAAATGAGAGATTTAGGTTAAGTGATCCAAGGTCCCTTCTTGCTCTGTGAGTATATTCCTCTAGTGCAGCATCTTTATTTTGCAGAACATTTTATAGTGCTCCTGTAAATGAAGTCAACTTTTTTGAGCAGATGTCTGTCACTAAAATGTCCAGATTCGGTTCACTTCTGCAGAGTGACTGTATCTGTAAAAAACTGTATGTTAGTGCGACTGAAAATAAAAATATTTCATTTGCTTAGTCTGAGTTTGTATTCATTCATTGGGTGGAGTGGGCACTCTTCATTTTTGTTTCAAACATCCTGATAGATATGGTGTTTATTTAAAGTGTTAAGGGTTTTAACCATTAGTAATCAAAATAGATGCTTGGCCCCCCTGAAAGCTGTATGGTGTATTAATATGAGAGCCAAAATGTTGACTGTGTAGAATGGAGACAAACCGTCCTTGTCCTTTGTATTTGCTTCCGGTTAAGAAAATGTCATCCCTTAGAAGAAATTGATTTACAGCCCTATTTTTCAGTTTATGTATAAGTGTATGCGTATTGGCTCTCATTGAAGAATTCATCTGTGAGTGGACAAAAAGTTTTGAGAAACAGTGATATAAAGGTCTGAAAAGTAGCTGTGAACTTTGGGAAGTCAGGAATTAGCTTTGCTTCTACATTTTACTAGATTCAGAATCAACAATAAGTTTATCCTATTTTTTTGTTTTTGAAAGAGCATTTAGAAACACACATAATTAATTAGAGAGTGATATCCAGACTTAAGAGCCATTAAAATACAAATCAGTAGAAAAATGGCAATACTGGGGGTTTTTTGTTTTGTTTACCATTTTTGTAAACATCATTTAAGTAAGTCCCTTGTATTTTATTAACTGGAAGGAAAGGATTTTTCACTGAGTTGAGGCTGATAGGGTAAATTAGTTATAAACTTGGTCTTTTTGTGTACATTAGTGTAAACCCCATATTGAAATCTTCTTCTATTGCTTTTGTTAAATAGTAAGCCAGATGCTAGATATCTCTGAATGTCTGGAAGAGGGGATGGACAGATGAAGAGATACATGAGAAATATTAAGGAGATGAATTCAACAGGGCTTGGCTGGTTGGCCAGAAATGTGTAAGGGCCGTAAGGAAGAGGGAAGACTCTGACTCCTTGGCTCTTGCCTTGGTTGGTTGGGACGATGCTGGTACCATTATGGCTTATAAAAAGAACTTGCTTGAGAGACAAGGATGAGTATTACTAAAGTAGTTCAACTTAACATTTGAAGGTATCAATCAATTAATTAATTAGAAATAGGGGCTTGTTTCTCCGGAGATAGGGGTTGGTTGTAAAGATTTTGGAGCCATCAGAATATAAATGGTAGTGGAAACTTACACATGTAGGAGGTTCTAAGGAGAATGAAGAAAGTGACAAGAAAAGAACAAAGATAGAATTCTGGGAAACATTAACTCCTGCTGGGTGGACAAAGAAGAGAGCTGACTTTGGTGGGCAGCAGATTTTGCTGTCCCAGATCCCAGGAAGATGTGTTTTCCTTGAATCTAGAGAGGGGAGATCTGAGTCATAGACCTGGCTTTGTGCTGCTCACACCGCTGATCCACAGCCAATGCCCCCCAGCACCGGCTCAGACTGCAGCAGCCTTGGAGGACTGATGGGTTCTGGGGGAATTATGGGTCACCAGGAGTTTGGGCTTTCAGGGTGGGCTGCTTTTAGCGAAGAGGAGAGTGCAGCATGGCAGAGGGCCCTCTTAGGACATAGGGAACCAGAGTACAAGCTCCCCACCATTTGGGCCTTCTGTTCCGCCGTCCACTGCTGCCAAGGCAGCTATGGCTGTTTCCGATGGGCGATACTAATTACAGGCATTTCACGTGAGGAAAGCTGAAAGACCAATAAATGATACTTAATCTTACAAATCAGGAAAAAATATCAATGGGTATTGTTGCAAGTGCAAAAAACAAATCAGGAAAAAATAAACCAGTGAGGCACCACTTTATGTTCATCAATTGGCAAAATTAAAGAGTATGATAATATCAAGAATTGTTGAGGGTGAAGAGAAACAAATTCTTAACACCACTTGGTGGGAGTGTAAAAAGGTGTAACAATTTTGGAGATCAGCTTAGCAACCTCATGAAGTTGGGGGTATATATCCTTTGACCTAGCAGTTGTCTTTCTAAGAATGTATTTTAGAAGTGAGTACCACGCTCAAGATACTATGTTTATTATAGTCTTTTTTTTTTTTTTTTGAGACAGAGCCTCACTCTGTTGCCCGGGCTAGAGTGCCATGGCGTCAGCCTAGCTCACAGCAACCTCAAACTCCTGGGCTCAGGCAATCCTTTTCTGCCTCAGCCTCCCAAATTATAGCCTTATAATAACAAAATTGGAAACAAGGTAAACATTCCATTAGTTAGAGAATAGATAAATAAATTGTGATATTCATAAAATGGAATAATGTCCAACAGTTTCATGAATGAATGAACTAGAGATACAGGAAATAACATGACCAATTAAAAAACAACAAACACATAAAATCTTGAGCTAAGGAAAGCAAAGAACAGACTAATATGCTATTTGGTGAAGTTTGAAAACATGCACAATAATCTATTGTTTATAAATACATATAATTACAGTTAAAACACGTATATGGAAAACACTGTATTCAAGACAGTGGCTACTGTAAGGAAAGAGGAAATGGGAGCGGTGCTACCTAATATTTCATATATTTAAGAAAATACTGGGCCGGGCGCGGTGGCTCACGCCTGTAATCCTAGCACTCTGGGAGGCCGAGGCGGGTGGATCGCTCGAGGTCTGGAGTTCAAGACCAGCCTGAGCAAGAGCGAGACCCCGTGTCTACTAAAAATAGAAAGAAATTAGCTGGCCAACTAAAAATATATGTAGAAAAAATTAGCCAGGCATGGTGGCACATGCCTGTAGTCCCAGCTACTCGGGAGGCTGAGGCAGTAGGATCGCTTAAGCCCAGGAGTTTGAGGTTGCTGTGAGCTAGGTTGACGCCACGACACTCACTCTAGCAAGGGCAACAAAGTGACATTCTGTCTCAAAAAAAAAAAAAAAAAAAAAAAAACTGGTACAAAAGTGGGAAAAAGATATGATGTGCTGTTAGCTGGGTTTGAGTATGTTTCCATATGCTTAAATGCTTCATACTTAGAAATAATTAGAGGCATAAATAGATGCTTTTGAGGATGGTGATGGTGCTGATAGTGTTGATAGTAATGGTTGTGATGAACATGTTGCTTCTGCAGTCCTCATGTTGGTCTGGGTTAGTATGCAAAAGATTTCCTTTTCTTGACACATGACTGCCTTTGTAGAGAGAGGGTAGGCTTTGTGTTTTCCCCCTTCCTTGCAGTTTTGCTCATCAGCTTCAGGATCCTCATCTCCTGTAGTTTAATAACAATGGCAGTCACTTAGTACCAGGCATTGTTTTAGCCATTTTACTGTGATATCTTGAATCCTTACATCATTTCTCCAAGTATTTATGAAAGGAATTGATCACATTTGAAAATATGCTAAGGAAAATTGGGTGAACATTTTTGTATTGAGCTAGGCACTCTTTAGTTTTTAGAAGTGTATAAAGAAGATAAAAATGACAGTAGAAGAAATTACTGTTCAAGATATAAGAATGAGTAGGTAAAATTGTATGTGTCAGAAACAGTAATAATTTATTTATGAAGGTTCCCCCTCTTATTCTACTACATTCCTTATGTTTTTCTCCTTTTAAGAAAGATTACTTGTTTGGAAGCATAAACCCCAAGACCTTTTTAAAGATCTAAATGGCATATAATTTCCCTGATAAGTGCAATAAATAAATACATAGCCAAAAATGTGACCCATTTTGTTGTTTTTTTCCTAACAGCTTTATTGAGATATAATTCACATGCTATGTAGTTAATCCATTTAAAATGTACAATTCAATAGTTTTTAGTGTATTCATAGAGTTGTAAAACCATCACTAAAATCAATTTTAGAACATTTTCATTACCCAAAAAGAAATTCTAAAAAGCCTTTTAGCTGTCATCCCCCAGTCCCTTCATCTCTCTAACCCTAGAGAACTGCTTTGTTTTCTATAGAATTGCCTATTTTACCATTTCATATAAATGGAATTGTATAATATATAGTCTTTTGCAGCTGGCTGCTTTTAGTCAGCATGTTTTCTAGGCTCATCCATGTTACAGTGTCTGTCAGTACTTCATTCCTTCTTATGGCTGAATATTTTGTTATATGAATTTACCTATTCATAAATTGATAAGCATTTGAGTTCTATTTTTTGCTGTTATAAATAATGCTGCTTTGAACATTCATGTACAAGTTTTTTGTGGATATGTTATCATTTTTCTTGGGTATATACTGAGGAGTGGAATTGCTGGGTCATATAGGAACTCTATGTTTAACCTTTTGAGGAGCCACCAGGCTATTATTTTCTTTTTTCCATTAAAAAATTATTTTTAATTATTATGGGTATATAATAAAAATGTTTATTAGGGTACATGTGATCTTTTGATGCAAGTATGCAATGTGTAACAATCAAGTGAAGGTAATTGGGGCATCCATCCACCAGGCTATTTTCCACCACGGTTTTACCAGTTTTATATATTCCTACCAGAAATGGAGGGTCCAATTTCTCCATATCCTTGCCAATATTTGTTACTACCTGTCTTTTGAATTATAGGTACCCTAGTGGGTGTGAAGTGGTACCTTAATATAGTTTTGATATGCATTTCCCTGATGATTAATGATGCTAATGATGTTGAGCCTATTTTTATCTGATTATTGGTCATTTGTGTATTGTCATTGGAGAAATGTCTGTTCAGATCCTTGCCCATTTTTAAATTTGTCTTTTTATTAATGAGTTGTAAGTATTCCTAATACAATTCCAGATACAAGTACATTATCAGATCCATGATTTGCGAATATTTTCTCCCTATCTTAGTGAGTTGTCTTTTTACTTTCCTAAGAGTGTCCTTTGAAGGTGACTGTTTTAAACTCTAAATGACTTAGTATTTGACTAAATTATAAAACTGTTAATATACATCATATAATTAAGTTACATGTTACATTCATTGCTGTAGAAATATTGACCATGAATTGCCTGAATTTAAAAACCAACACTGACATTTGGGCTCTATTCTAAATATGCTCCCTTCCAAATCTGCAAGAGTTGTAGAAAACAAGCTAGATAGGAGGAAGTTCTTCACAGTTAGTTAGAGTCACTGCCTTTACTAATCTAGTGATTGAATCCTTTGCACCAACCTTTTGTATGTTTTTTATATTGTGTCTTAACAAAACTGTAAGTGCCTAAGCCCTTTAAAGTATATTCATTCACCCTGTATTTATTGATTGTCTGTTATGTTGATAAAGAAAGCAAGGTTTTTCCCTGACCTTAGAATTTATAGTCTTGTGGAAAGGGCAAACAATAAAAAAACTTGTAAGTACCATAATCTTGAACCAGCTTTGCATTCCTGGAATACTTTCAGCTTATCTGCATTGTATAATTATTTTTATATATTGCTGAAATTCATTTACTGATTGTTTTGTTAAGGATATTTGCATCTGTATTCATAAGGGCTCTTGCTCTCTAGTTTTCCCTTTTTTGGTACTATGTCGAGTTTTAATATAGGGTAACATAGTACTGACTTCATAATGTGAATTGGGATGTGTTCCCTCTTCTACTTTCTGGAAGATTATGTAGAATTTTTAAAATCATTTAAACATTTGGTATAATTCTTGGTGGAAACCATCTGGACCTGGAAATTTCCTTTTTGGGAGTTTTAAAATTGTGAATTCAATATCCTTAATTGTTATAGGGCTGTTTAAATTATTTCATATTGACTGAGTTGTGGTAGCTTGTGATTTTTGAGGAAGTGGTCCATTTTGTTTAAGCTGTCAAATTTCTATGTTTAGAGTTCATCGTATTCCTTGTTTATCCTTGTTTTTTTTTTTTTTTGAGATGGGGGTCTTAGTCTTCCTCAGGCTACAGTGTAGTTCCACAATCATAGTTCACTGTAGCCTTGAACTCCTGGGCTCAAGCAGTCTTCCCACCTTAGCCTCCAAGTAGCTGGAATGGCAGGCATGAGTCATCATGCCCAGCCTTCCCTGTTTGTCCTTTTGATGTCTGTTGAGTCTGTAGTGATATACCTGTTTTATTCCTGCTATCGATAATTTATGTCTTCCCTCTTGTTTCTTTGTCATTCTTGTTAGAGGTTTTTCAGTTACATTGATTTTTTTAAAGAACCAACTCTTTGTTCCTCAATTTTAATGTTTTTATTTACTTTGATGTCTTTTCTTACATTTATTATTTCATTCCTTCTACTTCCTTGGGTATATTTTGCTCTGTTTCTAGATTTTTGAAGTTTGAGCTTAAATTATTGATTTGAGACTGTTCTACTTTTCTAATGCATGCATTTAGTGTTAAAAATTTCTCTCTCAGCACTGCTTCAGCTGCGTTCCATAGATTTTGATATGTTGTATTTCAGCAGATTTCCATATGCTAGTTGAAGCATTTTTATGATGGCTGCTTTAAAGTCTTTGTCAGATAATTCTAACATCTCTACTTTGTGTTGACATCCATTGATTGTTTTTATTTTTTTCTTTGAAATCTTTTTGGTTCTTGATATGGTTGGGTTTTTTTTTGATTGATACATAGATTTTTTTTGGATTATGTTATGAGATTCTGGATCTTATTTAATCTAATTTTAACTGGATTTCTCTGACACTGTCACATTGCGGGAGGAAGGTACTCTTTGTTGGTGTTGGGTGTGAGTGGATGTTCCGACTTTACACTAGGTCTTCACTGACACCATGGGAAGGGTGAAAGGAGTTTATTATTGTTGGGCTGTAGTGAAAGTCCTAATGTTTGACTAGGCCTCCTGTGACACACCCCTGAAGGGAGTGCCTCCTTACTGCCCCGTGCGAGTGAAAGTCCAGGCACCCTGCTTTGCCTTTCTTGACACCACCAGGGCTCCACTTTACAGTCTTGTGAGGCTGGAAGTCTATGTTTCCTATTTTGCCTTTGCTGGTGATGGTGTGGCCATAGTATTTTTCTATGGTATTTGGTTGGAGTAGAGTGGTTATTGTGTAAAAGTTTTCTGTCTTGCCAGGCTCCCATTCTTCTAGTCCTTCTGGTTTCTCTCTCTAGAGAGAGAAAGCTTTTGTAAGAGCTTTTAATGTTACCACCTGTTAGAGTTTCTGGGTTCTTCAACTCCAAATATGGGATATATAATATGAGGCTTGGCCGGGCGCGGTGGCTCACGCCTGTAATCCTAGCACTCTGGGAGGCCGAGGCAGGTGGATCGCTCGGGGTCAGGAGTTCAAGACCAGCCTGAGCCAGAGTGAGACCTCGTCTCTACTAAAAATAGAAAGAAATTATCTGGCCAACTAGAATATATAAATATATAAAATTAGCCAGGCATGGTGGCACATGCCTGTAGTCCCTGCTACTTGGGAGGCTAAGGCAGTAGGATCGCTTAAGCCCAGGAGTTTGAGGTTGCTGTGAGCTAGGCTGACGCCAAGGCACTCTAGCACGGGTAACAGAGTGAGACTCTGTCTCAAAAAAAAAAAAAAAAAAAAAAAAAAAATGAGGCTTAAAGCAAACCCAGGGGACTTACCCTTAGGTTCCTTGGGTCCCAAAGTCCCTAACCAGTCTGCCATTTTCTCTGTTCTTATATTTGTTTTGTATACAATGTCTAAGATTTGTAGTTACACTTAGCAATGGGTATAGAGAAAAGTATGTCTTCTCTATCTTCCCAGAAGCAGAAGTCTCCTGTAGATGGATCTTTTTTTTTTCCTCCCCCACCCACCCCTAGATGGATCTTTGTATTGGAATTGGGACATACTATTTGGAACTCTTAGACTAGTATTTTCTTATTTTTGATATTATAGGATACTTTCTGGTTAGTATGTTGTACTAGTATTTTTAACAAGTTTATTTTAATATAATTCTATGCTGAAAACTAATTTTCACATTTTTATTGGTTTAAAATATACATTTCCTGCAAAATTTAAAATAGTACAAAAGTATATAAAATTGCTAAGTAAATGTCCATTGTAAAGAGGCCAGCTATTCCCAAGTTAATCTGTAAACTTGGAGAAATCTGTAAGGAATTTGTTTTTCATAAGAAATTTAAAGTTAATTCTAAAGATCATTGGGGAAAGTAAATGTGGAAGAAGAGCCAAGATGATTTTGAAGGGAAAAAAATAATGCAGGTGTAGTGTGCCTTTTTAGGTAGTTGGGCAGACTGTACGGTTATGTAAATTGTAACAGTATGATGTTAGTACAGGAATAGAAATATATATGAATGGAAAAGAATAGAGATTTAGGAGAGACCCATTTTATATAGGCATATGGAAAATTAGGCACATCAAATCCATGGGAAAAGGATAGAATATTAACAAATGATTCTTCAATTCCTACCTAATGCCATATATAAAACTAATTCCAATTGAATTAAATATATAACATTGAAAAATCAATTATGGAAGCGGGAAGAAAAATATACATTTATAATTGTTTTTAGTTTTGGATTGTGAAAAGACTTTCTAAATATGATATAGGCCAGGATTCATGTAGGCATAGATTTGGCTACGTAAAATGATAAAATGCCTGAATGCAGAAAATACCAAATTTTAATTTTAAGCAACAGATTAAGAGAAAGTAGTTGCAGTATCTAAAACAGTAAAAAGCTAATATTCGTAACATAAAATGAACTTATCAGTTGGTAGGGAAAAGAAAACACCTCAGTAGAAAAATGTACAACATGATATGAACAGATAAGTCATAAAAGAAGGAATATATCGAAATCAGCCTCACTAGTATTCAGGGGATTGCAAATAAAAGCATGGCCATTTACTCCAAAGGGATTGGCAAAAATTTTAAATATTAATAGTGCCATGGGAAATGAGCATTTTCGTGTGGTGGGAGTTCAAACAACCTTTTTGGCAGAAAACTTGACAATATTTAAAGTGCGTACTTTTTTTTTGAGACAGAGTCTCACTCTCTTGCCTGGGCTAGAGTGCCATGGCTTCAGCCTAGCTCACAGCAACCTCAAACTCCTGGGCTCAAACGATCCTCCTGCCTCAGGCTCCTGGGTAGCTGGGACTACAGGCATGTGCCACCATGCCCAGCTAGTTTTTTCTATTTTTAGTTGTTTGGCTAATTTCTTTCTATTTTTAGTAGAGGCAGGGCCTCATTCCTGCTCAGGCTGGTCTCAAACTCCTGAGCTCAAGCAGTCCTCCCACCTCAGCCTCCCAAGTGCTAGGATTACAGGCGTGAGCCACCACGCCCGGCCTAAAGTGCATACCTTTTAATCCATCACCTCTGCCTCTCAGAATCCTTTAGAAGTACTTGCTCATTTTACAAAGATAAAAAGTATTTGAAACACTCTGTGTATCACATGACTCAGTATCTATTAAAAGGAAAGAGGCTATTAAAAAGATTAGTAAACTGTCTTCACACTGAGTAGGCTGAGGAGGAGGAAGAGGGGTTGGTCTTGCTCTCTCAGGAGTGACAGAGGCGGAAAAGGTAGAGGAGGTGGAAGGGGAGGCAGGCACATTTATTGTAATTTTTACTGAAAAACATCCACATGTATGTGGATCATGCAATTCAAACCCATTTTGTTCAAGGGTCAATGGTAATTAAACACACTCAAAGAAATGTAAGGATCTGAGATGAAGTATTCAATCACAAAGATATGGCTACCAAAGCACAATCCATAATATTTCAAAAAATTACAAACATTTTGAATCAAAATTTTTTCCCAATAGCTGGGACTATACACACATGCCACATGCCCAGCTAATTTTTACTATTTTTTGTAGAGACAGGATTTCACCATGTTGCCCACACTGATCTCTAACTCCTGGCCTCAAGCAATTCTCCTGCCTCGGCCTCCCAAAGTACTGGGATTACAGGTGTGAGCCACCATGCTCAGCTGCTAATTTATTCTTTAACCACCGACGTCTGTAGGTATCTAAAGGTGGTAATCATATCTATACTCTTGCCAAATTTAGTTATTGTCAAACTTTCATCTTGGTCAATCTAATAGGTAGAAAATAGTAGTTGGTCTTAATTGTTTAACATTTCTGTTTCTTTGAACTTCCTTTTCACATTACCTGCTCATTTTTCCATAGTTATTGATTTGTAAGAATTCTCGAGTGAAGGAAGAAAATGAAAGTAGTTAAACTCAATACACTGAAAATAAGCATGAGTAGTTAGAGCTCTAAGAAAGTTTTTCATAATCTGAATTTGAAGTTGTAGGGGTTTCTGAGATAGTGTAATTTTACTCTGAGCTATACTGCATGAGGTTAATGATCAGAAACTAAGTTAATGGGGCAAGTAAGTGAAGCTACAGATCTAGGCCAAAATTCATTTAGTAAATACTGAGCGAATTTTGAACCAGCTGTTGGGCTTGTTTCTGGGAGATGAGATTGACAATAGTTGCTCTCAATGGAATTTAGTTGAGAAGCACAGCATTGAATAAAAACAATTATGGTTAGTATAGGTGTGCCATAGGAAAAGTATGGGCACTATGAGAGCATCTTAGGGCTGCCTAACCTATGTGGGCTGATTGGTCAGGGAAAACTAGAGGAACCCATTTAACTGAGGGCTGAAGGATGGTGGGAGTTGGGGAAGTTGGAATAGTAGCCTTGGGTGTGAAGACTAGTGTAGAGGGCAGCAGTCCCCAACCCCCGGGCTGTGCATCACTGCCTGACCACCCCTCAACTCCCTGACCTGTGTCCATCTGTCTGTTGTCAGTCCTTGGAAAAATTGTCTTCCATGCCCACTTACTTAAAAGTTCAAAGTGTCTTGCTGGAATTCATCTGATGGTTAAGGAATGCTATACTGTACCAACCTGGGAGGACGTGGGGTATTAAGATAATGATTCCAATCTAACTTATTTTTTCCTGGAAATGCATAGTTCTGTATAGTTACACAGAACTGTATGAATACATACTTGCCATTTTGCATATTTAAAAACAAATACTTAAAGGGGCAGCAGGAGGTGAGTGGCTGGCTTCAAAGTTCTTCTGTATTTACAGTCATTCGCATCACCACCTGAACTCTGCCCTCAGCCCCACCCCCTAAATCCATGGAAAAATTGTCTTCCACGAAACTGGTCCCTGGAGCCAAAAAGGTTGGGGGCAATATTATAGGGCCTTTAGTTCATATTAAGGATTTGAGGTGTTTTCTAGAGAACAATAGAAAATCTCTGAAAGATTTTAAGCAATAACTGACAGGATTAATCCCTGCTAGGTAATTTGAAATGTGAACCTGAACTCTTGAAGGGATGGGCTGCCAAAAATCGGAGACATCTGGCAGTGGTACAGGAGTACATCAACTCTATCCATTTTTCACCCACCTCAGCTACTGAGAAGCAGCCAGCTGTGTCTGACTGAACAAAGATGTCCTGTCTGGGACAGACAGAATCCATTCAAGAATCATTTGTTGATTATATACTTTCTGTGGCCCAAAAAAAAAAAAAAAAAAGACTAAGTTAAAGCAGTTTCTGCCTTACAGCCACCACCTATCCATCCATATGAACATACTTTCCTCCCCCCGGTGCTGTAGGAAGAAGGAAAAATCTTGAATCTGTAGGTTTTGGGAACA
Source organism: Lemur catta (assembly GCF_020740605.2). NCBI lineage: Eukaryota > Metazoa > Chordata > Mammalia > Primates > Lemuridae > Lemur > Lemur catta. The sequence continues at coordinate 26,275,623 of NC_059143.1, read as the reverse complement.
GTTTTAGAGAATACAGTCTCAGGATATGTTTGCATAGTATAGACCTTCTTTTTTGCCTCAGAAATTACTCATTTCCATGAAAACATGTTTTTAATTTTAATTTGTTACACTACATTTTTAAAGTGAGTTCTTAGGTATAAAATTACCTCTAAGGTTAAGGGACTGAATTAGGTCCATTTACATGCTTTTCTGAACTAGAAGAAATAAGGCTTAGTTGGAAGAGGATTTAGAAGTTGGAGATAGGCCATTTCTGTAGTAGGATTTAAGACAGCATGAGGAAACCAAAGAATCTGGAGAAAAGGGTTCTAGAAAGTATAAGAAAAGTTCAGAGCCCTTCTTTTAAAAGCCAGAGTTGGACTCATGAATGCATGAGAGGAAATGCTATCTGTATAACTATTCCTTAGTTTCAAGAGAGAGATAACTGGGGATTATTATGAAAAATATTTATTATTTAAAATTTTCTTTTTTTTTTTTTTTTTGGCCGGGCGCAGTGTGGCTCACGCCTGTAATCCTAGCACTCTGGGAGGCCGAGGCGGGTGGATGCTCGAGGTCAGGAGTTTGAGACTAGCCTCAGCAAGAGCGAGACCCCGTCTCTACTAAAAAACTAGAAAGAAATTATCTGGCCAACTAAAATATATATATAGAAAAAATTAGCCGGGCATGGTGGCGCATGCCTGTAGTCCCAGCTACTGGGGAGGCTGAGGCAGTAGGATCGCTTAAGCCCAGGAGTTTGAGGTTGCTGTGAGCTAGGCTGATGCCACGGCACTCACTCTGGCCAGGGCAACAAAGCGAGACTCTGTCTCAAAAAAAAAAATAAAAATAAAAAAAAAATAAAATAAAATTTTCTTTTTAATAAATGGCGTTGGTAGAGGTGATATTTGAGAGCACATGGAAATTATCCAGAAAGTTCCATGGGGAACCTGTGGCCTCAAGGCCACATGTGGCCCTCCAGATCCCCAAGTGCAGCCCCTTGACCGAATCCAAACTTCACGGAACAAATCCTTTTCAAAGGATTCAGTCAAAAGGCTGCACTCAAGGATCCAGAAGGCCACATGTGGCCCCAAGGCCTTAGGTTCCTCATCCTATGCAGAAAGCCTTTGTTCAAGTCTCATTTGAATTTCAGCCTCTGGAATACTTCATGTAGCAGTATTCTACATTAAACTCTAATATGGAATTCTTTTTTCTACTGGAAATCAAGCAGTGTCTCTGGTTCATTCTGAATGACAGTTACTGAAAAGAATTATTCAACTCCAGAAGGTGTAGCAAATTATTTTCTTGTTAATTGCTTCCTGTTAGAGTGGCAGCGCAACAAATGAGAAATTCCAATTGGAAATTTTGCCCAATAGGAATTTACCATAAGTGAATAGAAAAGCCTTTCTTCTGTGTAAGTACCACCTTCCCAAAAAGCTTAGGAATTGTTAGGGATGATTAGATGTGGTCAGCGAGGAACTGTATAGAAAAACGAAAGGCAAAATCCCTGTTATCACAACTCTAGCTTTGAATTCATTCTTCTTTCCTGACTTTTTGAACTATTCTTAGTGTTAAGTCTTAGCTACTTCCAGTTTTCCTAATGTACCGGAAGGTGTCTAGTCTTTCCCCACCAACTCTAAAACTGCAGTTCTTCTCTTTTTGTTTATAAAACAAAGCTTGGTATTTAAGGCCCTTCCTTCTCTCCAGCTTCATATTCCATTACTCCCTCCTACATAAAGAACAATGTGCTCGTTAGGTCACGCCCTGGAGCTTCTGCCAGGAATATTCTTTCCACTAATGTTTCATTGCACATTTATGCTTATGGCTTAAATAGGCTTTTATGAACCTGACTACGAGTCTTCTTTTATTCCTAATACCTAATGCAGTGTCTATGAAGATGGTAGATACCAAATGATTATCTGCTGAGTGAATGAATGGCATGAGATCTTAATTATTTATAATTATCCTTTGGTTAAGTGCATTTATATTTCCAACTCAAACTTAAGAGGATTTAATAAGTACCTCCTATATAAATAGGGTATTTATAGCATCTCACTCTAGTCTGTAGTAATGCACTTTACCAGAGAATAAATGAGGCTATCCTACAATTGTTGCTAAAGCTTTAATAGATTTTTGTTTCGTGATAATGGCTTTTCCCTGAGTTCCTTCTATAAGACCTGCAGGATGGTCATTCTGTGTGTGTGTATATGTGCATGTGTGTATATATATTTGCTTATTCAATTTTGTGCTCTTCCTTTCCATGTAGAAGGCTTTACTGCACTCTACCCAGGGTGACAGAGTGAGACTCTGTCTCAAAAAAAAAAAAAAGGAATTTCAGCTATTTGTTGTATTTATCAGCGTTGTCATTACAGTAGTTTTAAATTCAACCTTCCTAAATAGATAGGTGGTTAAATTATAATCTGCATTGTATAAAAGTAAGTAGGAATATACAATATAAGTAGTAGGCATGTACAGTATAAGAAAATGAGTAATGTTCCTATCACTTTCTAATTATGAACAAATAAAATTAGATTATGAACTGATTATAAGTCAGTGAGACTAGATGACGTATCTTTAATCCTTTCACTGGCCAAGTTTATTTCATGTTGTTTACCTAATAGGCTAGACTTATTAGGTAATACTGTGTTCTCATATGTTAGCCAGCCAATTTTTTTCTTTTCCTTTCCTGTGTACTTGTTCATATACAAGGTCCCAGGACAGGAGCTATACTTATTATGTATAGAAACTTAAAATTTAGTTCAGGGAAATGAGATAGAAGAAAATAATGCTTCATAATATAAATGTTGAGTGGTGCTTATTTGGCTTATACTTTATTGGTACAAATATAGCAGTGTACATATATATGGACACTGGGAAATAATAAATTTATGATTGTTTTCGTGTTGGTGTAATATATTAGTAGAGAGAAGTAGTAAAGGGAGAAAAACGAATTAACATTTTAATAATGTGACATATCGTGTGGCAATTTATATGGAACTTGTAAACTCCTGATTGAATAGGAAAGGTTCATTTTATTCTATGCCCAGTGTAGCTACTAGCGCATGGCAAACATTAAATAAATCCTATGTTGCCTGGGCTGGAGTAGTGCAGTGGTGTCATCATAGCTCACTGCACTTTCAAACTCCTGGGCTCAAGCAATCCGCCTGCCTCAGCCTCCCAAGTAGCTGGGACCACAAGCACATACCACTATACCTGGCTAATTTTTTTTTTTTAGTTTTTTGTAGAGATGGGTTCTTGCTATGTTGCTCGGGCTGTTTCTTAAACTCCTGGCCTCAAGAGATCCTCCTCCTTTGGCCTCCCAGAGTGCTGGGATCACAGGCATGAGCTACCATACCTGGCCAAATAAATACTATTTAAATTGAACGGGAAATTTGAAAAATAGGTGTCCTTGGAAGGGACCCTGTGAACAACAGAAACATTGGACTTGACTAGGTCAGACCCATTATTTAGCTTTATATTCTGTTGCCAACAGAGGTATTTCTTTAAGGAATTTTGGGTTGTTTGCCCTGTAGACTTTCTGTGTTCCTTCCTTCCTTTCTTTTTCTTTTTTTTTCTTTTTTTTTTTCGAGACATTCTCACTGTAGCTCCGGGTAGAGTGAGGTGGTGTCCTGATAGCTCACTGCAACCTCAAACTCCTGGGCTCAAGTAATCCTCCTATTTCAGCCTCCCGAGTATCTGGGACTACAGGTGTGCACCATGATGCCTGGCTAATTTTTCTATTTTTAGTAGAGGTGGGGTCTTGCTCTTGCTCAGGCTGGTCTCAGACTCCTGAGCTCAAGCAATCTCCTGCATCGGCCTCCCAGAGTGCTAGGATTACACGCATGAGCCACAGTGCCTGGCTCTGTCTCTCTTTTAATAACAGCTTATAGCTCTGTTGTTTATTTATTTACTTTTTCCGAGGCAGAGTCTCACTCTGTTGCCCGGGCTAGAGTGCTGTGGCGTCAGCCTAGCTCACAGCAACTTCAAACTCCTGGGTTTAAGCAATCCTACTGCCTCAGCTACAGGCATGCCCGGCTAATTTTTTCTATATATTTTTAGTTGTCCAGCTAATTTCTTTTTCTTTTCTTTTTTTTTTTAATAGACAGGGTCTCGCTGGTGCTCAGGCTGGTCTCGAACTCCTGAGCTCAAACGATCCACTCTCCTCGGGCTCCCAGTGGCTCTGTTATTTTTAAATGTATTAAAATTCACTTGAAAATAATTTTTTGATTTTCTTCTGGCATTGTTTGTTTTGATTACTTCCATTAATTATTTGCTCTGTGTAAAGGTACACATAATTTTAATTGGAATTAAAAATTTTTTCCCTGAAAATTGGATAGGGGCATAAATTTTGGCAATTTCTCCGTATTTCTCATATGTTAGCTTGGTTCCATAAGAAAAAAATGAAAATAATATGTTGGTATTTGGACTCCAGACCAAATCCATGCACCTAGTATAGAATTTGTCCTTTGGGATTTATTGGGAAATATATTTTGAAATCTTGTAAATTTGTATTGTAGAAGTAATTCTGAATTATTTTTGAGCGATTAGTAGCTTATGAATTTAAAGAACATTCTAAAAATTTTGTTTTTGTGCTAACATATAACATAAAATTTACCATCTTAATTTTTTTTTACGTGTATAGTTCAATAGTGTTAATTACATTCACATTGTTGTGCAACCAATTTCCAGTACTCTTCTTGCAAAACTGAAACTATACCCATTATACAATAACTGCCCACCCCTCTACCCCTACCCCTTGGCAACTACCTTTCTATTTTCTGTCTCTATAAATTTGACGACCCTAGGTACCTCATATAAATAGAATCATACAGTCTTTTTGTGACTAGATTATTTCACTTGGCATAATGTCCTCAAGGTTCATCCATATTGTAGCATGTATCAGCGTTTTCTTCTTTTTTAAAACTGAATAATATTCCATTGTATGTATACATCATATTTAGCTTATCCATTTATCTGTTTATGAACATTTGGGTTACTTCCACCTTTTTTGACTATCGTAAATAATGCCGCTAACATTTAAAAATATTTGGATTTGAGTTGTTATTTAATCTTCTCAAAAGGTTAGCATCCTCCTTCATTTATGATGGGCAGCATGGTCTGGTTATAAAGTGGGAATGCTTTATGGTTGGACTTTTTGGATTCAAATCCTGAATGATCCTTTCCCCGCTATTTCACTGTGAGCAAATAACGTTTTTGTTGTTTGTTTTCTCAGCGACCAAATGGGGACGGTGATGGTTCCTTACATTGTTAAGATTAAATTAGATAATACATGTAAAGTGTTTAAAATTTTACGTAGCACATAAAAGTGCAATGAATGTCATTACTAGGAAAAGGAGGCCATTGGGTTCAGGTACCCATTCAAAAGTACTGCAGGTAGTCTCCCAGTTATGTACTCATAACAATTTGAGTTACTAAACTCTTTTGATGATAAGAAGGCAAAAACCTGCATTGAATGATATCAACCTTTTCTATGGATGAGATTGAGAGGGCAGAGATGGGAAAAAGAGATAAGGTTGAATACTGGGAAAGCTGCCATTATCCTCTTCATGGAAAAGGGATCTGATATCTTAACAGTTATATACTATGGTTTATCTAACCAGAAAAGGATCCAGGGGAACTAGAAATTGGTTTCTGTTATTGCCATCTCTTTCTTATCTTTTTTCCATGCCATCAACTTCCAAAGGCATGAAAAGTGGTGGGCAGCAACTTTAGTCAGGCAAACCAGGTTGTGCAATGGCATGGCACAGGTTTGTAAAGTCTGATCAGTTGTTACTCAGTATTTTATAGTTTATTGTAAGAAGGTTGGGTGTCTAGTTTCTCCTCAAGAAAGATGTGAACTCAAAAGTGGCTTTTAATATATTGAAGGCTTTTAATTTATAAATTGAATACTTAAGTCTAGAGCAGTGGTCCCCAACCTTCTCGGCACCAGGGACTGGCTTCATGGAAGACAACTCTTCCATAGATAGGGGCGGGGGGACACCACCGCCCCAGGTCCACCCCAGATCATCAGGAGCGAGATTCACACAAGTAGCACACAACCCAGATTCCCCGCATGTGCAGTCCACAGTAGAGTTCGTGCTCCTGTGAGCTGTGATGCAAGTGAATCCCCCATCCTTGCTCACTCTCCAGCTGCCCACCTCCTGCTGCAGACGGAGCCTGGCTGGCTCCCAACAGGCCAGGGACCAGTATTCGGCCTGGGGGTTGGGGACCGCAGGTCTAGAGAACCAAATGCAGCCTGATTGAGAATTTTGTCTTAAATTTGATAAGCTTGCCCATATGAATAGTATACTGGATAATTGGTCCTGACTGTAAGTTTCCTATACCATTGTCCTATGGATGCCACAAAATACGATGCTTCTTTTTTTTTTTTTTTTTTTTTTTGAGACAGAGTCTCGCTCTGTTGCCCGGGCCAGAGTGAGTGCCGTGGCGTCAGCCTAGCTCACAGCAACCTCAAACTCCTGGGCTGAAACAATCCTACTGCCTCAGCCTCCCGAGTAGCTGGGACTACAGGCATGCGCCACCATGCCCGGCTAATTTTTTCTATATATATATTTTAGTTGGCCAGATAATTTGTTTCTATTTTTAGTAGAGACGGGGTCTCGCTCTTGCTCAGGCTGGTCTCGAACTCCTGACCTCGAGCAATCCGCCCGCCTCGGCCTCCCAGAGTGCTAGGATTACAGGCGTGAGCCACCGCGCCCGGCCTGATGCTTCTTAATATAATTGTACTACATTCAATGATTCAAGTTTAATTGTAGTAAAATTATAAAATAGTTAATATATAAAAGATTATGTTCAACACTAAGTTTTCCTTATGTATGTGAATCTTGTTTGAGTCATATTCAATACCACTATGCTACTTCACACTGTAACCAGTAAAAATGTGCACTGGCAAGGATTGTTGGAACCTTATCTACTTCCTTTTTTTAATTTATTAATTTATTGGATTTTATTTTTTGTTTTAGAGTGGAAAAGCTAGCCTCATAAAGACTTTGTATTTGGGAGTAGCATTTTGACAATAGTGATGTCGAGGTGGGCTGTGCTGATACACACTGGCATTTGAGGCCATGCTGAAGGCGTTTTGGGTGGGGTCTGGAGGAGGAAATTGTAAATGGGGTCCTGGAGCACACCTGAGAGACATGCATGAGGGAGGAATTAGGGAGGGGGTGGGCTGCCCTGTTCTAGTACACTAAAGTATGGGTTGCTCCTGCACCATGCTTTAGTGTACGAGAACAGGTCAGCTTGTCCACTTCCTTGGACGGATGACTGCACCCACAGAATATAGTGAGTAGGGGAATATTTTTGTCGCCATGAATTCGGTTATTTAAGGCCATGTAGTCTAGTTATTGGAGCCCATTTGGTCTCCCTAACATTTAGTCTATTAGCTTGGCAAATATTTATTGCATAAACAAAAAACAAGTAATTGATTGGAGTGGTATCTCTTTCAACCTGTTTTACATTTTGTATTCTTTTCTTGTTTCACAATAGTTTAATAATGGTTTTGAATTAACATGGATATTAAAACAATTCTAAATTCAGTTTAGGGTGCCACCTTAATAACATGACCAGTCACTATCTTATTTTAAATAGTTATATTTCATACAGTTTATAGTTGTTTTAATAAAATTTAATACAGGATAGACTCACAGAGACATCAGGATTTCAGTGTATAAAAACTATTAATTGAGGAGTGGGGTTGAGATTAGGAATCAAGAATGTTAAGTAGTTGGGGTGGGTGCCTTAGTAAAATTGCAAGGATGTGGAAGGATGTATCATTGATCTACCTCTGCCTCTTGGGTTCTTTTTTTCCCCATGACACATCTCCAGAAGCTGCAGAGTAGTCAGCCTGGTGAGTTTAGTAGCAGGGACTCGAGTAGTTTGGTAGTAGATGAGAAACTAGGCTTGAATATGATAAATAAAGGTTAGTAGGCTTTTTGTAGTTCTCAAAATGCTTAATTGAGATATTGAGAAAGTTTGTCCAAGTTAAGTGAGGATACTTTAAATAGATTAATTTTTTTTTTTTTTTTTAATTTTTCAGCCAAACCAAACAGGAAGCTTACTTTTCTCTACCTAGCCAATGATGTCATTCAGAACAGCAAAAGGAAGGGGCCGGAGTTTACAAAAGATTTTGCACCAGTTATAGTGGAGGCTTTTAAGCATGTTTCAAGGTATGATAATTGTTTTTGGTATTAGGTAATCTGTTTTAAATGTACCATGTATCCTTTTGCTAAAATTTGCCTTAAGCCATTAAAATAAAAAAACAGGGAATATATTTCTTTGAAGCTTTCATTTGAAAGGGCTTATCTCTAAAAGACATTTGTAAATGTATTAAATGCTTTCTGTGAAGAAAAAGATTTTTTTGAATTATTTTTTGAATTATTGCTAAGGTGGGCCTTTAAGTACTTGAATTATAGCTTTCCTTTAAGAGACCAGAACCAGCTGCTGTATTGCAATGAACTTCATTAAGAATGAATGAAGGTATTGAATTAAAAATTTGTGTGCTTATAGAGCTATCAATCTTATAACTAGTATTTCTGTATACACTTAATACCTTTCCCCTCATTGTTTATAATGATTTTAAGGTTTTCTAGTGTCTGGGTGTATGTCAAAACATTTTAAAATGCTTTGGAAATAAAGAATATTTATTTAAGGTATCATAAACCTGTTGAAAAATTTTGCCACAGAAAATTCTAAGGGTGAAAATCTGTATTTTGGCTTATGTCCTTTTGATTGCTTACTTCCAAACATTACACGCAGACATTTGATAGATTTACTGCGTAAATATTATTGGGGTAGACTACTAAATTCATCTAAATTATGGAATTCATTGGTGAATGATGATGATCTGTTGAATGATTTCAGGATGAAAATCTACCACGTGCCATACAGTTAGAGTAGACACATTTTTTTTAAAAAGTGTGAAATATTGCTTTATGTTGCTTTCTTGAATACGTATTATTTACTTTTCAATTTGGATACTGTATTCAACCATCTTTTCAGATGTTGGTGTTTCTTAGTGTTAAGCCCTAGGCCCTTGTTGGGAGGTCATATTCTTTATTTGCCCTCTGAATGATTTTGTACACTGTATGTTTTTAGTTATTATCCACGCTGTAATGACTTATAATCTTGTGTTCCAATTCAGACTTTTTTCTTTGGGCATACACCCGTATGCCCAATGACATTTCTATTTGTATTGGATCCCAAACATCTGAAATTCAGTGTCTGCTGTTGAACTCATTATGTCCTTGCTTCCTGCCAAACATAGATGGGCAACTCTATCTATGCAGATGCCCATGCAAGAAATGAGGTGTCATCTTTAACTCTTCTTTCTCCTTCACTCCCTCATATCTCATTATAGGACACGTTCACTCAGTTCCTTAGATTGCTTTCTCTTCCAGTTATCATAATGTCTTTTCTGTGTAATTGCAGTAGCCTCTTGTATTGTTTAATCCCTTTAGGAAACTGTAGACAGAATTGCAGAGTTGATCATGATACTTCCTTGCCTTTGAGTGGTTCCCATTTGTCTTAGCAATCAAGTCTAAAGCCTACGATGTTCCTTTGATGGTGCTGCCTACCTCTCCAGACTCCCGTCTCACATTTATTCCACACACAATCCATAGCCCACAGTTTAAGCTCTCTGAAACTTTTTTAGTTCTTTCTACCTTAAAACTTTTATATATGTTGCCTCTCCCTAGAATTCAATAAAATATTTATTGACTACCTACTGTGTGTGAGGCCCTGATTAGTAGTGAACAAGATAAGATTCTGTTCTATTGGAGCTTATATTTCAGTGGATAACAAAGGTAATAACTAGATAGATAAGTGAATGCATATATTAAATGTAATGTCAAATGAGAAATGCTATGAAGAAACATAAAGCAGGGAAGGAACCCTAGAGGGTATGAGGGTGCTCAGTTATAGAAGATAAAGAACAACTGTTTGGGGGAGGTGGCATATGTACAGAGACTGAAAGAAGGGATGAAATGAGCTCTTTGGCTCTCTAGCAGAAAAGGATTCTAGGCAGAGAGAACACGTGGCAGAAACGGTGAGATAGTTATGTGCTGGGCATGTTTGAGGATCAGCAAGGAGATTTGTGTGGGAGAAGGTATTAGGGAATATAGACTTGAGAGGTTGCCAGGAGGCAGAGGATGTGAGCCTTATGGCCCAGGGTAAGGACTTCGGTTTTATTCTTGGTATGTTTGGTAGCTCTGGAAGGATGGAGAGCAGTGTGATCTGATTTATATTATTAATAGTAAGATGCTTTGTAGAGAATAAAGTAAAAGAATAGAGATTGGGAGATCAGTGAGAAGACTGTTAATAAAAGTCCAGGCAATAGATGATAGTGGCTCAGTCTACAGTGGTAGTGATGAGAGGTAGGAAATGGTTGGGAATAGTCTGTTTCCCATTTCCCTGTATGTCCAATTTTCAGATCTCAGATTAAATAACACTTCTTCAGATACTCTTCCTGATCTCGCTTAAACTGGGCCATGTCTCTCTGATATGCCTATCTTTAGCACTTTGTTCCCTTTTGTGGCACTTACAAATAAGAGCTGCCATAAAGCTTCATTTGCATCTCCATATCAAATATTATACCTTGGTCAATAAATATTTGTTGAATACATTAAAAAGTCACCTATAAGAAATCTCCCTTAGCCTCATGTTTGGCCCCCCCTTAGGTTAGGAACATTTTCTTTGTAAACCCCAGTTTTTTGTAATTTTTTGTTTAATAATATGTTTATAAGATCTTTAAGGGAATCAGGGAATATGTCTTGATTGCTTCACCCTTGAATTACTAGCCACATAGTGGTGCTCAGTAAACATTGGGGAGTTTTTCCAGGGAATGAATATCTGCTTATTTTTAAAATCATCATTACCTTTTCAGTAGCACTATGAATGCATTTTTACCATTAATATTTTTATTTTTCTTTAGTGAAACTGATGAAAGTTGTAAGAAACACCTTGGAAGAGTGTTATCTATTTGGGAAGAGAGGTCTGTTTATGAAAACGATGTATTAGAACAACTTAAGCAAGCTCTGTGTAAGTATGTAATCTTGATCTCTTATCATGAAGTCTTCTGTAAAATACACTGTTTCATTAAAACTTAAATGTTCTTTTAATTCAGATGGTGATAAGAAGCCTAGGAAGCGAACTTATGAACAGATAAAGGTGGATGAAAATGAAAACTGTTCCTCTCTGGGATCTCCAAGTGAACCACCACAGGTAGAAGTTTTTCTCTGTTAAGAGAGTTATGTTACTTGTACTTTGGAGCTTTATTAATTTCAATGTTTTACTTCTGTAAATTGATTTTTATTATAATTTTGGGTACAAGAAAGAAGCTACATTAATTATCTCTTCTGGTTAAGAAATTGTGTATGTTGGCCAGGCTTGGTGGCTCACACCTGTAATCCTAGGTCTCTGGGAGGCTGAGGCGGGAGGATCACTTGAGGTCAGGAGTTCGAGACCAGCCTGAGCAAGAGCGAGACCCCGTCTCTACTAAAAAAAAAAATTGAAAGAAATTAGCTGGACAACTAAATATATATATATATATAGATAGATAGATAGATAGATAGATAGATAGATAGATAGATAGATATACATATATATAAAAATTAGCTGGGCATGGTGGCGCATACCTGTAATCCCAGTTACTTGGGAGGCTGAGGCAGAAGGATCACTTGAGCCCAGGAGTTTGAGGTTGCTGTGAGCTAAGCTGACGCCACAGCACTCTAGCCCGGGCAACAGAGTGAGACTGTCTCAAAAAAACAAAAAAAAAAGAAATTGCATATGTTTAATGTAGTATGTTGTGTATTATATATTTTGCATAGAAAGAATTTTTAATTGCTAGGTATTAATGTAATTAAGTATGGTGAGATATCAACTGTTTAAAGTTTTTTAAAAAATAAAACATATGACATGCATATTTTCTTCTATGATAAGTACACTAAAAATTTCATTCTTAAACATAAACAAACACTGCCTCTTTAAGTATTTGTTTTTAAACATGTAAAATGGCAAGTATGTATTCATACAGTTCTGTGTAACTATATAGAACTATGCATTTCTATGGAAAAATAAATTAGATTGGAATCATTATCTTAATACCCCATGTCCTCCCAGGTTGGTACAGTATAGCATTCCTTAACCATCAGATGAATTCCAGAAAGACATTTTGAACTATTAATTAAGTGGGCATTGAATCTTTAAGCTTCCTCCTTCTATGTTTCAGACATATAGGAGGAACAGATAAAATTTAAAAGGAGAAAATGAAGACATAGCTATACTCTTAAAACAAGGTAAATACATCTTCATGGGCGAGAAATGGTACAGAAGCACAGCTAAGTATGTGAGCCAGAGCCTGGTTCCTACTGAGCTCTGGTCCAGAAGCAGGCAGGTTGCCTCTAGAGTAATAAGAATTCACACTGTCCATGGGAGTTAGAGTACTGGACCCAGACTCAGTGAATAAAATCAGAGACTGGGAGGGGCTCTTACTCCCATGAAAGGAGCCTGAAAGAACGAAGTGATCAATTACTGCCTAGAACTGTGGATTTATTTCAGTCTTAATACTAGGGAGGCAGAAAGAATCAGACCAAAGCTCTCAGCCAGGACCTGAGCCAACCTTCCTGTTGGTTTAATGACAGGAGTGCTGAAGCCCACTGGTCACCATGGACAAGAGCTTGAATAGAAAAATAATAACATCTGGAACAATCAAACCCTGAGATTTATATTTCTTCCTATTGGTAATAACTCAAGACAGAAAATCATTTTGTGCTGAGAGTACCATTGTAATTCCATGCACAGCATTTTACCTGCATTCTGGATAAAAGATCTGACCTTCTCCCACCCTCCCTGATGAAGTTACACTTCTTAGGAGTATTTTGGAGTAACCATCTGCCTCTTCTCTAGTACTTGTATAAAATGCTATTGCTCTTTGTTTTATGATGACTATTTTCAGATTAATTGTGCTGCTTAATTCTTAGTGGTTCAGCTTTGTACTCAGCACTTTATTTATATCATTGTTTATAAGAATGGCCAAAATCCTTTCCAGAGAACTTAGAATGAATCCATGTAGGAATGTGAAGGTGTTATAAGGTCAACTTGTAGTTGAAGCATATAAGCATTGTCAAGACCAGAAAGCCAAATTTCTTCTTAGAACTCCCTAAAATTTTGGAACTTTCTAAGACTGATTAAAAAAATAGTATTTTATATCAGTTAGTTGTGGCACTATGAGAAACAAGCTTTCTGGTAATTGTCATTGCTCATTTTTTTTTTTTTTTTTTTTTTTTTTTGAGACAGAGTCTCACTCTGTTGTCTGGGCTAGAGTGCGTTGGCATCAGCCTAGCTCACAGCAACCTCAAACACCTGGGCTCAAGCAATCCTCCTGCCTCAGCCTCCCCAGTAGCTGGGACTACAGGCATGTACCACCATGCCCGGCTAATTTTTTTCCATATATTTTAAGTTGTCTAGCTAATTTCTTTCTATTTTTTAGTAGAGACAGGGTCTTGCTCTTGCCCAGGCTGATCTTGAACTCCTGAGCTCAAACAATCTGCCCGCCTCGGCCTCCCAGAGTTGCTAGGATTACAGGTGTGAGCCACCATGCCCAGCCTGAAATTATTTTTTAAAATACTGGGATTTTAAACACACTTCTAAAGAATTAAAAGCACGCTTAGAAGAGTATTTTGCCATGTGCTAGATCCTAATGATAGTATTTTTTTGTAAGAGAATAGCTTAAAGAAAAATTAGTGACTGTTAATGCCATCTTTTTTTTTCTCTTTTACCAACCAGGAAGAAGCGTTTAGGCAATGTCATCTTAATATATACATAGAATTAATAATATCCTATATTTTCTAGCAGTATGTGTAATTTCCTAGTGTCTCTGAATCTAGTCTTAGAAATTCAAAAAAAGAAAGACAAGAAAGATGGGACAGGGATGGAGACTAGTTAGTAAAAAGAAAATTTAATCATTTTTCTTTGGAATAATTTTACAGATATTATAAACTGTGAAATCAGCAGCAAAGAATTGCCCTTCTCTCCTAATTATTGCTGGTCTGAAAACAGTGCAGCTATTATAAAATATTTTAATGATAAAGTAATATATAAATATTAGTCATCAGATACACAGAATTATGAAATATTTTAAGGATCTTATTAATAAGGCATAGATAATTGAAGATACCATATTTGAACATATTCCAAAGCTGCCTTTCTCTTGTGCTTTAATTACAGCATGTAGAAATGGAATCTGGGAGACTCTTCTGTGTTGTAGTAGAGAATTTGTATCCCTTTGCCCCCAGTATCCAGTTTTATATTTAAAAAGTCATCTTATATACAATGATAATGTATATATCATACATAAAACTTGTATTCTCTAGATTGAAGTTATAGCCTACATTCCCTTTTACCACTGATATATTTGGCATATAAATCAATCACTTAACTCATTTTTAATAATCAGATAATTATTTTTCCACTGTCGCCATCATTACAGTGAGCTCTTTAAGGGCTAGGGTTTTGTCTCATTTGTTTTCATTTATTTATGTATTTAATATGGATGTATGGATGTGTTTATTTAAAGATAGGGTCTTATTCTTTTGCCCTGGCTGGAGGTGCAGTGGCCCTATTGTGGCTCACTGTAACCCTCAAATACTTGGGCTGAAGTGATCCATCCTCCTGCCTCAGCCTCCTGAGTAGTTGGGACTACAGGTGCACACTGCCATGCCTGGCTAATTTAAAAATTTTTTTGCAGAGATGGGTCTTGCTATGTTGCCCATGCTGGTCTTAAACTCCTGGCCTCAAGCAATCCTCTGACCTCGGTCTCCCAAAGTGCTGTGATTACAGGCATGAGCCACTGCACCCAGCCTTGTTTATATTTTCAACACCTAACATAGTTTAGTTTCTGTTTCTTAATACATAAAAGAAATGGACTTCCTTTAAAAGCAGTTTATATCAGAAACTTTACACTAATAAATAGCCCATAAGGCTTAAAGAATATGAATTAAATTTCACGTCTTCTGTATTTCTTTAAGCTTCATTTATTTTGGTTCTGAAGTTGTGTACTTTTTAGACTCTAGATCTGGTTAGAGCATTACAAGATCTAGAAAATGCAGCTTCAGGTGATGCAGCAGTTCATCAGAGAATAGCTTCTTTACCTGTTGAAGTCCAAGAAGTATCCCTACTAGATAAAATAACAGGTAAGAAAAGAAACTGTGATCCAGAACTTTTTTGGGAGTTGGGATGAGAGAACAGCACATGTCATTGTTTTTGTTGTATAATATTTTATTATCCTGTGCTTTTCTTAGATAAAGAATCTGGAGAAAGGCTTTCTAAAATGGTAGAGGATGCTTGTATGTTGCTGGCAGATTACAATGGCAGACTGGCGGCAGAAATAGATGATAGGAAGCAGCTCACTCGAATGTTAGCAGATTTTCTTCGTTGTCAAAAGGAAGCCCTTGCAGAGAAAGAGCATAAATTGGAAGTGCGTAACCTTTTCCTTCTTTAGTACTTATGTATTTAACTTACTTTTTCATAGGAATTTTAAAATACTTTAACATACCTGTACATTTTGCATCTTTTTAACCATAGGCCTTTTTAGGTAGTTACTCAGGTAAGCAGCTCCTTGTGTTAATGGATTTTCTTCTCCTTGAACCAAATCAATCTGCCTAACTAAAGAAATTTAGAAGTAGCAGAATCGATTGCATTTTAAAATTATTCATGTGAAATTCTATGTAATAGTAATTTATCTTACCAGTTCAAACCCTTATTCTAGGCACAAAAACAATAGGATAAAGTTGGTATGAAGTGTGGTGTTAACTGCAGTAAATTGTGGTTAGATTTATTTAATTTCTGTTTTGAGAACATTGAGTGTTTTAGGTATATCATTAAGTTTTCCTATTAACTCCCTTATTCACCTCTGATTCTGATGCTTAACATATTCCCACTCCCCACTTCCGGCTCACACCCTTAGGAAGCAGTTCATTGCTCTTTTAAATTAAGTAATGACTGATACTGTTCATGAGAAGTCTGTGAGTGTAGGAGGTAATAAAAAGAAGCACACTCATCTTTACTTTGATTAGAGTAGCCATTTTAAGGGGTAGATGAGCCAGATTTATTTAAAATAAACTTTATTTAAAATAAACTAATATAAATAAGTTTATTTAAAATAAACTTCCAGCTGAGTAGTTCTTGTTTAAATTGTTTACTGCTGTAGCAACTTCTTATTCTAATAGTATATGGGAGAAATTCTAATTTGTGTGGATCCCTTTATTTGTGGACAGCTCACTGTAAATTTGTAGGTAACTCATGGTACTACTCATATTAAGTTGCTTTATTAGTGCTTAGTTCTTGGTTCAGCACTCTCTGTGCCAGAAATGGTGCTTAGATTACATTACCATTGCTACGTGTGAGATAACTCCCACCCAAAATTCCCAGCTCTCAGTTTAGTACTATGCCTCTTAAATTTGCTCCTACTCTGCTCACATAAACACCCTTAGATAACCTGTTGGCACTTTGAAGAGGTTGCTCACTTCTATGTGGAAAAGAAAAGATGGATTTTCTTTTTAAAGATGAATTTGGTAGTTAACTTGACAGTATTTGATCTTGTGATGAAACTTCAATTTTATAAATATTATTATTGGTTTTATTGTCTGCAGAATTAAAGGGTAAGTAATGTCATACAATTTTTGTGTTTTAGTGTGATTTCTTTAACTTCTATCAAGCTTCTGTTGCAGATATTGGACATGGGCGTATCTTCTAATGATGTCATCACCATTAGCATATTCCTGCTAAAAATAAATATTAAACTCCAAAGCCTGCATTGTCTCATGTTTCTGAAAATTTAAGAGAAGACTGAAACTTTATTTTTCTACCTTATACTACTTTCTCACTTATGATTTTGGTCATTTCTCACCATTTATAAAAATAGAATTTATATTTCAAATGGAAGTGTAGAAAATTGATCAGATGCCACCCCCTACAACCTCTTTTCCAAGTGCCTTCCGGCCAGATTTTGTAGTTGATAGTCACAGATGAGGCTGATAATAACAATGTTAACATTTACCATGTGTCAGGTACTATTGTGGGCACTTCACATGATTGACTCATTTAATCTTATACAGCAAGATGTATTATTATCCACAGTTTACAGATATAGAACTGATGTACAGGGAGATGAACTGAGATTGCTCAAGGTCACAAATTATTTGGAACCCAGGGAATCTGCCTCCAGAATCGGTGCATTTCATCAAAAAGACATATTTGCTTCCTATAAAAGAAGTGTAAGATTATAGCAAATGCTACAGCCCTATTTCTCCAACCCTTTCTGCTCCCTCTGTCCTCAGAGGTAATCACTGTCTTGAAATATAGGGTTCTAGGAGCTTTTTGTTGTTGTTCTTTTCACATAAATGGATTTTATTATGAAGAAGAAACCACCTCAATGACGTTCAAAATTTTTTTACAAGTAAAGAAATACTTAGATTTCTACAGAAACTTGGAAGTTATTCTGCAGAACTCTTTGTAAATTATCGTTTAGAACTAAGTGATTCCTTTGTCAGAAGATGTGAAAATGATTTGAGATATTTGGGCATTTTTTATACTAGGATATTTGGGCCTTTTGGGGGGCATCACTCGGAATTTGAGACTGAGAGGTGAAGATTTATACTTCTCTGCATAAGCTGTGATATCATCAAATAGTTTTCAGTTATACATCTTAGAATATTAACTGTGATTGACCAGGTACCCAAGTGTCATTAGTTGCTCTTTTTTTGAAAATGGGACATAAATTTAAAGGATCACTTCAGGAATTGGCTATTTCATATTTCTTAAGGAAGTCACTGTCAAAGCATTTGTAATGAATGTAAACATGAAGTGTTTTAAAATTTTGGAAATCATTATTTTTGAAACTTCTGACTTTAGTTGGTTATTAAGCAGATTAAGTGTTAAAATAGACTAAATAAATTCTGTTTATATTTATAAAATCTATTTCACCATTCAGAAGTTGAAAGTATTGCATAAATGATTGTTTACTTAACCTTATCATGGAAGGCATACATGAATAGGAGAATTACAAGTAACATTTTTGGAGAGGGGCAATATAGAGGTCAGAAATTCGTCCATATTCAATAAGATATTGTCATGTTTTGCTCAATTTTGAATACTTTTTCATGATACAGTTGGTATAAGGAAACATGGTTTTGAAAAGTCCCTATTGATCTCATAGTACATTGATTTATTTTAAATTGCTAGACATTGTAGAAAATAAATTTTCTACTCTGTGGGGTAGATTTCCATAGAAAATTGGAAGTCATAATTGGATGGCTCTTTTTATTTATTTATTTATTTATTTATTTATTTATTTATTTATTTATTTATTTATTTATTTATTTGAGACAGAGTCTTGCTCTGTTGCCTGGGCTAGAGTGAGTGCCGTGGCATCAGCCCAGCTCACAGCAACCTCAAACTCGTGGGCTCAAGCGATCCTACTGCCTCAGCCTCTCGAGTAGCTGGGACTACAGACATGCGCCACCATGCCCGGCTAATTTTTTCTATATATAGTTTTAGTTGGCCAGATAATTTCTTTCTATTTTTAGTAGAGACGGGCGTCTCACTCTTGCTCAGGCTGGTCTCGAACTCCTGACCTCGAGCGATCCACCTGCCTTGGCCTCCCAGAGTGCTAGGATTACAGGCGTGAGCCACCGCACCCGGCCAGGGTAGCTCTTTTTAAATCAAATGATAGTTCCAGGTTTTAGAAACCAGAATGGGAATGTATGCCAGAGAGGATGTGTTTATCTTTTGCAATCTTATGTCAGTATATTTAGATCTACTTTGTTTTTTAAAACAAGTATATAGTGTTCATCGTAAGAATATTGTCTTTCCCTCTTCTAATGGTGTCAGATTGCCTCTGTTAAGTTGCTTTCATTCATTATTGTAACACTTTTTATATTATAGATAGTATAGTAAGTCCTTACTTAAAACATTATTGGTTCTTGGAAACTGGGACTGTAAGTGAAACAATGTATAACAAAACCATTTTTTTCCCTAATCAACAAAGCAATGCTGAACAAAACATTATTCCAGGATGTGCTGTACGTCATTTCACTTACAGTCCCACTTTCCAAGAACCCATCCATGATATTAAAATGAGAACTTGTACTACAGAGAACATGTTGGTGATGCAGATTTGCATAGTTGTGCAAGCACATCTGCAGGATTGATTCTCAGTGAAATATAGCTGGAGCAAAAGGAACTTGTTTAAATGTTGATGATGTACTCAAGATCTCCAAAATGTTTTGCTTTTTAAACTTTTTGCTGTTTGATAGCTGTTCTTCTTGCCCACACTGAATGTCAGTAATCTTTTTAATTGATGCATATCTGATAGGTTAAAATTTTTGCTTTATTCAGATTAGTTATCTTTAAAAAATATTTATTAACCATTTTATTTCTCGCAACTTCCCTGTACCACTTTTCTATTTGGTTCTAATTTTATATCTTAACATCTGTCTTTGCCTTTATAGATTTTGGGCTTTCTAGTTACACTTAAGATGGCCTTCTCAATTCATAACCATGGGAATACTCTACAGTTTTCCAGTAGTTTTTTCTGATAATTTTATCCATTAGAATTTTTTTAAGGGTATGATATAAGGATCTGTTTGAAAGTGATAGTAAAACCTCCTTTCAATTTATTGATGAGTCAGTTAATTAGTGATTTAGTCTGTCTTTACTACTGTTTTTTGTTTTTGTTTTTTTTTTTTTGAGACAGAGTCTCACTCTGTTGACCGGCCTAGAATGCCGTGGCGTCAGCCTAGCTCACAGCAACCTCAAACTCCTGGGCTCAAGCGATCCTTAATGCCTCTGAGTAGCTGGGATTAAAGGCATGTGCCACCATGCCCGACTAATTTTTTTCTATATATTTTTAGTTGTCCAGCTCATTTCTTTCTATTTTTAGTAGAGATGGGGTCTTGCTCTTGCTCAGGTTGGTCTCCAACTCCTGAGCTCAAATGATCCGCCTGCCTCGGCCTCCCAGAGTGCTAGGATTACAGGCGTGAGCCACCGCGCCCAGCCTAGCCCATTTGTCTTACCCACCTTTAATTACACAGTAGGTTTTGATTTTGATCACTTTCTAGTATTCATGTTTATAATTTTAATCACAATTATTGTTAAACAAATTATTATTTTCACTCACTTATTTTCACATTTTGCCTTCACAATTCATATTTTAAATGGCAACATTTTGTTAATTAGATGTTTATTTAGCCTTTTCTCTATTTTTGTCTATCTCTCTATTTGGTAGACGTATTTTCCAGGTATTTCAGCAGTTCTTTCATAAAACTTTTTGTTTTCAGAAATAAAGTTCAATTTGCATTTTTAAATGTTTAATATAAATTTTGTTTTACCTGAGACAGTTAATGATTTAGAAATTCCTAATGTCATAGTCTCTTAACACAGGAAATAAAATTGTTTTAAATATATAGCACTGAAAGTACAAATTTAAAAGTCTGTTGCTGAAAGTGTTACCTGAATGTATCATTTTATGGTTATTGATTTATCAAATTACAAATGTTATTCAAGGACATATAGTGGTAGGAATATGGAGAACTGATTATGGAGTCTTTCTTCTGTGGTTCAGTTATTTTTAATAGTTATTTTGCTCTGTGTTTTTCCATTGAAATCATATTTAGAGGCATACCTCAGATATTGTGTGTTTAGTTCCAGACTACTGCAATAAAGGGAATATTGCAATAAAGCAAACAACACAAATTTCTTAGTTTTCCAGTGCATATAAATGTTATGTTTACACTATTTTGTAGTTTATTAAGTGCGCAGTAGCATTATGTCTACAAAAACCATATATACTACCTTAATTAAGAAACACTTCATTGCTAAAAAGTGCTAGTGATCATCTTAGCCTGCAGTGAGTCAAATCTTTTTCCTGGTGGAGAGTCTTGTCTCAAAGTTGGTGGCTGTTGATGGACAAGGGTGGTGGTTCAAGGTTGGGGTGGCTGTGGCAATTTCTCTTTTCCTTCCTTCCTTCCTTCCGTCCGTCCGTCCGTTTTTGAGACAAGGTTTCACTGTGTAGTCCTAGCTGCAGAGCAATGATGTCAGCATAGCTCACTGCAACCCCAGACTCTTGGGCTCAAGTAATCCTCCTGCCTTAGCCTCTGGGCTAATTTTTCTACTTTTCATAGAGACAGAGTCTCCCACTATGTTGGCTGAAGCTGGTCTCCTGTTCTCAAGCAATCCTTTCACCTTGGCCTCCCAAAGTCCTGCGGTTACAGGTGTGTGTGAGCCACCTTGCCCGACCAGTTTCTTTTCTTCTGTTTGTTTTTTGAGACAGGGTTTTGCTCTGTCACCCAGGCTGGAGTGCAGTGGCACAGTCATAGCTCACTGCAGCCTAAAACTCCTGGGCATAAGCAATCTTCCAGCCTTGGCCTCCAGAGTGACTGGGACTATAGGTGTGTGCCACCACACTTGGCTAATTTTTTGTTTCATATTTTTAGAGATGGGGTCTTAACTGTGTTGCCCAGGCTGGTCTGACTCCTAGCCTCAAGTGGTCCTCCCACCTCAACCTCCCGAGTAGCTGTGATTGCAGGCGTGAGCCACTGAGCCCGACCAGTTTCTTAAAATAAGACAATGAAGTTTTTTGCATTTATTGAGTCTTTCATGATAGATTTCTCTGTCACACATGGTGCTGTTTGATAGAATTTTACCCACAGTACAATTTCTTTCAAAATTGGAGTCAGCCCTCCCTAGCCCTGCTGCTGCTTTATCCCCTAACTTTTGTTATTTTCAACAGTGTTCACAGCATCTTTACCAGGAATAGATTCCATCTCAAGAAACCACTTTCTTTGCTCATCTGTAAGAAGTAACTCATCTATTTAGATTTTTATCATGAGATTGCTGCAGTCCAGTCACGTTCCTCTGCTGAAATCTTGAACCCCTCTAAGTCATCCATGACAGTTGGAATCAGCTTCTTCCAAACTCCTGTTAATGTTGATAGTGTGACCTCCTTCCATGAATCATGAATGTTCTTAATAGCATCTAGAGTGGTGAATCTTTTTCTGAAGGTTTTCAATTCACTTTGCCTAGATCTACCAGAGGAATCATTATCTATCTATGGCGGCTGTAGCCTTACGAAATGTATTTCTTAAATAATAAGAATTGAAAATCGAAATTATTAATACTTATTTATCCATGGGCTGCAGGCATGTTGTGTTAGCAGGCATTAAAACAATATTAGGCTGGGCGCGGTGGCTCACGCCTGTAATCCTAGCACTCTGGGAGGCCGAGGCGGGTGGATCGCTCGAGGTCGGGAGTTCGAGACCAGCCTCAGCAAGAGCGAGACCCCGTCTCTACTAAAAATAGAAAGAAATTATCTGGCCAACTAAAATATATATGTAAAAAAATTAGCCGGGCATGGTGGCGCATGCCTGTAGTCCCAGCTACTTGGGAGGCTGAGGCAGTAGGATCGCTTAAGCCCAGGAGTTTGAGGTTGCTGTGAGCTAGGCTGATGCCATGGCACTCACTCTAGCCTGGGCAACACAGCGAGACTCTGTCTCAAAAAAAAAAAAAAACAATATTAATCTCATTGTACATCTTTATGAGAGCTCTTGGGTGACCAGGTACATTGTCAATGAGCAGTAGTATTTTGAAAGTAACCTTTTTTAAACCGTGCTGTAAACAGATGTTTTGTCATCCAGGCTTTGTTCCATTTATAGGGCACAAGCTGAGTGGTTTTAGCATAATTCTTAAGGGCCCTAGAATTGGCTTCAACTTAAAGTCACCAGCTGAATTACCTCCTAACAAGAGTCAGACTGTCCTTTCAAGTTTAAAGTCAGGCATTGACTTCTAACTATGAAGAATTAAAAAGAAAAAGAATTAGGACCCTGCTCTGGATTAGGCTTTGGCTTAAGGGAATGTTGTGGCTAGTTTGATCTTCTATTCAGACCATGAAAACTGCCTATCAGCTGTAAGCCTGTTTTGCTTATCATTAGTGTGTCCAGTAGAGTAATACTTTTTAAAACAATTTTTTATTTTTTATTTTGGCAGCAGAGTGCAGGGGTCCCCTAAGAGGTGACCTCCCCAGGCCCAGCCTAGAGTAATACTTTTAATTTCCTTCAAATACTTTCCATTTGCATTCACAACTTGGTTAATTGGTGCAGGTGGCCTAGGTTTATGCCTGTCTCGGCCGACTGGCCCTTCCTTGTCTCTCTCCGTCTTCGGGCCTCCCTATTCCCTGAGACAACAGTACTGAAATGAGACAAATTAATAACTCTGATTGCCTCTAAGTGTTCAAATGAAAGAAAGAGTAAGTTTAGTAAGGAAGACATGTTAACTTTTCACTCTCATTTATCACATCTATTCTTGTGATAAATTTCTAAAGATGAAATTGCTGATTCGTGTTAAAGACTCCATACTTATTACCAATCTGACTTTCGGTAATTGTGCCAGGTCATTGTCATCTTTGATGATTCATCTGTTCTAGGCCATTCATTTTCTTCAAAGAAAACACCTCAGGATTTGCTGAGTAGATACCATAGGGTATCTGTTTTCAGAGTGGTGGTTTACCTCTTGCCTTTCTGATTTGGATCTCTAAATGCAGATTTTCTTCTCAGTTTCTTGTTTCCCATCTTTCAGCTCTGTGGATAAGGGTTTTAACAGATTCATGTAAAGATTTTTCAATTGATCCTCATTGTCAGCGTTAAGACTCACCATCACATTTTAAGGAGCCAGGTACCTCAAAGTCCTGAGCGTATCCAGAGTTCTGTAGGATGAATTGCATTACTTTTGGTCATTATCCTCTGTTACAGTTTTTTCGATCTTCCAAATGGTTCTTGACATCTGTGGTCCCCTCTCCTCTGTCCCTGTGAGTTTTTGCTTTATACGTTGTTTTAGTGAGTTTTTGCTTTATACATTGTTTTAGTGGCTTTTTGGGAGGGAGCAGGTAAACATGAGTTTGATCTATCATGTAAATGGAAGACTATATTGTGTCTTATTAAATAGAACTATAATACATGTCTTTCATAACTGCTGCCAAACCACCCGTGTCTAAATGGTTGTTATATATTACCTGGATTGTTAACAACTGACCTTCCTGTTCCCTTTCCTCTCATATCTCCCTACATCACTGCAGCGAGAGGATCTTTTAAGAAGAAATCAGGTTCCATCACACTCTTTTTTCTTTTTTTATTTGAAGAGACCATCTCACTGTTGCCCAGCATAAGTGAGTGCAGCAGCATAATAGCTCACTGCAGCCTCAAACTCCTGGGCTCAAGTGATCCTCCTGCCTCAGGCTCCCTACTAGGTAGGACTATAGGCACCTGGTATCTTGCCTGGCTAATTTAATTTTTTGTAGAAACAGGGTTGCTGGGTTGCCCAAGCTTGTCTCAAAACTCCTGGCCTCAAGTGATCCTCATACCCTGGCCTCCCAAAGCACTGAGATGATGGGCAGGAGCTGTAGTGCCCAGCCTATACCCGTCTTTAAAACTCATCCATGCTTCCCATTAAACTTTTCGATCTTATTTTAAACTTTTGTAGCCTATGAGATCACTAGTTATGATGTTCCATTTAACCTCATGTTGTACATCTTGTATCATGTCACTGGCATACATTTTATTCTTCAAGCAGATGAAGCATGTTTTCACATCAGTGTTTGTTGATTGCTAACAGAGTGACTGGAATGCTTTTTTTTTTTTTTTTGAGACAGAGCGTCATTCTGTTACCCAGGCTAGAGTGCCATGGCATCAGCCTAGCTCACAGCAACCTCAAACTCCTGGATGCAAGGGATCCTTCTGCTTCAGCCTCCTGAGAAGCTGAGACTACAGTCACAACCATGCCCGCCTAATTTTTCTATTTTTAGTAGAGACAGGATCTCACTCTTGCTCAGGCTGGTCTCGAACTCCTGAGTTCAAGTGATACTCCTGCCTCAGCCTCCCAGAGTGCTAGGATTACAGGCATGAGCTGCGCCTGGCCTAAATGACCATTTTTAAATTGTAAAGTTATTTTACCAGCCTGCCTTTCTTCCCCTTCTGAACAAGAATAACACATTAACAGTAGTAAGAATAACCTAACAAATGAACAGAAGTCTGCAGTACGTAAGTACAGCATTTGTAAAGAGTAACAGTGCCACCTAGTGGAAGAACTGGAACTACAAATGAAATCAGAATCCTTAAGCCAGCGTTCCTTTTATGATAGATATAGTGTGTAAAAGAGGAATTTAAGCTGTAATTGCTTTCTGTGCCTGTTCACTCATTCTTGGAATGGTAATGGTAATAGTAATAGCTGTCAAGAGAGGCATTGTGACGGTTAACGAAATTCTGCATATAAGTAGTTACACTCTGCCTGAGGCAAAGGAAGTCCCTAAACTATAATGGGGACTACTACAGCTTGTTTCTTATTGCAGCTGAGAGTTCTTAGGAATTAGATGAGACTGAAAAGTAGATTGGTGGGTGGAGAAGCAATATAGCAAAAAAAGCAAAAAAAAAAAAAAGCAAAATGGAAGTAGATTGGGGACACAGTGTTGAGGGCACTTGAATGATGTCAGGTTTAGCTGATGGTGATAACAGGCCAAGGGGCCTAGGGGAGTTGTGACATAGGCGGTGTCTGAAAACCTGGTTGTAGTTGCTCAGTGGAGTAGAGTGGAGAGAGATTTGCAATAGGGAGACCAGATGCGATTTAATAAGAAAAATTTACTAAATGCAGGGCAATAAAGGCCTGAATTATAGTGGGTGGTAGCACTGAAGGTTTTTTTTTTTCTTCATCGCAAAAGTAGTTTAGAAACAAAGAGCACGCACAGACACCACCTAAAATTTCATCACCCATTAAATAACATTTGGCAAGATTAGAGGGATGGAATCTTCCTGTACATGCTATTTTATATAGCGTCTTTTTTGCACATTTTACTGTAAACATTTTCACACGAGTATAAATCTCCTTTTAATAGCTCAGTCGTATTCTGTTGTATAGAAGTAGCATTTCTGTAACCAGCTACTTGTTGTTTAGGTTATATATTTTTTCCAGTTTCTTGCTATCGAAAACATTGCTCTGGATCACCTGCCAGCTAAGTCTTTTCTTATCTGTGGTAGTTTTCTCTTAAGTTCCTAGAAACAGGAAAAAATGGAAATTGAAACAATAACGAGATATGATTTCCATGCTTAAGTTCGTTATAATTTAAAAAAAAACAAAGTGACATCCTTTGTGATGACAAAGCCTTGTGGAAATGGAAAGGAACTCTTCTTACATATTGTTGATATAAATTCACATTCAATCTGTGGAGGACAGTTTGGCAATAAGTATCAGAAGCCTTTATTTTACACATTTTTCTTCTCTTTGCCTTTTACCAGATCATTTAAATTGTATAATGATCTAAATGTAACCAGTTAGTAGAACAAATTCTGGGTGCAATTAAAGGGATAGTATAGTTTTTTTTCTCCTATTTTTAAAAACTTGTAAAATACACATAAAATTTACTATCTTAAGTATTTTTAAGTGTACAGGTCAATAGTGTTAAGTACATTAACATTATCATGTAACTTATCTCTAGAACTCTTTTCATGTTGCAAAACTGAAACATTATATCCATTGGACAACAAATTCCCATTTTCCTCTCTTGCCCAGCCAACAATCTTTCTCTGAATTTGACTACTGCAGGTACCTTATATAAGTGAAAGCATATGGAATGTATCTTTTTGTGATTGGCTTATTTCACATAGCATAATACCCTCTAGGTTCATCCATGTTATAGAATGTGTCAAAATTTTCTTCCTTACTTTTAAGGCTGAATAATTTTTTATTATACTTATTCCTTACAACATGAAAACTCTGCTTGTCTAATGTTGGGAGTATGGATTATTTTGTCAGATTTTTGTGTGTCTCTATTGAAGAAAGGGATTTATTGTCATGTTTACTTGACCAGTTCACAGATTCTGCTACTCAGGTCAAGAATGAATCAGGAATCAGGAGATGTTAATGCCAGAGTTTGGTGAAGTTAATGAGTCATTTCAGACCTGACCGGCACCTTGCCTCTTTTTTGCCAGCACTCCCCCACACTATCTGGTATCCCTTCTGTTACTGTGGTCCCTGGATCCTCCTGTGCCTCTGAAAACCACAGTAGCCACAGGTTTCCTTGTTAAAATGATTTGGAGTATGAATGTCAGTAATGTCTATAAAATATTCATGCCTCCAGAGCTTGGCAAAGTCTACAGGAGCGTTTGGGTCTATTTAATGTAAATGCAAAATACTGCTTAATTGGCCTACTGTTTATTTTTTATAAACATTAATGAATCTACATTTTTTATGGTTTTTTGAATAAAGGACACTTAAATAAATTTCAGTAAATACAATAGTCCCCACCTTATCTACAGGGGTTACATTCCAAGACCCCTGGTGAATGCTTACAACCTCAGATAGTACTGAACCCTGTATCACTTAACAGTGGGGATGAGAAGTGCATAGGTAGACAATTTTGTTGTGCAGACTTCATAGAGTGTACTTACAAACCTAGGTAGAATAGCCTACTTACTACACACCTAGGTTTTGTGGTGTAGCCTATTGCTCTTAGGCTACAAACCTGTACAGCATGTTACTGTACTGAATACTGTAGGCAGTTCTAACGCAATGGTAAGTATTTGTGTATTTAAACATCTAAATACAGAAAAGGTACAGTAAAAATGTGGTTTAAAAGATTACAAAATTGTACAGTTGGGTATTTGCCATGAATGGAGCTTGCTGGACTGGAGGTTGCTGTGGGTGAGTCAGTGAGTGGGAGTGAATGTGAAGGCCTAGGACGTATCTGTACACTACTGTAGACTTTATAAACACTATACTTAAGCTGCACTAAATTTATTTTTTTGCCCCCCTGCCCCACACTAAATTTATTTTTAAATTTTTCTTCAATAATAAATTCACTCAAGCTTACTGTAAATTTTTACTTTATAAACAATTTTTTTAACTTATGACTCTTGTAATAACACTTAGCTTAAAACACAAACACATTGTATGGCTTTATAAAAATGTATTCTTTCTATTCTTATTCTGTAAGTTTTTTTCTTTTTTCTAATTTTTTTTTTCTTATTTCAGCATATTGTGGGGGTACAAAAGTTTAGGTTATGTATATTGCCCTTGCCACCCCCCCTCGGCCCCCTGTAAGTTTTTTTCTATTTTTAAACTTTTTTTTTTTTTTTTTTTTTTTACTTTTTAATCTATTTTATTTTTGTAAAGAAATTTTTTTTAAGCTACAGTGCCCAGGCTGGGCTTGAACCCTGGGCTTGAGCAATCTTCCCACCTCAGTCTCCCAAGTTGCTGGGACTCCAGGTGTACACCACCACACATGGCTACTTTTCAAACTTTTTTGTTAAAAACTAACAAACACACAACAACCCAGGCTTACACAGGCCCAGGGTTATCAATATCATTGTCTTCCACTTCCACATCTTGTCCCACTGGGAAACCTTCAGGGGCAAAAACATGCATGGAGCCATCATTCCCTGTGATAATAATGCCTTCTGGAATACCTCCCAAAGGTATACCTGAGGCTGTTTTACAGTTAACTTTTTTTGTTTTTTAAATAAGGACTATACTCTAACAATAGAAAGTATAGTACAGTAAATATATAGACCAGTAACATAGTTGTTTATTATCCTTATCAGATATAATGTTAATAATTGTGTATGCTACACTTTTATACTTTTGGCAGCACAGTAGGTTTATTTACACCAGCATCACCACAAACATGTGAGTCATGCATTGTGCTACTACCTTATGGGTACGCTGTCACTGGGCCATAGGAAGTTTTCAGCTGTATTACCTTATGGGACCAACATTGTATATTCAGTCCACTGTTGACTGAAATGTTACGTGGTGCGTGACTGTACTGTTTTTTCCTATACAGTCACATTGTATAGGGTGGGTAGCATGTAAAGCATGGATATGCTGGACTAAGGGCTGATCCAGGTCCTGGGTGAGATCAGACGATATTTCATCATGCTACTCAGAACAGCACAGAATATAAAACGTAGGAATTGTTTATTCCTGGAATTTTCCATGTAATATTTTCAGACTGAGGTTGACCTTGGGTAACTGAAACCATGGCAAATGAGACTATGGACAGGGAGGGACTATTGTAAACTCTTTACTATGGCATAAATTACAGCACTTTTTTCTGTATATAAATTTTTTTACTTCTAGGCTGTGGGCTTTTTTGTTTGTAGAGCATACGCATTTTTGGCAGTGTAACATTGGCATGTTTTTGGTCATGTTAAATTTGGAACTGTCTCAAACCCTTTTTTTAAAAAATAACATTTGCCATTGTTAATCTTGGAGTTGTTCATCAGATTATTATGTAATTAGTTTTTAAAATATATGCGTCTTTATGTTGTTGAGCCAATGTTTCAGCCTGTAGACTTTTTTTAAAAGTTGACTTTTGTCATTTTGTATTTTAGCTTTGTTTCTTCTGCAGATTTCTTAAGGATATATTTTAAGTTCTAGATAAAAATAAAAATACTTGTTGAAGAGATGAGGCCAGAAACAGAGCCGTGTAGTTAGGAATTTTTCTTAGTTGACTTTGGTCTTAAATTAATAAACACTTGGAGAGGTAGGCTAACTTTGTGGTGAACAATGGTGACACTGGAACGGGATTGCCTGGGTTTCAATTCTGCTTCTCCACTCACTAGCTCAGTGACACTGGGCAAAGCACTTGACCTCAGTTTCTTTGTCTGTAAATAGGGATAATAATTGTCACCACTTTGTGTGGTTATGATGGGATTTAAATGAGTTAGGTGCTTAAAACTGTGCCCAACATATAGTAAGTACCTCAGAAGTTTTAGCCCAAAATAAAAAAGACTTGGAGGTTTTATATCTATCATTTAACCATTGAAATTACGTAGTTTTATAGGAATACTCTTTTGAGTGTCAGGTGTCTGTGATATTTTAATATCTATATACAGTGGTCCTCCCAAATAGGAAGTGTGTGTTTTGCTAGTTATAGTCTTAGTATCTCAGTGATTGCAACTGGATTCCCACGTTGTTTTAAACAATATAGTCAATCAGTTTCTGAGATTCTGGCTTACCTGAATTAAGCTTACTTGTCTTCTACTTATGGATTCTACCTCTTTTCAAAATTAGGTAAAGTACTTGCTGTTTACTCTTTTGGTAATTTTTCGTGACTTCTTGGAAGTAATTGTTTCAGAAATCAGGTTGGTGCCAGGTGTTTTCTACTGCTCCTCTTGCCCCTCACTGCCATTATGGAATATGATTGATGAGGTCAGGAGACTTGGATTCAGTTAAAGTGTTGTGTGCACCCTATTTCCTTGCCTGGTTTAGATTTTCATTCTCGTAGAGAAAACAAAAGTAGAATAGACATTGTACCCTTGAATTTTGTTTTAAGATATTAGACTGAGTTGCAGCTTTTCTCTAGAAGTTACAGAAAACAGTATATTTTAGAATATAATAAAGAAATGTATGAAACCTAGTATATTCTGTCTTTATTATATTATATAACTAGTAAAGATGTATGTAAATATAACTTACATGTTACAAGTCTATTACACAAATATAAAATGTAAAGGTACATATAATGAAGAGAGGGAAAGGAAATGGAGGACAGACATGAAATGGAGGGGCTGAGAGAGGTGAAGTGTGTGGACAGCCACATTTCAGGTGCCCAATAGCCAC
Organism: Lemur catta; assembly: GCF_020740605.2. NCBI lineage: Eukaryota > Metazoa > Chordata > Mammalia > Primates > Lemuridae > Lemur > Lemur catta. Next base: position 26,244,978 of record NC_059143.1, on the reverse strand, counting down.
ATGTGACTAGTGGCTGCATGTTGGATAGTACAGATACAGAACATTTCCATTGTCATAGGAAGTTCTATTCAAAATGGTTGATGAAGATTGCCAAAAAGATAAGTATAGCTGAAATAAGGAAATAGATATGTAGGAAATGAAGAAATTATATTTACAACATAAGATATATGTAATATATGTTAGATATATGTTCTAAAAAGAGAAGGGATGCCCCAGAAAAGGCAGTATTCATAGAAGATGGAACACTGATAGGATTGAAGAAAGAACTCACATCCTGTTGTGTTGTCAAGGTGGGAACATTCATACAAATGTTCCATAGCAGAAGTGAGATATCTGGAAGCAGGAGGTTGGAGCAACGCATAGTGACTTAGGACACTGCAGTGGAAACATTCAGGAGAGCCAGCCCCTGTGCATTCCCTTTCTTTGTCCAGGTAGCAGTGGTGAGGAGTTGGAGCTTGGAACAGAGGAAAAGGGCAATGTCTTCAGGCTGATGAGGGCCAGGAGTGATGGAGATCATCTGTACATGCAAAACCAGTTGCTGGGATAATCCGTGGTGGATCTTGTCCATACAGTCTAGTTAAATAAGATGATTGCACCACCTAGCAAGCATTTCTGGAAAGAGAGCAAGCTCAGAGGGAAAAATTTACTCCTAGGAAAGAGTTACTAGAAAAAGATTATAGTAATGAAAAGTAACTACTGAAAATGCCTGAACACCTGGAGATTCTTCACCCCCATCTCACCCTCAGTTAGGATCTATCAGAAGACAGGGTGTCCTCACAGCTGTTTATCTGGTCAGCAAAGAAGTGTTTGGAAATTATAGGCAAGTAAGCAAGTATCAGTATAACCAGCAGTGTCAAAGCCATGATGGCTGTGAAGTGAGAGCAGAGGAGAGTGGAACAGTGGAGCAAGTGAGATGCACTGTGAGATTTTAGAAAACTGGAATTGTGCTGATGGAGTTTAAACTTAATGTAGTGCTCTACTGTTGCACATAATGCATTAATTACTAAAAATATATATATAAAATCATCCAAAATGTACTCCCATAATCTGAAATTTAAAAATCATACAAAATTTTAGTATGTCAGAATTGTGTACTTTCAGGGCAGTTATTTTTTCCCCGTAGATTTTTCAATTACAAATTTTATTACTATGGTTATTGATGCTTTTTAAGCCCCTGAGTAGTATTCAAAATATAAAATTAATAGGATCATAGGTAAGTTATTAAATATAGGCAGTGCATTTTAAAAATAATGGATTCTCTCTCAGCTAAATATGAGTAACATTTAGTAGTCAGGAGGAACTGATCATTGAGTTGGGAAGGATTTTGTTTTTAGTAGATTGACCTGGGGATTGCGATGCTGATTTTGATGGCAATCTCATTTTCATTAACTTTTCTTCAATCTGTCAAGCAAAAGCTGTGTAAGATTGTCATCTTCTTTTGCTTTTTCATGAGATGTAAAGAAGCAGTGTCATTTTCAAATTCATGAAATCCCTTTTGCATTTGGATCTCTGGAATTTTTTGATGCTGAGTCCCAATTCAGAATCAGAAAATGCTCTTTTTATTTTCCTGTAGTATGGAACATGCAGTCAGCCACCTAAATGTTTGCCACTCAGCGTGCCTGATACCTGTCCTTGTTTCTTGTCACAGGTATCATCACCCACATAACTCCACAGACCCTCCTGTATAAAACTGAAATACTAACTGTAGCATCATCATGGGATGGTTTTGACCTGTTGCTAGTTAATATATGAAAGCCTGAATTTGGTTTCAAAAAAGCTGTTTAGGATTATTGGTGTATAGTGTATTAAAGTGAACATTCTGTGAAAGCTGGAGATGCCTTGTAGGTAATTCAGAACTACTGAGAATTTCACTATACAGTTGTAAATGATCAAAGTGTTAAAGGGTTTCCCTTTGACAGTAGAACAGAGGATGAGTCAAGGGAACAAAAACAAAGTGAAGAAGTGAGAAAAAAGATGAAGAAAGGACAGAAGAAAAACTGGGAAGAAGAAAGAAGATAGAAAGGAACAAACAGTACAGCTTTATTCATGCTGGGCAGATTTCTTGTTGTGTCCCCATCCAGCAGCTGGAATCATATATGCCAGATGGTCCTTTTCCCTCAACTTCCTGTCTTAGAATTTTATCATTTGCGGGATGGAGCGGAGCTTCTAGGTGGCTAGTGCTAGTGAGCTAGGCAGAGTTCTAGGATGTCAGCTGGGGCTCAGCCTGCCAGATTTTATTGTCTGCACCCTGACATTGTTGCCTCTTTCTGGCTAAACACTGAACACCATTTCCTTCCATTTGAACATCTAAACTCATAATTGGGGATGGGGGAGGACTTTTTTTTATCAGGAGATGCTGCCCTTGAAGCCTCTAATAACTTGTGGTTTTGAGATTCTCAGAATTCTTAGGCTTCTTGAATGAAACCTCCCAATATTACATAAAGGAAACATTTCTATACACTATGTGGCTGAAAAATTACCACTGTCTTTATACCTAACCTGAAACCGTGCTATTACACTTAAACTTCATTGTTTGTGAGAAAATACTTTAAAGTTTAATCATAAGGTAATAGTTATTTAGCATTAACTGTGCCAAGGTACTGTTCTAAGTACTTTTCCTATTTTTTATTGACACCCTCAACTGTGTGAGGTAGGTACTATTGTGCCTATGAATATTTTGTAAATGAGAACACTGAGGCACAGAGCTGTTAACATATTTCATGGGAAATTTGAGGAATACATTTAAATTCCATTTAAACAGCTCCTGGTAACATTTTGATGTATTTCCTTTAGTTTTTGAAAAAAAAATCATAGATTAAAAATGTCATCGTAAACATAGTTGCGAAAAAAGCAGTTGTAGCCATGCTGTATGTACAGATTTCCATCCTACTTGGACGTCTGTCTCGGTTAGTGAGTATGGCATATGGAGTGCAGTAATGAACTGAGAATCAGGAGTTATGGATTCTGGACTTACTATGTGAACTGGAACAAATCGTGTACTACTACCAAGGCCATTCTTTCCTGATCTTCAAACTGTATTTCAAACCTAATGAATTATAAGATCTATTCTAGTTCTAAAATTCAATGCCTTTGACTTCTTCCCTGTTCCTTATCTAATAGTTGGGTACTTCTGAGTACTTCAGGAGGTTTTTTTTTTTCTTTTTGTAATAATTTGTTTTTTTTTCCCTTTAAAAATTTTTTAATAGATTTAGGGGGTACAAGTTGAATTCTGTTTAAAGAATATATTGTGTAGTGGTGAAGTCTGGGCTTTTAGTGTACCCATCACCCGAATAGTGTACATTGTACCCCACAGGTAACTTCTCATGCCTCCCCGACTCCTACTTTCCCCCATTTTGAGTCAGCAATGTCTATTACTGCTCTGTCCTTTCGAAGCCATAGTTTAGCTCCCACTTATAAATAAGAACATGTGATATTTATTTTTCTGTTCCTGAGTTACTTAGGATAATGGCCTTCAGTTCCATCCAAGTTGCTGTAAAAGACAGTATTTTCATTCTTTTGGCTGTGTCGAACTCCATGGTACATACACATACACAAAACATTTTAGTACTTTAGTTTAATTCAACTTACAAAAGCAGTATATGTAGAGTCTAAAATTTTCTTATGTCTATTTCATAAGCATTTCCCATTATAAATACAGTACATGCTTATTACAGAAAATTTGGAAAATACTGAAATGTAGAAAAAAAGAACAACTCACAAGTTTACGCCAACCACTGAAAACAACCATTAGTATTTTGATGTATTTTGTTTCACTGTTCTGTTTTTTGTTTTAGATAGTTGCATGTATGCATTTTCATCATTTGAAAAATGTTTGTAAATGTGTTTTTTTTTTAACTTAACATTATAGGAAGCCAGCATTTATTGTATCATTGTTTCATTTCAAACAGGAATGGAACTTTTTTTAAAAAGGTCTATTTATCCACCTGGGGGTAAATAAGTTACACTTGTTGGACCTACTGAAAAAGCTAGGTCTACATAGCAAATGAGAGGATTTACTATACAGAATATTGGAAGGTATTTGAATAATAAAAGTCCTCACTGCCTCTCTAAGTCCAGTTCCTTCAGTGCCGCATTGTAATTTATTGGTGGTGTGGTATCATTGGAAAATATACCATCTAACTATTTAACCCATTCTTGTTTTTGAGGTAAGATTTGTGTTAGAGCTAGAATTTAATTATTGTTAATTTTGATAAAATTGCACCGAAGAGGTTCCGAGAAAATGTGAACCTGTTAAGCAGTTAATCAAAATTTTAAGGAGAGCCTTTTCTCATTCAGAGTGATGTAACCTCGGAATTGTCAGGTTTAGCTTCCTAAAGCTGGAATTCTTTTTACAGCATCCCTCAAATCTGATCATGGTTAGGTCAGGTTATGGAGAATGCTACTGTTTCAGTGCATCTATTATTCCATGCTTGAAACCTTTCTAAAATCCAGGCATCTTATTCTATTTTTTTTATTAATTTATTTTATTTTATTTCTTTTTTTAGGCATCTTATTCTAATATAAGGAAATATTCTTGGGAGTTTTGTAGAATTAATAAACTTAATACATTTTAAAATTGAGATAGAATTCACATATAATGAGATTCACAAATGTTAAGTAGGCAGCTAATTATTACTAATAAATTTTGCTGCAGGATATGTGTTTTAATTCTAATTCTTAAGGATATTTTAGTTATATGACTGTTGGGAATATGGCAAATAAGTTTAGTTTTCTTTGATTTGAAAAAAGGGTATGTGTCTATGATGTGTCCATGAAACACTGGAAAGGCAAATTATAGAATAAGAAAAGAATGTGGCGGTTTTAACCTTCTTTGAGTTCGCAATAGCTTTGAAAAAGGCACATATACACACAGATTTGTTTACAACTTCATTTGATTTAGGGCTACCTCTGAAACTTTTCCATGATTAATTCACCGTGGGTTAACATGATTAAGATACATTATCTATTGGGAAATGTTCTTAACAAGTCAGACCATTGGCCCATAACCAGAGCACATCGATTGGGGATCACTGTGAAACACTGCACTGCTTTCATCATACCCTTTCTCTGCCTAAGAAATTTTAGTATAAATTCCTGCATTTAGATTTCCCCAAGCTAACTGCATCACTACAGTCAGGACCTGGCTTGGCATCACTTCATGGGAGGAAGCACTGATAGTATGTAGTCACCGTGATGATGTAGCTAGCATGGTCTTAGCTACACTAATAAACTGGTGTTCAAAGCATAAGAAATACGTTCTGTTTCATCAGATGCTGGTTAAACCACAGATTTCTGTCTTCAACTCTGGATTCCACATAAGCAGAATGAATTAACTTGCCTCAGTATATCCAGAGGGAGAAGGCCAGGATGGCAGAGGAAAAGGAAACAAAACCTGGAGAACAGTTGAGGGAACTGGGGAGATTGGAGTTGGGCATGGGTATAATTTAGTGACTGTCTGTCTTCAGATGCTTTGAAAGCTATCATTGAAGAGAATTTGGGTTTACTTCCTATGGCAGGACTAGGACCAGTGGATATGTTAGAAGTGACAAACAAGACCATTCGTTCAGTTAAAACTGCCTAATAGGAAAGGCCTATTTAGTAAAGTAGTGAATTTCAGTCTCTGGCATCTACATCTAAAGCAGACCTTAAATACAGCTTAACTCTTTGCCACATTAGGATAAAACCTCACAACAGACCAGACCTGTTAACCTCACTGTTGCCTGGCATCATGTTCAAGTTTCAATAAAAAATTAGAAGGCATGCTAAAAGGCAAGAAACAGTTTAAGGAGACAAAACAAGCATCAGAACCAGACTCATGCATGACAAAAGTTCTGGAATGATCAGGAATTTAAAATTATTGATTCATATGTTACGGGCTCTAATGGAAAAAAAAAGACACCACGCAAGAACAGATGGATAATGTAACTAGAGAGGTAGAAATGCTCAGAAAAAAATCACAGCAAATGCTAGAAATAAAACACAAACAAAGGGTGCCAGTGGTGGCACCTTAACAGACTGGACACTGCCAAAGGAAGAGTGGGTGGGCTCAAAGGCAGGTCAATAGAAATTTCCCAAACTGAAATGCAAAGTGAAAAAAGAATGGGAAAGAAATTCCCACAAACAATCCAAGAATTGTGGGACAGTTTGAAAAGGTATAGCATACGTGGGCTTGGAATACCAGGAAGAGAATGAAGTAGAAAAAATATTTGAAGTAGTAATGTCAAGAATTTCCAAAATTAGTGACAGATACCCCAAACCACTGATCCAAGAAACTCAGGGAACACCAAGCAGGATACCCAAAAGCCTACAGTTTATACTTAGGCATATCATATTCAAAGAGCAGAAAACCAAAGACAAAAAACCTTGCAAGAATCCAGAGTGGAGCGGAACACATTACCTGTAGAGGAACAAAGATAAGAATTACAGTTGACTCCTCAGCAGAACCATGCAAGTAAGAAGAGAGTGAGGTGAAAAGTGTTGAAAGAAAAAAACCCACCAACTTAGAATTCTGTATCCAATGAAATTACTCTTCAAAAGTGAGTTTGCTATTGCTGGAGGTAATCAAAAAGAAGTTGAGTCACAAGGACAAGAAATGTTGGGTCCAGTGATTGCCTAACTGCATTCTGTATATAAACTTAGCTCTGGGAGATGGTAGTAAGTGTTCAGCAAAAAAATATTTCAATGATTTTAAGGAATGTTGCAAACCAGATTCTACTCTTGGAGCTTTACTCTGCCCAGATACTGAGGATCTGAGCAGGGCTGTAGCAAACAACCCTTTTTTACAAACAAGCCCAGAACCTCTGATTTTTGGCCTGCTTGTTAAAACCTTGTGGAACAATGCTTCACAAGACACCCAATTTGAGAAATGCCAGGTTAGATTACACTTATGACCCTGAGATAATATGATTCTTTAGTAACTGGATAATACATACTAAGGGAATGAGGTGGAAAGGCCACACAAAAAATAAAAGGTAACATGATTAAGTCAGCTTCCTCATTTAAATAACAGTATGTATAGAAAGACTGATTGTTATAGGTCATTTCCTTAAATTCCTCCTCCCTGCATGAAGTTGCTTAACTAACAGAGGACTAACTAAAGTTATACGCTACCTGTCAGCTCCTGGCTTACCCACCCCTCTGCCCCCAAGGTCAAAACTGATAATTATATCAGTAGGTTCAGCTTTCTTGGAGTGTTGGCACCATTTCTGGATGAAGTAGCCCCCTTGCTTCCCCCTTTTCCCTTTTATCTTCTCTGTGTTGTTGCTGCTATTCCTTATTCTTGTTTAAGAAAATCCATTTCAAAGCCCATTTGTCATTATTCGTGAGAAAATAACTCCCACTACTAGGAATTTCAGAGATGTTTTAATGACAGAATTAGACTATCTGATGCAAGTCACAATGTGTTTCCTTATTGGATTTTGAGTTTTAGGGACATGACTGGTTGTTCTGTCACTATGGTGATTCTATAGTTGACAAAAGGTAGCTTTTAGTTGGATAACATACTTCTTCAGAATACTCATCCCCAAAATAATTTCAGGATGTGACAGGGAGGTTAGGGTAATGGTTAAGCATGAGGACTTTGACAACAGATTGTTTAAGTTTTTGAGTCCCCTTTTGCCCCTCTCTGTTGACTTTGGGTGAAGTTTCTTAATCAGTAGTTAATTGTGATTTAGTTTCATCATTTGTCATACATGGCTATTAATAATCTCTACCTGTGAAGATTAAATGGCATGCTTAGAACAATGGTTGGCATGTAGTAAGCACATGAAAAATGTAGTAGCTGTTTGGTTAGGGTCACAATGTGCTGGATGAAATCTTGGAGTATATAAAGCTTATTTATAGTTATCTGCCCTTATCATAAGTAAGCATTATTGGTTTTTCAAAACCCAGTTAATAGCCAGTAGCCAGGTTACCTGCTGAAACCTGATAAAACATCCCTTTTCCACGTTTGTCAACAATCTAGAAGACTAATCAAACTTTACAGTTTGTTAGATGACATTCATTTACAGTAAAGCAATTCCCACTAAAAGGTAAAACTCTTATATACACAGTCAAGGAAGAAAAGACAGGTCCACCTGAGAGGTATAGGATAGATAAGGTGAAAAGAAATGAGAAAGGATTTGATTATGTTGGCTTTTATATTTAAAAAATATTTCTATTCCAAAATTAGATACCAAGCTAAGTTCAGGCATTTGTTTTTTAGAAGGTGAGTAAGGGACTACTAAGATCTTTATCTGCTTTGTACTCTGTCCCCTGGAGAAGTTAACAGCTTGACTAATCTTCAGAGTCTCAGAAACTCCCTGACATCATGGAATTTCTTGGCCTCATTTTAAAAAAAAAAGTGTTTTTATTGTGATCTATACTCCAATTAATTTTTCCTATCCTAGCAAAGAGCCCCAATTTCAGCACAAGCAAAAATGAAGTAAAAGTAAATTATGGTGCATTCTACAAATGAGAATCAAAGCTTCTTAATAGTTATATTGAAGGCAGCGGCTTAGGGAAGACTTGTATGTTAACTTATGAAAGGCAAAGGACGTGATACTACAGACAAGTAAGACCACCTAAGAAACCAACTTTGCAGCTTTTTCCTTCACAAATTCTGCTGTTCTTTTTCTCAAGAGATGGGTAAGAAGCCATGAAGCTGTAACAGTGTAGCTAGGACGTTTGGAATTGGCCACAGCCTTTAATCGGCCATGAAAGATCCCCATGTGGACACAGTTGAAATTCTTCCAGTGTTTTCTTAAGGTCACAACGAATGACGTATGGAAGAGGAGAGCAGAATTATTGGCAGCATCTGCAAGAAAAAGGAAGCCATATCAATATTTTAAGTTCAGAAATAGTTTAAATATTTTTTAAAGCAACTGGAATTTTAGAACTATCTAGGTCAGCCCTAAAATGAATAAGAACTCCAAATTTGGTGAAATTTATTCTCTTCACTGTTTTTTTCTGCAAGATGATCCTGATACTATCCTAGAATGATAACCACAGTTATCTAGCACTTCATAATTTGAAAACTTTCACATTAACTTATTTAAGTTTCACAGTCCTGTAAAATAGATACCCCTGTTTTATAAAGGAAACATCTGAGACTTGGATAATCTTAGGGAGTCCTTGCCCAAGGTCACATAGGTAGTAGATTGAGGAAGCTGTACTTCCATCCGGGTCTGACTTCATAGAGTATTGATTGGAGGGACCTGTTAATACTCAGTGCTCTGGGGGACACTACAAGAAATGTAGATACATAGAAAATGTTTTTCCCTAATTACAGGTATGAAATTAAAAACGTTCCTGTAGTATTTTATGTTCAGAAATAACTTGAATAATAGCATGTCAGGAAGTTATTTTGAGGCTAGAGAAGGAAAAATTTCTGTGACAGTGTTTGGTCTTAATATAGGTCTTGAAAAGTAAGATTTGGATATTTGATATGTACTCAGTATTAGCTGTAAAGACGTATGTAACGGTGGTTCAGATTACAAGCTAGCTCTGACCCACTTGCAGTGTTCACAAGGCACATCAAACCTCGTAATTCACTAATGTTGAAGTATGGCAGTATAAAGAAGGCTCCTGCCCTTGGGAAGACAGGACAAACACACATATACATGTGTTAGACAAAGTGCAGAGAGGTAGTTTCAGCTGAGAGCCTAGAGTGAGGATGACAGGGACAGGGGAAGGGTTTCTAGGCAAAGTGAAAATTTATCTGGACTATAACGTGGGTAAAATTTTGACTAATGGAGAGGCTTGGATATGACCAGTGGAACTGAGCCTTGGTATGAAGCTGGAACTGAAAAAAACTGACTTGAGGGTTTTAAGAGACTGATGTGAATGATATTCTCAAAGGATTGGATTATAGTTATAGTACCTGAAGCATCTGATGGGAAAGCCAGTAGTTTTGTAAGAAAAAAGTTGGAAACTTTCCAAATATATGCTTACTCCAAATATATGCTTACTACTCTATCCTTGTTCACTTTTACTGCTTTTCCATAATCTTTCTTAACCCTGGGAACATTTCTGCATTCTGCTGTTAGGCCACCTCTCTTCCTTCATGTGTCTCTGTGATTCTCACCCAGAAGTTGGAGGAGAGGAGATGCCATCCTTTTGGTGGACGCATTAGAATCCAAGTGATGTGGTGTGGTATGATGGATAGTTTAGAAAGTCAGTGTCAGTATACATATATTTCTGCTGAAACATACCACAAAAGGTAAAGTTTGACAAAAATCTTCTTGGCTCATGGCAGATGTGCAGATGAAAGTGGAGAAGGGAGGTTTAAAATGATTGAGTAACACTACTGTATATGTCTTTATATAAACCTAATTGTTTCACACGCTTCTCATGGTTTTAGTTAGACTTTATTTGCTGATGGTAAAGCCTAAATCTTTATTTCTAGCTCAGAACACTGGAATCTTATCAAAATGCCACCTAGAAATCCCATGAATAACTCACACTTAACATACTTAAAACTGAACTCTTCATCCTTCTCCAAAGGAGTTTCTACCCCTCTTTGCTATCTCAGATAACAGCACCTCCATCCACCTGCTCATCAAGCCTGGAAACTCATCATTGCTCACATCAGAACCATAACCAATTTCTGCTGATTTTTCTTAGTAAACATTGTTTTAGTCTTTTAAGGTATTACGGTATATACAGTGTGGTTTGTAGAGTACATTGCCCTATCCCTACTACTATTGGCTTGGTTCAGGCCCTAGTCCTTTCTTCTCTGGATACTTACAGTAAACTTGCTGAGTTTCCTTAGATGCTTCCTCTTCTGTACTGTATCCAGGATGGTCCTCTCAGAACTTCTGTGTGAGCATATTTGGAAAGAAAACGAATCTCTACTTTGCACCAGGCACTGTGGTAATCATGAATTGCCATGGACGTACCTATTTTACTGCTTGCTTCTACGAGTAAAGAGACTGTGTTAGGACTCTGGAACTGAGGGTGGGTACAATGGCAAGCTCTCTGAGTGATACCCCATTCTAGGAGCTGAGCTCTTGATAAAGAGGATGGGCACAGCAGCCTGAGGTTGTCTTGACATCCCTCTTCTGCTGTGGAACCACCACCTCATGAGTTGGGGGTGAGAATTGTCAGGGCCCCAGAATCCTCAGTGCTCCACACCCAAAGAAGAACTTCTCTTAGGGGCTGGGCAGAAGGGATCTCCCAAGGCTCTTAATTGCTCTAGACTAGGACTTAGCTTCAGCACCAAATAGCTGGGGGCAGGATGAGAAATACTGCTGTTCTGCACTTGCTGGGAACAAAGCCCTCCAAATGGGAATTGTGGGAAGGATAATCCTGTGTTCTTGGCTGCAGCTGTCTGGAGTGGAAACTGCTTTGTTGAGAGGGGAGAGGGAGGGAGAAGTCTTGGTTCAAATATCACAAACTCTCGCCATTCTTACTGAGTTTTCATAGATATTCTTACTAAATTTCAGTTTAGGTTTATGAAAATAAATACAAGATTTTTCCTGTCCAAACTCAAGAATACCTGAAAATCTTATATGCTGAGGTTAAGTATATTAATATGTTAGCCTTCTTTCTACAGGTGCGAAGCAACATCTAAAGATTGTGTTTTTTTCATAATAGAATTTACCTAGTTATATACTTGTAAAGCCCCTCTTTTGATCCTAAAACTCACATGGGAATAATCTTTGTTTACTTGGTGTTAACTGAGTATAGTATCAGATTTTATGTAGAGCATTATTAGCTAGATAGCTCTTTCAACCCCTAAATGCTAATGACAGTGGTTTGATGTTACAGGAATACAAGCGCAAGTTAGCCAGAGTTTCCCTGGTGCGCAAAGAACTCAGGTCCCGGATCCAGAGCCTGCCAGACTTATCTCGATTGCCTAATGTCACTGGCAGCCACATGCACCTGCCCTTTGCGGGGGACATCTACAGTGAAGATTGATGACCAGTCTCTTTCCAAGTCCCAGGACTTTGCAAGAAATGGAGACAGGTTAGGTGGATAGTCCTGTAGCATTATTTTTGTATATTATTGGGAGAGTAAAACTTAACAAAAGAAACAAGTAATTTATAAAATTGTTTAAAATGTTGGTTTGTTTACTATTTTATTGATAAGTTAACATGACTTAGCTTAAACAAAGTGATGATCTCTGTGTAATAATAAGCTCACAAATAGTGATTATTTTCAAAAGATCTTTTTGTAAATTTTTTTGATCCAGGGCCTTGTGAGAAATTCCATGTTTCTATTTCTTCATGTATTTTCAGTTGTTTTTCTTTATTTTCTTTGGTAACTAATCATTGTATACTATAATTCCTATGGGGGAATAACTAATCAGGAGTTGGTTGAGACTTTATTATGGTATAGTTAGGACTTGATTGTAAAAGGGACTAAATGTTCCAACATAATTTTCACCATTCTTCCCAAACAAAATATCGATTCTGTGCCTCTCCATGCCTTTGATTCCTTATTCCCTAAAGGTCAGTAATTTAACACTAAACATGGATGTCAGTTTGAGGGTCAGATCAAAGCCTAGAGAACTTTTTTCCAAGAGTACTGTAGGGGTTCCATTCCAACTGCCAGTATAGAATAAAAAGAATGTTAAATTCATTAAACTGTTTAGAATTTTTTGAGTAGATTAATATGGAAATGCTTGGGAAATGTTCTAAATTTTGACATTCTACCAAGAAGACAACTTTGGTTCTGGAACTGATTCCTATTTGTCAAGTCAGTCTCCTTTTAACATAGTTCATCCCTTTAACAAAAAGTCATCTATGGGTTGAAAAGACACATGAAATGATGATACTTTTATTATTTCCTTAGCTATATAACTTTAAAAACAATAGTAATTTTAGCTCTGGTAGCTCAAGAACAAAACATTAATGTTCAGTAAAGTAGCTTGGAACATTTTAAATGTTTCCTTAAGGTTTTTGAATGACAGCATATTTGGCAGTTAAGCAATGCTACACTACAGGGTAGATCAGGTAAATTTTATATTTGTATATTTACAGTTACCAAAACAAATGTACTTTTTACCTTTTATTTCTAACCCTGTGTGTTAGAGCAGTTGCATGCTCTCTTGCTTTCTTTTTAAATCACATTGTTAAGTTGTGGATTTGTATTCACTAATGACTTAAGATAAACACTTTTTTCACTCATTACTTTACATATTAGACATTATTCTTGTTGTAAGCAGATTCAAATTAGATAGTCAGTAAAACATCTTTTAAGTCCCACAAGCCAATTATGTCTCACTATTCTGAATGGCTTCACTCTGTTTCTTTCTCAATATTAGAGATTATAGTTAAAATGAATTAAATGTGAAGAAGGCAGACATTTATTTTTAATAGCCAGTAGTTCTAGAAACAGTGCTTTTAATAGTTTAACCTCTCTCCAAAACAGACATGTAAAGTAGTCCCCATCCATATATGGCTTATATTCCAAAGTTTTTTTTGTCAACTTTTGGGACTTGGGGTGCATTTTCTCACAGAAACAATAGTTCGGTTCTCTAACACTACCACTAAAAGCTCACCTGGGAACCTAATCCACTTAACCGTGAATGTACTTAACTTGTAATGTGGTTGACAGATTACTAATAGTAGATCCTAACCAGCATCTTCACCACTCTAATAAGGAAATGGTGTGCAGCAGTCAGACTCACACATGGGGTGTCTGCCCGTGCTGTGTACCTCTGTCCCTAGGTGTAGGAAATGGAAGAAAAAGATTCAGCAAAGGAGGGAGAGGTAACAAATGCACAATTACAATTATAAAACCTGGTTATATGTGTTAGGAAAGTATACCAAGTAAGTTAGTTTTTATTGTTGTTGATGTGAAAGCAGAAACTTGTGTGTTAACTTATTTTCAATATCTTGACCTTATTTATGATCTGCTTAAGTGGTGATTTATCCATTCAAAATACATATTTTTTCCCATTTAAAACTAATTTATAAACTATGTACTCCTGGGAAGATTTGAAATCTTTTAGAAGTTTGTTGAAATATTTTCACCATTTAGGACAGACTTCTGACTCAGATACTGATTTTAATGCCAGTATCTTCTCTAAATATTTATGATAAAAATGCATTATTTTTTTAAAGAGCTTGATGAGATTTGTGATAAGTGATAGTACTCAAGAACCTGAATCCCACCCCTTGACCGATCCTCCACAAACCTCAGTTGGTTAACTCATTAACTGAATACAGACAGTATGGTCTGGTTTAGAAGTTATGTCTTCAGCCTTATGATAGTTAACGTGGTAAGCCTTAGCAGTAAACAGTCTTCCTTTCTAGAAGAAAGACTACTTTTTCTCAAGAATGGGGTTAGATGGGGGTACTATAATACCAAATTCTAAATCATGAGCATTTTCTCCATTGTGTACCTGAGGCAAATCATGCATCCTTGAGTGTGGTTTGGCCTGGCCCCTCAAGAGCAAAGCATGTCAGCACACTTGCAGTAGGGGGACTGTGGTTTGAATGGATACCATCACTCTTTTCTCCACAAACAGCACAGAGAGCTGTCTGGAGTGGCAGTTTGAACAGATTCCCCGGTGCTCCCTCTGCTCCTTCCATCACTACAGTAAGTAAAAGGACCATGTGTGGGGGGAACCCGGAGGCTGAGAAAATCAGCTGTGCTCAATAGCCAACCTCCCCCTCTAGGAAAACCATTCCAGATGCAGCTATTCTGGTCCCTTTTCTCACATGCACTCTGAATTAGGGCTTTTCTATAAGAAGTCCTTCAGAATCAGAAAAGGCTGGGATGACCTGGTCATCTTGATTTGCAGAATTAAAAGAACAAAAACTAAGTTGTCAGTTGTCACTGCTGATGAGCAACTCATCTTTTAAAATATATTTATTGTACTGGTTCTGAGAAATCTTTAGAGAGCAAAAACTCACAAGTACAAATTAACTAATTGGGAAAGTTAGAATGTGCTTTCTGAATTTTCCACTCTAAAAATTTACATTATGTGAAATAACATAAGGCTACTAAACTGCTTTGTATTCTATAAGAAATAGCTCCTAAAGATGTAGTCTTGTTTCATAGTTGTTGCACTATATCCAAGCTTAAAGTGTAAATCCAGTTCTTCTCTGTATAGAAAGGGAACATTGTGTTACTTAATGAATTTATTTATACAAGAGCATTTGTTGCCAAATGTAATTCCAGCCATCCACACACAAGTCTGCTCTGAGGTGGCAGTAGCACATGGGAAGATGAACTTTCCCTATTTGTTTACCTTTTTTTCTTTGGCTGTATCTGATGATAGTATAAGAGTTCTTAATAAAGTTTTATGTTCTTTTTGAATGTGTAGGTTATTTTTGTGAATCTCATTCATTGGATATGGGGTGGAGAGGGGAAAGATTAATGGACTGGGAGGGAAACAAAGTCCTGGAAGTATTCAGTGACGTATGGTAGAGAAACTGAAGGAGATTAGCCAGAAGTTCCCAAACTTGATCGAGCATCAGAATTACCTAGAGGGCTTATTAAACTACAGATGGCTAGGCCCTACTCCCAGAGCTTCTGGTTTAGTAGGTCTGGGGTAAGGCCTGATGGTTTACATTTGCAATAACTTAATGCTGATACTAGTGTTTAAGGACTACAATCTGACAGCCAGTGCTGTAGGCCAACTTTGAAGTCCATGACTTGCTTCATGATTTAAAATATTTAAGCAATTCCAGGAAGAATATAATAAAGTATGGGTTTCATTACATAGAAAGTCCCTTATGTACAAAGAACAAGACCACATATCTTTTGTGATCTACTGCTCAGTGTAGTGCTTATTAACTGCTTTTGAGTGAACAGATTCAATTGGTACCTTAAAGTTCGTAGAGCCCAGGGCCTTTTGCCTTGAATTTAAAACCAAATTGAGGAATACTAGAAATCTGTGGGAATCCCTAGGGCAGCGTTTGCCAAACTTCTTTGATAGACTCAGACTCAGTTTGGGCATTTGCAAAAAGGACACATACTTACTGAGTGGGAATTTTCTGTGATTCTGTTTTGTTGTTTTTTTTTGAAGACAGGGTCTTGCTATATTGCTCAGGCTGGTCTCAAACTGCTGTCCTCAAAGGCTTCTCCAGCCTCAGCCTCCCAAGTAGCTGGGATTACAGGCATGAGCCACTGCACCTGGCTGATTTTTATTTATTTCTTTTGGTGAGACAGAGTCTCACTCTGTCACCCTGGCTAGAATGCAATGATGTCATTGTAGCTGACTGCAACCTCAAACTCCTGGGTTCAAGCAATCCTATTCCCTTAGCTTCCCGAGTAGCTGGGACTATAGGTGAGCGATGCCTGGCTAATTTTTCTATCTTTAGTACAGACGGGTGTCATCCTTGCTCACGCTGGTCTTGAACTCCTGAGCTCAAGCAGTCCTCCTGCCTTGGCCTCCCAGAGTGTTCAGATTACAGGTGTGAGACACCACACCCGGCCAGAAACTTATGTTCTACTGAGAAATTAGCCAGAAAGGTAAAGTAGCTACCATGATCAAAGTGTTATGCTAGATGCTGGGGACACAAAGGGAAGGCAGGGCCCAGTTCACCATCCTTTTGGTACTGGCACTAGTTAGCATAATTTTACTTCATGCAACTATAAGACAACTGGTTAACCTTGAGTCTTTCAGTGTGCCAAGCCATAATGAATGAAAAGTTTAGCAGCAGAGAGGCTTGGAAACTGACTACAGTTCAAAGTAGCTGAATTATTTATTGAAAGAGTATTTTAATTTTTTTTTTTTTTTTTGCTTAATACCACTTGTGAGATTCACCCAGGTTGACATATGGAGCTCTTGATCATTGATTTTTATTTTATTTTATTTATTTATTTTTTTTGAGACAGTCTCACTCTGTTGCCTGGGCTAGAGTGCCATGGTGTCAGCCTAGCTGACAGCAACCTCAAACTCTTGGGCTCAAGCGATCCTCCTGCCTCAGCCTTCCGATAACGGGGACTACAGGCATGTGCCACCACGCCTGGCTGATTTTCTTAATTTTCAGTAGAGACGGGGTCTCACTCTTTCTCAGGCTGGTCTCGAACTCCTGAGCTCAAACTATCCTCCCACCTCAGGCTTCCAGAGGGCTAGTATTTATTTTTAACTGACAATTAATATATATACCATGTCATGTTCTGTTACATGTATACATTGTGGAGCAATCAAATCAGACTAATTAACATCCATTGCCTCAAATATTTATCATTTCTTTGTGGTGAGGACATTTAAGATCCTCTCTTTTAGCTATTTTGAAATATACATTTATTATTAACTATAGTCACCATGCTGTGCAATAGACCTTATTCCTCCTCACTGAAGCTTTGTACCTTTTGACCGGCTTCCCTTTCCCTGTCTACTTATCCCTCACTCCCGCCTCTCAGCCTCTGGCAATCACCATTCTATTCCTACTTAACTTTGAGTTTGACTCTTTTAGATCCCAGCTAAGTGAGATCACATGTGGTATTTGTGTCTGGCTCATTTCATTTAGCATAATGTCCTCTAGGTTCATTCATGTTGTCACAAATGACAGAATTTCCTGCTTTTTAAAGGTAAATAGGTCGGGTGTGGTGGCTCATTCCTGTAATCCCAGCGCTTTCGGACGCCGAGGCAGGAGGACTGCTTGAAGCCAGGAGTTTGAGACCAGCCTCAACATACTGAGATTCTGTTTCTATCAATCAATCAACCAATAAAGGCTGAATAATATTCCATTGTGTATCTATGTACATTTTATTAATCCATTTATCTTTTGATGGGCATTTTGGTATTTTCATATCTTTGCTATTGCGAATAATGCTACAATCAACATGGGAGTCCAGACATCTCTTCAACATATTGATTTCATTTGGATATATACCCAGTAGTGGGATTGCTGGACCATATGGTAATATTTTCAGGTTTTTGAGGAGCTTCTATACTGTTTTCCAAGGTGGTTGTACTAATTAATACCACCAACAGTGCAGGGGTTGGTTCCTTTTGCTAAAGAGCTTTTTAAAATACAAGTCCCAGGCCAGGTGCAGTTGCTCACGCCTGAATCATAGCACTCTGGGAGGCCAAGGCAGGCGGATTGTTTTGAGCTCTGGAGTTCAAGACCAGCCTGAGCAAGAGCGAGACCCTGTCTCTACTAAAAAAAATAGAAAGAAATTAGCTGGACAACTAAAAATATATAGAAAAATTAGTCGGGCATGATGGCGCATGCCTGTAGTCCCAGCTACTTGGGAGGCTGAGGCAGTAGGATTGCTTGAGCCCAGGAGTTTGAGGTTGCTGTGAACTAGGCTGACGCCATGGCACTCTAGTCCAGGCAACAGAGTAAGACTCTGTCTCAAAAAAAAAAAAAAAACCAAAATACAGGTCGGAGTCCTAGCTTATTTAAAGAAATTATATCTATGTTCCAGAAAAGATTTAAGATCATAAAACCATTATATATTTAGTATGTTATGTTTTGATACAATTTTTAGAGCTAGAAATAAGTCATCAAAGCAAATTAAAATGCCACTTTAAGGTAAAATATTACTATAGGAAAAATGGAAAGTTGTAAAAATGAACATTTCAGTATATTAAGTCATCTATAATCAGGAATGTCCCAGATATTTACTGTTGCATACAAAATAGGAATAATGTTCAGATTTTACTAATATAGTTATATACATAATTGTGAGAAAATACGGACACACACTTGATCCTTTTCCTGAATTAGCAATAGGCTATAGACATGTAGCCTTCAAGAGTGAATAGACCCTTCTCATAAAGGTCTCAATTTCCTTTTGAAAGAAAATGACATAAATAATGAAAACTACTAAGACAAGAGAAAATATCACCACTCAATGTACATAGATAGCTTTACTATTTACAAGGACCTTTCATGTATTTTTTGATCCTCACAAGCACCCTGTGAGGCAGGCAGGTTTCACACTTACTCATTCTAAGGAGGTATTTTCCCCACAAACACTGAAGGATGCCAAGAAAAGTTTGCTCTTAGACCTCTGTGTGTTCAAAGAATAAATGTTTAAAGTTGTTTTACTAACTTTAGTTTCAGAAATTGCATTAGGCATTTCTTATTTTCAAAGTCCACCCTTCAGAGAAGATAAGAAATTTCTGAAGTCCACCTTTGGATTCTTTTGGGATTCATTTTGACTCAGCAACATTTTTAGTCGAGAGAAGTGTTTCTTTGTTTTGCTCATATTATTTGAGGAGCCAGTAGATGCTGACTGTTCAGATGTAGGTGTTCTGAAAAGAAACAAAACCACACTTAGTTATACTGACAAATGACAATTTAAACAGTGTTGACAACTGCTACTAGAATCATTTTCTACTCTTTTGTATTGTGCCATATACAGGCAATGGCTGCATATTCCTTCTTCACAGGGGAAGACCACTCAAAAGTGAAGGATCTCAACCCACACAGAGGCACCATTCCATTGCGTCTTCCCCACTAGAATGTAAGCCCCATAGGGCAGACACCTTTCACTACTAATTGTATATTCCAGTGTTTTTTGACAGTGCCAGGTACATAGGAGGTGCTCTAAAAATATCCACTGAATAAATGATCCCCATCTGATATGTGTGTATTTCATTCCCTCCAATTGTGTTCCATCCCCATGAACCCTTATTTGGGGTTTGTCAGACTGATCTCTTTTAACTCCTCATGTATATGATAAATGTGAAATGACTTTCCCATTCCTGCATATATCTAAGAAGTAGTCTGTTCTAAAGGCAACTAAATTATTTTAAAAAGCCAAATTTTCTTTTAGATACACTTATCCAATAAAATGAAAACTTCTATGATGAATTCTTATCACACCAAATATCAAAATAATTAAATCATGAATAGAGATAACTAGACTTGAAATTTTAATTCTTACCCAATTTTAAAAACTTGAAGCCAAATATAAAAAATTAAATTCAATAAGCAGAGATAATCTAGTTCTCACTGAATTTTGTTATTTATGTTCAAGAGGCTACCAGACTCAGTTTTTCTTTTGTAGCAAAATGTTCCAAAATTCCTTTCATAGTTTCTATGGAATCAAATTTAAATTTTACTGTCACAGTAAATAAAGTACAAGGAATTACTAAAATAAAATAAAATATGTCCAGTAATATAATTAACTTAGTATCATTTGACAAATATTTGGATTTCCTCAGGAATTTTTGATACAGGAAAGAGCAAGAGCAAAGGCTTAGAGCAGGAAAGTATACTGTGAATGGCTCAGTTTTGCTGGCACATAGGATGAATTAAGGCAAAGTAAGACAGGCAGGCAGATTGGTGCCAGACAGTGAGGGCTGGAAAGCCATACTGGAGTATTTGATCCATATGCTGCTGAGCGAGGTGTTAAATGCTCCTACTCAGAGCTATGCTCCAGAAAGATGATCAGACAAGGGTTTGAAACTAGAAGGAGGGAGACCCAGTAGGAAATAACTGTAGTACTGACAAAAGATGAATAAGGCCCTGAACCAGGATAGCAGCACTAGGGAGAAAACAGAACAGATACAAACAGCATCTGGAGACAAGGACCAAAAGGAGGAGGGATTTTTGACTAGACTTGCCCTTCTAGGTCAATGACCAGAAGGGCATGCTCCTTCACAGAACAGGGAACTTAGGAGGATGGCAGGTCTGAGCGGTTAGCTGTGGGGACATGTAGGGGGTTGAAGTGGATATATTAATATTTAGCAGGCAGCTGGGAATAGGCCCAGGGAGAGGTTGGAAGTAGAGGACTATGCCGTGAAGTCATATGCATTGAGATAAGCATGGAAGATATGGAATTATATGACATTAGAAAACGGTATGGAGGCAAAACGGCCAAGTCCTGACTGTATGGCATATTTAGGGAGTATGTATTAAACAAAGGAAATTAGAAAAAATACTTGAATTAACACTGGCAATTCAAATAAAGTTAATGGATTAAGATACCTGAAAATCAATGCTGGGCTCTTGCCTTTAGAACCAGACATATCATGACTTAGGTTTGCAGAATTCAGAGTCTTTCCCTCTGGTGTCTTCATACTGCGTTTACTTGTAGGAGTGGTAGGATTGCTCTTCAATGCTGACAGAAAGCTTCTACTTTTACCATGATGTTTAACTGTTCTGTTGCATGTTTTACAAGTAACCAACTACCATAAAAAGAAGAAATATCAGTCCTTTGACTTTTCTTATAACTTAACCCCATAAATCACATGTTCTCATGTTCATTGAATTCTTATGTCAAGGACTACAGCAGGTACTATAGGGCTAAGTAAAACAGAGGCTGCCCTTGGGGAGCTTGCAGTCCAGCAGCAGGAATAGACAAGACAAATTTAAAATGAGAAAATCTTCAACAAAAAATCAATGGCTAAACATTTATACTTAATTTAAAATAGCTTTTTAAAAATAATGAACTCTACTTTCTCAATATAAAACTGTGTTTGGGGAGAGTTGGGGAGGAGACTGGAGATGATACTCTTTAACATCTGGAAGGATTTTTTTGTGATAGCAGCAGACATTTAATATTTTTTGTAGATGAACTTCAAGCCTTTTCCCAATAAAATGTGGCAGAATATCACTGGAACTTTTAAGTGGTCCCTTCAAATCCTTCACAATTTTGTAAAAATAGGTCTAAAGTAATTTAGAAAACCAAGTGAGTTATCATATTCTCAAACCTCTTCACTTCTATCATTGCCTCTAGAGGTTAACTTTCTTTTAAGGATTCATTTCTCAAGAAACTGTCCATTTTCTAGCTAAATTCCTTTCTTCTACATATCTAACTCACAATGCATAGGATTTAGCCCACGCCTCAGCAAAATTAATACAAACTGGTTTAGGTGAGAAGTACTCGGATGTTCATGAACAGGTGAAAATGCCAATGGAAGATCTGCGTATATCAAAGATCTATTTTACTTTACACTTTTTAGAAGGAGGCTGTACATACACATACATATCAATAAATCAGCAAAACAAACACCCTTGTAGCTAACCTCTAATTAAAATACATTAGCATGTAAGCTTCAGGAGGGCAAAACACTGGAAGACAGTGAGGCAGCATTTATCTTCCCATTTAAGAACATTTTCAAAATATGTGACACAGTGTTTTTTGAAAAATACAATTCTCCAAGAACTAAGAAAGTGAATTTGACTCACTTTAGTATTCTATCTCTTCTTTTTCCCTTGAACCATTTAATTATTATTATTATTATTTTTTGAGACAGGGTCTCGCTCTATTGCTAGGGCTAGAGTACAGTGTCATCATCATAGCTTACAGCAACCTCAAGCTCCTGGGCCCAAGTGATCCTCCCACCTCAGCTGCCTGAGTAGCTGGGACTGCAGGCACGCACCACCATGCTTGGCTAATTTTTCTATTTTTTGTACAGACTGGGTCTTGCTTGTACTCAGGCTGGTCTCAAACTCCTGGCCTCAAGTAAACCTCCTGCCTTGGCCTCCCAGAGTGCTAGGATTACAGGCATGAGCCCTCACACCTGGCTAATTTTATGACAAAGCAAACTGCGCTTACCTGTCCAATACTGGTAAATTCCTAAATATGGCAATTTTCAATCCAAGTTTTTATTACTAATTGTAGTCTTAGGCCAGACAAAAGCTGTCATTCATAACATTAATAAATGTTAACACAGAATATGCAAAATATAAAATGTATCTGATATTGGCCTTCATATAGCAAACCATAAGTAATTTGATTTTGGCTTATTCCATTTTATATCCCCAGTCCTAAGTATTATTTGGCATATGATAGACCCTCAGTAAATGTTTAATGAATGAACACAAGATGCACTTACCTTTGTTGGGCACAAATATAAATATATACTCTGACATGGGGAGGGGCACGACTGAGGAAGTGACACTGGTACCTAAATAAGTAAGGTACTGCTGTTTGAAGAAAAAGACCATTAACTGAAAAAATAACACAGTGACAACTGCAATTCAGGTAGAGACATAATGGTCAGCTCAAGAAATCCCCAAATTTGTGAAAACAATTGTGCTTAGCAGTGAGATCTGAGAACTATTGAGACCTTATGATGTTGGGTTTTAGGTAATCATGAAAACTAAAAATAAGCTAGTCTTGTAATGAAACGTTAATAGAAAAAATTGTGTATATATTTTGACAATCCAAATATACTACTATAAATCTCTGAGTCATATTCAGGCTGATTCTTAACCTTATTTTAAGTAAAAGAAAATTCTAGTTTATTCACACATACTGGAATTGAAATCTTACCAATACACTTTTGGAGTCTTTGTACTTCTTCACAATTTTTGCTTCTTTAAAACTGAGTGTATAATTTCTTGCTTCTCGATTAAGAAGTTTCTGTATTTTGGGTGTCAATTTGGCCTTGGGTTTGAGGCGAACTCTAGAGTTGTCCAGAACCAACAACTGGAAACAGTATGGACATGTTTCTTCAAAAGTGCTATTATCATCTAAAATTGTACAAATGAAACTCACAATCCAGCAAATCATAATATTTTATTACCTCAAACTGCCAACATTATAAATGTGAAAAAGAAAAGTATACTAATATTTAATATACGCAGATATACATTCTCCTTAAGCAAACTCAAAATATGAAAACTTTCAAAAATATAAATTGGCAGTAATTTACTTTGCAAAATACTATTATTCCATCCATTCACTCCTTTCAGCAACAGACAGGAAAGTCTCCAACCTATGCCAGCAAATCCCATTGGCTTTTTTTTTTTTTTTTTTTTTGAGACAGTCTCACTCTGTTGCCTGGGCTAGAGTGCCATGGCATCAGCGTAACTCACAGCAACCTCAAACTCCTGGGCTCAAGTGACCCTACTGCCTCAGCCTCCCAAGTAGCTGGGACTACAGGCATGCGCCACCATGCCCACCAGTTTTTTTCTATATATATTTTTAGTTGTCCAGCTAATTTCTTTATATTTTTAGTAGAGACGGGGTCTTGCTCTTGCTCAGGCTGGTCTTGAACTCTTCAGCTCAAACAATCTACCTGCCTCGGCCTCCCAGAGTGCTAGGATTACAGGCGTGAGCCACCGCGCCCCGGCCATTGGCTTTTGAATACATCTAAAATCTAGCCACTTTCTCATTACTTGCTACTAATTAAAAAAAAAAGGGCTATCATGTCTTACCAATTTTACCAGCACATTTACAGCAAAATGGTAAATTACATTATGATTTTGTTTCTTTTTTATTTTTAAAACAATTAGCACAATGAATATTTGTTGACTACCTGCTGTTTTTTAGCACTGTGCTAAGTGCTAGAGATATAACACTACAAAGAGCTATGGACCATGCTTGTAATTTAGCTCAGCCAAATGTAAAAAAAAAATTCATTCTCATTTTTTGAGTGACTATTAACTGCCAGACAGTTCTTGCTGGAGATACAGCAGTGAACAAAGGACAACAATTCTTGGTGGCAGACAGTAAATGTAACAATGTCTAATGTTAAGTGCTAGTAAGAAAAAAGTAGGATAGGAAAGGGAAATAGGGTGTGTCAATGGAGCCACTGTAATTTTAAATAGAGTGGGTTCATTAAGTGACATTCACAAGAGACCAGAAGATGAAGGACCCGAATGGAAGCAGATATGTGAGGCAAGAATTCCAGGCAGAGGGAAGGGCATCTGCTAAGCCCCTGAAACAGAACAGTAAGGAGGCCCAGTGTGGCTGGAGGTGAGTGAACAAGAGAGCAAGTCAGAGAGGTAATGTGGACCTATGATGTAGGGCCTTACAGTCCTTTTAAAGGGCTTTCACTTTTACCATGAGATGGGAAGCCATTTGAGAGTTTGTGGCAGAGAAGTGACATGATCTATAATAGCTTTGTTTTTTTATCAGAAACATTCTGGTTGCTGCCTTAAAAACAAACTAGAAATGTATGGGAGCTATTGGTAATAATCCAGGAGAGAGGAGGTTATGACCTGGAGCACGGTGGTGAGAAGTGGCTAGATTTTGGATATATTATAAAGCCAAAAAGATTTGCTGACATACTGGCTTGGGAGAGGGTTGGAAGGAGGGGTGCTAGGGAGTCAAGAATGGCTCCCAGGTTTTGGGGCTAAATAACTGTAAGCACAGAGTTACTATTTACTGAAATGAGAAGAACTGTTGAAGCTTGTTGGGGGTAAAGCCCAGGTTTTGGACATATTAAGTCTGAAGTGCCTGCTAGACATTCAGAAGTTGTCAAGAAGGCATGAGGATAGAATTTGGGGAAAAGTCTGGGCTGGGTATATAAATTTGGACGTTTTCAGTATATGGTATTTAAGAACCACGAGACTAGATGAAAAGCTCACCAAGAAAGTGACTGTAGCTAGAAAAGAGGCCCAAGGGCTGAGTACTGGGACACGGCAATCTTTAGAGGTTGAGGAGATTAGGAGGAAGGTCAAACAAGATTAGAATTTGGATTTTTCACGAAACTGAGAAGCCTCTGGGGTTTCTGAAACAAGGGGAGCGAGTTGATCAGCCTTCTCTTTTAGATCATTCTGAGCGCTGTGCGGAATGGAGGGGAGCGAACCCGTAACAGACGGGTGTTGTCCTTACCGTGTGACGAACCGTAGGCCCAGCTGTAAAAGAGAAAGAGATTCGTGAGGGGCAAAGGAACGCCTTCTCCCCGCTGGCCTCCCGCTACCTCTCCCGTCCTCTTACAGGAGATATCGGGCCTGACCCGGGCAGCTATCTTGTAGTCCTCGAGCAGCAGCCTCAACGTAGTGCTTCCGCCTCATGGCTGCTGCCGCTTCCCCGCCACCGCCGCTCCCTCACCGCTTTCCCGCTGCTGAGACTCGGTGAAAAAGAGAGACTCCGGAAGTCGGCTTCCCAGCGACGCAGTCGTTGGCGTCAAGGTCCAAGCTCCCTCCGGAAACCGGCACCCTCGGCCGAGGGGTTCCGGCTTCCTTCGCGTCGGGTCCGGCGTGCGGGCGTACCCAGCCAGGAGGAGGCTCTCATCCCGCCGCGGCCCCGCCCCTCGGTCCCATCCCGTCCCTTCAGGCCCCCAGCGTAGGGATGACCCTGGGCGGAGCAGCTTGACCGGGCAGGGGTGGCAAAGTCCGGAGCCGAGGGTGACAGCCGTCTGTCTTCCTCCCCTGCCTGCCTCCTCTCGGACCGCCCTGTTGTGGTTTCCCCACTGCACCGTGCCCCTCTACATTCGCGAGCCTGAGTATTGACTCCACGAGGCGGCTGGGAGGACCCCGCCTCCGACTCCGGCCTGGGAGAAGGGTCTCCAGTCCAGCCTGCCCGCCGCACGTGTACAAGCCAGAATTGTTTTTCTTTTTGTAACTGAAGTGAAATCCACACGGCATAAAACTGACCATTTTAAGGTGAACCATTCAGTGACATTTAGTACATTTACAATATTGTGCAATCACCACGTTCATCTAGTTGCAAAGTATTTCTGTCACGCCAAAGGCAATCCATAGCTCCTCTCCCTCCCAGGCCGTGACAACCACTAGTCTGCTCTCTGTCTCTATGGATTCACCTATTCTGGGCAATTCGTATAAATGGAATCATACAATATGCTGATTTTTGTGTCTAGCTTCTTCCACCTAACAACGTTTGAGTTATTTCTGCTTTTTGGCTATCAGGAATAATGCTGCTGTGAACATTTATTTTGTTGAAGTCAAAATAAAAATGTAGAGATGAATCTCCAATGTTTCATTTTGGAAGAAAGAACTGCAATTTAGGGTACACACGCAGACCAACTGGTCTTCCATAGGTCTGAAGAACAAAGAAAACGTTAGAGGTTTTATGAAAAAGGAGAAACGTTACTATTGCTCTTGGAGGAAGTGTATTGGCACTAGTATGGGTTTGAGGAGCCGGCAGCAGTGGGCAAAATTAGCCCTAGAATTGTAACAAGTTATCTCAGATGCTATAGATAATTTTTTTCTATATATATTTTTAGTTGGCCAGACAATTTCTTTCTATTTTTAGTAGAGACGGGGGTCTCACTCTTGCTCAGGCTGCTCTCGAGCTCCTGGCTTGGCCTCCCAGAGTGCTAGGATTACAGGCGTGAGCCACCATGCCCTGCCCCAAAAAGCACTCTTGATATCACCTAGCTACCTGCCTGGCAGCCTAGTATTCCTCCATCTTAACCCCTCCCCAGTGGCATTGCTGCCTCCTCCTTCCTGCCACATGCAGCTGATCTACTCACGTGTCCTGCCAGGTTCCCTGCACCCCTCGGCCACCCTGTTCTCTTGCCTGCGCCCCTACCACGGCCCCCTGCATTGTCTTCTGGCTTCCTCTCTTACCTCTCCCGGTCCATTCTTTATCAGGCAAACAGTGTGGCCTTCCTAAAATGTAAACCACTTTTTGGATATGGGATGTTCCTGCTCAGAGCCTCAAAGTTCCTCAATGCACTTGGAACACCAGTGCCTGGCCATGCTCTCCAGGGCCCTGTCTGGGCAGGTTGCTGCCCCCACCTCAGGCCTCACCTGTCTCACCTGCCCACCTTCACACTGTGCTTACCACACTGGCCTTCTCTCATCTCTCAAACATATCCTGCCCAGATCTACCCCTGGGGCCTTTGCTGTTCTCTGCTTTGAATGAGGATCCTTCTCATGGCTGTTTTTCCTCATCATTCCAAGGAAAAGCCTTCCTTGACTACCCAAATAAAGACTTCCCCTCTGCCCCCACCCACCAAGTCATTCTCTGCCATTACTGGGTTTTTGTTGATGTTGTCACAATCACCTTAGTATCTGAAATTGCCTTATTCATTCATTGTTTACCTGTTCCCCTCCAGAATGAACCCACGGCAGCAGGACTTGGTCTGTCCTGTTGGCTGTTTCATACATGATCCCCAGCCCAGGGTCTGGCACAGAGAGGGCTTCAATAAGGATTGGCTAAGTGCAAGAGTTCTCACAATGGGCCTGGAAGGCAGGTACTGTTGCCGTCCATCTCTGCTTCACAGGTGAGGAGCCTGAGGCCCAGAGAGATGAAGTCACTCGGCCAAGGTCACACAGCTGATGTGGGACTTAACCCAGCTCCCTCTGGCTCTGAACTCCCTGCTTTTCGCATTGGTCCTCTCCTTGCCTGGTTCACCTGTTACAGACCTTCCAGCCCATCACAAGCCCTCCAGGGAATGATGTGTTTCTGAGCCCTGATTTCTGCAACAATTTAATTTTCTCTGCATCATTTCCCTGTGCCAAAACCTGCAATGAGTCTAATTAAACTTACCTGTCTAACATATCAAGTTTTCTTATTATATCTCATTAGCACTGCCTCTCTTTTTTCTAGAAATCCTACACTTCCTTCCCCACCCAGGAATTATTTTTTCAGTTCAACAAGAAGGCAGGATGAGCTCAAAGATCAGCTGGTACACCTGGATTCTGTCTGTCACTCATCAGCTTTGTGATCCTGAACAAACTTTACTCAGCTTGGTTGTGCCTCGGTTGTTCAGTCATCTGAAAAAGGAGATAGGACTATAACCGGATAAATAAATGTGGTTCTAGATATTTTCAAGTATCATTTGTTTATTCACCATGTGCCTGGAACGTGGGGGTGAGAGTACAAAAGGAATGCGTGCTTGCCTATCAACACTAAGCCCCTACAACCCAGCAAAGGCCTGGTGGCCCCAGGTCCAGAGCTGTTCGCCACACGCCCATCCTGAAACCCATGCTCAGCAGCTGCAGCCAGCATCACTCCACTTCTCTCAACAGGCACAAGAAAGTTCTTAGAATCACTGAGACAAATTGATATTTTTTGACAAATTAATTTTGATTTAAAAATGACTTATACCAGAGGATCTCTTTAGAAGAATGGAGTGTTAATTACAATCACAAACACAGAAGCCTGAGCATGTCAGTAATTCTAAAACAGTTGGGAATTGCCATACCAAATACTGATGATGATGATGATGGGGAAGAAAGGCCTGGGGAGATGTAGAAGAGAATCGCTCATCTCTGATTTTATGATTTGGAAAAAGAGCAGTACTTTCTTGAGTGTTCACGCCAACAGCCAAAAGTCATCAGAGCTCTCAGTCTACATGATTGAATTGTTTTGTCATCACATTGACTTAAATCCATCTTTGTTTGGTGTATGTGTTGGATGGGACTCTTGGAGTTCCACATAACATTCACCAACTTGAGTTGGACAAAGCCAGTCAAAGAACACCACAGATCTGTCAGTGGGGCCGGAGCCCAGGCCCCAGGGCGGGACTTGTCCAGCAGAGTCCAGTGGACTTTTGGGGAGAGGCAGTGGGAAGAACTCAGAGTCCTGGGCAGAGCCAGGGATGAGGAGCGCATTCTCTTTGCCAGTGCAGACTCGGAGATGGGGTCAGTGCCCAGAGAGGGGCTGTGTAGATAACCCAGCCATGTAGACCTATTCTCCCATTGACTGCCTCTTTGGGCTTCTGGAAGGCTTTTCTTTGCAAGATACACACTTATGACTTATGTACTGCCTGTAGTAGTTAGTAGTTTTGTTTTTAATTTCATTCATTTTGCCCCTTAAAATTATCTTTTTATCAAGGAAAATTGCAAATGTGTAAAAATAGTGAGAACAGTCGAATGAACCCATCTCCCAGCTTCAATTAGTATAAATAAATGGCCAGTCTTATCTTGACCATACCTCCATCCACTCCTCCAACCCACTCCTGCCCCACCTCCGGGCTGGATTACTTTGAAGCACATGTCTGCAGGGTTTTTAGAAGAAACAAAGCGAATGATTTGTGGAGACAAGCCAGAATGCTGCTGGAAAAAAGCATATGTATAAAGGGTTGCCAATTTTAAATGTCCTCGGTCATCTCATCCACTCTCCTAAAGCTATTTCATTCTTTCCCCATGCCCCTGTCATCCTATGCCTCACCTGCTGCTTCACGGCAAAAGTAGAGTCCATCATGTGTATGTCATTTAAAAAGGGTCAGCAAACCACCAGAGGGGCTCCAGTGAGAAATCCGAGGAGTCTTTGGGGGGGCAATCAGGACCTGGGCCAAGGGAAGTCACCAGAGACATAAACACCTTTGCTCTTCCTGCTCCGGCATCCTTAGCATGTGGCCCATACTCATGGGTGCAAGACGGCTGCTGCTCCTCTGGGCATGGCATCTTTCTTCCAGGCAGAACGAAGGAAATCCAAAAGCCTTTGCTCTTTTTCTTTTTATTCAGAAAGTGAAGCTTCTGATTCCTTGGACAAATCTAAGTCACATGACTACCCATAGCTGCAAGGGGCCCCATGAAGGTGAGTATTTTTGCTATTTTAGCCCCTGCAGTAGAGTTGGGAATGGACTTTGGGTGGCCAGTTCACAAAGTCTGCACACCAGCAGGTGCCCTTAGTGTCTTGCGTCTCCCTCTGTCCCCTCTCCCTCCCTCTTCCTCTCAGTGGGGGACTTCTCCTCTCTGCCAAGGCTGCTCCTGACCTGTGCTCACAGGCTCCACCTGCCCCCTGCCCCCCAGGAACCTTATGCTTCAATTATCTCCTGTGTCTTCATCCTTTCCCTTCCAACCAGCCTTCTCATCAGGGGTTTTGTTTTGTTTTGTTTTTGATTTTGAGACAGAGTCTCACTTTGTCACGGGGGTCTAGAGTGCTGTGGCGTCAGCCTAGCTCACAGCAACCTCAAACTCCTGGGCTCAATGATCCTCTTGCCTCAGCCTCCCAAGTAGCACGTGCCAACATGCCTGGCTAATTTTTCTATTTTTTGTAGAGATGGGGTCTTGCTCTTGCTTAGGCTGGTTTCAAACTACTGACCTCAAGTGATCCTCCCACCTCAGCCTCCCAGAGTGCTAGGATTACAGGCGTGAGCCACTGTGCCCAGCCTCTCATCAGCTTTTAAGCGTGCTCCATTCCCCTCACATTATAACCAACACACACCATAGCGCATGAAGGTGCCCCCAGCGTTCTGTCCCACTTGTTCCACATCTGAGCTTCTTGAGCCGCCTGTCCATACTCTTTGCCTCCATTTCCCCCTCTACATACCACAGTTTTGCTTCTGGCCCATCACGGCCCTGAGCCTGTGTCACCAGATGAAACACATCTCATCTTCTGAACTGATGACCCTGGCCAGTATCATCCGTGTTGCTCCTCCTAACCTCTGTACAAATCCCCATCTGATCTCTAAGTCATCATTTCACGTCTCTATCTCTCTATATACCTTTCTGATTTCTTTGCCTCTTTCCTTTCTCTTTCTTTTCCTGTGCCTCCCTTTTGGTTGCTACTAACTGGCTGAGGTATATTTTTAAATACAAATACAAATTTATTGTGTTACATTAGTCAATCAGAAAGAATCTATTGAGCCAATGAACACAAGCTAAGTATCAAACTGGAGATAATGGGACATCCAGGAGAGCCACAGAGGCTCATCGGAGCTGGCCTGTGTTTGAACACATCAAGTGCAAGAATGGTCACTCTCTGACGGGGCAGGCTGCTTCGCTGTGGGTCAGCTCTCAGACATAAGAGAATTCTCTCTTGCAGACCTAAAATGTGCCTCCTTGTATGGTTCCCCTTGACATCTTCATTCTCCTGGACCTGGAGCAAGGCAGAACCATTCCTGTCTCTTTCCCACATAACATTGCCAAGATTGTGCAGACAGATGTCATGCCTGCCTTCAATGCTTTTTTACTGGGCTCATCATCACCAAGTTCTTCCCATTTTTCCTCAGGTGACACGGTCGCCAGACTTCTCAGTGACTGTTATCCTTGGGCCAGGCACCCTATAGGTTGTCCCAGAGCCTTGGGAACATGGCCCTAGCTCTGGCTATGATGCTCTGTGTATGATCTGAACTGGTAAAAGGGCTCACAGTGTGGCTCCTGCATCCAGGCCTGCATGGCAGGGCAGAAGACCTGGGTTGACTCATCAACTTTCCTGTGCTGAACCTCCCTATCTGTAAATTAAAACAAAATGCTTATTTCAAAAAGAGCTTTGTTCTAAGATCACACGAGATAATGTTTTTGAAAGTGCACTGCACACAGTGGGTGCTTAATAATTGTTGGTTGACTCAATAAAAGCTGGTCCCTAGGTTCTTCAGCCTGCACAGCCCAGATTAACTGGGGGAAGGTAGAGCTGGTGATGGGGAGATGATTTTTTTTTTTTTTTTTTTTTTTGGAGACAGAGTCTTGCTCTGTTGCCCTGGCTAGAGTGAGTGCTGTGGCGTCAGCCTAGCTCACAGCAACCTCAAACTCCTGGGCTCAAGTGATCCTTCTGCCTCAGCCTCCCGAGTCGCTGGGACTATAGGCATGTGCCACCATGCCCAGCTAATTTTTTCTACATATATTTTAGTTGGGCCCCTAATTTCTTTCTATTTTTAGTAGAAATGGGGTCTCACTCTTGCTCAGGCTGGTCTCGAACTCCTGACCTCGAGTGATCCGCCCGCCTCGGCCTCCCAGGGAGCTAGGATTACAGGCGTGAGCTACGGTGCCCGGCCCGGGAGATGGTATTTTATCATTTACCCTTTCTTCATTTTAAAATGAGTTGATTTTAAATCCATGGGTTAGTGACAATATTTTGAAAGCTACCTCATTGCTGTTGAAGGATACTCATTATTTTGAAAATTGGTAAATAAAAAGAATTAGCCATTTATTCTGTGTTTCTTGTACTCTATATGGGATGTCTACACAATAAATGAAGGGAAACTTGTTTTTATAGAAATATTCCAGCTAATAAATGAATAAAGACAGAGAATTAGGGTATCATCATTTTGCAATCCTAAATTATACAAGCATGGAGCATCAATAGCTGCTAACATCACAAAAAGAGGCAAGCAGGTATGCCCACGCCTCCTGATGAAAGAACGCACTACCAACTGTGAAGTAGGCTTCCCAGTAAAATTGAACCTGAATCAGATCAAGCCTCTGGATCCAACTATCAAATGACAGAAAATACAGGGGATGGAGGAACCATTTAAACCACACCACATGGATACAGTGGAGAAAAATCCAAACTGTGTGAAACTGTATACTAAAAATAATTGATTTCTTCAACAAATAAATTACAAAGATTATTCTTTTTTTTAAAATTTATTTTAAAAAATAAGAGACTACTTTTTTTTTTTTTTTGGAAACAGAGTCTCGCTCTTTTGCCCTGGCTACAGGGCCGTGGCATCAGCCTAGCTCACAGCAACCTCAGACTCCCGGGCTCAAGCAATCCTCCTGCCTCAACTTCCCGAGTAGCTGGGACTACAGGCATGTGCCACCATGCCCAGCTAATTTTTTCTATATATATTTTTAGTTGTCCAGCTAATTTCTTTCTATTTTTTAGTCGAGACAGGAGTCTTGCTCTTGCTCAGGCTGGTCTTGAACTCCTGAGTTACAGCAATCCTCCCGCCTCAGCCTCCCAGAGTGCTAGGATTACAGGCGTGAGCCATCACGGCAGGCCACAAAGGTTATTCTTGAAAAATGCAGGAGAGTGGATGTTAAGTGTTCTCTGCACAAAAATGATTACTATATGAGGTGATCCATATGCTAATTAGTTAGACTTAGTCATTCCACAATGTGTATATACTTCAAAACATCATGCACATGATAAATACATACAATTTTATCTGTCAATGAAAAAAAATAAAGGAAAAAAATCCCTAAAAGAATTGCAAAGCAAAAGAAAGGGAGATGGAGGGGTAACTTAATAAAAAAGGACATTTACAATGTGCAGAACTTACTTGGATTCTGATTTAAACAAACTACAAAACCCACATCATTTATGCTATTTATGAGACAGATGGATATTTGGTAATATTAAGGAATTTTTTTTAGCTGTTTTGGGTTATCATAGTATTGTGGGTATTTTTAAAAACTTATCCTTTAAAGATATACATGTTTGCAGTTGAAATGATAGTTTTTTGGGACTTGCTGCAAAATCATATTGAAAGGAAAGAAAGTTGAGGGGGTGAAGATAAATCTAGATTGGGCATGAGTTGACAATTGTTGTATTTATTCATTTTTTATTAAAAAACTTTATTATGGAAAATTTCAAATATATACAAAATTTAAAAAATTACGATGAACCCTCATATATCCAACAGCCAACTTCAACAGCTATCAGCATCTTGGCATTCTTATTTCATCTGTACCTCTCCCTACTCTTGATTCAATTATAATTATTTTTAAAAGTTTTAGGTAAAATGTACTTATGTTGAAATGTACATATCTTAACTGTAAAACTTAAAAAATGAATACACTCCTATAAAGATATAGAACATTTCCATCACTCCAAATGATAAACCATATCCTATCAAGATTTTCCTCACTCCAGAAGCTTCCCTAGTGTTCTTTCCTAGTTAACTCCCCTCAGAGAGGCCACCACTGTTCTCTTGTTCTCTCTTTCTCTCTCTCTCTCTCACACATACACACACCATATATTAGTTTTACCTTTCTAGAACTTCAAACAAATGGAGTCATAGAGTATATACTATTGTCACATAGATTAGTTATGACTTTCTAGAACTTCACATTAATGGAATGAAATAGTATGTACATCTTTTACTGTGAGTTTCATTCACGTTCTGTGTCTCAGTAGTTTGTTCTTTTTTATTGCTGAGTAGTATTCCATTTTATGAATATACCATAATTTGCTTATTCATTTACCTGTTAATGGACATCGGACTATTTCCAATTTTTGGCTACTATAAATAAAGCTGTGATGAACAT
Organism: Lemur catta; assembly: GCF_020740605.2. Taxonomy (NCBI): domain Eukaryota; kingdom Metazoa; phylum Chordata; class Mammalia; order Primates; family Lemuridae; genus Lemur; species Lemur catta. Next base: position 26,210,551 of record NC_059143.1, on the reverse strand, counting down.
TCTTATACAAGTCTTTGTGTAACCTATTTTTCTTAGGTAAATAACCAGGAGTGAAATTTCTTAGTCAAAGGGTAGGAGCATGTTTATCTTTATTAGACATGGCTAAATGGTTTTCCAAAGTGTTTGGACCATTTTGCATTCCTATCAGGAAGGTATGAGAGTTCCAGTTGCTCCATATCCTTGTCAATATTTGATGTTGTCACTTATTTATGTATTTGTTTTCTTTTTAAGGAAAATATTGTAGAAGAAATTGTCAGTCATTTAATTTTTTTTTTTTTTTTTTGAGACAGAGTCTCACTCTGTTGCCCAGGCTAGAGTGCTGTGGCATCAGGCTAGCTCATAGCAACCTCAAACTCCTGGGCTCAGGTGATCCTCCTGCCCCAATCTCTCGAGTAGCTGGGACTACAGGCATGCGCCACCATACCCGGCTAATTTTTTCTGTATATATTTTAGTTGGCCAGATAATTTCTTTCCATTTCTAGCAGAGATGGGGTCTCGCTCTTGCTCAGGCTGGTCTCGAACTCCTGAGCTCAAACAATCTACCCGCCTCGGCCTCCCAGAGTGCTAGGATTACAGGCGTGAGCCACCACACCCAGCCAGTCATTTAAATTTTAAGCATTGTAATGGGAATGGAGTGGTATGTCATTGTGGTTTCAATATTCATTTGCCTGATGACCAATGATATTGAGCAATTTTTATGTGTTTATTGGCCATTTGTGTGACTTCCTTTATGAGGGGTCTTGCTATGTTGCCTAGGCTGCTCTTGAATTCCTGGCCTCAAGCCGTCCTCCTGCCTTGGCCTCTCAAAGTTCTAGGATTATAGGTGTGAGCCGCTGTGACCAGCTCTTAGGATTTTCTATGCCAATAATCATGCCATCTGCAAATAGGGCTATATTTATTTCTTACATTTTGTGAATGATTTTTGTATTTATGGCTTGTAATGTCTTTGGTATCAGGGTTATACTGGTCTCATAAAACAAATTGGAAAGTGTACCTTTATCCTTTGTATTCTGAAAGAGTTTGTGTAAGATTGCTATCATTTCTTCCTTAAATATTTGATTGAATTCACTAGTGAAACCATCTTGGGCTGGGGTTTTCTCTGAGAGTTTTGACAGCAAATTTAATTTCTATAATAAATGCAAAGCTATTCAGATATTCCATTTCTTTTTTGTGCTAGTTTTGGTAAGTTGTATTTTTAAGCAATCTGTCCATTTCATCTAAGTTGTCAAATTTATTGGTATAAAATTATTATAATGTTACTTTATCATCTTTTTCATGTCTGTGAGATCTATAGTGATATCTTTTCTTTAATCTTTGATATTGGGGTTCTTATTCTGGGTAAGGATGAAGTACACATACTCCGTCCTGTCTCTCCCACTGAACATCACTATAAAACCTGCACAGAATGCATGGAGTCCCTATAGGATGCTGAAAAGTAAATAATAGTAGGCTGATTGGAGAAGATGACCAAAACTTGAAATACCAATGAACTAGAGGTTCCTTTGGTACTTGCTGTCCTGAATGCAACACATCCTGAATCCCAGAAGTGGAAACTGGGACATATTTAGAGAGAGCTCCAAGGGCAGTTCTTTAGTTCTGGCTTGAGTAACAGGAAATGGTACCAGAAAGAAACTTGGAGTATTGTGAATGAGGGAAGAGTAACAAATAATAAAATTCTGGTTAATAGCATAACTGTTCTTCTCTTCTTGAGTTGTTTATACTACATTTGACAGCTGAAATGTACTTGACAGTTGAAAGCAAAAATGATAACATTGTCTTATGGGATCTTCAGTGTATGTAGATATAATATATAGACATCATAACATAAAGGGCAAAGGAGTTTATATAATAGCAAGATTTCTACCTTCCACTTGAAGTGGTAAAATATTGACTCCAAGTAGATTGTGAAACTGTTATGTATATTGTAATCCATAGAGAAGATATTAAAACACCTATACAAAGAGATATAGTCAAAATCACAGTGGAAAATTAAAATGAAATACTAAAAAAATGTTCAAATAACCCAAAAGAATGTTGCAAAAGGAATACAGAGGGGTGAAAATCAGAAGAAATAAACAGGAAACAAATAACATGAGAGACCTAATTCCTGACATTGGTAGATCCTATTTTGTCTATTCTTTTCTTGATCAGTCTTGCATAGAGTTTAGTAATTTTATTAATCTTTTTAAAGACCAAAAAAAAAAAGACCCAACTTTTTGTTTTGTTAATTTTCTCTGTTGCTTTTTTATTTTCAATTTTATTGATTTCTACATTAATCTTTATTATTTCTTTCCTTCTATTCACTTTGTGTTTTGTTTCCTCTACTTTTCTAGATTCTTAAAGTGGAACTCAGTTCATTCATTTTGAGACTCTTCCTTTCTACTACAATTTTTAAAGCTGTAAACTGCCCTCTAAACATTGCTATAGCTGCAACACACAAATTTTAGTATGCTACTTTTCATTTTCAGTTTGAAATATTTTCTAATTTCCTATAAAATGTCTTCTTTGACTCATATATTATTATTATTATTGTTTAAAGCATCAGTTTGGTGAAAAAGACTCATTATTTAGAAGTGTGTGGTTTAATTTCCACATATTTGGGGCTTTTCTAGATATATTTATTGATTTCTAATTTAATTCCATTATGGCCAGAGAACATATGTTGTAAGATTTCAATCTTTTGAAGTCCATTAAAGGATATTTGATGGGCAATTTTGGTCTATTTTCATGAAAGTACCATGTGCAGTTGAAAAGAATGTATATTCTACAGTCATTGGGTATAGTGTCCTATAAATATCAATTTGGTTGAGATGGTTTATAGCAGGGGCTAGGAAACTTTGCCCATGAAGGGCCAGATAGTAAATATTTCAAGCTTTGGGAACCGTACAGTCTCTTTTGTATCTACTCAATTCTGCAAAAGCAGCCACAGACAACCATAGACAATACATAAATCAATGGGTATAGCTGTTTTCCAATAAACCTTTATTTATGAGATTTGTCCCATAGACCATAATTCATCAATCCCTATAGTGTTTTTTAGATATTCTATATCTTTACTGATTTTTTAAATGTCTAGTTGTTTCTGTTGATTATCAAAAACAGGATCTCGACATCTTTCATGATAATTGTGGATTTGTTTCTTCTCCCTTTAGTTCTGTTAATTTTGCTTAAGTTATTTTGGAGCTCTGATTTTAGGTGCATAAACATTTATAATTTTTTTTTTTTTTTTGAGACAGAGTCTCACTTTGTTGCCTGGGCTAGAGTGCCGTGGCATCAGCCTAGCTCACAGCAACCTCAAACGACTGGGCTCAAGCAATCCTTCTGCCTCAGCCTCCCAATTAGCTGGGACTACAGGCATGCGCCACCATGCTGAGCTAATTTTTTCTGTATATTTTTAGTTGTCCAGTTAATTTCTTTCTATTTTCAGTAGAGACGGGGTCTTGCTCTTGCTCAGGCTGGTCTTGAACTCCTGAGCTCAAACGATCCGCCCGCCTCGGCCTCCCACAGTGCTGGGATTACAGGCATGAGCCCGGGGAACCAGGCTCTGGTAGCCATTCTTAATGGCCACCTGAAGATGTCCGTGTCCTAATCCTTGGAACGTGTGACTACGTTACTTTACATGGCAAAAGGGATTTTGCGGATATGATTGAGATTACTGACCTTAAAATGGGGGCAATTATCCTATCCTGGATAATCTGGGTGGGCTCAATCTAATCATGTGAGATTTTAAAAGGGGAGAGCTGCAAAGAACTGAATCTCTGCCAGTCATTGAGCAGGAAATGGATTTTCCTCTACTTAAGCCTCTAGAAAGGAACACAGCCCATCTCTGTCCACACCCTGATTTGGTCCAGTAAGACAGGACTTCTGACCTCTGGAACTGTGAGCTAATAAATTTGTATTGTTTTAAGCCATGAAGTTTGTGGTAATTTGTCACGGCAGCAATAGAAAACTAATATGACATGTATTCTGAGGTTCACCTTCTCCATAGATTCCTTCCTTCCAGAATTATCACCTCTACTTTCCAATTCTTCTGGAACCTCCAAGTCTGTTTTCTCTGCCCTTCTAGCCAGTCAGGCTATAGTGCTCTGCATGGATTGGAGCTGCTTATGGACTGGGGATTGCCCCGGGTAAAAAGCCACAAACGCACAAATCCCAGGAGCTTCCTTTTATCTTTCAAGGGTGGTCTCTCCTTCAGTTTCTGTGCTTTCCTTTGATCAATCTCTAAGGCCTTCAAATAATTTTCCAAAATGTTTTGCTCCGATTTTATATTGTTATCTACAGTTACGAAAAGCTGCAACTTCATTATACTCTTCTGCCTGCTTTCATGTTTGCAATTTTCCGTAATTAAAAAGAAAAAGAATTTAAAAAATGGTTGAGTGGGATGTCTTCACTTTTCTTATTCTCATTAATCTGAAGTCTAAAAACGAGTTTCCCTTTCTTAGTATGGCACTTAAAATAAAATGAATAAAAAGACTTTAAAACTCTGTGAGATGGACAGGAAAGACCGACCAACTTGTAGGTTTGTTCCGCCACCTGCAGTTCCCCACAGCCACCAGCAGGGGGAAATTAGTTTTGTGTTTTGCACGGACCGCGGCGCCGCGCCGCTAATTCCCCAACCAAAGCGCAGCCAGGGGAGAGCGCGGCGGATCCGCGGTCAGGGTTCCGGAGACACCGGCCTGCAGGGGTCACTCGGAGCGCAAAGGCCCCGAGAAATAGAACATCCGTGTTCCCGGCCGCCTTCTCTTTGGAGGCTCACGGGGTAACTTGGCTGGGACTCCCTCCTGACCCTCCGCCCGGGACCCAGGGCTGCAGCAGCGCGAAGCCTCCTCCGGAGCGGCAGAGGTGGCGCGGGCAGGACCAGGTGAGCGCGCGCCCGGGTCGCGGTGCGGTGCAGGTGAGCGGACCCCCGGGCCCGCGGGGGACCAGGTGAGCGCGCGCCCGGGTCCCCGTGCGGTGCAGGTGAGCGGACCCTCGGGCCCGCGGGCAGGACCAGGTGAGCCGGCGCCCGGGTTCGCGGCGGATCCAGGGGAGTCCGTGTCCGGCAACTTAGGGTCTTGGCTGGGGTCGGGCTTGGGACTCGAGCGGTCAGTGAGCAAAGTGGGTAGAAGCGCAGAGCTCAGCGCGCGCTCCGGCCAGGCTGTGGGCCTGGGCACCGTGCTGTCTTCAAGGGCTGTGGCCAGGCGACCGCTGAAAGGACCTGCTTCTACCAACTGGGTCCACAGTAGTAGCTGTAGAAATGAATCGTGCTAATGAGACGGTGTTCGGAGGAGGGGGCGGGAGAGTGGTTATTTTGTTAGAGCTGAGCATTAATAATTCCCTTGAGGACCTTGGCTAAACTCTTGACTTTGTGACCAGTGGCAGAGCCTGGGTCTGTGCCCCTGAGTTTTGAGTAACTGCGGGGGTAGGTAAAGAGTGAGCAGCAGACGGGAAGACACAGCCCCCACTTTAGGCGTACAGTAAGAGAAAGTCACTGGGAATGCAAAGCAAAGAACAGAAGGACAAGAAGCAAAGATAGGGGAAGTCAAAAAAGGAAACCGTTTGGAAACAGAACTGGATGTGTCCCCTAGCTGAGTGGGGTGTGCAGGTTAGTGGCGGAAGCGCTGTCTCGGTTGACACCCGTTGACCCTGGACAGCTCCCTGGAGCCATAGGAGGTCATTGGTTAAACATCCACTGGTTATCATTGGCGTTTTGACGTTGTCATGGTAGGAATAGAAACGTGTGCAGTGTGTAGGCAACAAGTTTTGGCAGATGATCAAATAAGATGCAAACGTTTCATTGGATTAGGAGATAAAATGCAATGTGCTGTGGTTTTCTACAGTCCTTTCAAAGAGGAGTCGCTAGAAAAGCATTTTGTGTGAATAATTGGGCTCTAGGACTAAAGTGTTGCAAAATAGTACAGTAAATTATTTACTCTAAGTCTCCATAATATTTGTGTAGCAGTAGTATTACTCTAATTATATTTACATATATTTCAAGAAGGTGTCTGTTTGTTTTAGACAGCTAATTACAAGTTTAAAATGGATTGGAATATAAAATATTCCAATAATTTGAAACATATGCAAAAGTCAAATAAAACATTTACGAAACCGTACATGAAAATGAGTAAAATATTAATAATAGCATAGCCCAGTTCAGCTACTTTTCAAATGAAATGTATTATTCTGGGATGCTGCTCTCTCCCCTGTTCTTGTACGTGAGGACTGAGGGGCTGTCTGTCATTGCAGACTCACATCTGAGTGCCTCCATCGGGCCTGTGATACCTGACTCTACTTCTCACTTCTCAGTTTACCAGTTCTAGGGTCCTCCTCTGCACACCTGTGAAAAAATATCCTATTCTTGTGTTTTAAAACTTGCCTATTAAGCTTGGTGTTTTTAAACATTTGGAAGGGGGAGGAAAAGGCAGGTTATCCTTCCATGAATCAGACATGGCAATAGAACCTCAGTTATTGGAGAGGGAGAAACAGGGTGGGAGGTGGGAGGGGTGGATATGATGACCTCATTTGAACTTTGCACACTATTTCTTCCTAAACAGTGAGGAGTTCAGAACAAGTACTCAAGCTTAGTTTTGGCTGAAAGGCATTAGAAGTATATTCTCAAGCAGTGTTTATGTAGAAGTATTAGGGAGCCTCTTAACAGTTTCTCATAAGCCCCCAGGACTGATTCCTGGTACCTCAGAGGAAAGGTACTTGTCACTAACCTTTGGCTTGAAGCTTGCTCTGATATATTTTATATGGCTATATTTGGAACTTAGTAATTAATTAGAATATGTGCTATTAGTTATTTTTGAAAAAATACAATGCAATAGGAATGTTGCATCGTGGGCTAAGTAATTCCCTCTATTGGTTGTTCACCAATAATCTGTGCCCACTGTGTTTTGTATAATGGAAAAAACAAACAATCATTGTGTAAGAACTCTATATGTTTTCTAATGTGTAAACATTCTAGAAGTAGGCAAGACCTTGGCTGGTGTGGCATTTCCTCTGTCTCATCAGGAACCATCTCTCTCTTTCTTTTCTGCTATTTTTAGTGTGCAGTTCCCATCTTTCAGATTGTCACATGGTTGCAAAGTGACTGCTGAAGTTCCAGCCATCATACCCACATTCTAGTCTGGAAGAAGTAAGAAAGGGAAAGGTAGCTGAATAAGATTTAACAACTCCCACTTAAATTTTGTGCTAGCAGTAGTAGTATTCTAATTATATTTTGTATTGTCCCACCTTCTGAAGTGGGACCATTCATCTTATTTTACAGATGAGAAAACTGAGGCAAAATTCTATAAAACCTGCTCAAGGTCACATGGCCAGGAAGGGGGATAGCCAGGACTTGATCTACTTCTTTCAGAGCTCAAGGGCAAATCCACTCGGTCACACTATGTTTATTCCCTGCCTCATGCCTGCTCACAAAACTGGAAGAGAACATTAGTTGTCATACATGGTGCCACCAAGGGAGTCTGCCCCTCTCACTGGCCCTGTTATTAGCAAAACCCATGTCCCTCTGCCTTCCAGAGCTGACTGGAAAAGGGCTCTGATCCATTGATTCCTTTGTAGAATCATGTTCTTAAAAAGTTAGCTATCAATCAAGTGATATTTTCCCATATATGTCTACCATAAAATTGATAATTTCTTCCTACTGAAAAGTTAATTTCCAATGATGTTATATGATGTATAGAGTACTCTAATTACATTTTGCTTGCAAAGATAGCTATTAATAACTCCTGTATGCTCAAGTCACTTTTCCTGTCAAGGAAAAGCTTTTCTATTTTAGTTAGGGCTGGCCCTGTGACTTGCTTTGACCAATAGAATGCAGTGGAAGGCCTTATTAGAACCTGCTACTTTTGTTTTCACCCTCTTGGGATCCAGCTGCCGTGTAAAGAAGCTTAGACTAGATTGTTGAATAATCAACAACCATGAGAGAGACCTACCAATCCCCAGCAATTTCAGCCACCCTAGCTGATGCATCTGTCATGAGCCTGAAGACACCTTAGGTGTAGCAGCTGCAGTTGAAGTCCAGTTGACATCACGTGGAATATAAGAACCACCCAGCTGAGCCCTGCCAACTTGCAGAAATTGTCAGAAAGAGCAAATCATTGCTGAATTGTGCTGAAACACAACTAATTGGCCCCCTGCCTCTAAATGCCAGGATGGTCAAGAAGTGAGGCTCGTTGCTGCACTGGACGTGTTAGAAGTCTGTTACTGGAGAAGAAAGGGACGGCTGTTTGGGAGGTAGCAGTTGGCTACAGTCACCAGTCACCTGGTGGCACCTTGGGACAGGAAAAGCATCTCTGGGACCTGAGGAACAGGGTCCTATGGGATTGTTACTCTCATGCTTTAGCCTTAATGAGACTGGGCCACCCACATGGGCAGTGCCCTGTGTTCTGTCAAAGCCTTTCTTCCTCTTCTCCAAAGCTTTTGCTGCCTCACGGTTTCTGTGCCTGCGTGTCCTCAGACTGCCCCCAGTGCCTTCTCTGTGCACACTGTGAGCTCCTGGCTCTCAGCGGCTGTCAGGTATGCCCACTCCTGTTCTCAGACAGGAAGTTGGGTTGGATCAGTTTCTCATCCAGCCAGGCCACCGCAAAGGTCATTGCTGTGCTGTGGGTTGTCTGTCAGCTCTGGCAGGAGAGGGACATGGTTCTGTGAGGGTTTGGCCAATAACAGAGGCCATGGGAGGGGCAGGCTCCCTTGGGGGCACCATGCATGTGGCAACTAATGTTCTCTTCCAGTTTTGTGAGCAGACATGAGGCAGGGAGGAAAGACGGTGTGTCGGGGTGGATTTGCCCTTGAGCCCTGGAAGAAGCAGATCAAGTCCTGGCTATCCTTCTTCCTGGCTACGTGACCTTGAACAGGTTTTATAGAACTTTGCTTAAGTTTTCTCATCCGTAAAATGGATCAAATGGTCCCCCTTCAGAGGGTTACCGTGAGGATTAAATGAGAAAGTGCATGTAAAACATATAGCCTGTGCTCACTAGATGTAGCCATTATGTTACCGTTTTGTTTTAACTTAACAGAAGCAACCCTGTGCCTCCTTTGTGGAATCAATGTTTCTTGCAAAGGTAGCTATGAATCAAGTGATACTTTCCCATAGATGTCCGTCATAAAGTTGAGAATTCCTTCCTAGTGAAAAGTTAATTTCTAATGATGTTACTACATTTACAAACTTCTTGTAAAATACCACAAAACTTTTTTCAAAATCATGAATTGAGAAGGAAATGATCTGGTAATATACTAAAGGTAACCAAAAGTCTCTTCATATGGTAAGTACTGTTTTCGCTCTGTCTGGGGTGAGCGGGGGTTTGGGAGGGTAGGGTGAATAGCCAGTGTTGGGGGCTCTTACGCTGTTCTCCTGGGGAAGGGCAGCGTGAGAGAAAAACCAGTGATATCTGGGTGACTTGGAAGATACACCCTCAATTGATTTGAGGCTGTGCCTTAACCCAAAGAACGTGTGATCTTCCGCACAGGGGCATTTACAATTTTTGTAAAGTGATTTCTCTCATAATTGCTTATTCAATAGCTATGGGCAGGGTTGTTACAGGCTATTGATGCATTTATTTGATTTTTTGGGAGTATTTATAGTGGGCCATTCTGCTGATAATGTACCTTTAAAATTACTGCTTCCATAACATATTACTTCCATACAAATTCCTTGCAGAGGAATGTTTATCCTTCCTAGACTATAAAACACTATAGATATGTAGATATCACTATCATTCTGTAAGTTGGACACACCCTTAGTTGGTTGTGACAATTCTTTTTATATAATAACTCCTAAGGGGCAGGTAGTAGTACCACATGTAGAAATTGATGATTAATTTTGCGAGCTTGAGGCTGATGTGGGTTATAACCACTGGTTGGAGAATACACTCACATCTCAGTGCAGTCTGTCAATACAAGGCAAGAAAAACAATGGCTTTTCCTAAAACAACTAATTTTTACTTATTTGTAAACTAATCTACTCTTAGAAGGGTCAGACAGGACAGGAGGGTGTGAAGTCTCCCTCCCATCACACTTGCCAGAGGTAGACAGCAGCTGCTAAGGGCTTTCATCCTCCTTCCAGCATTTTTCTGTGCAGTAATAAACATACTTACTGTGTTTTGTTTCTATTTTAACGCGAATGGTATTCCTATGCAGGTTTTGTTATTGCATATTTTTGTACATATCCCAATGTGTTCCCTAGGGAGCACACATAGCTCCATTTCGTTCTTTTTAACTGCTACATTGTATCCCATTGCATGGCAGGACCATGAGTGACCAATCTCATAATGATCTTTTCCAAAACTGCTGTGTCTGAAGCTAAACACTTCAGTAGATTTTTTTTAATTACAGAAGAAAGCATGCCTATTGTAGCAAGTATAATAAAGCAGAGATGTATTAAGAAAAATGCAATAATCTACTCTCTGCCTCTAATTGTACCCTTTGAGGTACAGTCTGAACAGTTCAATTTGTATTAATAACTTTCTGCATCTTTCTTTCTGTTCAAATGTGTGTGTGGAAATGTACATGGGCTTTTTTTTCCTTGTATATATTTGTTCAAAAATAAACTGCTTCTTTCTATATACCTCTATAATTTTCTTTTATCCCCTCCCTCTAAATAATACACCACTGGTATATTTCCAGATAAATATGTATAAACATAACTCACTCTTTTTCATGGCTGCATACCATTCCCTGACACAGATATCAGTTTAGTCAGCCATTCTTCTTTTGTGGTATATTTAGGGCATTTCCAATTTTATTTTCCTTTTCCATTATAAACAATGCTGGTGCTTTTATTCCTTTAGGAGAAATGCCCCAAACTAGGACTTCTGGGTCAAAGGTGATGTATGTTTCTAATTTTAATGGATATCATCAGATGGTTTTCTGAAAGATTGTAAGGATTCATGCCCCCGCCAGCAATGGATTTCCTCATATCATCAGTGCTAGATGCTAGTGGTTTTTAAAATGTTTACCCATCTGTTGATATTGTTTTAACTTGCATTGTTCTTACAGTTAGTGGTGTTGGACATCTTTCTGTAGGCATGCAAGCTGGTTATTCATATCCTTTGCCCATGTGTCTAATGGGTAGAAATGTGGTGGTGTTTAATAGGGCCCCTCTCAAGGGTAGAGTAGGACACAGCAAAATGGAGCGGGCAGTGCAGGCATCATATTTATGGTGGACAAGGTATATGTAGGGTTCTGTCCTCTGGGCAGCTGCTACCAACACAGTGGGATGGGGCTGCCCACTGTTAGCACCTCCTCCACCCAGCTGTGTCCCTGCCCTGGGTCATGTCCAGGGCCGCTGGGTGGCGCAACTCCAAGGGCCGTGCTCCCATGGTAAGTGGACAAGGAGTGGCGATTCCCTCAGCCTCTTGCAGACTGTGCCCTAGAGCTATGCATTGCCAGGACCCTGGTCCTGCCTGGGTGCTAGCACTTGCAGGATTGCGCTGAAACTTCCATGTATGTGTTTGTTTGCTACCTTTTCAGTCCATGAGCTTACTAGACTTTGATTCCTCAGTGCTTAGGATAGTGCCTGGCACATAATCAGGCCTCCAAAGCTTTTGCTGACTGAGTGAATACAAGTGTCTGCAAGAGCTGGCAGGCCTCAGAGGTAGTGAGTAAGGGATCTGTGTGTGTGTGTGTGTGTGTGTGTGTGTGTGTGATTAGAACTGGCTTCAGGGGCTGTTTCGAGGAAGCTCAGCCCAAGCACAGAGGAGAGCTGCCCAGTAGCCTGGAACCCTTTTTCCTCTCCCCACTTTCCTTTGAGTAGATATTGACCCTAAGGCCTTTCTCTGCTGTCTCCCCTGCTCTGACTTGATCTTGGGGACTCTGTCCTTCTCTGAGGACTCCTTCCCACCCACCCACAGCTTGAGAGGCTGCTTTGCGCAAGTGTGAGGGGATTATGTTAGGCAAGGACCATTGTTTCCCCTAATATTAGTCCCTGGAATATGGGGTCAGCAGACCAACATTTGACTCGTCTATGGTTGGAAAGGAACTGACCTAACCCCAAAGGCAGAGCTCAGAAAAATCATGACCAACTATTAATGATTAAAGGGGCTAAATGTGTATATATCTGTATGTGTGGGGGGGTGCTGCATGCAGATTGAAGGGGTGAGGGGTTGGGAATTAGAAATTGAATGGACAAGTAAAGCCAGCCAGAATAACATTTCGCTAATTTATTCATTTTCTTCTATTCATTCATACAACAGATTTTTTTTTTTTTGACTCTGTTGCCTGGGCTAGAGTGCCGTGGCGTCAGCCTAGCTCACAGCAACCTCAAACTCCTGGGCTCAAGCAATCCTCTTGCCTCAGCCTCCCAAGTAGCTGGGACTACAGGCACATGCCACCATGCCTGGCTAATTTTTTGTACATATTTTTAGTTGTCCAGCTAGTTTCTTTCTATTGTAGTAGACATGGGGTCTCTCTGTTGCTCAGGCTGGTCTCGAACTCCTGATCTCAAATGATCCACCTGCCTCGGCCTCCCAGAGTGCTAGGATTACAGGCGTGAACCACCTCGCCTGGCCCATACAAAAGATTTTAGACAGGTTCAGCCCTCTCAACCTTTATGAGATCAAGAAATTCTCTGAGAATCTGGGGACAGCTACCAACATTTTCTCTCACAAAGCACCCCCTCACACACACACAAAAGGCTTGCATACAATTTGGGGGGCTTCACCAGTCCCCTGAGCCCTCCAGGTTTCTTGGCTCTTTGCCTATAGCCTAAGAGGAGGAAAGATATCCTAGAGGTACCTGACTTCCTAAAAGACTATTACCACATTCTGATTACCTTTTTCCCCAAAAGCTAATTAAAGTGCCCACAAAGCATGGAGATTTACTTAGTCAGTTGAGTGACAATGGAACAGTAAAGGAAGCTGGGGATAGAAGTGTCTGTTGCCAGAAGCACACGAATGCCAGGTAAAGATTAGCAAAAACCTTATAAGAAAGATAAAAGGCATAGTTTTCACTTTGAACTTGAAAAACATCCACCCTGCACAGAAGCATGTGGCCAAAGTTAAATGCAACAAAAACAAACAACAGAGAGAGTTCAGAACTATAATCATAGGCACTCAGAGCTGTGGGGACTTTTTAGAAGGTGCATAATGCATTTACCCTCAGGGCGTTCTTGTACATTTACTTCATAATTTCGCCATGTTTTATGATCCTAAACCTCAATGTCTTCTTTATCATCACTTGGTAGGAGAGGGCCCTGTATGGTACCCACACCAGGTACCCACGCCTGATGCTCCCATGGGACTGCGGGCAAGGCAGGGGCTGATTGATGTAGCTGAGAACTTTCTAGAAAGGTGGCTGGGAGAAGCTGTGGGAAAGGCCTCTTCTTCCATCCAGGGACTGTGATTTCCAGCTTGAGGTTTTCAAAAACTCCTCACCCTCTCAGGCATCGGCAGTGAGTGCAAATCTCACAGAGACCGTTTCTCTATGATTTGCCGATTTTCTTTGCTCAGCTGTCAATAACACCTTGACTGTCTGGGGTCTTTGCACACAAGTGTTCTGGATTAATAAATATCAACCCTCTACCTCCACATGTTTTGTACCTTCGAACAGAAATCTTTCCAAAAACTTTCTGCCTGTTTTGACCTCACTGAACTGCAGGGACTGTTTTTTTGGGGGGGGATGGGGAGCGAGCCCAGGACCAGGTGTCTAACGCCCTGCGAGGGAGTATATGGGGTTCCAGAAGAGTCCGAGTGTTGTCCTAATTTCTTGTTTGCCTTCTTCTCACAGAAGTGCAAAGGACAATGTGGGGCAGCTGACCTGGAGGCAGTTTACTGTGGCTGCCTTTTTTTTTTTTTTTGGGACAGAGTCTTACTCTGTTGCCCGGGGTAGAGTGCCGTGGCGTCAGCCCAGCTCACAGCAACCTCAAACTCCTGGGATCAAGCGATCCTCCTGCCTCAGCCTCCCAAGTAGCTGGGACTACAGGCATGCGCCACTGTGCCCGGCTAATTTTTTCTATATATTTTTAGTTGTCCAGGTAATCTTTTTGTATTTTTGGTAGAGATGGGGTCTCGCTCTTGCTCAGGCTGGTCTCAAACTCCTGACCTCGAGTGATCCTCCTGCCTTGGCCTCCCAGAGTGCTAGGATTACAGGTGTGAGCCACCGTGCCCAGCCTTGGCTGCCTTTCTTTACAATGAATTAATGAATTACAAGCAGACGCAACCTTTTTTCACAATGCACATCACTTTCTTAAATGCCAGAAAAACTCCCCCTTTTCCTTTTTGTCTGGCATTATCTGCGTCCTTTGATTTTCCAGTGGCATCCCAAACATTGTCTATTTCAGCAAGTCTAATACAATGCAATTCTTCAGCCTCCTCTTCTGCCTTGCTGATATTGAAGTTTCCACAATATGCAGGAGATGCATCCCTCACCGCTTCCAGCTTTTATCTCACGCCAACCTTGTTCACTGAGTGCACTTTTGCCAATGTAATATGAGACTACAGTTCCTCCCTGGCTTCCTTGATATTTTACTTTTCCACTGAATTCTAAGCACAGGCAATATTTGAAAATTAGATTTTTAGTATTCTGAGTGCGAAAGTCCTGTCGACTGCTGTGCCAGTTACTAAGCTATTGACTCTTAGCTGCAAACTCTCTGCTCTGTGATGCTGGGGCTGCAACTTTGCAAACCTCATTTCCGCATTTCCAGTAAGGCTCTGTCAATAGGGGGCGATAGATGGAAAGTGCAAGGCTGTGGGAGGGAGAGGGGACTTGCTGTAGCCTCCCCTCCCCGGCTGCCGTGCTTGTGAGATTCAGCCCAATAATGGTTCTTCACCCTGGCAGAGAGAGTTCCTCCCATGGAGGGAATTGAATCCTCTTGGATCCTGTTTGTGGTTTTTCTCGACACTTGCAGAGCCAGTCTCATCCTGCTGCTCTGAGAGACACCAACACCAGCCACCAGCGCCTCCTCTCCAGAAGTCTGAGTCCCAGACTCACTGGGCTCTTGTCCAAGCTCAGGGACATCAGCACCAACTGCCCAGTGCCCTCTCCTCAGAAATCTGGGTCCCTAGTCTGGACACTCCCTGAGCAGCTCAGAAACACCAGCACCAGCGGAGGCAGCTTGCCCTCTTGTGCCTGAGGACACTAGCCCTCCCTCGCTGGAAAACTTTTCCCAAGAAATGTATCATGAAATGAAATGATCTTATTGCATTTTATTTTCTGAATAATGTCTTGGACCATAAGTTGAATCATTGAGGTAAGAGAAAGGCTGACACTATCCTTGGACTCTTTCCTTGCTCGGGGGAGTCCCACGTCTATGGCAGTAGAGTCATTTGCTGTCCTCAGGCAAACCCCTGGTTCTGTAATAACTATTAGATACAGTTGCATAAATATAATGCAATCATGAAAGTCTCTTTCTCAGCCATGCATTGACTTATACTTTGCAAAGAACTGGTAAAAATGTAACACCTTGGAGATCTGGAAAAGATTAGCTTTTTCCCCAGGCGTCAAAGGTTCTATTTTTCTATTTTCTTCTTGTATGGGTACCTATAGCATTAGAATATGCAATAAGAATCAATGTGTCCCCTTTTTTTTTTTTTTTTTGCTTAAAATCAAGGGCATGTGTTCCACTTATGAGGCAACTGGCAAGCAACAGTACACAGACCCATTTCATCAGCCTTATGCAACTGCCCAAGAGAAAGAGTGCTTTGAAATACAGTTATCTGAGAACGCCATACATTGTCCAACAACTCCACGGTCTGGTGACTCTTGTCATGACTCACACTGAAATGGCCAAGTCATCTTTCAGAAAATGTATAGCTCAGTCAGACATATTTGTTCATTGAAATATTTTGCCTTTGGCTGAGCACTGAGCCAATATTTCCCTGCAAACCTCTTCCTCTCTGCAACTTCTCTCTGCAGAGCAGGACACTGGCCAATGGCTTTAACAATAAAAGTGTGAACCTGCTAAGAATTTGACAAGCTGTCCTTTCTAATGTCCTCTAACACTGATGCCTTTTCGTGGTTTAAGTTTCCTTTCTAGCGGAGGAGCCTGAGACAAGGGCTCTGTTGCAGCCAGTTTATTTGGGAGGAGGGAAGAGTCAGATAAAGGAGTGAAGTTTACTTCTATGGGTAGGAGGGCTCGATTCTGCCAGGACCTGGAGGAAGTTTACTGAAGGCCTCTCAGAACTCTCTGCAGAAGGCCAAGAGGCTGGAGCATCTCTTCATTGGCCCGCATTGCCCATTGGTTGAAGTCTACCTGGGGCTCTTCACTGCCGTGCACTTCTGGGCTGCAGTAGGGTGGGATCACATGGGAATGCAGGAAGGCACAGTGCAAGCTGGGGGTGGGGGATGCTGTCACAGCTAACATGGAACTGTCCCCCACAGCTGTGGCACCAATCAGAGGGGGTGGAAGGGATGGACCTGGTCACCAGAGGTGAGGTGCTGACTTTGGAGCCAGACCACCTTGAATCAGACCCCCTTGTTCCATCGCTGATTAGCTGTGAGATCTTGGGCAAATAACCAAACATTACTTTCCTTGTCAGTGCATTGAAGGTAATAATAGTACTTACCTTGTGGGGTGTTGTGACCAGTAAAAATTAGCTGTGGTTACCCAACAACGTTCTCCTAGTTTAAACTGTGTGCATATCTTTCTAAGATGGGCACAACTCCTTTGTGTTTCCCATATTTCCCCAGGGAGGTGTGGAGGCCTGGGCCAACACACACTGATGGAGCCTGCTTTCTCCTTCACATCCGCCAGGATCTTGCAGCTTAGCTGTCCCTCTGAGCACTCCCCAGTGTGGTCTCCCTTCTTTTTCATCCCTCTGCCTTCTCCACCTTCCTCCCCTATCTGTTCCCCAGGTGGAGGGGCTGCGGAGACGAAGCCCCCAGTGTGCCTTCCTGCTGTGACTGGTATCACATTGTACTTCCTTGAAAAATTCACGGCAACCTGCTGTACTTTCTTGCAAGTGCTAATGTAAACATTTCTCTGCCAGAATCTGATAACATTCTAACACCATCAGTACTTAGATTAATGTTGACACTTTTGGTGATGCTCTAAATACAGATAAGCTGAAGTGGTTCAGCTACTGTCAGCATTCAGGGGACTGAACTTTCCAAGTTGACTCCAGCCACTCTGGAGCTTGCTCACTGCTAGGAAAAAGCGTCAGATCTCTTGGCAAACATGGATGTTTTTCTTTTTCAGATAGTGAGATACAGGTTGAGTTGAGTGTACCTTATTTCAAATGCTTGGGACCAGATGTGTTTTGGATTTCAAATTTTTTCAGATCTTGGAATATGTGCATTATATTTACCAGGTTTAGCCTCCCTAATCTGAAAACCCAAAATCTGAAACACTCCAATGAGCATTTCCTTTGAGCATCATATTGTTTTGGATTTTGGAGCATTTTGGATTTCAAATTTTCAGAGTGAGAATATTCAACCTGTAATAATTTTTGCCTTGGCTGACAGGATGCTCTGAGCTCAGTTGTATGTTCCTGCATAACAGTTATACTTCACTGATTTTTTCTGATAGATCCACCTTTTCCCTTGGGTAATTACTTCTTGTTTTAATTATCCTAATATATATGTCTTTTATTGTAAGTTGCCTCAAATCCTTGTAGAAGTAAGCAGTGTATAAGAGAAAATAATGCATAAATTATTAGGAATGTCAGTATCCCATGAAAATATACAATCTACGTTGCTTGTTTTGGTGTTCCTGAGCTTAGCACCTTTCAAAGCCAGGATTTTTAAGACTTATTGCATGACTGAAGTGTTGGTGGTAGTTTCTGTTCTATTATTGTTTATTAATTCAGAGGATATGTAGTGTTTTAGTTAGGATGTTTTTGGTTGCACATTACTGAAAATCCAATCCAAAGCACAGGCTTGAACATTAGAGGGATTCACCTGGTTTTGTGACACAAGTGCTTGGTGGGCTGCAGGTGTGGTTTGATCAGGGTTCTGATTCTGTGTCGGTTCCTCCTGCTTTGTGTTGGGTTTTTCTCCAGGCTGGCTTTCCTCTGTAGGGCAGGGCCGGGCTGCCAGCTGCCTCTAATGAAGACCCTGTGCTTTATGTGCTTGGTCTTACTCTCTCTCAGGAGCTCATCCCTGAACCAAGCACCGCGGCAAGGTAACAGGGGTGCCCTTATTGGGCTAGACTGGTCAGGCCCCACCTGATGCTGGGGAGCATGGGGTCATCAACCCCTCACAGAGCCCAGTTGCTGCACAGTGGGGTGCTGTAGGGTGGAAGATAGGTGGGTGGGGAAGGGGTATTGCTCACTCCACCGTGAGGAGGGCTACTATAAAACTCTAGATATGTAATCCTTTGGGATGGACAGTGCCAGACTGTGCCTTGATGGGCCTTGTAAGTCCTGTCAGAACACTCTCACTCTTTGGCAGGCCTCCAGAAAGAATCTGTCTTGTGATCCCTTTAGAAGGGGGCTGGTAGAAAACTTTCTGCAATTTCTATAGCATATTTCCCCACCACAGGTTTGTGGTTGTATAGGATTCATCAGCCAATCAGCACCTGATTTGAGATTTCAGTTTGGTGCATCGGTGCCATTTCTTTACCCTGACTCTGGTGGCCTGAGAGCCATCGCTGCCTTGAGAGGCCAACGTGCCTACATCTCACCATGGCTCAGAGAGGAGAAGTAGGAACCTTGGTGGCTTTGTCCTCCTTAACAAGGAAAACCAGGCTGAGATGGCCTCTTTTTATAATGGGAAAGGTATTGTGTATGCTAGGTGATGTTGCTGTCTTTTCAGTAATTACTGTCAACTGCTTACCACTTCTCCCTATTTGCATTCTCTTCTGCCTACAAAATCAGGAATGAGAACATCAGAAAGGCCATTTGTTGAACCCCGTGTGTTTTTGATGATGGCACAAGACCAGTGAATCAGGACTGCTTCTTGCTCTGAGAACTCCCATCTCTATGGACCCAGTTGGTGGAGGTGTGTGCAGGCACTTCTGCGAGCTCAGCTTCAGGGTGTGCCAGGAAGGACAAGGGGAGGATTGGGAAGAACAGGTCAGAGCCTGGGGAACAAGACCAGCTAGAGGGCTTACCCTTAAGGGGAGTGGTCAACCATCCACACTGCAAGATTCAAAGGGTTGTGGGTCGCTCTGGATTGATCGGGCTGGGACATCGACTGACTCTAAGTTGGGGCTCTGGTTCTTGGGCCCTGAGGCAGAAGCCACATCATATGAATGCTGGGAACATCGGCATTTCTAAGAAGACTCACCCTTGGCACACATGCTGCTGTTCTTTGAATCTGGTTTCAGGCTTCACTTGCTGATGATTAGAAGGTAGGGATGCAAATACAGGTCCTGCCATGGTGTGAGTTGGTTTGAATGAAGCTGGGGTTTGGTCCATAGTTGCAGAGACTTGGGCACTCCTGCTTAGAGGCACTTGGTAAGGCAGAAATTATGAGGGCAGCTATATATACAGTTGTACAGTTGTACAGTTTCTGGACTGCACAAAGGCCCATGCCCAAGGAGTGAGTGGGGGCTGAAATCCAACCAGTGTTCCGGACCCAAGTCACACCGCTGGGAACAGGTCTGGGTCTGTGCAGAAGGATTCCTTTTTATAATTTATACAAAGGCACAGCATGAACTAGTGGTGTCCCCGAGGACAGACAGTCACCCCTGAGCTCCTCCAGGGCAGGGACGGTCTCATCTCTTTATTCTACCCCTGCAGCTCAACACAGTGTTATTGGGTGTCCCTATTGTGCTCTTCTGCCAGGCATTGTCAGCCTTTTAAATTCTAGGCATTCTAGTATATATGTCATGGTATCTCATGTGGGTTTCATTTTCATTTCTCTGCAGCCTAATGATGTGTTTACTGGCCACTCCTTTGTCTTCTTATGTGAAATATTTGTTCAAATCTTTAGTCTATCTTAAAAATAATGGATTATTTATTAATATTATTATTATTGGTATTGAGCTGTGGGCCTTCTTTACATATCCTGGATATTAGCCTTTTGTGAGATATGTTTTGTGAATATTTTCACCCAGATTATGGCTTGTCTGTTCCTTTCCTTAACGGTATCTTTTGGTGAGAAGCATTTTTTACCCTTTATGATTTTTTTTGAGACAAGGTCTTGCTATGCTGTTCAGGCTGGTCTTGAACTCCTGGGCTCAAGTGATCCTGGTGCCTCAGCCTCCTGAGTACCTGGGACTATAGGCATATGCCTGGCTCCCTTTATGATGTTTGCTTTAGCGTCCTTTTTCTTTTCTTTTCTTCCTCCTCTTCTTCCTTACCTTCCTCTTGTTCTCCTTCTTTTCTGTGTAGAGTTCCTAAATACCATTTGTTAACTTCGCTAAGTATTTAATGTTTTAGATGTTGTTTTTAAAGCTTCATTTATCTTTTTTTGCTAGTAGTAAATAGAAATGCAGTTGAATTGCATATATTGACCTTGTATCCTGTGACCTTGCTAAGTTTATTTTTTAATTCTAGTAGTTTTTATGAAAGTTCCTCTGGATTCTTATGTAAACAATTATGCCATCTGCACACAAAGAGAGTTTTACTTTTTCATTTTCAATCTTTATGTCTTTTAGGTTTTTTTCTTGTTTTCTTTTACTGGATAGAACCTCCAGTGCAATGTGAATAAGAAGTGGCGTGTGAGCATTTTTGTCTTGTTCTTAGTAATAAAAGAGGAAAATTGTTCAATATTTTACCATTATTGTGAATGGCAGTTGGATTTTGTGAAATCTATTTCTGTTTATGAAATGATCATACATTTGCTTTCTTTTCCATTTAATTAATATGGTGTATTACATTGGTGGTTATAATATGTTAAATCAACATTGCATTCTTGTGATAAATGCACTTGTTCATGGTATACTATCTTTTGTATATATTCTTGTATTTGATTTGCTAGCAGTCTGTTGAGGATTTTTGCATCCAGATAGATGAAGGATATTCTTCTGTAGTTTTCTCTTATTGTAATGTCTTTGTTAGTTTCTTGGTATCAAAGTTATACAGGTCTCAAAAAGTGATTCAAGCAATGTTCTCTCTTCTGCTTTTAAAAAGAGTTTGTCTAATTTTGATGTTATTTCTTCCTGAAATGTTTGATAGAATTCACCAAAGAAACCATCTGGGTCTGGTCTGGAATTTTCTTTGTGGGAAGGTTTTTGATAATATATTCAGTTTCTTTAATAAGTATAGGTCCAGTGACAGTTTTTTCTTTCATCTTGTGTAAGTTTTATTTTTCAAGGGATTATTTCATTTTGCCTAAATAGTCAAATTTATTGGCATAATATTGCCTTCTTAGTTAAATATCTGTAGGATCTGTAGTGGTGTCCTGATTTCATTCCTGATATTGCTAATTTGTGTCCTCTTTTTTTCTTGCTTGGTGTAGGTAGAGGTTTATCATTTTTATTGCTGTTTTTAGAGGACCAACTTTTGACTCTGTTATTTGCCTTATTGTTTGTCTGATTTCTCTTTTATTGACTTCTGCTCTTCATTTTTTCATTCATTAGCATTTTTATAGTATACATAGTGTATAGTATACAGTCTGCTGGCAATGAATTCACTTATTTTTTATTTGCCTGAAAATATTTTTCTTGCCTTCATTCTTGAAGAATATTTAATCTGGATATCAAGTTCTGGGTTGATAGTTTTTTCTTTCAGCACTTTAACTGTGTGGTTTCATTATTTTCTAGCCCCCATTTTGTCTGATGAAAATTTGGTCATCAATCATATTATTGTTCCTTTGTATGGAATGTATCATTTTCTATGGCTGTTTTCAAGATTTTCTTTTTACGTTTGATTTCAGCAGGTTGACTGTGATGTCTTTAAAAAATTAAAAAAAAAACCCATATATATATGTAAATATATATATATGGGTTTTTATAGGAGATATATATGTCCTGCTTGGGGTTCACTGAGTTTTTAAAAAATATTTAAGTTTATTTCCTTCACCAAATTTGGGGACATTTTGGGCATTATTTTTCAAAAAAACCTTTACTTTTGCTTTATTCTTTCTCCTTTCCTTCTAGAACTCAAATTATATGTATGTTATGCCTTTTAATACTGTCCTACAGGTGACTAAGACTCCAGTTTTTTTCATTTAAGTCCTTTCTTCCCCTCTTCAGATGCAATATAAAAAGATTATATTGATTAGTCTTTTTTCAAAATTGCAGGTTCTTTCTTCTGTCATCTTCAATATGCTGTTAAGCCCATCCAGTGAATTTTTTAATTTAGATGTTGTAATTTTGAGCTTGGTTTTTTAAAATTGTTTTTGTTTCTCTGCTGAGATTTCATATTTGTTCATTCATTATGAGCTTATTTTCTTCTACACCCTGAACATAGTTTTACTTGCTGCTTTAAAATTTTTCATCTGCTAAATCCAGCATGTTGGTTATATTGATGGAGTTGATGGAGGATCAGTCTCCATCAACTGCCTTTTTCTCTTGCATGCGGGGTACCATTTCTTGTGTGTGTGTGTGGTGTGTGCACATACAGACTCATGTGTATGTCCAGTGATTTTCATTATATTATGGATATTGTGGACAATATATTGTATAGCCTATGACTTCTGTTATGGTTCCTCTAAAGCAGCAGTCCCCAACCTTTTAAGCACCAGGGACTGGTTTCATGGAAGACAATTTTTTTCATGAGTGGGTGGGAGTGGGGATTGGGGGGCTTGGGAAGCTCAGGTGGTGATACAGGTGATATGAGTGGTTGGGAGGAGAATGGCTGTAAATACAGATGAAGCTTTGCTCGCTCACCAGCCACTCACCTCCTGATGTGCAGCCCTCCCACTGCCCCCACCCCATCCCATTCCTAAATTTCATGGAAGACAATTTTTCCACTGGGCAGGTGGGGGAGTGGGAGGCAGAGCTCTGTACCCAGGTCCCTCCACAGACCTGACCAGTACTGGTCCACTGGTCCACTGGTCCACCGGTCCACTGTAGCTCTAAAGAGATATAAATTTCTGTTTCAGCAGACAATGAACTTGGCTGAATTTCAAACTACAAAATCTGTCTTAGCTGTGATGAGCAACAGCTGACATTTTGACTAATTCTTTTAGTTGCAGGTAGGCTGCTTGGAGTCTGTCTCATACATGCATAGTTCAGGGGCACTGAGAGATTTACAGAGTTAATATTCTGAATTTGGAGCTCCTCCTCTGTGGCCTTCTCCTTTCAATGCTTTTTCTTCTCACTTTTCAGCTGTGGCAATAGCCCTGAGCTTCATCCTTTGATGCCCTGAGCCAGTAAGACTGCAGGTTTCTGTCTGATTTCTAGCTGTCCTAGGAGGAGCCTGCAGGGTGCCCTCAGGTAAGAAGCTATGAAAACAGAAAACTCACTAGTGTGGGTCACTTCTTTCAAGGGTAGACCTCAGTCCAGTTTCTGCCTGCTCTTGGACCCCTTCCAGTGCCTTTAGATTGTTATTTTTAGATAGTTTTAAAAAATATTTTGTCCAGAATTTATAGTTGTTATTTGCAGATTTGGTCTTATACAAACTACTCTGCCATTACCATGTCAGTTGTCTTTTGACTTTGTTTATGGTAGAATTTTTTATAGCCATCTGCTACTATATGGTGTTTTTTGACATGCAAATATTTTTTACTTTTATAAATGTACATTTATCAATATTTTCTTTTATTGCCTCTGAATTTTGTATCACAGAAAGCAGTTCTTCACACTCAGGTTAAACAGGAATTCCCCTATATTTTCTTCTAGTGTATGTATGGTTTTATTAAAATTTTTAAATTATTTTTCTAACATCTTTAGAGGGTATTTATGTATAAAGTGTGAGTATGAATCTAATTTTATCTTTTTACAAATGATTAATCTGTTGTCCCAACAATATTTACTAAAAAGTCCATCTTTATTCCAATGATATGAGATACAACCTTTATTATATTCTAAATTTTCACATACACTAGGGTCTGTTTTGAATTTTATATTCTCTTCCACTGGTCTTTCCATTCACTCACCAGTACTTCACTGTTTTAATTATAGAGGCTTTAATATATGAAAGGGCTAGTTCTGTCTTATATCTTTTCTTTTTCATTGTTTTCCAGTTTCTGCATGTTTATTTTTCCAAATAAAATTTTAAACAGCTTTACTGGGATATAATTTACATATCATACATTTCACCCATGTAAGTACACGATTCAATATATTTTAGTATGTTCAATATACTTAGTATATTGAAACCATCACCACCATTTTTACTTTTTTAGAGACGGGGTCTCACTATGTTGTCCAGGCTGGACTCGAACTCTTGGGTTCAAGCTACCCTCCCACTTCAGCCTCCTAAGTAGCTGGGACTACAGGCACATACCACCACACCCAATAATTTCAGAACATTTTTTGTTCCTCCTAAAAGAAACCCTGTGATCATTATCAATCTCTATTCTCTCCCCTCCCCTCTTCTCAGTCCTAAGCAATCACTATTCTACTTTCTGTCTCTATAGATTTGCCCATTTTGGACATTTCATATAAATAGAATCATACAATATGTGATCTTTTGTGATGGATTATATAAATTTTAGTGCCAATTTTCCCTAGCTCCATAAATGCTAGTTGGTGTTTTTATTGAAAATTTGTTAAATTTACAAATTAAGGAGAACTGACATCTTTATGATGTAGAGTTTTCCCATTCAAGAACAAGACCTGTTTTTCCATTTGTTCAAATCTACTTTTCTGTCATCAGGAGTTTGAAGTTTTTCTCATTTAAATTTTGTACATTTCTCATTAGGTTTATTCCTATATCAATTGTATTTCATTTTCATTGTTATTGTAAATGGGATTTGCTTTACCATTATATTTTCTAACTGGTTATTATTTGTGTATTGTTTCTAAAGGTTAATTTTACCTTCTTTTACATTACTGAATTATTTTATTGTTTGAGTTAGTTGTATTGATTTTCTAGGACTTTCCAGGCATACTATCATATCATCTGCAAATAGAAATAAGCTTACTTCTTTTGCAATTTTCTAAGTCTTGCAAGTCTCTAAGTGCTTTCACTTGTCTACAGACATTGGCTACTATCTGCAACACATGGTTAAACAACAGAGGCAATGGAAGTCATTCTCATCTTGTTCCTTATTTTAACAGAAATGCTTCTAAGGGAAACAAATCCTTTTGTTAGCATACACACTCTGAATAGCTTATTCTTGTTTGTTTTAATGAATGAATATTTATTCTTCTGTCTCTTGGACTTATGATTAGCCTCAAATCTTTGCTTAGAATTCACAAATCCATTTCATGACCTACAGTGATACTAGATTGCACAGAGCTGTGTTACAAGCTGTATATTAACACATTGACTGCCATGTGAGTTGTATTTAACTCAGGCTAGTTTTAAGCCCGGGGCCTCTTGAAGCAAAACCCTAAAGTTGATTCGTGAAAATCTTATTAATATTTGTTGATGTTCTTATTGTTACAGATAATTTTGACAATTTGATTCTAAAAACTTGGATTGTGTTGCATATAACACACACACAGAAAATAATAAAAAATAACAAATTAGAAAGGATCATTTTGTTTTAATAAAACACCATGGCCCCAGGAAAAAAATTTTTTTTTCTAGTGTGGCAGTTAATGTGTTAATGTACCACATCTGTCACAACTTCTCAAGCTTGGGTCACTATACTTTAAAAGGTTTTTGCTTATTTAAATGAGTAAAAGGTTACCGTTTTGGTACAACACCTCTGGAAAACTTTATGGCAGTATTTACTGGAGCAAGAACATACAGTATCATCTAGCAATTTCCTCCTGTGTGTGTATATATATGCACCCTAGGGAATGATTCCTATGTCCACCAAAAGACATGTGCTAGAATGTTCATAAAAGCTTTATTCATAGAAGCTAAAAACTACAAACAACCCAAATTCTCATCATAAGTAAAATGGATACAGTGTGATATATTCAAACAATGGAATACTGTACAGCAATTAGAATGAACCATCTGTACCTACTTTCAAGTGTATGGAAGAATCTCACAAACATAATGAGTGAAAGAAACCAGACACAAAACACTACTTACTGCATGTGTGAATTAATTTAATTTCTGTTCAAAAATAGCTAAAACAGGGCCGGGTATGGTGGCTCATGCCTGTAATCCTAGCACTCTGGGAGGCCGAGGTGGAAGGCTCGCTTGAGGTCAGGAGTTTGAGACCAGCCTGAGCAAGAGCCAGACCCCGTCTCTACTAAAAAATAGAAAAAATTAGCCAGGCCTGGTAGCACTCGCCTGTAGTCACAGCTACTCGGGAGGCTGAGGCAGGAGGATCACTTGAGCCCAGAAGTTTGAGGTT
Source organism: Lemur catta (assembly GCF_020740605.2). NCBI lineage: Eukaryota > Metazoa > Chordata > Mammalia > Primates > Lemuridae > Lemur > Lemur catta. Next base: position 26,184,379 of record NC_059143.1, on the reverse strand, counting down.
GCAGTGAGCTAGGCTGATGATGCCAGGGCACTCTAGTCCAGGTGACAGAGCAAGACTCTGTCTCAAAAAACAAGCAAACAATCAAACAAAAAACAGCTAAAACAAACCAACAGTGTCAGTAATTATGAAATAGTGCCTGGAAGGGAACACGAGGGGACAGTTGGGGGACGGTAATGTTCTGCTTCTGGATCTAGAGCTGGTATCCTGGTTCTCTTTTCATTATGACTTGTGAACTTTTCTGCATGTATGTTAAACTGCAATAAAAAAAAATTTTTTTCTTTTAACTAAAAGTTTTTCACCAAATTCCAAATGCCAGGGAATGAGGAGGTAACCTTTTCTCTTTTATGGACCTTTGGGAAGGAGGCCGATAAAATTAAGGAAATGTTCGAGTTCACTGCACAATCATTATTCTCCTCCTCTTCCTTTGGTCCTGTAAAACCATTGTGCCAACGTAGACCAGAACCTAGATGTTCGGTATTTGCACTTCCTTTTGCACGTTGAATATTGCATCAGGAATTACTCACTTCCAAGTAGAGGAGCCAAGGCCTTGAAAGGAGCTCTGTTTTCCAAAGGAATGGCATTCTCTCCTGCGCCCTGATTGTGAGTTAGAAGACATGGGTTGAGTTTTACGGCCAATAACTGGTTTCAGGTGGGGAGATCTGGCTGGGAGAGCAATTTAAACTACCACAGTCTGGCCTTTAGCAAAACCTGGGCAGATGACTCCGAGGCAGGGGCACACGTCCACAACCCCACTTGCCAGGGATTAGGCTGGCAAATGGGCCCGCTGGCCTTGGGGCCCTGGCTGGGTGGGTGTCCTGTAGCATTGTTTTCACATGACGAATTGCAGCCTCCAGTTCAGACCATCAAGCTGATGTTGATGAAGATGTTCACTCTGTGACACAGTCTTTGCTCTACCGGGACCCTAAGGAGGAGAAATGTGACCTACTTGAAGAACAGGAAACTGGCACTTCTCAGCATGCGACTTATTTTTATCTTAAGAACACTGTGAACCAGGTAAGTGTCTCCTTTCCGGGTCGGAGGCTTCTTAAAGCCAAATGTGAGCATTAAACATGTGTATGGGGCTTTACAGCGCGCCTTTTTACATTTTCTAAGTCCTGGCTCCACTTTATACCTCTGTCCTTGTTTCATTCCTTTTTTCTCACCTTCTTGCTGTTTATGTTATCTTGATGCATTGCATGTGTCTTTCTAGATTGGCTCCCAGTGGTGCGCTAGAACCTTTGTGCTTATTACACATTCTGGAACTTTCCAAGCCCCTTCTTAAATAGTGGATAACTTGAACTAGCGGGAGTATTTATACCATGGATATAGGCTTTCCCCCACCCTCCCATCCCAGGAAGCTAGTTTAGCAGTTATCCACTGTTGATGTTCTTTCTGGAAAAGGTGGAGTGTAAATACATGTGTTTTTAAAGAGTTTTATGGAATTATCTACTTGTTTAGATATTGAATATTATTTAAAATCTTTCCCAAAACAGAGGAGTGGCGCTGTTTGGGGGTCCAAAAGTGTTTCAAGGGGAGTAAATCTGTGAGATTGTTTTTGTTGATGGCAAGGGGAAAATAGGATTAATCTAAAATGAGCTTTCTAGTCAACTTGGCTGTTGTGTAGCTGTTCCATAAAGGAGGATATTTACATCTGTGGATATGGTGAAAGCTGTTTACATTTCTGTTTGTCACATTTTAAGTTGTACTGTGGAAGAGCTAAGATTCCGGTAAACCTAGCAGTATTAGACGCAAGTTAGTATCCAGTTCGGCCTGTGATGGCTGCTAAGGGACCATTCGATGCAAATTAGAAGTAATAATAGCTCTGGTTTAAAAGGGCAAAGAATTAGGGCTGGGAAGGGAAATGACTCCCTACAGAGGACACAGGCTTTGCACTGACAAATGTGAATGCTTGGTAATGTAGCTCCTCTCTCTGCTCTGTCAGGGGACAGAGAGCCCAGGAGGGGAGGGGACAGCGCAGGGGTGAGGAGAACTGCAGAGGAAAGCTGCAGTGGCTGCCAGCGGGAGCTCAGGTTGCTTTGGTATTGGAGAAATCAGCTTACCGTGGAATAAGTGCAAATAGCTAGCAGAAAGCAAGTTTGTTATTCAGAGTCGACAGCCCAGCAATCTCAAACTTCAGCAACAGCACAGAAAGAGAGGAGAGAAAGGTCCCTGACAGTAAAATGACAATCCCTGAGTCACAAACGCTACTGAAGGCTGCTGGAAAGTGGCCCAAACCTGAAGATCCCCCAAAGGCATTGCAGCAGGATGGGGAGGTTCACTGACCACAGGACGAGCTAGCGATGACTGTGCACTTACTGCTCAGCAGGTGACGGTGCCAACAAACTCTTTACTTTGCATTAGCCACTTAATTCGCACAGCAGATGAAAAAACAGAATGGTAGGGAGGTGCCCAGTGTGACTGGCCAAGGTGCCCAGTGAATGAGAGGAGCCAGGATTTGAGCCTCTGTCCCCTATTGCTCAGATCAACAAGAAAGAAGGATGTGTATTGATGACAATGGTCTGAGGTGCTGGTGATCGGGGCACAGGCAACAGGTAAGTGAAGAATAAGGTTGTGAGCAGTTTGAGAACAGTCGAAGACAGGCAGTGGCAGATTGAGGGATGGGGACAGGACAGGAAACCTACAGCCTTGAACCAGAGGGAGACCAAACGCACCTAGAAACCTAGAAAAACTGTCATCTACTGGCCAAATAGTCCCATAGATTCAGGCCATTGCTAAGCCTCAGTCCTGTTAAGCGCAGCCACTGTTGTGGGATATGAAGGGTTTTAACGATTAGCAAAAGTTCCAGCCAAGGCTCGCTCACTTCTTCCCTTTGGTAGTTCAGAGACATCACCATGTTCAGGGAGAGCCCGTGCCCACTCAGGGCAGTCTTCCAGAGGGGACCATGCTCAGCTGCATGTCACGTACATGTCCCTGTACTCCAAGGGGTGGATTATCATCATGTAGTTCAGTGGTCCCAAACATTTTTGGCACCAGGGACCAATTTCATGGAAGACAATTCATCACATTTATTGTGCAGTCAAACCTCTCTGCTAATGATAATCTGTATTTGCAGCTGCTCCCCAGAGCTAGCATCACTGCCTCAGCTCTACCTCAGATTATCAGACATTAGATTCTCATAAGGAGCCACAACCTAGATCCCTTGCGTGTGCAGTTTACAGTAGGGTTCATGCTCCCATGAGAATCTAATGCTGCTGCTGATCTGACAGGAGGCGGAGCTTATGCAGTGATTGGAGCGATGGAGAGCGGCTGTAAATACAGATGAAGCTTTGCTCACCCCACCCCCCACCCTGCTGCTTGTCTCCTGCTGTGTGTGGCCCGGTTCCTAATAGGCCACTCACCGGTACTGGTACAGGTTCCTGGCCCAGGGATTGGGGACCACAGATGTAGGGGACCCCATCAGGGTAGAGAACTGGGGAGAAATGCAGACTCCTCAAGACAGGAGCAAACCTATACAAACACTGCGCTAGACTTTAGGGAGAAAATGGGAATCTCTGTGTCAATGGAACAGGATGAGCATCGAAAATTTGGTTGGATGAGCAAGTGTTGGTTCCACCTTGTGATCTCCATCTGTTCATCCCGGAAGACTGCTACTACTTACCAAGGAACACCAGACACAGCACTCCTCACTGGATGGTGAAAGTCTTTGTAGATTTCTGGTCAAGTCTTTATGGATTAAATCACTATACAAACATACTGGGCGCGAGAACTTGTATTTTCATATCTCTTAGCTGCCACTGGACAGAGCCCTGACTTCTGCAGGTGGCTTTGGAGTTCTCAGATCCAGCAGCGCTGAAGGCAAGCTCTGGCTTCTGACAAGTGAGCAAGACATCCTGGAGCTGGGGAGTAGCAGCATCCTCCCAGAGGACCCATGTCCTCTCTGAACTGGCTAGAGTGCGGTGGCACAATCCTAGCTTAATGCAGCCTCGAGCTCCTGGGCTCAAGTGATCCTCCTGGCTCAGCCTCTTGAGTAGCTGGGACTACAGGAGTGTACCACCATGCTAATTTTTCTCATTATTTTTGGAGATAGGGTCTTGCTATATTGCCCAGGCTGGTCTTGAACTTCTGGCCCTCAAGTAATTATTATTATTTTTTTTCAAGACAGAGTCTTACTCTGTCACCTTGAGTAGAGTGCAATGGCATCATCGTAGCTCACTGTAACCTCAAACCCCTAGGCTCAAGCAATCCTCCTGTGTCAGCCTCTGGAGTAGCTGGGACTACAGGTGCACACCACGATGCCTGGCTAATTTTTCTATTTTTAGTAGAGACAGGATCTGTCTCTTGCCAAGGCTGGTCTCAAACTCCTGAGCTCAAGCCATCCTCCCATCTTGGCCGCACAGAGTGCTAGGATTACAGGCGTGAGCCACTGCGCCTGGCCAAGTAATTTTTTTTTAAACAGTTTTGAAATATAATTTACATACCGTAACATTTACCTGTTTTAAGTGTACAATACAATGTTTATTTTAGAATATTTAAAAACTTGTAAATACACTATACAATCTAATTTTAGAACATTCCCGTCATCCCCCAAAGAAACCCCTTGTCCGTTTGCATTCACACCCCATTCTTATCCCAGGCCTAGGCAGCCGCTACCCTACCGTCTGTGAACAGCTTTATAAGCTCATGAAACAGGAGATGTTTTGCAAACACAGCTCTTGCCCTGCACCTGGAATGAAGCAAAACACAGACACGTTAACTATTTTGGCACAAGCTGATGTTCAAGCCCATAAGATAAAAAGTTTAGTAACTTAACAAATTTATTGTGTTAAAAGATACAATTACCTATATTGCTTATCATCTCTCAATATATATTCTGTGAAAGATCGGTTCAGGATCATTGACTGATTGTAGGTCCAAATTGTACGTTGCTAGATAATTGTAGAACTGATTTTTTGTTTGCTTACCATTTTCTTTTCTTCTGAAATTCCATGTCATTGATTTAACTTGTACCCTTGGGTGCTTCTCAGAATATGAGCTGCTGTTACAAAGCAGACTTCACGAGGAAGTTGCTCCAACGTTTAGATTCCTCAGAATTTCCCAGGTGCATTTGAATCTGGCCTTATTTCCTGTCATATCAGAGGGCTGGATGTGGGCCGCTCCCTCTCCTCTCTCTGCAGGACCCACTGCTCCTACAGTCTTCGTCTTTCCCTTCCGTATTGTCAAGTGTCCCCTCTCCCCTGGACCATTTGCCTCAGATGCAAGCTGCAACTTCTTCCATTTACAAAAACCCTCTCTTTGATGTGGCTTCCCCTTCAAATACTGCTCTTTTTCTCTAATTCCTTTTTCTGAAAATTCTGTCATGGAATTGTCTGAGGTGGCTGTCCCCACCACTTCTCCTTTAATTTCCTCTAGGCAGGGCTTCTCACCTGCCACCTCCCCATAGCATTGCTGCCAGTGACCTCGTGTGGCCAATCCCTTAGTTAAGGCTCAGCCTCCCTTGGCTTATCAGTCGCATTTGGTGCATTTATCACTCTCTCCTTGAAGCACTTTCCTCCGCTGGCCGCTGGGACAGCTCTGTGCCCTGGCTGCTCATTGCTCACTCCTGCTCCCACCCGTTCTGCCACACCAGCTACTGCCCATCGTACAACCACGGAATGGTGCAGATTTCCAGGGCTTGGTCTCTACCTTTCCTCTCTTCTGCCTGGGACACCTGCTAGGTCATCTCATATAGGCTGGTGGGTACTATCTATGCTAACTTCCAGATTTGCACCTTTAACTCTATCCCATGTAACAACCATGGGAGTTTAACAGAGTTGTTTATGAAGATGATGGAAATGTCAGAGCGTCTGTCCTCGGCCTCCTCTCTCTCTGCACCCCTCCCTTGGTGATCACATCCATCTTCATGGCTTTATTTTAATAAAGTTCAGCTTATCTGTTTTTTCTTTTATGATCATGCTTTTGGTGTTGCATCTAAACACTCATTACGAAAGCCAAGGCTATGTAGATTTTATCCTACATTTTCTTCTACAAGTCTTACGGTTTTGTAGTTTCCATTTCGGTCCATGATTCATCTTGAGTTGCTCATTGTGAAAGATGGAAGGAGTTCTGTGTCAATTTCAGTTTTTGCATGTGAGCATCCAGTTGTTCCAGCACTATTTGTTGAAGAGACGATCCTTTCTCCACGTAATTGCCTTTGCTCCTTTGTCAGAGATCAGTTGACTCTATTTGTGTGGGTCTATTTCTGGGCTCCCTGTTCTTTTGTTCCATGTCTCATGGCTTTCAATGTCATTTAGGTGCTGACAGTTCTTCACTTTATATGTCTCGTCTGGACTTCTCCCCTGAAGTCTAGACCTATATATCCACTGCCTCCCTGATGCCTCCGCTTGAATGTCTAAAAGCGCTGCAAACTGAACATGTGCAAACTAACACGATCTCCCTTTCCCCCATGCGGTCTGTGCCTCCTCCCACTCATTAGTTGCTACTCCATCTTTTCTGGTGCTCAAGCCAAAAATCATTCTCTCATTCTCTCACACTTCATGTCAAATAGGGCAGGAAATTCTGTTGGCTCTGCTGTAAAATAGATCAAGAATCTGACCATTTCTCACCAGCTCCACCACTGCTACTCCCATCAGCCCTTACCAGGGTTGCACAGCGGCCTCCTGACTGGCCTCACCGCTCTGCCCTTGCTTCCCCATGTCTACTGTCCACAGAGGGACCTTGTTAAAAGCCAGATCATGTCACTCTCTTTCCCACTTCCCTCCAGGGTCTTCCCTCACATTCAGAGTAAATTCCAGAGACCTTATGGTGGTTTTGCAGGTCCTCTTCTGTTGCCTGCCCCTCTTACCTCTCCCACCTCACCTCCTACTGCTCACCCTTGTTCATTCTGCCCAGCACCCACTCTGTTCTTCAGACATCAAGCACAAGCGCCTGCCCCAGGACCTTTGCACCCACTCCCACCTCCTGGCACCTTCTTCCCCAAGATATCTGCAGGGCCTGCTTCCTCACCTCCTTCAAGTCTTTGCTCAAACATCACTTCTCTGATCAGCCACTGGCACTTTCACCCCTCACTTTGCTCAGTCCCCTCTCCCCTCCCCTCTAACATATGATTTACTTATGTGTCAGTTCCACGAGGGCAGGGGTTTATGTCTTTGCTATATTCCCAGAGGCTCCAGCTGTGCCTGCCTCATCTTTGGTTACTGATAAATGCTTGCTGAGTGAATGAGTGTTGGTGTCCGAATATGCCCACACGTGTTGGGCAGTGGGGTAAGGACCCATGAGGGCGTGACTGCCATGGAGCAGCCCACAGCCCTGCCCTTCGTGTGGCTAAAATGGTGGCGGTTCCCTGGGTCAGGTGGTCATGGAGTCGCTGGTTGAGCGAGGCATGTGGGGTGAGGGATCTGCTAGAGGCTGGAGCTGGAGAGGGGTAGGGGGAGGCTGGGAAGAGCAGGTCTGCCTTGTCCCCGGGGCAGGGCAAGGTGTAGTGATGTGGGGTTCTGCAGGCCTCCAAGGAAGGCTGACTCTCCCCTCGAGACAGCAGCACTTGGGTGTCCCCCTGCCCAGGGGACTTCAACAGCTAACAGGGCTCACCCTGAGGCACCAGGCAAGGGAGGCGGCTTGTCCAGCTCCTTCTCACCCATATTTCTGCATCCCCCCCCCCCACCGCCCTCCCACCGAGGAGTGCAGACTGGGTGGAGGGAGGGTGGCAGGGGGACGCTTGCATCAAGCAAACCCCTCCCCACTCAGGGCCAGAGCGGGGAGGAGGACGCCTTGCTGGTGTGAGGTCAGGGCCGCGCAGTGGCCTGAGCTAAGGCTAAGGACTAAGCTGCCGGAATGTCACTCACTGAGGGCGGGGAAAGAGCAATTCCCGAGTGTGGCTGAAGGCGGGGGTTACAGGAAACGGCAGGACAGCGTGCTGTGCCAGTGAAGCAAAGCGTCCAAGGGAAAACAAACAGCATTTTGAGGGTTGAATTTGTAAATCTAAGTCCATGAAGAACAGCAAAGAGTTGCCTTTGTTTCATCAAACAGCTTCACTCAAGATAGAGACAAAAAGCAGAAAGCAATTTTCTAAAAATATTTCAGAGGTTGCTCCACATTTCTTCAGAACAAAATTTAATATACTAGGCTAATTTGGGCAGGGAAAACACATTGAGAGGCCACAGGTCCTGGTCTCAGCTCCACATGATTTGGCTTCCACAGGGACATTCCCGCCTGTATCTAGAGATGGCACTTGGCTTGAGTTCCCGTCTCACCAAAGTATGCTGGTGAGCCCTGGGTCTCGGAGTCATAGAATTTTGGAACTAAAAGACGTGATTTAGCTCAATTTTTCATGAAATACAAGATGAGGCAGGCTCAGAGAGGTGGATGGCTTGTTCAGGATCACACAGCAAGTTGGCGGTTGTGGTAGACAGAATAATGGCCCCCAGCGATGCCCACGTCCTAATGCCTAGAGCCCATGAGTGTGTCCCCTTATATGGCAAAAGGATCTTGAGGTCGAGAGGTAATCCTGGAGTATCCAGGTGTAATCACAAGGGTCACATAAGAGGGTGACGGGAGAATCAGCATCAAAGACGTGACAGTGGAAGCAAGTCAGAGTGACATAATCATGAACCAAGGAATGGAGGTGCTTCTAGAAATGGAAAGACCTTTTCGGGTTACTTGGCCCTCAACCGTCTGAGCTAGCCGTAGACTGGAGAACAGCCTCCCCCGTGGCAGAGTGGAGGGAGAAATCCATGACTGTGTTTCCTCCAATCAGGACTTTCACTGTGGACCCACCCACCCCTGCCCCGGGAAACAACCCCCAGAATAACCCACACAATAAATAGTGACAGTTAACAGGCAGAGTTAGGTCAGTCTCATCCATCCAGACAGCAGTCATGCTCTTCCCAAAGAACTGGTCTTTAGAATGGGGCAGATTACAGAATTGCGAATACAAATTAGTTATAAAAGTGGCTATTTATATAGAATGAGAAAGATAAACCCACCACAAACTGCAAATGTTAAAAAGCTGAAAAATACCCTAATTTGCACTAAATCCAGGAAAATAGCTTATTGTTTTAAATAAACAACAGCCTCTATGTTTTTCCCTATATTTTTGGCTGTATGCTCTTTGATCACCTATCAGAGTCTATAGACAAAACAGAAAGATAGTACTTTCTATTTAGCATAATTTCTAATTAATGTAATTTCCTTTAGTCAGAATGATCAAAATTTATTTCACCTGGAACCACCAGACTTTATCAGAACAGGAGGTGTCAGATATATTAAAATGTGATTTGATATGTTAGTATATGTAAACATGCAACTACCACATGGATGTACTCAGTGTTGTAGTATTTTACAGGTTATGTCCCACAAATCAGAGATTCTGATGAAGTTTTTTTTTTTTTTTTGAGACAGAGTCTCGCTCTGTCCTCCAGGCTAGAGTGCCATGGTGTCAGCCTAGCTCACAGCAACCTCAAACTCCTGGGCACAAGAGATCCTCCTGCCTCAGCCTCCCGAGTAGCTGGGACTACAGGCATGTGCCACCATGCCCGGCTAATTTTTTTTCTATTTTTTAGTAAAGATGGGGTCTTGCTCTTGCTCAGGCTGGTCTCGAATTCCTGACCTCAATCGATCCTACCTGCCTTGGCCTCCCAGTGATAAAGATTATTTTATTAAAAAAGAGAAGAGGACTGGGCGCGGTGGCTCACGCCTGTAATCCTAGCACTCTGGGAGGCCGAGGCGGAAGGCTCGCTTGAGGTCAGGAGTTCGAGACCAGCCTGAGCCAGACCCCGTCTCTACTAAAAAAAAAAAAATAGAAATAAATTATCTGGCCAACTAAAAATATATATAGAAAAAATTAGCCGGGCATGGTGGCACATGTCTGTAGTCCCAGCTACTCGGGAGGCTGAGGCAGTAGGATCGCTTAAGCCCAGGAGTCTGAGGTTGCTGTGAGCTAGGCTGACGCCAGGGCACTTACTCTAGCCTGGACAGCGAGACTCTGTCTCAAAAAAAAAAAAAAAAAAGAAAAAAAGAGAAGAGTACGATGTGTTTATAATTGTATACGTTTCATTATCAAGACTGTTAGTGACAAGAGAGAACTTCCATCCTGAATAGGGTCGATGAGAACTGAACCCTCTGCTTATGATTTCATACATCAACGATTCAAGGAATTTTCCACAGACTAGCTGCTGGCTCTGTACATTTCAAACCTTGTTTCTCCTCCTTCCCACACATTTCTGTTGCTGGGAGCCTTGGGCCATGTTTCTGTTCCAGTTGAACTGCTGGCCCCCCGGCCTCATGGCCAGGCCAAGGGAGTGAGCCCAGAGGGTGGCAGTTCCTTCCTGGAAGATGTTCTTGCACCAGGGAAGCTGGCAATAGCTTAACTACACATGAAGTGACTGCAGGACACATAAATAGGTCCCACAAAGCCCGAACTAAATATATCCCCACCCTTATTCCCTTACTGCAAATACCAAATGTGGCCTTCAGGCAATGTGCTATAGGGAAGGTCAGAGTAGGGACGGCAGTGTCTATCTCAATTGTGGCTAAAATATCTTACTTTTAGAAGTTTTATGGGAACTTATGATCATATTTCCAGGGTCTAGGAAGTGACCTGTGTGAGAGAGAGACCTTTGGAGGCTCACGTAGGTTAGCTGAAAGGCACCTGCCACGCATAGCATCAAACTACCTCCACCTCCTTTCTTGCAGATCTACTTCTAGAGGTGGGTCGACTTTGAGACCCGAGGAAGTGGGGTCTTGTTCTGCATTCAAATAGCCAAAAGGCCATTTAGAATGTTTTTCCTACAACAAGGGAGGGTGGTAGAAAACCACTCAAAACTCTTCCAAGTTTTTCCAGTATCTATTCATTATGATCTAAATTTTTTCCCCCAGAACTAGCCATTTCCCTTTTGATATCTTCCAGAACACCTTGCTATTTTAGTTATTGGTGTTACTCACCAAAGTAGTGTTTTGTAAACTGGGATCTACATGATCTTTAAGAGAGTTTTAAAATGTTCTGTTGAGTAAAATGTTATGGGCGCTCTGGAAAAGTGTGGCAGTTTCTTTTAAAACTAAACATATAATTATCATGCGACCCAGCACTCACTCTTGGCCTTTTTCCTCAGAGAAATGAAAACTTAAGTGCACACAAAAACCTGTGCGTGACTGTTCATAGCAGCTTTATTCATAATAGCCCAAATCTGGAAACAACCCAGATGTTCTTTGATGGGCGAATGGTTAGACAAACCATGGTACATCCGTCCTGTGGAATACTACTCAGCTATGAAAGGAGAAAACTACTGATACAACAATTTGGTTGGATCTTAAGGGAATTATGCCGAGTACAAAAAGCCAATCCTAAAAGGATTACATGCTGTATGATTCTATTTATATAACATTTTTGAAATGACAAAACTACAGAGATGGAGAAGAGATTAATGGTTGCCAGGGGTTTGGGAGTGCGTGGTTAGAGAAGGGTAGCTCCAGTGACGCTTGTAGTGATGAAATGGGTCCGTATCTTGACTATGGTGGTGGATATGTGAATCTGCACATGTGATAAGATTGCATAGAACTAGATACCCACAAAAACAAATACAAATGAGCGAGTGCATGTTAAGCTGGTGAAATCTGATTAAGACGGGTGTAGTGTATTAATATCAATTTCCTGATCGTGATATTACTATAGTTTTACAAGATGTTACCTTTGGGGAAACTGGGTGAAGGGTACATGGGATCTCTCTTATTTCTTATAACTGCATGTGAATCCACAATTATCTCAAAGTAATAAGTTTAATTTTAAGAAGTTACATGGATATTTTGATGGCAATAAAAAGAAGAGTTTCAATATATTCTGGATGATCTGAGTGACCTGGTTCCCCTGTGGATCATCAGGGCTTTCTTTGGCAAGAGTATTTATTGCCAGTTGTTTTGCACCAAGCAGTAACTAGTCAGCAACCGAGTCAAGGACAAGTCTCCCTCGTGAGAGCAGGCCAAATGTCAGGCACTGGTAAAAACCAAGAAAGGTTTTGCAAGGCAGAACTGAGAAAATTCTTATGGCTCCCCGGTGTTGACTTTTTTATTATAAGCCTACTTAAATCCGTACAAGATCATACACAGGTCTAAAGCCAAAACAAATTCCTAAACTGAGTATAATAAAAACTATAAAACCAATAAAATTCAAATTAGTGGCAATAATTTAATGTGATGAATGACGCTGTTGTGCTGAAATGAAATTGCTGATCACAAAGTAGAGATTATACTGACACTGCCACAGACCCTTCCCGCCACCTTCATTCTGAACTGGTTTTCTTTACTTACAACTTGAACTTTCTAGGGAGCCAAGGAGCGAGCAAGAAAAGGCCTCACTCAGATCTTCCAGAATGAATGTAACAGGGACCACGTGTTCTCTCCCTTAGCAACATGTGTCTTGCTCAGATACAGCTCTCTGGCCAACCGGGGTGTCTAGTTTCCTGGCCTTTGCAAAGATGTATGTCTGTTGCGGGGGTGGGAGAGACTGCTTCTGCAGGCTGTCCCCTCGTGAAATGGCAACAGGGAATCTGACAGTCATGGCGAGACTGAAAAATGATGTAAAGCAGATATAGAAACTAAATATTTTAGCAACTGAGAGGGAAAGGCACAGTGCTTCTGAGAAAATCGCAGTAAGACTGCACAGCACGGTAAAGAATGTTCATGAGAATGACCCTGAGCAATAGATGAAAGGTTGAATTATGTTGAGAATCTCCTGTTTAGAGAGGCTGGAGTCCCGTCAGGACTGTCATATGTTTTTGAGTTCCGGTCCTTCGGTGTGTGTGCTTCATTATCTCAGACCTGTGCATTTGTGGACATTCCCTCCCAGCAGGGAGAAGGATGGCTCTGTGTATGCGTGTGTGTGTGTGTGTGTGTGTGTTTGTGTGCGTGTGCATGTGTGTGTGTGTGTGTGTGTGTGTGTGTGTGTATTGTGACGGTGGGGGAGGGAGACTGACTTCTGTGACATTCAGAACTAATGGCCTCATACACGATTAATGGCGCCCCCAGCACTTAAGGCTGCTGCTAATTCCCCCATTTCAGGATTTTGAGACAGCGCATCCGACCTTCCAGCTCTCGTCCTCACACCTCTTCATGCCTCTTATGACAGATAATTGTGGTGGAGTGTATGTGTCAACAGGAAAGCAGACCTCTTATCTTCATGTTGGGCCCTTCAATGAGCATTTTAAGGCAAATTACTAATAACCGTGCTTGAAAAAATGATATCAGCAAAAGCGTCTGAGATATTGAATTGTTGTATTATGAGTGTGGAAGAAAAAAGGCCATTTCAATGATAAATAGGGGAATTTTTATGAAGTAATTAAATTTTAATTTGTTCAACAAATATTTGTGACATACCCTCAATATCCAAGATATCTTATTAGGGACCGTGGGGCACACAAAGCCATACATGATTCAATTCCTGATTTAACAGAGTTTTACAAGCCAAGGATTGAAGGAACATTTATTGTTTAAAAAGACCTAGAATATAAAGAAATGTCAGAAATGTAGGGCAAGCTTAACACTGGAGATAAGACGTGAGGTGTCTGATGAGAGGGGACCTCTGAGCTGCCCTCGGAGGCTGTGACAGGCAGGGCAGTGATGGGCAGGAATGGGGCAGGGGCAAGCCCTGTGGCGGGGGTGGCGTGGGCAGAGTGGCGGGGAGGGAGGCAAGCCAGCAGCTCGTTCCTCCGGACTGTGAAATGCCCATCGGGGAGTACGGGCAGAGGCCAGATGCTATTAAGTAAAGCATCATAAATGCCAGACTGAGGAGTGAAGCTTTGCTCTTTGGGAAGTGGAGTGACTAATAGGTGGAATGAGGGGGGACAGTTAGAAGGGAAGGCGGATGAGGAGACCATTGCAAGGGTCTAACTAGAGTGCCTGAGAGCAGCAGTGGCAATCTTTAAACAGTACCAGGAATTCTGGTGAGGCCGTGTCAAGTAACATCTGGAGGAGGGGGGCCCTCACTTTTGGTCAGAGGATAGCAGGTGGGAGCCAGCGAGTCACACTGTCACGATGTCTCGGCCTTGGGCAATGTGTCTGATAAGGCTGTACGGGGTTATAGCAGGGAGGGGAGCCCAGCCTCCAAGACATTTGCTCTCTGCCCAGACAGGATCCCCCACATTAATATTTTGAAAATAGTTCACTCAATCTATCTTATCTGCAGGTTGACATTTTGTAAATTTGAACTGATCCCACAGTAGTATGGTTTCATGAGATGTGCCTTGAATCTCCCAAGAAGATAATCCACACCTGTCTGGAGTCCCAGACCTGTTACTAGAATGGGTGTCAGACCCTTCCCACTGCTAAGAGTGTGCTTGGCATACAGTATGTGCACAGCAAATGCAAACGTTATAATCATGGTTTCTACGAAGGGCCTAGCTCAAGTCAGACCTTCGCTGATTGGTTTGTTTGTTCATCAGCCAAGTATGCCGAGCCCCCTGCAACACACAAGGAGCCATGCCACCTCTGTGACTGCCGGCCGCAGTGACCATCCCTTCTCTGAAGGCTTCTCTCAGGAGAGTGTGGGCACAACTTTGGTTTGCCTCACTGGCAAGTTCATCATTCAGGAGACAGAGTGGGGAGTAGGTTCACTTGCTGGGTGGGATCTCAACTGACTACCAGAGAGGAGTGGATTGAAAGTCACTTCTGTGGGGACCCTGGGAGGTGAGCCATCATATCATCTTAAAATGTGTTATTGTGGCCAGGCATAGTGGCTCACATCTGTAATCCTAGCACTGTGGGAGGCTGAGGCCGGAGGATCACTTGGGCTCAGGAGTTGGAGACCAGCCTGAGCAAGAGTGAGACCCCGTCTCAAAAACAAAAAAAAAGAAGAAAATAATGTTTCATTGTGAAGGAAACAGGATTGCTGGTTGTCTTGCTCCATTTGAGCTGCTATAAAAAAGTACCAGAGACTTGTAAAAAACAGAAATTTATTTTTCACAGTTCTGGAGGCTGGGAAGTCCAAGATCAAGGTGCTGGCAGATTTGCCATCTGGTGAAGACCTGTTTCCTGGCTTGCAGACAGCTGCCTTCTGGTTGTGTCCTCACGTAGCTGAGAGAGAGAGAGAGAGAGA
Organism: Lemur catta; assembly: GCF_020740605.2. Classification (NCBI taxonomy): domain Eukaryota; kingdom Metazoa; phylum Chordata; class Mammalia; order Primates; family Lemuridae; genus Lemur; species Lemur catta. The sequence continues at coordinate 26,169,342 of NC_059143.1, read as the reverse complement.
GAGAGATCATCTCTTTTGTGTCTCTGAAAAGGGCACTAGTCCCATTTATGAGGGCTCCACGCTCATGTCCTAACTACTGCCCAGAGGCCCTACCGTAATACCGTCACAGCATTGGGGGTAGGATTTCGACATATGAATTTTGAGGAGACACAAATTGTTGGTCCATTACATTGGAACGTGTGGTGGCAAAGGGAGGTTCTCCTGGGCTGCTGCGTCTGTGCAGGCACTGTGGCCGTGAACTTGATGCCTTAACACCTCCTTCTCCCTCGTGGTCATCCTGTAAGTTCTGCACTGTTATCACACCCATTTTACAGACATAGAAACTTGTTTTCAGAGGGCTGTGCAATGTTAGGTTACAGAGTTCCTAAACTGGATTAGACCCCAGAACAATCTGGCTCCGAGACTTAGGCCGTGGTTCAGCCCACACCCCTAACCTCTCTACTGTCCCTTCGGATGTGGAATAGGATTGCTTTTGGCTGCAGGTAACAGAATCTGACCATGATGTAAACAGGTGAGGCATTTGCCACCTTATTTCCAGCACTTGGCACAATGCCTGGCACACATCAGAAGCTCAATATACGTTTGTTAAATAAATACAAGAGTGAGTAGTTTCATTAAATAATAATTCTGCTAACATCTTGCATCAACATAACATTTGATTGTTAGTGCTCCCTCCTGGTAGTTTCTGGAAGTACTAGCATTCTCATTTCAGGAGTAACAGAGAAGACCCTATGCTGCTTTGCCTATGTAAACAACTCTGTGTGGAGGCCAAGCCTCATTTTAATGTGCCCATTTTGCAGAGGAGAAAACTGAGGCTTAGAAAGTTTAAGTGACTTGTCTAAATTCACCGTGTAAAGCATTGCGGTGTAGAATTCAACAGCCATCTTTCTGACTTTGAGATCAGTCCCACTTCTCCATTGCTATACCTCCTCCTCTGAAGAATGTGGTAGAATGTGAGACGCCTATTCTTTCTTTTCTCATTAGCATTCTTTTAAAAATGGGTGTGGAGATTTCCACAACGGGCCCCCTTCATTCCATGCAATAAGCCAGGAGCAGCTTTGTGGGGAGTGCCGGTGGCTCGGGGAAGCTCCCACCCCGTGTGACTTTGGGTCCTGCTTAGAAAGCATCTGTGAGGCCGTGTGCTGAAGGCGAGGGGAGAAAAACATATTAGGTGCTCTAATATGATAATAATATAAAAGAAATTTATGATGCCCCAGAGGGAGAGAATTACAGATGGATGAAAGGTGACTATTTAATGTGCAGGCCTTTTGTTTTTAGGGTGTAAAAATAAATAAGGAGAATAGAGTGCAAATACGACCTGCGGCAAATGGAAGGCAAATGGGCTGCTTGGTTGGCGTTCCGCCGCAGCCCAGCACCCTGCATAATGATGCCACCACCCTGCGTAATGACACCCATTTTTCAAATAGCTCCGCAGCCTCGCACTTCTTGAGCTCCCAGTGACTGAGGTGTGCCTGTGTCCCCAGTCTTTCTTCCCCTGCTTCTCCAGGCCTCATCCTGGCCACCTCCCTCGGGTCACGTCTCCCTCCAGACCCTGGGCCAGGGGTGGCAGGGATGGGGTGATGTCACAGCTGCGCTGCCATTGCTTCCTAGGCGGAGTCTGTCATGCTAGGACAGGCTGTGTGCATGCTCCGGGCATGCTATGGGCAGCCCGGTGAGGGGCGTGAGGGGCCGGGGAGCCCATCTCCCGGGAAGCCAGGCTTTTGCTGACTTGCACAGGTCAGGCGCCCTGAGGTACTCTGGTCTCTGGCACAACCCTTTTCCCTCCCAACACTACCGGACAGGTCATCACAAGCTCTTCCCCTACTGGGGACCCCAGGGGCCTGTACCCTGGATGCGTAGCCTGGGGTGGGAGTTCTACCCAAGGCCCTCTTGCCACAGGCCTCGGTCTTCCCTGAGTCTGCCCTGCACCACCACACCCTGCCTGGCGGGGAAGCTGCCAGGACACTCTGTGTGGGCCCATTTCTGCCCTGAAATCTGGCTGCACTTCACCAAGGCCACTGGCCATTCAGTAAGTCAATTCTCCTGTTTCCCCAAATCCTACCCCATCCCAGGCTTCCCGTTCTCGAGGAGGCCCCTGGCTGTCCTCTGGCTCAGACACTCCCTGACTTAACAACCACAGCATTCTCCCTGCTCTGTCCGCAGCCTGCTGCTATCCCCTGCGGGCTGATCTCTTTGTTCCCCTGTCCTGCAAGTGGGCTCCGTGAGCTTGGAGTTTTGCTCTAAGCTTTTCTTTCTGATTCCCATTCTCTGCTCTGACCTCTCCTTGGCACAAACGAGCCAGACAGGCTGTGTCACCATGGGCATGGAGGAGATGCTTGGTTCCCTCCGGGACCACGTGGAGTGGGACTGGGGGTGGAAGGTCCTGAGCCTTAAGGTGGGGACCGGAGGCTTGGGTTGTCCTCATCTCCCTGCAGCACCAGCACTCTTTAGGCTGTTGTGCTTCCCTCCTGCCTTGCACTTGCCCATCTGCAGTTCCCACGTGGGCCAGGCTTGTGACTAGAGTAGAAGACTGGGCTGCAGCACCTGGGAGGATGTCCCATGAGTCAGGTGCAGGGTGTCTCCCACAGGCTGAGGCTCTGCCCCTGCCTGGCCCGCACTTTGGTAGCTGGCTTCTGGGGACGTTGCAGATCAGCCAGTGATCTGACATTGCACAAACAAGCAGGGTGCAGATGCCTCTGCTCTGGGTCTGTTTCTGGGGTTTGCTCATTCTGGGGTCAGTCCCTGCTGCCACGTGGCCAGAGCTGGAGCTGAGTCTCTCTGCCCTTGCTTCATCTCGGGCGTTGTCCCCAACATCCCAGCTGCCACTCAATACAGCGGCAGGGAGCCACACGTGCTCATAGTCAGAAGCTGTGGCTGAACATTGGGGCACCTTCACCTTCCTCAAACAGAACTCCACGATGCAACCCCACCTCTGCTGTCTCTCCAAGGCGAGGTAATCGTGTGCAGAATTTCAGTCTCTTCTGAGTTTTGTCATCGAGAGCCAGTCCCCTTGAGCCCGGCTGCTTGGGGACATGGATAACGTCATCATCGGGTGTCTGGACTTATGAAGCAGAGGGACAGGCCCTGAGCTGTGGAAGCTCCGCCGGGGTCCTAGGGAGGGAGGAGCATCTCCCACAGTCAGCAGCTCGCTGCTGCCTGGTGGCTCGGTGAAGGCTGTCCTTCGTCCGTGCTGAGCCATGAGACAACAAAGTCTTAAAAAGTCCACGAGTCCCCTATTGCTTCCCAGGACCTGATGCAGCCCTGGGTCCGGATTGCCTGGCTTGTAAAAGGAGTTTGGGGGAGAAAGAACTCATTTGGGGAATGTGCACCTCCCTGGCACTGGACACACAGACACAGCCGGGAGAGGCCAGGCCAGCGGGGAAGGACCCCTCAGCCTTTTACATAATTTAGGCAGGAGAAAGGATCCCCATCCCCTCACCCCGCCCCCACCTCTAGATTGTTCAGTTTTAAATTCCTGTACCAAATGTGGGCATATTGTTATCCGTCTTCCTCCTACTTGTGTCTTCTTTCATTGGTACAAAGCCACGTGCTACCTAATTTCTACACTTTCGTTCCATGTCTGTCTAATCTGTGCTCAGAGCCCACCGCCTTCTCCAAAGACTCGTTGGACGAAACGGACCCGCCTGCTCTACTGCAGATACAAGCAAGGGGAGCAGCTCTGCGGCCGACTCCTCAGTCCCCAAGCCCCTGATGTCTGCAGAGTGGCCGATGGCGGGTCTGGAGGAGACATCTCAATAGGTCACCTCTGGAGGAGCTGAAGTTGGGGCACTTTTTTTGATTCCAGACCTCCCTCATTTTATTCTTTCAGAAAAAACAGAAATGACTCACCCAAAAGAATCCACATAAAAATGATATGTAGGAGTTTTTGAATAAAAAGAAACCATAAATAAGTAGTAAATCCTCCATAGGCCCATCGGAAATGGATCGCAGTAATGTGTTTACTGCCTCACTCCCAAAGCGCAGATATTTACTATAATGCAGGGCTATTCGTTGTACTAGCCCATCATTTGTAAAATTCTCATCATAGTATTAGAGTAGGAACCCATTTCTTAGGAAGTATTGATATAATAAACTGTAATTAGTGGCTTGTAAACAGCCATAATTCATCGTTTCGAGGAAATGGAATGTGGACGGTGACGTATCTGTGTGCATAGCCAGTGTCTTCTCTGAGCGTTCCCACGGGGCTTGCTGCTCACCTGGAGTGCAGGTCACTCCTGCTGCCCGGGGCAGGAGGCTGTGGCAGCCACACTCCTCAGCTCCAGACCGTTGGGATTTCCTCTGCTGACCCGAGGACAGCCTCAGTCCCCAGGCCACTACTGATGTCGCCTTGGTTCTTTTACAGCTGCCGCCTCCGGATGTACCCAAGCAGAAATCAGGCATGACACAGGTCGGGCTCACCATGACACGGTGTGAGACCTCGGGCTACAACACAGGACCCGGGCGCTGCTCTGACCCCTCGTGTCTTGTGTTGCAGCCGGAGGGACGCAGGTCCGCAGCACAGCCTGCTCCGCCACCCCCGAGGGACTGGATGCGGGAGACTTCATGGACTGGAAGGCTTGGGCCCCAGGTGGGTGGAAGATGGGTGGAGGGTCTGCAGAGAGGCCCCCTTGGACCACCTTAGCGGTGCCCACCCAGCCCCTTCTCTCGTCTTTGCTCAGTCTCCCAATGAACCGCTTGGCTCATCCCTGGTCCACTGCAGGTAGTTGGTGCTGGCGTGAGGGGCCCGCTTTGGGCCTGGGCTTTGCGCATGCCCTCTGTCCTCACTCCAACCCCAGGCCAGGTGACCAAGGTGCCACAGTGGGCCTGGGAGGGCAGTGAGGAGGGCTGTTGCTCCTGAAACATCTCTCCTATTGGTGGGAAGCCCACTATTAGACTTCATTCCACAAGCATTGCAGTTTTAGGAGTTGTCTATTCAGATGTGAATATCTTCTGCAGGGTGGTAGATTAAATCACTGCAGGCATCAGCTGGGGTTCATTGAGGGCATTACTTACCAACATGACAGACTCCAGAAGGAAATGAAATCAGATCACAAGCTTCAATAGAGAGGAAGCTGCAAAAGAGAACCCTAAAGCTGGAGGTGGGAAGAGTCAAAGGCAAGGTTCTGTCACCCTACCCCTGCCTTTATAGCTGGGGTCTGTGGGTCACGTTTCTGCCAAGTTCCTGGCCCCAGGGCAGCGTCCTTTACTCAGATCCAGATGAACCCCCAGCCCCCAGGGCCATCTGCACATGACTTTCCACACTGGCACTGTGTCCTAGACAGAAAGCAGCCACTTGTTCCCTCACGTTTTACCAGCCACATGGTGTTTGTAGCACCTCCTTTTTTACAAGAATGTGACTAGTTTTTAAATGTAATTTACTCAATGTTTTTCCTTCTCTTGAATGATATGGAAGGGACCAGCATACAAGGAGAGATTGCATTTAAGTTAAAACTGATGGGAAAGCCATGAAGTTGAGAGAATTGAGATGCAGTGAAGGCCCTGGGTCACGAGTCACCACCATGGCCTGGGCAATCCAGAAGTTTCCATCACAGAACAGGTACCGTCCAGGAAGGGAAAGCACCAGAATAAACTCCATGGTATTGGAGGAGTAGAATTGGAGGTATTAGTGTGAGCATATGGATTTCAGTATAGACAGACACACACACACACACACACACACACACACACACACACTCTCTATTACCTAGGTCTGTACACTGAGAGGACTCTGGAAACTGTGATATCCCCATAAACATGAGCATACTTTATGCCTAGATCTTGGTTTCCAAATGCCATTTTCCACTAAAAGGGTCCAGGGCTCCTTGGAGAAATGGCTGAATCCAGGGCTGGAACAGGAAATATGCAAAAGGCGCCTAGAATATCTTGGACCAGAAAGTATAGAATCTCTTTAAAAAATGATGGGGGCTTGTCTGAAGAACAGCAGAGCCAGCTGAGTATTCTCACTGGCCAAATGTGGGAATATTTGGTCACCAAAATACATATTGATAGTAATAAATTATAACCTTTTGAATAAAGTAGGGAATCATAAGTCCATGCTGACATTTAAAAATGAATAAATTAAAAGTTTGATGGTGAACAGGGTATTTACATAATCTTGGAGTACAGTGCCACTAACCACAAAGGCGAAAGAGTGACTTTACTGTGCAGAAGCCAAACAGTCACGCCCTCAATCAAGTGAGTAAGGTGAACGTCATCCATAATGGGACAGACGGCATCACGGCCACCTGGCAGGTATTGAGAACCCAGAATCACTTTGGTGGTGTTCGTGTCAAAGAAGAATAACCCGAATCTAATCATAAGAAAACATCAGACAAACCCACATTGATAAGCAGTCTATAAAATAATTGGTCTGTAATTTTCAAAAACTTGAATATCTTAAAAAGCAAGGAAAGACTGAGGAACTCTTCCAGACTGCCGAGACTAAAGAGACATCACAACTAAATGCATTATGTGGGTCTGGACTAGATTGTTTTATTATAAAGGATGTTATTGGGACAATTGGCAAAACTTGAATGGGGCCTAGGATTGGATGGTAGTAATGTATCAGTGTTAATTTCCTGGTTTTGATGGTTATATTGGGGTTATATAGGAGAATGTCCTTGTTTGTAGGAAACACACACTTAAAGAAATCGAGTATGACAGGGCAAAGTGTTCATACCTTATTATCAAATGATTCAGGTAAAAAAAAGTTCTTTGTATCACGCTTGCAACTTTTCTGTTAGTTGAGATTGTTTCAAAAATTTTAAATTGCATTTGAAAAAAATTGAAAAAAATTGTAATTCCCTCTAACATTAAGAAGGTTATACCTGCTAATTAAAGAAAATTTGGAAAATGAAAGGGAAAATGAAACTATCCATGTTTCTACCACTCAAAAGCAACCACTGTTAACATTTTGCTCTATTTTCTCCCAGGCTTTTTTCTATGTGAAATAAAGGGGAAAATTCTATTAATTTCAACATCTGGTATTGGAAATTTTCTTAGGCAATCGTCTCTGTTTAGGAAAATGCCTTGGGATGCACAGTGAGATTCTGGAAGTATGGTTTGTTAGACATCAAGGAATCAAAAGAAACATCTCAATTGCTTTTTATTAGAAATGAACAATAATTTTGGAATCGGGGAGAAAAGAATGGGTGAGAATAGCAGGGATTTTATTGTGCAATTTGAAGTTGTTTGTGTTGCTGAAGAAAAACCCATCCTGTCTCCCCAGACGGTCACCAAAGTCTGTCACACCCTCATGGCCTTGCGTGAACGGGATTCTGTTGGTTTGTTGGTTTTGGTGGAACTTGGTGGAAGGGGCTGAGTTTCACATTAACATATGTAAGGTGGCCCGATGACTCATCAACTGAACTAATTTAGGAGAAATATGAGTTTGGAGATCATGGAAATATTAATCCTTTGAGAAATTTAAGAAATCATGGTGTAGGAAGTGTAATGGTTAATTCTATGTATCAACTTGGCTGGGCCACAGTGCCTGGATATCTGGTCAAATATTATTCTGGATATTTCTATGAAGGTGTTTTTTGGAGGAGATTAACATTAAATGGGTGGACTTTGAATAAAGGAATATGGGTGGACCTCATCCAATGAATTGAAGGCTTTAACAGAGCAAAGACTGACCTTCCCCGAGCAGGAAGGAATTCTGCGAGCCCACTGCCCTTGGGCTGCAACTGTAGTTCTTCCGAGTGTCCAGCCTACTGGCCTACTTGGCAGATTTCGGATTTATCAAGCTTCCACAATTACGTGGGGCAATTCTTTAAAATAAGTCTCTCTCTATATATACACATCCTGTTGGTTCTGTTTCTCTGGACCACCCTGACTGATACCAGAGGGGATATCAGATTTCCACAGAGTAGACCATGAGAATTTGAGCCAATCTTATATAGATTATTTGGAGGAAGGAGACTCTACTGACATATAAGTGAAGAAGTGTGTTTTGTTTTTTTTTAATTGATTTCTAATTTAATCCCATTATGATCAGGGACCATATTCTATCTGATTGCAATCCTTAGAATGTATTGACTTGTTTAGTGGTTCCTATGGTATATGGTTTTTACTGGGTGAATATTCCATGTGTACTTGAAAAGAATGTGTATTCTGCTATTGTTAGGTGGGATGTTTTATAAATGATCATATGAGGTAAACTCGGTGGAAAGTATTGTTTGAATCTTCATATCTTTACTGATGTCTTTGTCTGCTTATTCTGTCAATTACTGAGAGAGGAGTGTTAAAATCTCCAAGATTATAGATTTATTCTGTTCTATCAGTTTTTGTTGCATGTATTTGTATGTGCAGGTGTATTACTGAGCATATACCGCATTTAGGATTACTCTGCCTGTTAAGTAGACCCTTTTAACATTATGAAATTTCCTCCTTCATTGATAATACTCTTATATTACCAGTCTGCTTTCTCTGATAGCATAGCCACATGAGCCTTCTTATGATCAGTGTTTTCATAGCACATATCTTTTGGTCCTTTTCCTTCCAACCTATCTGTGTCCTTATATTTAAAGTATATCTTTTGGAAATAGTGTATAGTTGGATTTTTTTTAATTCAAATGACAATCTATATCTTTTATTGGAGTGTTTAGCCTATTTAGAATTACCATGATTACTGACATGGTTGGGTTAAATCTGCCATTTTGTTCTTATTTTCTATTTTTCGTATCTGTTCTTTGTTCCTCATTTCATGCTTTCTTTTGGATTAACCAAGTACTTTTTAGTATTCCATTTTATCTCTTCTATTTACTTTTAAGCTGTACTGCTTTACAAATACATTATCTATCTATATAGAGAAATATTTAGTGGCTGCTCAAGGGGTTATAGTATGCATCCTTCAGTTATCACAATCGACCTTGAATTAATATTATTCTGCTTCGTAAAGAATATAAGACTCTTACAACAGTACTTAACTCTTTCTTGTTTTGTGCTATTTTTGTTGTATGTTTTACTTCTCTATGTGTTATAAACCCCTCCATACATTGTTACTGCTTTTGCTTTAAACAGCCAATGGTTTTTCAAAATATTTTTCATTCTGAAATAGTTATGGACTCTCAGGAAGTTGAAAATGAGTTTTATTTAATTCTGTATATTTTTCACCTATCTTCCCCCAGTGGGAACTACTTACCTAATTAGAATACAATTACCAAAACCAGGAAATTGATAATTGGTACAATACTGTTAACTGTGCCTTTTTCAGATTTCACCAGTGTTCACAGATGAGTGGGTCAGTCTGTATGTGTGTAGTTTTATACAATTTTACCACATGTATAGATTTAGGTAATTATCACCATACTCAAAATAATAAAACTGTTGCGTCATTACAAAGGAACTCCCTTGTGCTACCCCTTTGTAGTCCCCTCCCACCCCAAATCACTATTCCCTATTCCCTGGCAACCATTAATTTGTTCTCTAACTCTGTGATTTTATCATTTTGAGAAAGTTATATAAATGGAATCATACAGTATGTAACCTTTCTAAGATAGGCTTTTTCCACTCAAAATAATGTCCCTGAGATCCATGCAACGTGTATCATTTATCAATAGTTTGCTCCTCTTCGTTGCTCGAGAGTATTCCACTGTAGGGATGTACTACAGTTTGTTTATCCATTTCATTCCTCTTCTTATAAAGCCATGAGTTCCACCATGGGTGCCCCACCCTATGACCTTATCTAATCCTTATTATTACCCCAAAGCACCACATCCAATCAACATGTTAATTTTGGGATTAAGTTTCTAGTACATGAAATTTGGAGGACACATTCAAACCATAGCAGGTTTTAATTTACATTTCCCTAATGGCTAATGTTGTTAAACAACTTTTCTTATGTTGATTTGCCACCTATATATCCTCCTTGGTGAAATGTCTATTAATGTCTTTTGCCCATTTTCTAATCGGATTGCTTGCTTTTTTACTGTTGAGTTTGTGAGTTTTTTATATACTCTAGATATAATTCCTTTGTCAGATATGTAGTTTGCAAATATTTTTTCCCATTCTGTGGCTTGTCTTTTTTATCCTCTTATGGTCTTTCACAGAGCAAAAAAGTTTTAATATATCACTTTGTTCTTTTATGGATGACACTTTTGGCATCATGTTTGATAACTAATGATGTTGAACTTAGCCCTGAGTTTCAAAGATTTTCTGCTATATTTTCCTCTAAACATCTCATAGTTTTACATTTAAGTCTCTGGTTCATTTTGAATAATTTTTTATATAAAATGTGAGGTTTAGATTTAGGTATATTATTTTTGTTTTGTTCTTGCCAGTTGCTTCAGTACCACTTGTTAACTAGACTATCCTTCCTCCATTGAATTGTTTTTGTGCCTTTGTCAAAATTGTTTGGGCCTATTCATTTCTGGGTCCTCTATTTTGTTTCATTGATTTATATGTCTATTCCTTCACCAATACCACAGTGTCTTGATTACTGTAGCTATCTATATAGTAAGTCTAAAAATTGAGTAGAACAATTACTCCCACTTTATTTTTCTTTTTCTAAGCTTTTCCGGCCATTCTAGGTCCTTTGCCTTTCCATATAGTTTTTAGAATAAGATTGTCTTCATTTTTTTTTAAAGGGAGACATTTTAAATAGTCTTATGTTTACCCACATCTTTACCATTTCCACAACTCTTTACTTCCTCCTACAGATCTAGCCCTTTCTCTAGGATCATTTCCCTTTAGCATCCTTTTGCAGTGTGGATCTCTTAGTAATAAATTCTCTTTATTTTTATTTGTCTAAAAATGCCTATACTTTGTCTTCATTTTTGAAGAATATTTTCACTGGGTATAGAATTCTAAGTTGACCAATATTTTATTTTAATAGCTTGAAAATATCATTCTACTGCCTTTTGGCTTCCATAGTTTTTGATAATAAGTCAGTTGTATTAGTTTTCCAAAGAGAACCGATAGGAGATAGATAAATAGATATAGATTTGATATAGGTATAGTAATAGATATATGAGAGGGAATATATTAGGAGAGTTGGCTCATGTGATTGTGGAGCCTGGGAAGTCTCATGATAGGCCATCTGCAGGCTGGAGATCCAGGGAGGCTGGTAGCATGGCTCAGTCCAAGTCTGAAGGCCTCAGAAGCAGGGAAGCTGGTGGTGCAATCCTCAGTCCAAGGCCAAAGGCCTGAGAACCTGGGGGAGGTTCTGGTGCAAGTTTCAGAGTCCAAAGGATGGAGTAACTGGAGTTCTGATGTCCAAGGGCAGGAGAAGAAGGGGGGAAGGAAGAGCGAGAGTGAGAGAGAGAGAGAGAGCGCACACACAATCGAGCTTTGTTCTGTTTTTTGCTCAATCTTTCTATCTGAGCCCTCAGCCAATTGAATGGTGCCCACTTAAATTGGGTAAGGACAGATCTTCCTTACTCAGTTTGTCAGTCTCCTCCAGCAACACCATCACAGACATACATACCCAGTTATAATGCTTCAGCAACTATCTAGGTATCCATAATCCAGTCAAGTTGACACCTAAAATTAACCATCATATTATTGATACTGTTCTCCTGAATGTGATGCGTCCCTCTTCCCCCACCAGCTGCTTTTAAGCTATTATACTCACAGGTTATAGTTTATTACAGCAAAAGGATACCTATTAAAATCAACAAAAAGAAAAGGCACATGAAATGGAGTCCAGGAAAAACTAGGAAACACTTCTAGTTGTCCTTACCCAGTGGAGTCACATAGACAATGCTTCATTCTCCCAGCAACAATGTGACAACGTGTGCGAAGTATTGCCTACTAGGAAGGCTCACTTGAGTCTTGGTATCCAGGGTAACAGTCACATAGACACGCAGCGCTTGCATGCTGACCTCAGCTACTCAGAACCAAGCATTCAAGAAGTCACACTTAGAAAGTGTGATCCAAAGTCTCAGGCATACAAAAACAATTGCTCACCATAAATCACATTGTTAGCATATACTATTTGGTGTGGCCAAAGCCTCAGACATACAAAAACACAGTCATCAGTCAGGATACTCCAACAGCTCAGAACTGAACCAACAGCCAGTCCTAAAGATGTTGAGCATGTGCGGGGTTTGAGTAGCCCAAACCTGTTGAGTTAACTTGTTACTGCACAATGCCTTTCTTGTTTCTAGTGTTTTGCAATAACTATGTATTGCTTTAATTGTTACAAATAGCAATTCAACTATCTCCATTCTGCAAAAAATGAAATGCATCAGGAATGTTTGTGTGCTGTCATTTTAATATAATATTATTAGGTGTCACCAAGTTAAATCTCTACACGACAGCATTCTGAGCTGCCAGAAGTGACACATCAATAACTACAGGTGAAACATACCATCATGAAGCCACTTTCTTGCCAGGAATTCTTAGAACTTTATAGTCTTATGAATTCACACCAGAGAAGGCCGGGAGCCAAATCCCTTACTACATTCTGAAGAAGGAACTCTCAGTCCACAGTGCAAAATGATCTGAAAGTGAGAAACAGCTAGATAAGAAGGTGACTGAATGAAGTATTTGTCACCCCAGCCACTTGAGATTCAAGTAATTTAAAACCATTTAGTTCTGGTGACTGCATTGTGAATTAAGCATCGTGGATTTCAGAAGCCTGGTCTGCTTAGAGACTTTCATGCTCTGCTGTTCATTTGCAGGCAATTCCCACCATGGACTCAGAGATCAGCCATAAGCAAAAATACTTTATTCGCTCACCCACTTCGGTCATTTGCATGTTGCCTCTCCCTGGCTGGCAAAGAAGAAAAGTAACAACTGCCTACTGTCAGCCACGGCCTGTGCCAAGTGCTTATATTTGATACTCATTCTTCACAACAATGTTGTAAGCTGCATATCATCATGCCCATTTTATAGGTAAGGAAACTGAGGATCAGTACAAGATTCAGCAGAGTGACTGTGGAATAAAAGGGCTCTTCATTATAATAAGTGATGCAGTAATGCCAGCAAAGCTGCACATTTCAAAATTGTCACAACTCAGCGTTTGAAAGCTATCTGTGACAACCGACAGTTATACCTTTCAACCTCGTGGAAAAGGCACAAATATATTAACATTTGAGGACGAAATCTTTCCCCCCTTCAATTAGAGAAAATGGCAGACATAATGTAAATAAAAATTCTTAAGAGAAAGAGAGAAAATGAGCAGGAAACATGCAGCCCAAACTTGACAACACTTCTGTAACATTTTGAGTTCAGATCTGATTGGGAGTTAAGTTTCAAGGGGTGACAAATTCTGAGCAAGTAGATTAAAACTACTAAATAAACAGTTGCGCCCTCCTACTCCCCAGCAGTTAATTATAGCAAGAGCCCTGCTTCCTAGCACACATTGTTATAGTAAATTATAATTAGTGTTTGAAGCAGAGATGAGATACTGTTTTTCTTTTTTTAAAAATTGTGTAGCAGAGTAAAGAGCTTTGTTGGAGCCGTACTATTTGAGTTAGAAAAGAGCTACGGTAGAAAATTGGTAATTTTTTTGGCAGCGGAGAAAAACTGTCAGTCAAGACGAGGAGTCAAGAGCGGCGAATATTATTCAAACAGGAGAGAATGAACCTTGCGGAAATGTTCAGGTGCAGAGAGGCCCTTGGAGCCTTGGAAAACGTTCTGCATTGCTTAATGCCGAATGCTAATTGATGAATCTCTGCTGATTGCTGTTGGTTTTAAAGCCGCATTCAGATGAGGCTTTCTCTGCCTCGGAATATGTGGCAATTAAAAAGTGCTTTAATATAACACATCCAGGAGCAGCATGGATGGTTCTGTGAGCACATCCGAAATAATGACAGACGTGGGGCTGTCGAATGTGCTCAAGGTGGGTAAACAGCTCAGTGCACCGATTTTTAAACAAAGCCCCAGAGCTCAGCCCTCTGATAGTGCGACAGCAGAGAGCCGCCTCCTCTCTGATACTCTTCTGTCTCCCCACCCTGCCTTCAATGTCTCTTTTCTTTCTTCCCGTTGCCTTTCTTTCTCTCTTCTCTTGGAGCATCTTTCTTTTGCTGTGGGCTCTAGTTATGGTGACTGAAACTTTCTGCCATCCCTACGAAGAGCTTCACCTAAGTCAGCTATTTCTAGAACTACTGGGAAAAGGGGTAAACCAGTGGCTGGACATTTGCTGTTCCCAACGCTTTCCCTAGGTTCTCCATGAGAGCGGTCCCCAACCTTTTGGGCACCAGGGACCGTTTTCGTGGAAGACAATTTTTCCACGGACCGGGGAGGGGAGGATGGTTTCAGGAAGATTCAAGCGCACTGCATTTATTGTGCACTTTATTTCTATTATTATTACATTATAATATAGAATGAAATAATTATACAGCTCACTGTAGGTTGGGGACCCCTGCTCCATAACAAAGACTGACTTCTATCGACTGCAGCTGCTGGGGGTTCTTGTCCTCCGGCTTCTGATTACATCAGAGGTGGAGGCACCTGCAGCAGATCAGAGGATGGTGTGAAAGAGGCAGAGATATTTATTCTCCACCGCAGCGCCTGGCCGCACAGCACACCCTGTGCCAAGGCTACAGATCTCACTGGGTTCCAGCAACAGCGGCCGCCCCTCGCCTCTGCAGGCTTAGGGATTTAATGACTTTTCGCTATACTCCTGGAAGCTTCTCATGCTTTTCAGTTCCCTTAACCCACCCACCACTCTGAAAGTAGTCCTTTCTTTAAACTCTCTTCAGTTGCCCTTTTCAGCAGCCAGCTCTTAGCTGCTGGGGCCCTGACTGGCACCTGCAGCAACTTGGGTCTTTTCTGCAGAAGTGACCAAGGTGAGCTTCAGAGACCATAGATGTGTAGGAGGGCCACTTGGCCTCTGTGCAGTCGGGTAGCTGTCCTCTTTCCTGCCATGCTCAGGTTCCAGCGAGCATCTCATCCGGGAGTATTCCCAGGTTCCAGGTTAAATATATTATGAGAAATTGATCTTGGAAAGGCCAAGAGGGAATAAACAACTGGGGGAAAGAGATTCTCACTCTAGTCCTATTTCCTTCTTTCTTTTGCTTGGTACATTTCTGGACTATAAGTAGTAGTCACTGAACCTTGGTTTTCTCACCTCCTTTTCAGGCCTTCCATCTGTGCCATTTTACTAGCATCAAAATCAATCTACTGAAATTGCTTTTTTAAAGTCACCAGGTTCCGGGTCACAGAATCCAGGCAAAGCCAGACTCCTTAAAGCGCCTTACTCCCAATGTGCTTTGGATAACTCGTATCCTGAATCCCTGATTCCTGGCGTGTTATTTGTGTGTTATGTACAGGTGTTTGTATGTGTGCTATGTAAGTAAAGGTGTGTATATTTGTGGACCTTTGTCTTTCTACTCAATCTTGATTTACTTTAAAGCCCAATAAGTCCTCAGCACAGTTCCTTATTAAGGTAGGACCTTATTAAATTTTAGTTGAGCTCTGGGGTAGGCAGAGGAATGGTTCCCCAGTGATGGCCACACTCTAATCCTGGGAACTGTGACTATGTTCTATTACATGGCAAAAAGGAATTAAGGTTAGAGATGGATGTAAGGTTGCCATTAGCTGAGTTTAAGATAGGAAGAGTATCCCAGATTATCCAGGCAGGCCCATAGTCGTCACAAGTTTCCTTAAAAGCAGAGAAGTGAGGCAGAGACGAAGGTCAGGGTGAGATGATGTGAGAAGCACTCGACCTGCTGTGCTGGCTTTGAAGATGGAGGAAGGGACACGAGCAGGTGGCTTCTGGAAGCTGTAGGAGGCAAAACCACAGATCCTCTCCTCGAGCCTCCAGAAAGGAACACAGCCCCGCGGACACTTTGATTGAAACCCACTGAGGCCTGCATTGGACTAGTAACCTGCAGAACTGTAGGACAGTACGTTTGTATTGTTTTAAGCCACTAAGTTTGTGGCAACTTACTATGGCAGCAACAGAAAACTGATATGAGCCCGATGCAGATCTATACGCAGGACAGGAGCAGCATGAGAGCCAAAACCAGTATGAGTCAGTGATGGGCAGTAGGCTGTGACCTGTGCAGCAATGGGACTCGGCTTTCCAAGGATTATGGCTACAAAATCAGAGGCACGACAGGCTGGAGATCCTTAGACACGCATGGGGCAGGAGTCTAAGCTGCTAACTCAATTTCTGCTTCATCCCGAGGTAACATCACAGTGGGTAAAATACGGTCTATGCTTGTGCGTGAGATGAGGGCAAGTGAATGGGGCAGAGATGCTATGCTAGGAGGGCCATTCTGCAGATGATTACTGCACTAACAGTGCCCGTGAGGACACCTGTGCACTGGCCCCACATGGTATGCCACCCTCCCACGCAGACTGCCCTCCTCCTCCCTGTGGCTGGCTGGGTGCGTGGCATAAGGCAGCCAGTCTGCCTGCAACCCTGGTGTGAACTGGCAGAGAGGAGGAACGGGGCCATGCAGGCTCTCTCTCCTGATAATCTAACCTAGAAGTACTGAGAGAATAGAAGAGTGAGCGATGAGAAAGTGCGGCCATGCAAGCTCAAGCAGTGTGCAAGCCAAGGCGGGAATAATTCATGAGGGAACAGCGGAGCTGGTGAGGACCGACCGGATGGAGTAAAGAGGAGAGCTGGAGACCAGCGCTCATGAGGGGGACCCAGGAGAACCACTGTCCCTCAGCCTGCCTCAGACCTGGCAGCTCCCACCTTGAATTTCGTGATGCCCAGCTGTCCTGCAGTCTTTGCCCCTGACTGTCCATCTGACCCCTGTGTTCCCTTTTGTGCTTCCTAAGAAGAGCACACCCTTTATCAGGTCAGTACTGTATGGGTCTCTGACCCTCAAAATAGAGTCGAGCCTAACTAAAATACGTACAGGCTCCAAAGTAGACAGTGCACCTTACTTGGGACCCGGAGAGACCAAATGCAGGTATAAGAAAAGTCTGAAGACAGAGTGGAGGAAGTGGAAGAGAGAAATGGGGAAGGGATTTCCCAGTCTCTCCCACTTTTACACTCGTGTCCGTCGTTTCTAAAATGAGTCTTGGCTCTCCTCTGCTCTTTTCCCCTTAGATGTAGCAGTTCCACAATCTGATGCTTAAAGGATGAGGTAGAGGGTCAGGATTTAGGGTGATGGCTCTGGAGTCAGCCAGCCTGGGTCTGAATTCCAAATCTTTACATTACTAGAAGTGAAATCTTGAGCAAATTACTCAGCCCTAGACTAACTTTAGTGTCCTCATTTGTAAATAGGTAGAATAATAGGACCTTTTCATAATGTTACCGTGAATGCTAATTGGACTGATTTGTGTAAAGGGTTTAGCAAAGTTGCTGGCTTCTGAGTGAGCAGTGTAGTGGGCTGAATTGTGTCCCGCCAAATGACACGTCCAAGTTCTAACCCCTGGTATCTGTCAATGTGACTTTATTTGGAAATCAGGTCTTTGCAAATGAAATTAAATTAAGGATCTTGAGATCATAGTGGATTTATAGTGGGCCCAGTGACCAATTCCTTTGTAAGAGAAAAGAGGGGAAGATTTGAGATACAGACGTAGAAACATGGGAAAGAAGGTCGTGTGTAGAAGGAGGCAGAGGTTGGAGTGGGGTGGCCAGGGTTTTTGTTTTTTAAGATATCCATTTCCTTGGTAAATTTCTCATTCATATCCTGAGTTGATGTTCTGATTCCTTTATGTTGGTTTTGAGATTTCTCTTGCATCTCATTGAGCTTGTTTAAAATCAACATTTTGAATTCTTTGTCTGGCATTTCGAGGACTTCTTTTTGATTGAGATCTGTTGCTAGACAATTGTTGTGGTCCTTTGGTGGTGTCATGTTTCCTTGATTTCTCATGTTTCTTGTGTCCTTCTGTTGATATCTGCACATCTGATATAGCAGTCATTTCTTCTAATTTTTTGAAATTGCTTTTGTAGGGGAGAATTTTTTTCTGAATTTGTATATATGTTCTTGGTTGAGTAGGACACTTTGGCTTTGGTTTTGGGTGCTTGTGGTAGTGTGACCTTTGTATGATTTATTCAGCAATACACAGGGTCAGTGGTATCTGTGATTTCCTTGGTGGCTTAGGACATAGTTATTAGTTGAGTCTGTGGTGATGTTTTGCTGGGGACTTAGATGCCAGCTGAGCCAGTCTTCAGGGCCCAGTGATCGCAGAATTGGACTGAATGTGCCTGTTTTTAGGTCTGAACAGCTTACACTGGCACCAGCATTAGTAGGTCCTGGAGGGCTTAGTCTTGGGCCTCTAGGTGGCTTGCTCAGAAGCTAGTAGTGGAGCAGGAGGCCAGGTATGAGGGTGGGTTCTCAAGCCCTTGGGCAGCTGGTGTGATGTGGGTGGTGGCACCACCCACTGGGATCCAAGTGGTCCATGTTGGTGTTGCTGGTAGCTGCAACGGGTTGGAAGGGCTGGTCCCTAGTCCCACAACTGCCCATAGCAGGATGGTGGGTATTGTCCTGAGAGTGCTTAGGAGAGCTTGGTTTCCCCAGTCCCTCTGGGTGGTGGTTGTAGCTCTTACTTCTGGTGCTTCCCGTTGCTTCTTTAGTGAACCCTAGTGTTCTTTCCTGGATGATCTGTTTGAAATGTGAGTATCTGCATAAAATTCGGAGTGGTTACAAAAAATAAATCTATGAATCAGCTCTGTGTTACATATGAATCTCTCTAAAACAAAATGACACAGAAAAATACATGCTAAGAAAATGTTAACAAAAACAAAAATAGATGCAACAATATTAATATCAGACAAAATAGAATTTAAGATAAAAGCCATATTCTGGGACAAGGGGGTTATTTCATATTGATAAAAATTATATTCTGATAATATGATATAATCATACATCAATAGGTCTAAAAGTATAGTTTCAAAATATAAAAATAAACTGATAGATCAGGAAAACACAAATAAAAGTTACAATGAGATACTACTTCACACCAAGTAGGATAGCTATCATCTAAAAGACAATTACAAGTGTTGGCAAGGAGAGTGAGAAATTAGAACCCTTGCATACTATTAGAGAGGAATGTAAAATGGCGCAGTCACTTTGCAAAACAGTCTGGCAATACCTCAAAAAGTTAAATGTAGAGTAACCATATGACTTAGCAGTCTTACTCCTAAGATATATCCAAGAGAAAAGAAAACATGTGCCTACACAAAAATTTATACATGAATGTTTATAGCAACATTATTCATAATAACCCCAAAGTGGAAACAACCCAAATGTCTCCAATGGGGTATTACTTGTCAATAAAGAGGAAGGAAATACAGTACTGTTCCATGTTACCACATGGAGGAACCTTGAAAATATGCTAAGGGAAAGCACAAAAGACCACATATTATATGACTCCATTTAAGTGAAATATCCAGAATAGGCAAATGTATAGAGACAGGACGTAGATTAGCGGTTGCCTAGGACGGGGGGAGTTGGAGAAAAAGGGAGAGTGACCGCGGGAGGGTGAAAATGTTCCAAATTGATTGCGGTCATGGTTGCACAACTCTGAATATACTAAAAACGATTGAAATGTATACTTTAAATGAGTGAATTGTATGGTACCTGAATTTATGTGAATTATGTCCTAATAAAGCTGTTATAGAGACAACACAAAAACAGATAGAAATACAAAAAGAAACTGGCAAATCAAAATACAAATTAAAAAAGCAATTATACTGCAATTGTTTAATCATGTGTGCACAGCAAATTATTCTGAGGAGCATTAAGAATGTCCATACATATTCACTAATGCTGGAGTGGGGCCTGGCCTCTGCGGCTTTAATATAACTCCCGCTGGTGTAGTGTGGAGGCTGTGCTCCTGCTCCCAGATTCTGATGCCAACTTACTCTGGGCCCTGGGGAGAGTTACTCTGCTTCTCTAGGTCTCAGTTTCTTCACTTGCAGAATAAAAAGGAAGCAGCCTTTGCACATAGTCTGCTCTTACATCCTGGGGGAGACCTGAAAGTTTCCCTTGACATGCTCTTCCCAATGGGCTCCTTGACCTTGGCACAGGTCTTGGCATTTCCTCCTGGTCAGAAGTTAGAGCCCCATGTGGTCGGCAGCAGCACTGGATGGTAACTATGCAAAGAGAGAAGACAGAGGGGGTGTTCATTTGACTCTGTGGAGACCATTGCCAATCTGGCCCTGTGTTCATCTGAGGTTTGTTTGTTTGTTTGTTTTTTGAGACTGGGCTTCATTCTGTCACCTGGGCTAGAGTGTAGTGGTGTCATCATAGCTCACTGCAACCCCCAACTCCTAGGCTCAAGCGATCCTTCTGCCTCAGCCTCCCGAATAGCTGGGACTACAGGTGCACCCCACCATGCCTGGCTAAGTTTTTCTATTTTTAGTAGAGATGCGGTCTCACTTTTGCTCAGGCTGGTCTTGAACTCCTGACCTCAAGCATTCCTCCTGCCTTGGCTCCCAGAGTGCTAGGATGACAGGCATGAGCCACCGCGCCCAGCCTCATTTGAGTTGTAAGAAATATATTTTGTCTTCTATTTAAAGTATTTTTTTTGCATTTGTATTTAAGAAATTTGACTGTTAAGAATATTTCTTTCTTTTTTTCTTTTTCTTTTTCTTTTTCTTTTTTTTTTTAACATAGTCTCGCTCAGTTGCCCGGGCTAGAGTGCCATGGCGTCAGCCTAGCTCACAGCAACCTCAAACTCCTGAGCTTAAGCGATCCTTCTGCCTCAGCTTCCTGAATAGCTGGGACTACAGGCATGTGCCACCATGCCCGGCTAATTTTTTTCTATATATATTTTTAGCTGTCCAGATCATTTCTTTCTATTTTTTAGTAGAGACAGGGTCTCGCTCTTGCTCAGGCTGGTCTTGAACTCCTGACCTTGAGCGATCCTCCCGCCTCGGCCTCCAGAGTGCTAGGATTACAGGCGTGAGCCACCACGCCTGGCCAAGAATATTTCTTTATTTGAATTTTCCTTTCTATTGATCCTATGAGTTCTTTCCAAAATATATAAGCAACTTTGAGCAGAGGTAGGTAAATGAGGGCCCTTGCTATTCTGCATTTAGTCTGACCGACCAGGTAGAGACAGGGTGGATAGGTAAAATTGATGGGAGCTATGGGGAAAAGTGAAGTGGCAGGTTGGCCTCGTGGCACAATGGAATGAATGTGCAGTTTAGGGTCAGATATGAGTTTGAATCTTGGTTTGTCTAATTAATAGGTGCATGACCTTGGGACTGTTGAGTAACCTCTCTGAGCCTCAGTTTTCTTATCTATGAAATGAAGACAGTATACCTTACCTTATAAAGTTGTTGTAAGAATTATAGCTAATAACAGTAGCTGTTATCATTTCCAACTACTAAATGCAGGAACCGTTATACAACAGCTAGTTGCTGCTCAAACACAGTGCTGCACAACTTTCTCCGTGGGATGGAAAACCACGTCTTTGTGGATACCTATGATGGCTACAAATTTCACGCTTATACTGAGGTGAAATATCCATCCCTTTCACTCCCATCTAGTGTCCTGGCTTTATTATTTGAATCATTTTCTGTCATTCTCATGACAGACTTTAAATACTACATCATATCCCAACCCTGACATCCAAGTGTTCTGTTGGCTAAATACTCTCCATTGCCTCAAATTTTCCTTGTAGGACAAGGTTTCCAGATTCTCCCACCACTCTGAATGTCAGCTTGGTGACAGCCACTGTGATTTGCAGCTGGGAACAATGGTCTAAATGTAATCTCATTAACCCAGAAAACATTGAGGCTGTTTCCTCTCTGGATACTTCTAATGGAGCCTGGAGTGTCATTAGCTTGTTTAGCAGCCCGGTCACATCCTTGGTTCCTGTTGAATTTGCATTCAACTAAGACTTTCAGAGTTTTTCAAATGGACTTTTTTTTTTTTTTTTTTTTTCAGAATCAGGTCTTTGGTCCTCTCCATCCTACAGTTGTATACAGATTTCCAAAGCATACTTATTTATTTGTATCTATGTTCATTTATATGAAGAGCTCCAAAAAGTACGAAACACAGTATGTGGATAATACCTAACGTTTATTGAAAATGTGCTATGAACAGGCACTGACTTTTTACGCCACATTCAGATGAGAAAACAGAGAGGGTAAATAGCTTGTGCAAATTTCCACAGCCAGCACATATAATCGCCCCCCTTCCATCAGAGTTGGGGAGATCTTCATTAGGTCACAATCTCTCTGGGCCCCAGTTTCCATTTCTGTACGATGACAGGAGGGGCTAGATCATTTCTTGCATTCTTCTCGGCCCTAAGATTCTGCATTGGTCCACCAAGACTCTAACCGAAGTGTGGAGAGAAGTTAAACTTCTGGTTTTCTTTCCCATGGGATCCTGCCTGCACTTCAGCTCACAAGCACAAGTTCACATTCGTCCCCATTGAATTTCCTCATATTGGATTTACAGGGCTGTGGGTGCTGGCTGGCCTGACAGGGTCTTCTGGGATCAGTATTTCCACTCGCTGTCACCACATCCGCTGTCCCTCCTACTCAGTAGCATCTGGAGTCTGATGCTCAGGCCCCCTCGGCCTTCGTCTGGGTCGCTGGTCACACACAACAGCCCATACTGGCCTGCAGGAGTCCCACGCTGCTTCTAGAAATGCTTCTAGGACATGGGGCAACTTTGTACACTGCTGTCTCCAAAACTGTTTTAAAGATGGGTCCCCAAATGTTATTTCCCTATGGTGTAAACCATGACCACAGTCTCTGAGTCAGAATGTGACTCTGAGCAAGCCCCTTAGCCTCTCTGGCTGGCTGTGGCCAGTGGGGTCCACTGTGAGGGGACCCTGTGAGCTCTGGGCAGGATGGGGTGCTGCAGGGGATGCTGAGAAGCTCATTCCCACCATTTTGTCCCCTGCAGGCTCCTTTCCACAGTGGCTCTGTGGGCCACTTTCCTTCTTTGGTAAGTTTCTTCCCCCTTTAGTGAGATCAAGAGCTTCACTTTAGATGAGAGAAAAGGCTGGGTGTTGTTCTCTCCTTGGCCTTCTTTCCTCTCGCCCTGTATCCTTAGCAAGAACCTTGTCTTTTCTTGGTCAGCACACATCCCTTGTTTGCAAGATTCTCTTCCATCTCAGGGGATATTTCTTGCCGGTCGGCCTCCGTTTCTGGAACGCAGACATGGACCAAACTGGTGCAACATTTTACTGGCAGAGAAACCCGGACGCTATTTTGAAAGACCTTGGAGAGAATTTCCTTTATTGGCGCCAAAGATTTTCCCTTCTCATTTGCAGCAGATGGGATGGATAAAACAATAGTCTCTTTCTCTTAAGTGACGTATCCGAGGATTAGTATGTTCCTTTCCAGGACATGCAGTGTGTATTGGCAACAAGGAAAAGTACAGGCAAGTTTGCAAATTTCCAGCTAATTTTCCCTCTTTGTTTAGAAGTCATGCCTGCTTACTGAAAAATATTTCTGGTCAAGACTAGAGGGGCGTTTGTCTCATTGTGTCCCCGATGAGGTAAGAGCATTGTGATTAGAAGTCCCCTTTAACCCAGGATCTCTGCCTTGAAGAAAGAAAAGTGCCGGGACTTGGACCCCAAAACCCCAAAATGAAGGCCCAGAAACAGCCTCAGAAACAAAAGTTTGCCTGTCTCTCATCCCTTTCTCCCTCAAGGCTGGATATAGAAACTAGAGTCACTCTTCCCCAAGCCATAGAAACCAGAGCCTCTTTTCCCCAAAGCCAGCCATACAGTGTAAAAATATTACTCTAACTTTCCTTCTGCCCTATCTGTGTATAGACTGGTCATTAAAAAAGTCCCTGACCTACCTTATTTGACTGTAGGTCATAAGATTGATCCCCCATTCCCAAGAGGGCCCTGCCCCATGCCTAGAAGAAGGAATACTGCTCAAAAGAGTCTAGACAGACCTTGCTGGGTTTCCCCAATCAGTCTGTCAGCATTAGATCACACTCTTTTTTCCCAATCATATTTCTACACGTGTCCATACTTTGTTGAACCTAAGCATAAAAATGGAAAATTTCCCCTGTATCTTTGGGTCTTCGTTCTGAAGGTTCCAGTGTCCATCTTAAATAAAGGTGTGTGCCTTGTCTCCAATTACTCTGCCTTTTGTGAATTGATTTTTCAGTGAACCTTCAGAAGGCAAAGGGGAAATTTTCCAATGGCCCCTACAAAGGTAAGCCAGGACCCCCTGCCTCCAGGAAAGGTGGCAGAGAGACAGCCTCAGTCATACACCTCTCTATTTTTTGCCCCCAAAGACAAGTAAACCGAGCCAGCTCTGGGGCATCTGGTCAGGTATGGGATCCCAGTCTCAGGCAGGGGAGCAGCAGCCAAGTCATGTGTGGATTTTATAGGACTTGCCTTTCGTAGGGAGCAAGAGAATAACCTTTTGTCTGCTGTTTCTCAGAGTCCCATGCTTTATATCACATTGCAATAAAAAGGAGAGTGTGACCCGGCCCAGACAGCGACGCATCCCTAATTTTGGCAGGTCCTAAAATAAACAGCAAGAGTTGAAGTGCCTTAGCCAGGGTCATCTGACACCCAGGTCTCCTGACTCTAAACCCAAAGTTTTTTCCACTTAGCCACAAGGGCCAGGTTTCCTTTAGCTGAAGTGCAGACAGACGCCACCCAGGGCGGGTTTCCACAATGGCCTCCACAGGTGTCCCATTGCTTCTCTAGCCTGGGAGCCCACAGCACAGGCTCTGGGGAAGGAAAAACGGAGGCAAATGAGAAAGACGTTTCTACCAATGGTCCACTTTGGCCACAGCATAAGCAATAGGGCTCGTCTGTTTGGAGAAAAGAGTAAGGAAGGACTTGAGGTTCCGTTTGGGTGGCCTGTCTCTTTGTCGTGACCAGCTGCTGCTAAGAGCACTTCCTCTGTTCTCTGTCGTATTGCTCTGAGCAGCCTGAGCTACAGCCCCAAACAGATTCTGTCTGACTTGGTGAACTGTGGTGACAGCAAGTTATTCCGGTTTTCTAGCGCTCCTGGGTTCGTTTCTTCCACTGATTGATCTTTCACGCTGGACTTTCCTCCAGCTCTGCCCCTTCAGTCTTCTGGGACCAGGGGCCTCTTGGTCGGGTGGTCAGTGGGCCATCCTGAAATGGTCAGCTTTCAGGCCCCGTGACTGCGCTCCCCTTGCTCCTGACCCCCCATGCAGGCATCTTGCCCATGGCTGGCGCTGACCACAGCCTGGGCATCTGCACTGAACATGCTCTTTGATTAAGAGGCCCCCACATGCAACCTCTGGACCCACTGATCAAGAAGCCCAGGGGAGGCATCATGGCAGCCAAGCATCCTCAGAGCTCTGGACCATAGCCCAGCAGCCTTGCCTGTCTGCCTGCCACTGGCAGCTGGCTCGAGCAGCCCACTTTCCTGGTGACAATGGGACGAGGAGACAAGGGCTCCCTTGAGTGCTGTTTCAAGCATAATAGTAGGTGTTTCTAAACTGGTTGCCATGTGTGCTCCAGATTTGTCAGAGCTCTTACTGTGATGGGAGAACAAGTTGTTTCCTGTTTATCTTAGTTTTTATGATTAACATGACCCTGGTGGGAGACAGACTATACACACAGACAATGGCCAGGCCGTAGGTGACAATGGAATTCTGACCCACAGTCTCCACGGCAACCAGCCGAGAAGGGCCAGTACTTGGCTGACAGTGACTGCAGCTTCCCTATTTGTCATTCCTGCCCCCTCCCCAACTGGGGACCAACCAGAGAAAGCCAAAATATGCGCCCCAAAGCAGTCACATAGAATGCCCTGGCTCTAGGCCACCTGCCTCCCGCTCCCCCATGCCAACAGCCTCCCCTTGGCACACACCTGAACCTTCCCTTCCTCTGCTGTGAAGCGCCCCCACTCCCCTCCCCCGCTGGCCCTGGGGTCTCTGCCCAATGCCTGATGGTGGGGTGGCCAGTCCCCCTCTGACTGTTCTCGGGCACTTTGTTTATTTCCACTTTTCAGCTTCCTGCCATCTCCTACCCTCAACTGCTCAAAGGGAAAATATCCTCAGTAATGAAAAGGGAGTGATTTTGCACTGATGGGCTCTATTTCCTTTAAAACAATACAATCAACTGACAGCAGGGAACAGAAAACCATCTTTTTTTCTTAGTGGTTGGAGCTGTCTCTGCATTACCCACAGGGGTGTTTAAGGCAAGTGGCCAACCCTGGGCTGAGGAGCCACTGTGAATGGAAAATTCACAAAGTTCCGCAGAGAGCCAAGCTTTACGGATTTCAAAATCCTCCAAGTGCTCTTCTTGTACTTATGGCTGAAGCCCCACCCATCCCTCTTTTCGGACACAGTTCTCTTGCATAGGATTTGCACCCAGATAGCTCCTTTGTTCCCTCTAGAACCTACGATTAGCAGCAATTAAAAAAAGGTCTTCCAGTAACTTGACACTTTTTGAAATGCTAATTGATGCTAAGCAGAACCATCAGGCTGTCGTTCACACCTACTCAGTCCCTGCCCCAGGCTTTTTTGCATATTTGAATCAATAAGTTTCTAAACCAAGGAAGTGAGAGTTATGCAAATAGACTGCTCCCACCGCCCTTGCTGAGATTAGTACCTGTGGGGGCCCTAAAAAATCCTCAAGTTGACAGCGTTTTAACTCTTCTGCAGGTGGAATGCTCAGATCATCCTGGGAGTGGCCATTATTACAGCTTAGTGTGAGAATTTGCATAAACTAGTTGAAAAACACTGCTCAAGTCTGTTGCCTAAGCAATAGAATGGTTTGAAATGAAACCCCTGTATACCGCAGCCAGTGAAAGAAAGAATGCAGAGATGAGATTGCTAAATTAGGTGCAGAACTGGTTAATGTCCACAGGGTAAGAAACACAGAACCACTGGACAGAAATCATTTGCAATTTATCAATCATCCATAAGTCAATATCTCGCATCACAGTCTGATCGGTAGTTAACGGTAGGTCAATAATAGCTAATTGTGAAAGGTGTTAGAATTAAAACAGAGTCACTTGTGTTTAGGAAAAAAAAAAAAACCCTGACAAATAAAGCCAGGGAAGGCCAGGAAGGGAAGGTTCTCATGCACATATGACTAATAACAAACTATTACCAAAGACTGCAAAACCCACAACCTTTTACAAAGGCTATTGCAATATTACACAAAAAATATTTCTGCGAGGACATCTGCCCAGCAACTGCCTGCTCAACCTCAGACTGGTGCCATCTCTGTTATTGATCCTTATAGCTGAGGATAATTATCTCAAAACAATTATACAATTCTCCTCATTTTTCCTTTTAAAAATATTTGTTTTTCTTTACCTCCCTAAATACACAGTTCATTGTGACACTTGTATTCCCATTGCTTACAATGCCATATTCCTGAAAAAATATAATTTTCTTTTAGAGAGACTCTGTCTGTCTGTAATTTAGATTGACACAATAGTATGTCAAGCCAGGTTTTCCTAGGGCAGCAAATGCCCCTTAGATGTGTTAGGCAATGCTCCCACGAGTTTAAAGGGGCATATTCTGCTTTCATTTTGGATCCTTCACACTTTTGGAGTTGTGCTCAAAGCTCCAGGGCAGCCTCAAGACTTCCTTAAGGGGTGTCATCATCCTGGGTTAGCTCTCAGGAGCCTATTCCTGTGGTTGATTTTTTCCTCCAACAATGGAGAGCAAAGCCCCTCTCCTCTGGGCCCTCTTTCCCTCAAGCCCCAGGTTAGGCAGCTTTTCTGGCAAAGACTCCTTCACCAAACTTTAGTCGGCCTCCTCTGAGCATTCTTCTCTACTTGGCCTCAACCTTGGCCTTCTGTGTCTGTCCTGTCCTTGCCAGCCCTGCATAGCCCAGTCTTAGCAAGAATCCTGCTACGTTAGTTTGGAGAGAGAATTTGCTGCCCTTGATATTTGATTGTTGGTGTAAGGTTTTTTGGATTGGCCGGCACCAGAGAAAGAAAGATGAGCAGAGTTGAAAGGGGTAAGCAATGAGGCTTTATTGGGGTGCACTCCCGGGCAAGGTTCACTGGTCCCTAGAGAGGGGACCCGAGAAGTCGCATCGCCCAGAAGTTTTGAGTGGGTTTATACATGTTTTTAGCGCTAGGGGTAGGGGTTTCTTTGGCAGGAAGATTTATGGTGGGGAGAGCAAGGAATTTTCCGTTGTAGTTTTAGGGTGGGTATTGAGAAATAGGAGGGGCTGGTGGTATGTGTGGACTCCAGGAACCGTTGACTCTTATCAGGGTAACCATCCAGGTGTGGTCGTCCTTTAACTTAGCTGGGCCTTGCAGGCATTGTTCCCAGCAGGTCTCGTGGGCTTCTTCTCAAAACTTCTGGGCAATGCAACTTCTCTGGACCCGTGAACCTCGCCCGGGAGCACCCCAATAAAGCCTCATTGCTTGCCCTTTTCCACTCTGCTTGTCTTTCTTTCTCTGGCGCTGGCCGATACAAAAAACCTTACAATACCCAGAGAAATGAATACATCTCCAAGATAAGGCTTTAAATTCAGGCTTAAATACCATTATCCCCTGAAACAAAGCAAGAAGGGTGAGGAGGAGGCTGGTTATGGAGAGGTGACCAGAAAAAGCCTGGGTCAACAAGAGTAAGGTTTGTTATGCAAATCTAAGTCAGTACTTTTTTTCATCAATAAGAGGCTCCAGTGATTTAGTCATCCTTCTTTCCTGGTACAGAGAGGGAGACACCCTTACAAATGAAGAATTCCTTTCAGATGTAAATTTCCCTTACAAAAGGGTAACTCCCACTCTGTTTTCAGAGCTTCTCCTGTGTCTACAGTTTCTCAAAATAATCAGCTCAAAATAATCCTTATGCCAAAAAGGCATAGTTTGGGGTGACATATTCTAGTTCCCTACAGTCATATTTTAGGATGTCACATTCTGGTTTCCTACAGCTATAAATCCCCACTTGTCTATGCTGTATTCAAAGTTGAGTCCAATCTCTCTTCCCTATTACAATAATCCTATTGCAGCAGTCTTAAATAAAGACTTTCTTACCATTTTAACAAGTGTAGAAATAATTTTTTCTTTAACCCTTTCACAGAGTACCACTCTGTCTGCCAGGACTTGGTATTGTTAGAGGACTGGGGTTATAGGACACTGCCTAGCAGGCACACTGGGCTGGAGAATGAATAGCTATTGCCTTGGCCAGCATAGTTTCCCCATCATCACCTTTTTGTAGTACCCGCTGCTTCTCATTGGCCATAGGATGGATATAGGAATGGCCTGGCCCATTCCCTGGACATGGGCTGGCCAACGTGCTCTGGACCTGATACACAGACCATGGCAGAAATAAGGCCTCTTCTGTTGAGATTGCAAAACAGGGAAGATGTTAAATTGAGTCTTGTCCCCACTCCCCAATGGGAGAATGCCTCCTGCAGTTGGTCAAAATGAAGCTAAGATGCAGAGGGCAGCTGGACATAAGAAGAAAGGGTCTCAAAGCTATCTTGGAGAGTCCAACTGGCTTTGGGCCCTCCCAAATCTGGGACATTCCCTTTGGGCCTGAACCAGTCAGAGTTGGGGTGTCTGTTCCTAGCAGCCGAGAGTCCCAAGTGCTGCAGGGCCCTGGAGAGGTTACCCCCTTGTACCTTCCTGGAGCAGCCCTCCTATATCCAACCCACAGCTCCCCGGAGCAGCACCAGTGCCGGTTCTCAGTCCTCCTCTCTGGGGTGGTAGCACGCAGCATGTCTGAGTCGGGGCCTGGGTTTCCTTTCTCATTACTGCTGCCCTTCAAAGTCTGTATAATACAGTACATTAAGGCAGCGTTTTCCAAATCCGAGCAAGGTACAGACCCCCTTCAAAGAAAAAATAAATAGCAGACTCACCCCCTGGGTGACTTTAAATTATTTTTATACTAAGTACAAACATAGAACATATGTTCATATAAAACCAAAATAAATGTTCAGCTATAAAATCAACAAAACTCAAATTAAAGACAATAATTTAATGACAGATTATGTTTTGCTAAAGCCACACTGCTGACATTGAGTTTACTAGTAGGAAATGTTCTCTAACTGGTTGTGAATTTTGGTAGAGGACAAATGATGGAAGGAGCCCTGGAGCCGATTTCTGCCTCCCAACATGCTGATGTTTCCATTTCATTATGGCTTCCAGAGACGGCACTGCTGGTTCTGGGAAGGGAGGTCACCCTTACGCTTTCCTCTCGAGGTTCTGAGAGCCCCGTTTGGAAACCCTGTATTATGGGTGTTTGGGAGCTCTTACGTCCCTGTCCAAGTCCCTTGTCTTTGGTCGTCTGGAGAAGACCTGTCCAGGAGGCCCGTGATCCTAGACTCTTTTTTTTTTTTTGAGACAGAGTGTCGCTCTGTTGCCTGGGCCAGAGTGAGTGCCGTGGTGTCAGCCTAGCTCACAGCAACCTCAGACTCCTGGGCTGAAACAATCCTACTGCCTCAGCCTCCCGAGTAGCTGGGACTACAGGCATGCGCCACTATGCCCGGCTAATTTTTTCTATATATATATTTTAGTTGGCCAGCTAATTTGTTTCTATTTTTAGTAGAGACGGGATCTCGCTCTTGCTCAGGCTGGTCTCGAACTCCTGACCTCGAGCGATCCACCCGCCTCAGCCTCCCAGAGTGCTAGAATTACAGGTGTGAGCCACCGCGCCCGGCCAACCCTAGACTCTTAAAATACCTGCATCTCCAGGTTTTAGTCCTAGGTAGGCTGGTATAAATGTCTCCCTCAGAGAGGGAGCTGCCTCAAATTATATTTGGGTAGCAATGGGGTTCTTATGGTAGTTAAATGCTCTCAGCATTTGAAAGGGTTAATGAAAGAATATGAACACATTGAAAAAGTAATCTGGAAAAATGGCAAAAGAGAACCGTGTCTATTTTTCACAAACATTTGAAGAAAAAGCCTATTGAGAAGAGACTGAGGCCCGTGGTCCTGGGTCAGGAAGCTGGGTACAGAGAGGGGACATTCTGGGACTCCAAGTCCCCAGTTTTGGCTCCTCTGGTCCCAACCCCTGCCCCTAGATCCCCCAGCTCCCAGATCCTGGTCTCCAACTCTGAGCATCAGTCCCCAGCACCCCTAGTCCATCTATTTCCCCAATAATTTTATCCTATTATAAAATACTTAAACTTTATTCATCACCCAACAGAGTTCTTTGTAATGCAGGATATGTATAATAATTGAAATGAAAAACTAAATATCTTCCTGTAACATAATGCCTGCTTCCATGTTTTTGAAAGCCGATAATTGAAAGTAACATTTTGGAAGTGCTTTTCTTAATTTTTCTATGTTTAATCACTGCTTTTCAAAATCAATAATACCTAAAATGACATATTTTAATAAAATACATACTACGAATAATTATAATCTTAATTCAATCCAGGAGAAATGTTTTTAATACTTGGAGTACTATAGGCAAAGACACTTTTTTAAAGTTTTAAATTTCAATTATTTGATGATATGTTTCTTTGTGATTTTTGGCATAAAATCGCAAGGAGTTCAAAGAATTGAATGAATTGCTAATAACAAATCCCCTCCCATACCCATCTGCTTATTTATGTGAATAAAGATATTCAGTACTTACATTGATGAAAATGAAAAATAGGAATCAAATCTTTGCTGAATTCTGTCTTATTCTATAATAAGTACTATCCACGTGCAAATACATGAACTAATTTTTAAAATACCAGCAAGGATGGCAGGCTGGATGGGGCTGACTCAGGTGGACACTCCTGGCAGGGTAAGATTGGGCTCTCCCCGGAGCCTGGCACCTGGGAGGGGCATCTGTGTGGGCCATGGGAGCCAAATGCACAAGGTGTGGGATTCCCACCTTCCAAAGAAAAGGAATAAGGTTGATTCATGCATCAAGCAAACTTATATTAACCCTCTCCGTGTGCCAGGAACAATGGCACCAGTCAAGGAATTTACTTAGTGGAGAATAGTCCTCAAAACAGCACCACCACCACCAACAGCAATTATAGTGCAGTGTGGTGAGTTCATTCTCTGTATCCCATGTGGTTTTCTAAGAAGTCTAAATGTTCTATTTTCTCCAAGAGCATCTTCACTATTCTTAATCCTGTGCTCCTCCATGGGAATTTTCAAATCAACTTGTTAGGGTCCACAAAAAACCCTGTGGGGATTTGGATTACTATTGTATTAAAACTACTGATTTATTTGGGTATCAATATTGGGTATTCCTTCCATGAGCACAGTGTATCTCTTTGTCTCTTTAGGTTTTCTCTTATAGCCTTCAATAAAGTTCTATATTTTAGATTTTAGACATATTTTGTTAGATTTGTTCCTAGGTACTTTATAGTTTTTGTTGTCATTTTTAATGTCACATATATTTTAAATTTTATATATACAGAATATGTATAATTCTATCTATGCATTTATATATAACCATTGTTGATATGTGAGAATTCTTTATATTGGTCTTGTAGTTAACAAAATTGTTGATTTCTTTTATTTTTTCTAGTTTTTTGTTGATTCTCTTGAAGAGTTTCTACAAAGATAATCATATTACATGAGAATAATGACAATCTTGGTTTTTTGCCTTTTGAGACTTTTACTTGTTTTCCTGGTCTTCTTGTGTTGGCTAGAATGGCTAGGACAATGGTGGTTGGAACCATTAATAGTGAGTATCCTGCCTTATTCTGGCTTAAGGAGATGGCTTAAACACTGTACCATGAAGAATGATATTTGGTTTAGGTTTTAGGTTAAGGAAGCTCTTCTAATTCTGATTTAATAAGAGTATTTATCACGAATGAGTGTTGAATATTATCAAATGCTTTTTCTAAATTTATTGAAATGATCTTACATTCATTTTTTCACTTATCTATAAATATGATGAATTACATTAATAGATTTTCTAGTATTAAACCATCATAAAACATCCTTGTTAGCACTGCTGAGATAAACCTTATTTGATCGTGATGTAAAGGTATAAACACACCATAGCAGGCAGAATAACAGTTCCCCAAAGAGCATCACACCCTAGTCCCTGGAACCTGTAACTGTGGTATCTTACATGTTGAAAGGAACTTCTCAAATGGAATTAAAGTTACAAACCTTAGTATATGGAGCTTAAGATGGGGTGGGTTCCATATAATCATGAGTCCCTGAAAGTGGAAGAGGAAGCCAAAAGAGTGAGTCAGAGAGATGTGGCAGGAGAAGGCCTCACTTTGGGGTTGTTAGCTTTGAAAGTGGAGGCAGAGGACCAGGAGCCAGGGCATGTCAGTGGCCTCTAGAAGCTGGGAATAGCCTAGCCAGCAATGCGGCCCTTGGTCCTATAGCTGTAAGGAACTAAATTCTGCCAACAATCTGAGTGAGTAGGGAATGTACTTTCCCTTAGAGCCTCCAGAAAGGGATGTACCTCTGTGGGCACCTTGATTTTCACCCAGTGAGACCACACTGGACCTCTGACCTACAGAAATGTGAGATAATAAATTTGTGTTGTTTTAAACCACTACGTTTGTGGTAAGTTGTTATGGCATCAATAGA
Source organism: Lemur catta (assembly GCF_020740605.2). Lineage (NCBI taxonomy): Eukaryota > Metazoa > Chordata > Mammalia > Primates > Lemuridae > Lemur > Lemur catta. The sequence continues at coordinate 26,136,101 of NC_059143.1, read as the reverse complement.
AAACTAATATGGGCTGGGCGCTGTGGCTCATGCCCGTAATCCTAGCACTCTGGGAGGCCAAGGCAGGAGGATCACTTGAGCTCAGGAGTTCGAGACGAGCTCTGAGCAAGAGCAAGACTCTGTCTGTACTAAAAATAGAAAAATTAGCCGGGCATGGTGGTGCGTCTGTAGTCCCAGCTACTTGGGAGGCTGAGGCAAGAGGATCACTTGAGCCCAGGAGTTTGAGGTTGCTGTGAGCTAGGCTGACACCATGGCACTCCAGCATGGGCAACAGAGTGAGACTCTGTCTCCAAAAAAAAGAAAAGAAAAAAAGAAAAAAAAAACTAATACATACACACACAAACACACACACACACACACACACACTTACCCACGTTGCTGGACTCAGTTGGCTAATGCTCTATTTAGCCCTTTTGCATATCTGTTCATCAGTGAGTTTGACCTACAATTTCTTCTTCTGTTGTTTTTGTCTAGTTTGTTATCACAGTTATTCCAGCCTTATAGAATGAATTGGAGGAATTCCCTCTTTTTCTACTCTCTGGAACTATTTATATAAGAATATTCCTTGAGTATTTGCCATAACTCATTTGTAAGACTACCTGATCTGGTATATTTTTTAAGTTGCATTTTCATTTTTATCACAGTAATGTAATATATGTGCATATTTAAAAGTCAGATGGTGCCACCGAGCTTGTAATAAAAGCTATTCATATCAAGTCCCATCCAGCCCTCGAGTCATCCTCATTCAATATTTTAGCTGCTGCTTCGGATACTTACCTTTCAATTTTTAAACAATATGCTGTATTGGTTTTCTGTTGCTGCTGTAACAAATTACCACAGACTTAGTGGCTTCAAATAACACAAATTTATTCTGCTACTGTTCTAGAGATCAAAAGTCCAGAATGAGTCTTAAGGGGCTAAAATTGAGGTGTCAGCCGGGCTGGTTCCTTCTGGGGGCTCCCGGGGAGAATCTGTTCCTTGCCTCTTCCGTGTCTGGAGGCTGCTGGCATTCCTTGGCTCCATCACTCCAATCTCTGCTTCTGTGGTCACATCACCTCCTCCTCTACTGTAATCAAATTTCCTTCTGCCTCTCTCTCATAAGTATACTTGTGATTATATTTAAGGTTCAGCTATTAATAGATAATCCAGGATAATCTCCTCATTTTAGATTTTGAACTCAACCACATCTTCAAAGTCTCTTTTACCATATTATGTAACATTCACAGATTCCAGGGATGAGCACCTGAGTATCTTCGGGGGCCATTACTCATCCTACCACCTGTGCCTTTTCTAATGCTTCTTGATCTTTCAGTTGTAGTTGTGTTACCAAACCCACAAGGCGGTTCCAGTCTAGGTCCAGTTACTCACTGCACAGAAAGCCAATTACCGAGACAACAAGGATTGCAAAGGAAGAGAGTGACTTTATTACAGATGACATCATCCAGCAGATGGAAGAACTGTCTTGAATCTCTCTCTTTGACTAGCTGAGGGTAGGGATTTTTATAAGCGGTTTCAGAAAAGTGGCTTTGTGTTTGGAGCCTGTATTGAAAACAACACATGCAGGAGGTCTAATTCAGAAGTCACAGGCTGGTGATGAATGGTGAGTCCTGGTGGTGTCATCCTGCAAAGAATCTGCCATTTCTGGGAGACAACCCAAAAGGTTAAAAGGTTAGCTCAACAGAAAGGTCATAATGTTTTGGTAATTGAGCACCACTGGGCTGGGGATCCAAAGCATAAGACAGCTATAGGGAAAATATATATGGTGGAGCATCATGTTGTGTTTGTTCATGGAGCCTGTTACAGGTGTTACTGATTGATTTCCTGCTCTGATGAACACTTGGCTCACTAATCCCACTCCTTTCAACATAGTCACGTGCACACACACAGACACACACACACACACACACACGCACCCCATCCCCAATTCTCTTCTCCAGTCCTCTCAATAGTGTTATATTACCTTTTTAAGTGAAACCAATATTCGGTGTTTACATTACTACTGGGTATTAGTCATGGCTGAACAGTGGACTATGCTTATCTTTCCTTTCTTACACAGTAATTGTTTCCTATGTGGTTATCACCAAGTCCTTCCCGAATTCAGCTATAGAATTGAAAATCTGCTCTCAGCATGATCAAACACATCAGGTGTAACATCAATTTCAGTTTTTTCTTGGAGACATTCTCCTTTGAGCTCCTTCTGTTCTGCTCCCATCTGGACTTTGCCCGCAGCATCTGCTACACAGCTGTTATCTGGGGACTCACCTCCACAGCATCCTGAAAGCATCCTGTCACTCTCCCGAGCTGACTCGCAGGTCTTTGGTCTACTCTGTCATTTTACTGGAACACGTCCTCATTAGCTTCCTGAGAAAGGGTGGCAAGGGAAATGCTCATTCTCCTCTAGGTCCTGACGCCAACTCGCAAGAAATAGAGACCACAGAGGAGAATACTGACACCATGGGAAAGCAGTCAGCAAAATAGTCCCAAACTTGGGGAACATGACAGGTCACACAATGCAGTTTCTCCAACAAATAAATATCCAGGAAAAAGAAAAGCATTTGCAAGAAAACAATTTTCAAGGAAAATAGAGGAGGAAACAACTATAGATGAAAAGATTTAGAAAGCAAACTATTTACAATGTGCAGACTTTATACGAGTCCTCATTCAAACAAACTATATCTTTTAAAAATGTGTGGCATTTATGAGACAATTGGAAATTTGAACACTGGGTATCTGATGATATTGTTCAATTTTAATTTAAATGTAATAATAACATTATTCCTACATTTTGGACCCCTTATCTTTTAGAGGGACACATTGATAGGGCAGGAAGGGAGATATGGCTAGAGTATAGATACAGCAAGATTGGCCATCATCTGATTATTGTTAAACCTACATGTTAGGTACACGGGAATTAATTATGCTATGGTTTCTCCTTTTAAATATGTTTTACCTTAAATAAATGGTTTTTGACAAAAATGAGAAAAACAACTACAAAATGTCACTGTTCTGTCCCCATACTTAAGTGATACCTCATCTGGATATGAACTATAAGATAGAAATTTTTTTAGAGGGATTTCTCCATTGATGTCTTCTGACTCACAGGGCTCATTTCTGAGAGGTCTAGTGCTTTTCTGATCCTTGGTTGTATGTCACCTGGTTTTCCCCCTCTTGTGAGTTTTTAAGAGCTTCCCTTTTAATACATTTGTTCTATAATTTCTCAGTCATAGGGCTTGGCATGAGTCTTTTTTTCCTTTCTTCATTTACTGAAATTCAAGTTCAATTTAAATCTTGAATATTTTCATTGAGAAACTGTATTTTTTCTTTGATAATTTTATCCTACTATTTTCTTTGTTTGTTCTTTCTGCAATTCCTATTATTTGGATATTGAACTGATGCGATTTTTATTGGGGTCACATTAAGTTTGTAGATAAAATTAGGGGTTATTGATACCATTTTATGGTATATATTCTTTTTTGGCCAGTGCGGGGATGGGGGACAGAGGCTGGATTTGTTGCCCGGGTTAGAGTGCCGTGGCATCAGCCTAGCTCACAGCAACCTGAAACTCCTAGGCTCAAGTGATCCTCTTGCTTCAGCCTCCCAGGTAGCTGGGACTATAGGCGCATGCCACCACGTCTGGCTAATTTTTTCTATTTTTAGTAGAGACAAGGTCTCGCTCTTGCTCAGGTTGGTCTCAAACTCCTGACCTTGAGTGATCCTCCCCCTTCAGCCTCCAGAGTGCTAGGATTACAGGCGTGAGGCACTGGGCTCAGCCTATGGTATATATTCTTATCTTGAACAGGGTATGTCTGCATTTATTCATTTGTCCTTTCAGTTTTGTCAAAAGTTTAAAATTTTTCTTCATACTGCACATTTTTATCTTTTTTTTTTTTTTTTTTTGAGACAGAGTCTTGCTCTGTTGCTCAGGCTAGAGTGCCGTGGTGTCAGCCTAGCTCACAGCACCCTCAAACTCCTGGGTTCAACCAATCCTCCTGCCTCAGCCTCCCGAGTAGCTGGGACTACAGGCATGCACCACCATGCCCAGATAATTTTTTCTATATATATTTTTAGCTGTCCAGATCATTTCTTTCTATTTTTGGTAGAGACAGGATCTCGCTCTTTCTCAGGCTGGTCTCGAATTCCTGACCTCGAGCGATCCTCCCGCCTCGGCCTCCCAGAGTGCTAGGATTACAGGCGTGAGTCACTGCGCCCGGCTCATACAGCACATTTTTAATAATCTTATTGTCCATTTTTGTTTTTGTGTCATTTTCAAGTAGAATATTTTATTCTGTTATGTTTGCTAGCTAGTTGCATATAGGAAAGCTATTGCTTTTGTTTATTAGTTTTTAAAACTACTTTGTGAAATTCATTTCTAATAGTTTTCAGTTGATTATCTTGTTTTTTCCAGGTATTCATTTGTATTCTCCCCAAATAAAATTAATTTTGCCTTTTCCTTTATGATTTTTAACCTCTTCTTTCTATTGTTGAAACTATATGGTAAAGTATTATTTTTTAGTATATTGCTACATTCTCCTTGGTAGTTTTTCATTTTGGAGTTTTGTTTCACTATTGATAGGAGATATTGAATTCTGTTGATTATTCATTTATAATGTGGATAAACATGCTCCTCTGTCCTTTCAATTTCCTGCAAATTGGCAGCTGAAGCTAGAGTCTAGGCCAGACTCAAGTTTAATTCTGTTGGCAAGACTACAGAGGCACATAACGTCTGGTTGTCTCTTTTTATGTGGTCACAGGAATTGTTGATACTTAATGACTATATAAATTCATGGGAGGTTGCAAAATGATGATATCTGTCATTTCTTTTTAAATATTTAAATAAACTGTTTATTTTAGAGCAGTTTTATATTTGCAATAAATTTGCAATGACAGTAGAGAGAATTCTGTATACGCCACATCCAGTTTCCCCTATTGTTAGTATCTTACACTGCTGTGATCCATTTATCACAACTAGTGAATCTATATTGATACCTTATTATTCACTGAAGCCCATACTTTACTCAGATTTCCTTAGTTTTTGCCTAATTTTTTTTTCTGTTCCAAGACCCCAGCCAGCATACCACATTACATGTAGTTGTCATGCCTCATTCATTGCTGGTGGGAATGAAAAATGATAAAGCCATTCTGAAAGACAGTCTGGCAGTTTCTTACAAAACTAAACTTCAGCTTGCCATATGATCGAGCAATCTCACTCCTAGGTATTGACAAAAATGAGTTGAAAAGGTATGTCCACACAAAAACCTGCACACCGGTGTTTGTAGCAGCTTTATTCATAACTCCCCCAAATTAGAAGCAACTAAAATGTCCTTCCATAGGTGAATAGGTAAATAAACTGTGGTGCATGCAGAAAATGGAATATTATTCAGCAATAAGAAGAAATGAGTTATCAAGCCTCAGGAAGACGTTGAGGAAACTTATGTGCATATTGCTAAGTGAAAAAAGCCAATCCGAAAAGGCTCCATGCTGTGTGATTCTAGCTATATGGCATTCTAGCTATATGACAACGGAGCACATTAAAAAGTCAGGGTTTGCCAGGGGTTTGGTGGGTGGGAGGAGTGACGAATAGTCAGCGCACAGGGGATTTTTAGGGCACTGAAACTATTCTGAATTGTATTATAATCGTGAATACATGTCATCATACGTTTGTCAAGACCCATGGAACATGAAACACAGAGTGAACCCTAATGTAAACTATCGACTTTGGTTAGTAATAATATATCAATATTGCCTCATCGATTGTGACAAATGTGCCACACTAACGTGAGATGTTATAATCGGGGAAACCGTGGGTGGTGAGGGAGGGAATTTGGGAACATGTACTTTCTACCCACTTTTCCTGTAAACCTAAAACAGTTCTAAAATGGAAAGTCTATCAATTAAAAAAAACCCATTTCTCATCATTCTTCCCATTTAGTAAACTAAATAATTACTTTATGTCTGTGTGGACTCATAGATCCTTATTTGTCCCATGGGTTACAGCCCATGATTACTGAGTAAGAAGAGGGCAGGCCTTGAGGTCTGGGGACTGGCCTGGTTCAACTGGGCCTCAGCTCATAGCCGGCCCCCGTATGTTCTTCTGTTGGACAGAAATCATCTCCCAGAGCACCAACATCAGACAAAGTCACTCTGAGACCATGGTAAATTGAGGCAAAACAAAGCCACTCCGTAATTTCGTCTAGGCACAGACCAAAACAAGATGCAACCCACAAAATCCCAAACATCCCTCTCTCCCAGCCAATAAGAGGGATGGCTGCTGCTTTGCCATTCCGGCATCATCCCTGCTCTACTCTGCCCTTCCTGTGGAGAAGACTGAGATACCCGATCACAGAATTGTCCCCACTTTCTGACAGCGGACGATCCAGAGTGAACCCCATGTTCTTGGACTCTCCCCAACCCTTTGCCAGCCAAATCTAATCCTATCATAGGCTTTTCCCTACACCCTGTTACTGAGATTCTGTGGTCCCCATGGTTGCCTTCTCTGCTCCTGTAAGGACTTATGAACCCAAGTGGTTCAACGACAGACATCAACACTATCGTTTATTTGGATGCTCAAATTGTCCCGGATTTGACCTATAGGCCATAGTGTTTTCCACAGGTCCCCATTGTTCTTTGAGCACTTGCCTGCTTTCTGACACACGGTGCTCCAGGTTCACCTTGTGTGTTTCCTGTTCCAGCCCGGGAACCAGCCATTTCTATAAGGAGCCCCGGGTTCTTGCAGTGGTGAATGGTATTAAAAAGCCAACATCTCAGTCTCAGTGAGTCCATTGCTTCGGGGCTGTCACTGCTCCCAGGCAAGGCCAGAGCTAGGGAATATAGGTCTATATTTTTACGCACACACATATAAACGTTTGTGTCTATATCTCTCTCTGTATTCCTACACACACACACAAACACACACACACACACACACACACACACACACACACACACACCCCGTATGTACACACTCTGCTACTACTAAATGCAGCACCACAGAGTTCATTCTAGTCTTCTCCTTCCTCATTGTAACCTTTTTTCTGTCAGTGAGAAGCCTGGCTCTCAACGCCCTTAATCTACCTGCTTTTCTGGCAGGTCCCCTGTAAGCAGCCAGCCCCCCCACCTCAGCCCTGCCCCTTGCCCTCCTCCCTCCCCGGGACTCAGAGACCCTGTGCTGTGCATCCCCCGTCTGGATGCCTTCCACCCTGCGCAGAGTTTAAATGTTTAAAAACATGTAAATCTGGCCGGGCGCGGTGGCTCACGCCTGTAATCCTAGCTCTGGGAGGCCGAGGCGAGTGGATCGCTCGAGGTCAGGAGTTCGAGACCAGCCTGAGCAAGAGTGAGACCTCGTCTCTACTAAAAATAGAAAGAAATTATCTGGCCAACTAAAAAAATATATATATATATACAAAAAAATTAGCCGGGCATGGTGGCGCATGCCTGTAGTCCCAGCTATTCGGGAGGCTGAGGCAGTAGGATCGCTTAAGCCCAGGAGTTTGAGGTTGCTGTGAGCTAGGCTGATGCCACGGCACTCTAGCCCGGGTAACAAAGTGAGACTCTGTCTCAAAAAAAAAAAAAACATGTAAATCTTACTTAAATGGTTGTTAAAGCATTTGTTTATATTTTACTTCAATGTACTTTTGTGTACATTTATTTTAGTATTTGCATGGCATAGAATGTACTTGTGGTGACACGGGTTCCCCTGCAGTGGCACCACTGTGACAGCTCTCAGGAACCAGGACCTGAGATGCAGACATGCCTGCATTTGCAAGAGCTGTGCCAAGTGCATGTGTCCCATCGAGCACCCGGGTGTGGCCCCCCCGCGGGCAGCATGGGCAGGAGGGGTGGGAGGCTGGAGGCTCACAGAGCCAGGCTGGCCCATGAGGTCTGTCACCCTCTGTGAGCCTGTCCCAAGGGACAGTCCTTCAGGGGCCCCACTGCCGGCCACAACACAATGCTCCGCACAGTCCCACCTCACAGAGAGCACCTGGGAATCACCATTTGACTATTTTTTATTTTTTTATTTTTTTGAGACAGAGTCTCGCTCTGTTGCCCGGGCTAGAGTGCTGTGGTGTCAGCCTAGCTCACAACAACCTCAAACTCCTGGGCTTAAGCCATCCTTCTGCCTTGGCCTCCCGAGTAGCTGGGACTACAGGAATGTGCCACCATGCCTGGCTAGTTTTTTGCTATACATTTTTAGTTGTTCAGCTAATTTCTTTCTATTTTTCTTAGTAGAGACGGGGTCTCGCTCTTGCTCAGGCTGGTCTCGAACTCCTGAGCTCAAACGATCCTCCCGCCTCGGCCTCCCAGAGTGCTAGGATTACAGGGGTGAGCCACCGCGCCCGGCCACCATTTGACTGTTGATTTGGGTGCATGGGGCTCAGCTTCTTCCCCTAGCTCCCAAAATGCAATAAAATGAATATCGATAAGGAATGAATTCCCTGCGTGACATGTTAACATAAGTCAATACATCCCAGCTGAAGGAAGATACCTCCCCAGATACACCACCCCAGACACATCAAATTGATTAACTGTCCCCAGAATATACTTTGTTGTCCCATCTCTGCTCCTTTGCTGAAGCCCTGCCCCTCCCTGAAGCCTCCTCTCCCAGGCCCGAGCTCTGCCACCACGACCGCCGCAAGACTCCACCCAGACCTCTTGTTGACCAAGGTGCTTGCCAGACTCTCGTCGGAGCTGCCCTTCCCTCCCATCGTGCCCACCTTTGGCCTGGGAACAGGTGCATCCTGCTGTCTACCTGCATGAGAGCATGTATCTTCTCGGGCTGTCTCTTTCCTGTTCCGGACAGTGAGGGGCAGAGCGTGGCAGCCTCCCCTTCATCTGCACCCTGTGGTCCCAAGGAACGTTTCTGAGTGGACATTGCCCCCTCCAGAGGCCCTGGCCCTCCTCAGAGTTTCCAGAGCCTTCTCTCCTCTGTTCTCTCTTCCTCCGTCCCCCGAGAACTGCAGTTTTGTTTTTTAAGGCCATTATGTTGACACTAGGCGAATTGCAGAGCCTGTGATTGCACCCTGACCGCGGTGGGCAGTGGGGCAGGGGTCGTGGCAGGCAGCTCCTGCCCTGAAGTCACAACTGAAAAGCCCACATGAAGCAGACCAAGTTCTTGGAGAGGCAATTCGACTTTTTCCCGACACTTACATGACACTGTATTTTAGTGGCTGCCTTTGGCACCTACTCCTACTTTCATTGTCACTAGTTTGATTCTTCCACTGGCTCTTGCTGCAGAGCGCCAGCCTCCTCCAGCCCGGCTCCCTCCTGCTCCCCTGCCTTCCTCATCTCTGTGTGCTGGTCCTCACGTCCCCCCATGGCCTTCGATGATGATGACGAGTGGTCAACCACCCCCCTCAGCAGCCTCTGCCCTCCCACGGTCACCCTCCTGGCTCACTCACTGCCTGCAGAGCCCAGACAGGGACCCATGACACTCAGAGACGTCTGTCCATTTTTGCAGGCCCAGGGGTGCTCCTTCACCCCACCCAGCAGCACCCCCAACCTCCAGGGAGCCCGGCCCCTGGCTCATGGCTCACAGCCTCCTCAACACTGGGGACAGCGCAGCATATTTTTCCTTCTCTCCATGAGGGTCTTCCTCTTTCTTTTTTCCCCACATAACAGGACGCATCATACTGCAAGACTTTCGTAAGCATATGAAGCCTGTAAATTTGGCCAGCAAAAGTACACTCTTCTGATCTCCTTTTGCTTCTGGGACTGTGTTGACAGGCTGTGATTTGTGGGTTTGTGTTTGTGTGCGTGTGTGTGTGTGTGCGTGCGCGCGCGTGTGCATGGCTAAGGAGCCACAGGCTGGGAAGGTCATTTGCCACCCTCAATCTGCTCTTTGGGCTCCCTTTTCAAACAGCAGTAAAGGCAGGTGGCAAGGAAGCTTTTCCTCACTGTGCCTTCTCGTTGCCCCAGCCTGGGACAGGAGCATCCAGGGGTCCTTGGGGATGAGGGGTCCTGCTCGAGGCTGTGAGAGAACTCTCTCCCCTGCAGACCAGACTCATGTTAGTTGAGCACTTTCTGGGAGCCAAGCTCTATGCTAAGTGTTTCATTGCTAAGTTCAATGTCTCATGTAATCCTTACAACAGCTCTGTGCTGGCAACCCCATCTTCTGGAAAAGGAAACACGTAAGATAATTTGGTCGTGGCAATGACAGTAGCTGGGGCATTGGACTTCCAGCCCAGGCTTGCCTGAACTCATAACCAGTAAGCTGTCCCAACCCACAACAGCACACCCCCACCAACTTTATAAAGTGCAAGAACAATTTTATTATAATGCAAAGCATTATAGTATATAGATCGTCCAATGCAAGCACATGGCATGGTTATAGAATCACCTTTGCACAGCTGGAAGCCCTAGTCTGATTTCTCTCCTTCTGCTTTATCATGGACCACCTCTACCCTAGGTCCCCTAATGGATCCAGCCTAAGCAAACTTGCATTATGGTCCTCTCACTCCTTAGATCTCCCCAGTTTTTTCTGGGATCTTCTTATTCCATCTGAGCACATTCTTGCTCCTCCTTTCAAGGATATGATGGTGCCAGAAGGGCTAAACTGGAGTTTATTATGGGATGGTCGTCTAACCTCTCGGTCTTAGTCTTCCAGATGTGTAAACCAGGGCACAAAGAAAGCCTGGGTGCCCAGTGTGCCTCGATCCATTCCAGCCTTTCCTCTGCACCATTTTCAATCACAGGGAACTGCCTTTCCCAGGCTCCTTTGCTCCATGGCTTCCAGTAGGCATGGCCAGTGGGGAAATTGGAAAAAGAGAGGAAAGAAAATGGCTGGTGCTTTACTCCCTTTTGTAGTATTTCTTGCATCTCAGCAATGGCCATGTTGCCTTCATGGCCACAGCTTCTGCCAGACAGCCTTTCCCTTAGGGTCCCAGGTCCACCAGGCCATCCCACCAGTTTCAGTATCTACTGGTTTAGCCTCTGGTAACACCCCTGCTTCCACTGCTTCATGGGCCCTGATGTATTAATGGCTTCCTGCTGTGGCTGATCTCTGCCTTTGCCCCCATCCCCTGTTTATTTTTCATTTTTAATTTTTTTAGAGACAAAGTCTTACTCTGTCATCCAGGCTGGAGTGCAGTGGCACCATAGCTCATTACAATCTCAAACTCCTGGGCTCAAGTGATCCTCCTGCCTCAGCCTCCCGAGTAGCTGGGACTACAGGTGTGCCCCACCATGCCCAACTAATTTTTAAATTTTTTAAAGAGATGGGGTCTCACTATGTTGCCCAGGCTGGTCTCAAACTCCTGGGCTCAAGTGATCCTCCTGTCTTGGCTTCCCAAAGTGTTGGAATTAGAGGCATGAGCCACTGTACCCAGACTGTCCCTGTTTAAATTCTCTATTCTCCTGTCACCTGATGAATGAATTTCCTGTATTAAATTCCTCCATTCAAAGGCCAATTCTTACTAAGTGCTTTGAGAACCATCGAGAGAAGAGACTCATTCATCTGCTCCTTCCTGCCCATCTTGGGAGTGAGGAGGCCAAAGCTCATTTCTTTCTTTTTAAAAATTTCTATTTGTTGTGATTATAGAAGTTACCTCTTAGTAAGGAAAACCCTGAGCAGCAGCGATGATGAGACCCTCCAATTAGACTGAATGGACTGTGCCCCTCCTTCCCACAGATTGGCAGCCCCAGTGCAAGGGGGTCAGATGACTAGCAGCATCTAGTGCCTTTCTCACTCCCTGATGGCTGCCACCACCCGCTGGGAGCCAGGCTGCAAGTCCTGCCTGGTGAGGCTCATGGCTCAATGCTTCAGTTCAGCAGGCAGGAGCCGAGCCCTGGAAACACACAGATGCACAGACCCAGGCCTGCCAGGCAGAGGCCGTGAGCTTGAAGGGAACCTTGCATGGGAACTTGCAAATACTATTCGCTGTGTTGGGGTCTCCAGGGAGCATGGGAGGGGATGGGGTGCTGGGGAAATGAGCAGTTGATTATGACGTAAATCAACCCTGTCACCCTGGAGACCCATGTGGTTGTATATTCAGCAAACACTGAGGCTTTCATTCATCTATGCTATGTTTATTTCTTCTAACGTGTTACTATTTGACACTATAGTTATTATATTTTGTCAAAAAAAAAGGAATACTGTATGACATTTGAAGAAGAAAATTCAGCGAGTTCCCTAGTGGTAGGGGAATGGAGAATAATGTTGGCAAAAGAAAATCTCTGCTTAAAATCTGGCAGGTGCTGTTGGAGGTGGCTGCCCTGATATTACTGCAATGCTTCTTTCCCAATGCTCTGATGGAGGGAATTGAGATATTCCAATTCTTTCATTCTTTGTGTCAGAGAAGTGGGAGCTAATTATAAAATATCATTCAATATACTCTCTGTTGAAGGATGACAGCCACTGTGTTTTTCTCTTCTCAAAATGAGAAGCAACTGATACATTTCATTGCCTGGCCCTGGCTGTGTAACAGTCTTTCTTATGGTGAACATTCTGGATGCTTTTGCATTTCTTATGGCAACTTCCCTTTGAAACTTTTCCAAACAGATGATGCATCCTTTATTTTTAAGAAACAGTGACTTGCTGCAGAAAGAGACATAACTGGGGCTGGAAGAGTTCCCTTCCTGCCCTCCAACCTGGAGAATAAATTCTCAGGGGTAACCCTTCTGTTTATGAGTCCTGGAGGAGTGGAAGGGTGAGAAGGGGCCTCCTTCCTAAGAGCTCCAATCTGGCCCAAGGGCAAGAACTTACATTTCAAGGCTCTGACCCAGAGCTTGTCAAGTAAAGCTCTCAGCTGTTTGATGAGGGGTGAGAAAGAGCTCCTTCTTTTGTACTCTGGGCATGGACTGCAAAGAGGAGGATGGATAAAGGGCTCAGCTAGTGCCCAACACTGTTTTACTTCTGAAAACTATAATTTATCATTGGGAATTGTGGGTGTTGGGAGGGAGACATTACTGCCCAAGGTTGTTGCAGGAAACTGAGGCAAGTGGAACGGGGACTCCACTTCTGCCAAAGCCATGCAGTGGTGGTACTAGTGTGGGTGGAGGGCAGCAGCCCCAGAATTCTAAATGGTGCTCAGCAGAGGAGGAGCCCAAGCCCATGGGTTGCTGGGAGCCACCAGCAATGTGGCTGGAATAGGTGGAGACAGCATTGTTGGCAGGTGCTGCTGGAGGTGACTGCTCTGATATTACTGTAGTGCTTCTTTGCATTTTTGGCAAGACCAATACCTCTTCTCCCCAAACATAACAGAAAATGAACTCATATCCAACAGTTACATGTTCTTCCAGGGTTTAATGAACACCTGTTTTAGATGCACCCATTGGTCACAATACTCAGAGCAGGCCTTCCCCCACCCCCAGAAACTTCCAAATACCACACTATTAAGAAAGTGAGTGAATATAATAAGTAACTACTTAAGAAAAAAGTCCCACCCCACATATAGCAATCATTATTTGGAAAATTTGAAGTGCGGTGAAGAAAAGAAACTCAACAACAAAAATTAAAGCCTTAAAGGACCTCAGGTTACAGCATAATATCTTGGAGGAGTTTCATCCTGTGAGCTTGGAAATACAAATTTAAATCTCATGGGATTTATTAAGAAAATTGTGTAGGGCCAGTGGCCTAAAACTATCCAAGTGATGAAATAGTTACCCATCCAAGCAACAGGGATATTCAAATTATTTCACAGTTGGGTGGTGCATGGGCACCAACCACTTAGATTACCTGCTAATGTGGGATGCTGTACCGGACAATAACCCTTTATTGCCAACTGTGGAGGAGACTGCTGGTCTCGTGAGACAATGAAGACCCAAGGTAGCTAGAACAATAGGTGGGCACTTGAGGAGCTCAGGGAAAGATGGGAATATACTTTAATATTTTCACAATCCAAATGCCCATATTGGTGCATACCATCTTGGCCCTGCATCCATCCATCCATCTATCCACCTATACACCCACCCATCCATCTATTCTTCCACCCATCCATCCACCCATCTACCCCTCCATCCATCCATTCACCCATCCACTCACCCATCCATCTACCCATCCACCCATCCATCCATCCACCCATCCATCCACCTATATCCATTTGTCCATCCATTCTTCCATCCACTCTGTATTCCATGTTCTATTTTGACAAACATATCTTGGAGACCTCCCCTTGGGGGATATGCAGTGTGTATACAGGGGGTTGGAAACAACTGTTACCTTCAAGGAGCTCACAAGTTACTCTTGTTACTTTTGGGAAGGATGTGTTTTAAGTTGCTGCCATCTATCCTACTATGATAGAATTATGGTAATTTTCCATGAAGTAACAAATAAATGTAAAAAGTCTAACAGAGAATATGCTTGTTATTTTATATTTTTCAAAGCAATTTTGCATTTTCTCACCTGTTCCTCATACCAGTCCTGTGAGATGGAGAGGAACACATTCTGCAAACAAGGGCACTGACATAGAAAACCCTTATGAGTCAGCCTGAGGGGAACAGAGCCAGGATTCTGGCCAGTGAACTTTTTTTTAAATCAAAGGTGGAAACACTTTGCTGAGTGATTGTGTCTTCAGAGTTTGCATTTCATTTATATTTTGGCATTGACATTGTCTGACAAACTAATTGTACAGTCAAGAATGGAAGGACCAGTTATAGTGATTGAGTTGCTATGTCTGACTCTGCAGTTAGCCAGTGCTTGGCTATTTACTGCTCTGATACAGCAAGAAGCAAGGAGGGGTCCACTGAAACCCCAAAGTCCCCTGTGATTAGTAATAATAATCCCTCATATAAAATGTGAGTCAACACCTTCAAAGGAAGCGAGTGCTGCTTCTTCTCTTGCAAGAAATTGTTGAACCAAGACAAATATCTCAGTGTTCCCATTGGGATTGACTTTCTTCCTTTTTGCGAAGCCAGGTGAGTGGCTGCTTTCCAGCCATCTGTATCTTTCTGAACCTGACTTTGACATACTCTGATAAAGTGACTGCCTTTGGCTTTGCGAATGGATGGAAAAACACATTCCCGTGGTTGAGTGAAAGAACACCTCCAAGAAGTTGGTTAAGTTCGAGTCCATTTTTAAAGTGTCAGTAGGCAACAGCTTACAGAGTATTTATAAGAGGAAAATAAGATTTACTGCTCTTTCTTCTTCCTTGAACTCCACTGAAGGTTTTGGCTAGAGAAGAAGTAACTGCAAGAAGCATGACCTGTCCTCGGGAGATTTATGACCAGGACCTGGCTGATGGTGATTTAAGCCAAGGGTGCCTGGTCAAAAAGCAGAAGAGTTCACTCTTAGGTTATTGGCCATTCAAGGGGTGAAACAATAACCAAGAATTATTACTCCTCAGTGATGCCTTTTTGAAATGTGTCGGCACCTTCTGTACCCAGAGCAATGACAGGTAAATCCTTCTACCGAAGATCAAACAGATTTCGCTGTGGTTTACAACGGCTCTGTGGACAGAATAGACCATTCATGCAAAGATGATCAGGCTTTCCTGTGTCTGGCAGACATGTTAACCAAGAAGCAGTCCCAGGGGTCCTGCCTCTGGTTCTGCTGCCTCTCGAGCCTTGAGTGGGCCCTGGATGAGGAGGGGCTGAGCGAGAGTTTAGAGCATCAGGGTCTGGCCCTGGGGAGCAGCATTGAAAGAGGCAGAAGCAGACTCAAGGAGGAGATGGTTAAACAGGTCCTGTCTGTGCCAGGGGTGTGGCCACCTCAGGCATCCAAGACCCTTTCCTGTCCCTTGTCCTTGGCAGGTCGTGGGTGACTCTCCACGTTCTACACACCTTCTCCACTCAGAATCCCACAGAGCTGAAGCTCTTTGCATGTTTGACCCCTGAAGGCATTAGAAGTCTTCACAGCATTTAGGCATTACCAAGAGTTCATATCAGCTATCTTTTGCTGGGTTTACAACCACCCCAAAACTTAACACAACCAGTTTATTTGCTTATGATTCTGTGTCAGAAAGTAAAAATGGTTTCCAGCAGCCGCAGCCGGCAGCTGTAGTGTTTCTGAATGTATATAAACAATTTGAGCAGCATATAAACAATACTCAGATGAGACCATTTTTCAACCATGGAGGAATAAGGCAGAGATGAGATTGTTTTGTGATCATGCCTGAAAGTATACAGAGACAAGGACATTCTGCAACTCAAAAATAACTGAACATCCCTCTACCTTCCAGCTAATGTGAGTTACCACTGACAACTCCAGTCCCACTTTAATCCTCCTGCCTTAAATATAAAAATTACCGAAATCCAGTCACCGAATTGCCATCACTCCCTGACAGCACCCAATTGAAAATTAGCCCCCACTACCCTATACTGTTTATAGAATTACCCAGCGGACAACCACATCCTATAATAAGCCCCTGCAACTGCCCCTTCCTAGTTCCTCTGGCATAACTCTTCTTTGCTGCAGCAAGTTAAATAAGGCTTTCTTTGACTTTCTTTGACTATGAATGTGTTCCTACTAATCTTTAATGTATGGGTTAACCATTTGAGGTGAGCTGAGCTGAGCTGATGATTCTTCTGCACCTGTAATCACTTATATGGCTGCAGTTATCTGGCAGCTCAACTGGAATGAGATGGTCTAAGATGGCCTCACTCACATGGCTGGTGGTTGGGCTGGCCAACAGCCACATGGGCTGGCCGCATGTCTCCAGCAGGCTAGCCCAGGCATCTTCGTGTGGTAGACTTTAGTGGTATAAGGCAACCCCCAATGCACTGTATGTTTTAAGCCCATGCTTGCATTATGTTTGCTAATGCCCTGTTGGTCAAAGCAAGTCACACAACCAACCCCAGAATCAACATGGGAGGAGACTACCAAGGGTGTAGATATAGGAAGGAGTGTTTGGGGACCCATATAGGTAATGAACTATCATAGCACTGAAACACACCATCTCATTCAGTCCTCACAAGTGAAGGCACTGTTATCCTAATTTTACTGATGAGAAAATTAACGTTCGGAGTTGAGTCTTGACTAAGGCCATAAAGCCAGCAGATGTAAGGTCCCAAGTCTAGGAACAGATTGCTGAGCCATCCTTCTTCTCCTTGTAGGAAAGAGTTTTTTTTCTCACAGCCCCCAATACAGATTTGCCATTTGGGTACAGATGTCCTGTGGCTTTGGTACTGCAGAGCCCTTCAAGTGCCTTTGTCACTGACTTCTTTCATTTAGCATCGTGTTTTTAGGTTCATTCATTTATTTAATGACCAAATAACATCGCATTGTGTGGCTATGCCACATTTTATCGATTCATCAGGTGATAGACATTTGGGTGAAGCCTCTAGAAGAAGAAAGGTCAGTGAGTTAAATTATAAACTTTATATAACAAGGTCATCATACCAACTCATTCATGCATTTGACTGGGGCACTTGGGTAATGATGTGTAAACATCTCAATCTAAAATCCGACTTCTCTTCTCCAGATTAGGGAGAGGAGATGTGCCCCAGGAGGCAAGGACAGCAAGTTGGGGGGAGAATGAAAGACCCCATCCAACTGGACCTCTCCCTTGTTGAGGGGTTCTTCAAAGGACCCCACCTTGAGGGCACAGTTTTATTGCTGGAACATCTAGACATGGCACATTTTATCAATCATGGATTTATTCTGCATTATATTACCAGCTACAGCCCTAACAGAGCTAGAAAAAAATCCTCTGAAAATACAGATTCAACCAATTTCTGATTTCTTTAGTTAAGCAGAAAAAACCTAGGACACCAGTGGAGAAAAACAAGAGGAAATAATCTCCTTCTCCAAATCTACTCCACAGTGGACAGTGTATGAATTAGCAAGGTTGCAAAAGCTAAGATTGTTTTGAAATGACAGAAACCAGAACTGGTTCTAAAAAAAAGATGACACAAAACAAAATAATGGTGCATTTAGAAAGCACGTGGTGCTAGAATTAATTGTAAAAGGCAGCAATGAAAATGGCCGTTGGATATGCTCTGAGACCTCCTCGCGGCACTGTGCTCCAACTCACAAGGGTCCATGGAGTCCAGTCACCCCCAAAGGGTTCCCCGGGGGCATCTGAGGGAACCCAGAAATCCACGCTTTTAACAAGGCCCTGAGTGGTTTTGGAAGGTAATCCTAGCACCCTAGTTTTCGGAAGACGGTCCTAGAGGCCATCTTGGTTCTCCCTTCTGATTACAATGTTCATTTCAGAAGGTGAAACTCACAGAAGGGAAAATGCTTTGGAGTCTTTGGGAGTGAAATGGATTAGTCCTTGCTTAACTGGAAAATTAAATTGACCAGCACTTTCCACTTAATGCTCACGCCCATGCCCACCTTAGGTCAATGAAGAAATAGTTTAACATTGGTTCAATTTGACTAATTGGGTTGAGAAGGCCTATGGGGAGGCAGAAACACAATTTCTACTAGAAACTGGTGATTATTCACAGGTTGACTATGTATATTGTATTATTCAGGTTCTCCAGAGAAGCAGAACTGATCGGATGTGTGTGTGTGAGCCTGTGTGTGTTTATACAGTAGTCCTCCCTTACCCTCAGAGGCTATGCTCCAAGACCTCAGTGGATGCCTGAAACAGTAGATATTAACAGTACCAAACCCTATGTAACTAAGACAACCACTAAGTCACTGATGTGTGGTAGCACGTACAACATGGATATGCTGGACACAGGGACAATTCACATGCCAGGCTGGATGGCACAAGATTTCATCATACGACTCAGAACTACGTTCAATTTAAAACTTATGAATTGTTTATTTCTGGAATATCCCATTTAATATATTCAGACAGAGACTGACAACAAGTAACTGAAACTGCAGAAAGCAAAACTTCAGGTAAGGGGGCACTCCTATGTGTGTGTCTATATGTATGTGAATGCGGTACATATATACTACTGTAGACAGATAGTCCCTAAGATGGTTTGACTTAGAATTTTTTGAGTTTACGATGGTGCAAAAGTGATAGGCATTCAGTAAACACTGTACTTTGAGTACCCAAACAACCATTCTGTTTTTCACTTTCAATACGATATTCAGTAAATTGCAAGAGATATTTAACACTTTAATATTAAATATTTAGATGATTTTGCCCAGCTGTAGCTAATGTAAGTGTTCTGAACACTTACATTTAAGGTAGATTAGCCTAAGCTATGATGTTCCGTAGGTTAGGTGTATTAAATGCACTTTTGACTTAAGGAATTTCCAACTTATGATGGGTTTACTGGAACATAACACCATCGTAAGCTGTGAAGCATCTGGGGGATGGGAGAGAGAGAGATTGATTTATTATAAGGAACTGGTTCATGTGATTATAGAAGTTGAGGAGTCCCAAGTTCTGCAGTCACCAAGCTGGAGACCCAGGAGAGCCGATGGTGTAAGTTCCAGTCCAAGGTCCAAGTCCAACTCTCAGGACAGGAGATGAATGTCCCAGCTCAAAGACAGGCAGAGAGAGAGAGAGAGAGAGAGAGAGAGGAAATTCTCCCTCACCAAGCCTTTTTGTCCATCCTCACCCACATTGGGGAGGGCAATCTGCTTTACACAGTCCACCAAAACACAAAGTTACTTCACATTTTAAAATAAGAAGAGATCTAAATGCATGCTGTTACTCTTAATTGAATGGAATCGAGTGAAGGACCCCTAAGTCAAGAGGCCTCCAAAAAGAAAAATTATTAATAATACCGTGATTTCTTTTAGGCTGGCTTGCTAGCACCCCTCTTCTCTTCTGGCGCTGCTACCCTGAATCATAACATGATGGCTTCTTCCCATGTATGTCTCCACCACCAGAATGTGAGTTTCTGAAGCCAGGAACTTGGTCTATATTGTTTACCCAGTACTGCCAGCCCAGGGTGGTGCCTACCACATAGAAGGTGCTCAATACACTTTTTTAAAAAATTAGATTTGATATTACATGATAATGGTATGTTGAGTTGCCTTCCCCACCTCCAATCAAAGCTCTTACACAACAGGCATCTGGCATTGTATAAACTTGGTTTGACAAATTAATATAAACTACCAAGATAAATTATGGACATTTTATGATAGAGAAAGCGTTAGAATGAAATGAGACTATAAAATAAAATTGTGGCAAATGACTAATAAAGAAGGGGTTCAAGTTAATAAACAATTTTTCTGTAATTTGTTTTATTCCAGTGAATTGTGGCAGTAGCTGCTGATTTACAGCAGGCTGCTGCTGATCAAATCTAGCTCAGCTGGTGATAAAGAAATAGAACTCAACATTAGATACAAAATACAGCTCCATTTTTTTGTGTACCAAATGTCATTGAGGCATTCAGAAAAATGTTAAAATACCTTTCCTGGATAATTTTTTTTCCTCCAGTAAAATTTAATCACACCAAATATGCAATAAACAAAATACAGTTATTTCCTCTATAATTACGTTTACTAAATTCACAAGTTCACCACATTAATTAAAAGAGCACTCACCCAGTTGTAAAATTACAAATATCTGTCATTCTTTTGGGCTTCAGAAGGTGACTTGTATTAGTTCATATATTTAAACATATACAGGCTATTATTTATCCTACACTGTTTCAGATTTGTTAATTTTGCAGCAAATTATTTGTTAGAAAAAAATGTAAAGCTTTGAGTAAAATCTGACCTTTAAATGAAGTCCACCTTTATACCCAGTGCAGCATTTTATTAGTCAAATGTCAGCTATATCCTTATAAGTAAGGCTCATTACCAACTTCAAAGCAATAGAGTATTTTGAACTTTTAGAGAAAAAAGTATGTTTATTTTAATCCATTTCAGCCTGGATATAAATGATTTAAGGACACAATGGGCAAAAACTCATTCCCATAGACTGATTATATTTGACTCTAAAGACCTAATGATAATACAACATAAATACATGGGGCGTGCAATGTCTTTGAAATACATTATCAGCAGGGTGGATAAAGGGAAAAGAAATGGGATTTCTTTTTTCTTAAATGGGATTTTTAAAATGTAAATCTGGTTTTAAAATGTTTGGCTCAATCATTCCCTTATCTCTCTCTCAAATCCCCTATGAAGTTCGTTTTCATGGACGCAGATTTGGAAGCTCTTGACTCTAATTCTCGACTCAGGGCCGGAAGCCCTTTTGTGTTGCTCTAAGCTCTTGCATCCTCTCAAAGCAGCCCTGCCTCGGTTTGAAGGGCTGATTATTAGAAGTGTCTCCCTTATGTTATTAGAGCCTTAAACCATGTTCCTATTGTATCCTTCGATCATTATTCCTTGTTCTTCCCTGTTTGTGTAATGTAGAAAATCCCCTCTCACCTCTAGAAATGACCCAGATCCTGTTGCTCATATTATACATTTTTCAGACTTCTCCACCTTCTGGATGCTATATCCTGGGCTGACTCTGACTCAAACGTGTCAGCCCAGTCTTAAAATGCAAATCACAAATTAAGTTCTATAATATTTATTGAGTACTGTGTGCCAGTTACATGCTAGGAATTGGGGGTTATATTAAATAAATAGTTTGTAAATGTATAAAACACTATCCCTGGCCTCCAAGAGTTTCCAGTTGGAAATAGAGCATTTCTGCCCCACTGTCATTGCTCTAAACAGTAAGTTGCTCCTGTGGTTTGCCAGACCCCAGGACAGTCATTGGCCATATTTTGTTAAAGGACCTGGTGTCTCCACCTCCTAAGGTCACCCCCATTTGTGGTGCCCTCTCCACCTTCTTGTTTGGCACCAAAGCAGGACTTGGAAGCTAGTGGCAGGCCAGCCACCTGCTGTTTCTACTTTAAGTGTCTACTCCAATGAGTGGACTCCCCATTTCTGTCTCTCTCTCTCTCTCTCCCCACTGGAGATGAGAGTAAGGATTCCAGTTTGACACTGAGCCAAAGCTGCCTGTCCCAAGTCAATTTTCCCAGAGGGTTCTATTTTTTGGATCAAGGGCATTGGTTCAAATTTAATAACGGAACTTTATTCTCATTCTGCTATTGTTCTGTACAGATTCCTCAATCTGAGCCCCCATGAGGAGGAGGTGGAGAAGCATGACACAGGATTCCTGGCACCCTCAGCCTAATTTCATTAGATGAACACCAGAATTCCACCCAGAAATCCCAACACTCACAAGTCAGACATGATGAAACAGAAATTCCATAAGAGAAGAACAAGAACAGCTGTGGAGTTTCAGGGATGGGAAATGCAGAGTTGAGGTAGAGCTGGTAAGAGCAAGGTGCAGAGAGGAGGGGCGCCTTCAGCAGATGCAGCTGGGAGACCCTGGAGGGAGATGGCTTCCTACGAGAGGTTGGGAAAGACAGGGATAATTCAAGGAGTAACAAGTTCTCAAATTTGGTCGAAATATGTAAGAGGGAGTGGAGAGAAGAATGCTGGAAAGAGGAGCTAGCCAATATGTGGAGGGCTTTGACTATCAAGGCCAAGGTTTTGCCCTTGACTTGGTAAGTAATGGGTCACCACTAAGGGTTGGGGCCTGGGAGTGTGGAAGTGGTCCCAGTGCATAGCATGACAGAGCTGGCTGTAAGGGCCAGGAAGGAGGGGAAAGGAAGGCCAGACGCTGCGAGGCCAGTGAGAAGGCTCTTGAACATAACACCCAGACATGGTGGACCAAAAGGAAGGCGGTGCAGCTCTGCCTCCTGCTCTCTGGAAAGGATTCATGCAGAGTTGGGTTGGACTCATCTTTTTAGCTGCCACTTCACACTCTTGGTTGACTGGGCCTGTGTTGTTGACTGAGATCACCAGGTTTGTGTTTTCATAAGAATTCTTTCAGGTTCCTCCCACACTCACAATTTACAAGTGGCTTGGGGGATGTCTGTGTCAACCCTGACTTCCGTCCTTGTGCAAGTGCATCTCTCTTAGTGTTAACTGGACATCCCTGACTCCCAAGATTATCCTAAATCTTGACTCTGTTGTCCACCACTTTATGTCTTCCTCCCATATTCCAGTCGGAAAATGGAATAACCATCAAAGCTATTGCTAAAAAAATGTTGAAAAGATGAGGACAAAGACAGTCCTGGAGTCCTAATTGGGAGTCCTGCTAATAGCATGAAAACCATTGACCAAGGGACTGCTGGAGCATTGCTTACCTGGGGGCAAATCCACCCATCAGCCTCATCATGCCCCTCAGCATTAATCATTTCATCCCTAAAGACCTCGCGGTGACATCAAAGGCTCTATGCATTCCCTGGCCTCCTGCCTCCTGACTCTCCCGCCCCGGCATGAAGAAAAGGAAGTTTATATGACACTATTCTTCTGCTACTGCTGCAAAGCCAGCTCTTTCTTATTTTTATGTTAAAGATATTTTCATTTTTTCCTATACAAATCATCAGCCACTATAATTCTATCTTACAGAAAGTTGACAACTGGTAACATAGTAATAGATATTGATTTAATTACTCCTAGGACTTCTTGGTGACATCTATTGAAATTCTTATTCATTGCAATATTCAACAACTCGACAGTTCCAAAATTAGTAAAACTGGGCATAAAGGAAAAGCAGGAAGCTTCATCTTGAGGAAACACATTCTGACAATGCCTTTCTATGAGCACTGCAGGAACTTACAAAATAGTCAACCTGTATGATAAAGGGTGACCATACATGGTTCAAATCCCACGAGCCCGATGTCTGTCAGGCCGCCCCGAGCCCTGATCCAGGCTCTTCCTGGGCCAGTTTTGTGCCGGCTCCTGATGGGGGTGTCAGTGGATGAGCCGTACAGGCAAACAAGAAGCAGTGATTGCAGAGAAGTCAAGGAAGTGACTAATAAAGCAAATTTTACATTTTTTAGCACTTGAGGGGTGGGACCCTCCTTACTACTAATAGTAAAAACAAGATGAAAGGCCTGTGCCTGTCGTTGTGACCAGAACATAGCAAGTTAGATGTCACAACCTACTGTTAGAAACCTTACTGTGTAAAGGCAGCATGTGTCTGTGGCTCTCAAATTGGAAAAGGGTTTTGGACAGTCACTGGCTCAGGCACTTGCCCAGTCCTGAAATACATTAAAAGTCTGAATACTCATAAAGTATAGAAATGAGTTATGACTTTAAACATGCAGGATAAAAAATAGCAAAGGTAGCAGTAGTAATAAATCCAAAGGTAGGATACTAAACACTCTTTATCCATACAGCATCAAACACTGTTAGGTCTTCATTAGTCCCCAGATTTAAAATTCCAGATCATTTTTGATCTTCAGAAGTCCTGCTTGCCACCTGGAAGCCTCTGCGGTGATGGAAGGAGGCTGCGAGTGACTGAGGCACGGGCCTGCTGGGCGCTGAACCTCTCGATGTTAGAGCTATAACAATGGATGTGCTGGGTTATTTCCAGCACTAGCTGGGCTGTCCCAGGCAAGGGCAGCAGTGGGGTCCTGTGATTCTCAGCCAATGCTTTCCCCTCTAGGGAAGCCAAGGGTGAGCAAGAGCTCCCACCACATCCTGGCAACGTTGGGCGTCAGCTTCTGAGGATGTGGAACTCGTGCAGGACTAGATGGGGTTAGGCCAGGCAATGGCACTGCTCCACATGACTTCACCCTTGTCATTGGCTGTGGAGTGGAGGGGTGAGGGTCCTCCCTTCTCAGTTTTTTTTTTTTTTAAATTATGTGCTCAGGAATTTTGCTGGGATCTAAAACCCACTCTTGGATTATATACTATGACCAAGTGGAATTTATTCCAGGAATGCAGGGTTGTTTTAACATCTGCTATGGACTGAATTATATCCCCCAAAATTCATATGTTGAAGCTCTGACACCAAATGTGAGTCTGTATTTGGAGATATGACTTTTAGGAGGTAATTAAGGTTAAATGAGGTCATAAGGGTGGGGTCCTAATCCAATAGGATTAGTGGCTTTACAAGAAGAGGAAGAGAGAGGGATCTTTTTCTCTCTCTGCCACATGAGGACATAGCAAGAAGCCAGCTCTTGCCAGAACCAGACCATGTTGACACCCTGATCTTGGACTTCCAGAACTATGAGAAAATCAATATCTGTTGTTTGAACCACCCAGTCTATGGTATTTTGGGTATTTTGTTATGGCAGTCTGAGCTGACTAATACAACATGCAAAAATTAATTCATATATTATATCAATAGAATAAAGGACAAAAACCATATAATCTCAATAGACAAAGAAAAGGCATTTAATAAAATTCAACCCTCTTTCATGATAAAAGCACTCAACAAACTAGGAATAGAAGGGAACTTCCTTAACATGACGAAGGACATCTGTGAAAAACCACAGCTGACATCATACCTAATGACAAGAAACTGAAAACTTTTTCCCTGAGATCAGGAGCAAGACGAAGATGTTCACTTTCACCACAACTTTTCAACATTTAACTGGAGCCTCCAGCGAGGGCAATTAGGCAGGAAAATGAAATAAATCGCATCCAGAAGGAAGAAGTCAAACTATCTCTATTTGCAGATCACATGATCGTGTGTACAGAAAATCCTGAGGAATCTACTAAAAACTATCAGAACTAATAAGGGAGTTCAGGAAGGTTTCAGAACACAAGACCAATGTACAAAAATCAATTGTGTTTCTGTAAGAAACAAGCTTACCTTGTGTGAAAATCACGTCTCTGGCAGTGACTGTGGTTTTGGCTCCCTCTCTGTTCTCCCTGACTGCCCAAGGTCAGCCACAGAGACCTGGGGGCCTTTCTCCCCTTGTTAGCGCTGCCCTTCTGGGCCCCGAGCAAGGGGACACCACCCCTAGACCACAGGTTCTCAGAGTGTGGCCTGCTCTGCACCAGCATGGGAATCAGCTGGGGTGAGAGTTAGTGCAGAGTCTCGGGCTCTACTCAGACGTGGTGTCTCAGATCCTCCTCTGGTGGGCCCCGGAGACCTGCACTTTGGCTGCATCTGCAGTGACTCATAGCCATACCGACTTTCAAGCACGACTAGCCCGCATCATCTAAGCCATGCACCTGGTCGGTGCCAGAGTGACTGTCCTGTTGCTGACCTGCCTGTCCTCTCGGTCCTGGTTTCTGTCGTGCAAGAGGCTTTCCTAGGCAAATGGCCCCAGAAATGGCACGTCCAATAAGAATCACTTTCCCATCTCTGGGGCCAGGTCCATGTCCCCATCACACACGTAACAGTCTGGTCTAGCTTAACCCCACATCAGCTGTTGTCCATTGAGCACCTGAGTGTGTCGACATGCTAGACACTTTCCAGATAGCATCTTGGCCAATTTAATCTTTAAAATTCATTTGATCTGTGAGGTTTCTGTGATCAGGCCACATCCACACAACCAATAGAGGTGAGATTTGAACACCAATTTGGCCAATACCAATAATCACAGCCTGCACATAGTAGGAATTATATTAAATATGCACAGTGATGGAGAATTCTGGGCCTCAGTGAGTGACCATGTAAACATGGCCAGGTTCTCCTGAGGAATCTGCTAAAAACTATTGGAACTAATAAGTGAGTTTAGATCTTCAATGCTTTAAGTTCTCCTTCCCGTGAGCTGCATAATTCCATTAAGACCAAGTGAAAAATCAGAAATTTGCTCAGTAAGGTGAAATGCCCAGTGATATAGAAAACTAACCCATAGAACAAATAAAGTTGGTAAAGAATTTTTCACAGTAGCTCAAAGAATGTGCAGACCAGCTAATGTGGCAATTCTAATATATGTGCAGTTTGACATGATGGGGTAGGCAGAATGTTTTTAGCTTCACTGCTGATCAACATAGCTCTGAGCTGTATAAAGCTTTGAAAGAATATGTTGTCAACAGATGTGGCTTGGAGTTTAAATTTGTGTAGGAAAATGTGTTCTGACAGCTGCAATGACAGAATAGCCTCCTGGAACAGTCACTCAGATTAAGAGGCTGTGACAATCCACTGCTTCCTTCATTGAGAAGCTCTTGCTACATGCCCCACCCCAAAATCAGGTGAACTGAATAGTGCACTTAGTAATGAATTAAAAATTCATGAATTACATGAAGACAAATGCACTGAACTAAAGATTATCCCTCTTCTGTGAGATAATATGTAAAGGGAACATTAATGATCTCTTACTGCATGCTGAGGTACAGTGGTTGTTGAGGGAAGAATTCTGTCAGGAATAAAACGCAGAACAAATTCATCATGTTTCTGCAAGATAAGGAATCACTTTGATCCAATGTTTAAAGATGTGAATTGGACATCCAGACTTGCTCATTTTTTTTGATAGCTTAGGTTTTTAAATTTATTTTTAATTAATTAATTTTTTTAAAATGACATTATGATTGTACATATTTATGGGGTACAATCTGATGTTTTGATACATATATATGCTGTATAATGATCAAATCAGGGTATTTAGCAAATCCATTACCTCATGCATTTATCATTTCTTTGTGGTGAGAACATTCAAAAACCTCTCTTCTAGCTATTTTGTAATATACAATACCTTACTGTTAACCATCATCACCCTACTGTGCAATAGAACACCAGAACTTATTCCTCCTAATTGTAACTTTGTACCCACTGACCAACCTCTCCCATCCGCTTCTCTCCCCTCCCCTCCCCAATCTTTGGTAACCACTGTTCTACTCTCTGCTGTATAATATCAACTTTTTTTTTAGATTTCATACATAAGTGAGATCATGTGGTATTCGGTAGACATTTTTAATGATCTTAAAATTTCCATATAAGGAAGGAATTCAGCAAAACAACAACAGACAAAGCCCCAAATTAGAATTTCTACAGATTTTTATGACATCTCTCAACAACAATTGGGAATGTAGGTGATGGTCTATTATTGTACACCTGTATACCTGTGAATTTCAATTTTCTTTTCCATCAAGGCATCAAGGCGTATGTAAGAAATCTATGGTTCTGGAATCTATTTCTTTAATCAATAGGTATGGATAATTTAAATTGAACTATGACATTACGGAATAAATTGATGAAACTGGCTACTAACCAAGGACTGGATGAATTTTGAAAATACAACATTATTTGCTTTATTTTAGATAGAAATTCAAAATGAATATTTCGAGCTTGCTGAAATTACTTTAGGAGGCCAGTGCCTTATCTATAAGGCTACTGTGAAATTACTTTAAAATCTCTTCTGCCATTCCCATCAACATACCTCCGTGAGGCTGATATCTCTACTGGGAGTGTCATGACATCAAAACAGAAAAGTTTAGATGCATGTTATTCTCTGTGAGTAATGTTGTCATTAACTAAAACTAGATTAGATAAATTAATAAGCAAGTAGCAAGCTTCTCACGTTAAAAACTTTAAATGCTGATATATGTCTTTGTTGTTCAAACTATGTGCAGAGGCATTTAATATGGGGCATCAATATCTTACTCATAATTTTCTTATAATTGTGGAGTGACAAAAAGTCGAATGTAATAACATTTCTCACGTTCATCATATATATACACAAATTCAATGAAAAACTCTGTATGGTTTAACAAATTCTTTTCTCTTTCCATATGGTATGTTTGTTGTGATTATATTTGTTGAAATATAATTTTACATTTGTTGAGTCCAGTAAAAAATCTGGACTTATATTTGGTATGTCTGATTTTTAGTATTTAATTTTTTGGTAATTCATTTTTATTATGTTTTATAAAAGTATTGGTTTATAATAAATTGGAGAGTAAAAAAAAACAAAAGCTAACCAGCCCACTTTGCCGTGGAAGAGAAGCTACGTGGATGTAAAATTGCAGGGACCACACCCACCTTCAAAAAGACTCACTTTTCAACATTCTTGTCTCAGCTGTTCTCCCACTTATATTTTTTGCTGGAGTGTTTTAAAGCAAATCCCAGATATCACATAATTTTACATGAAAATACTTCAATATGTAGCTGTAAAAGTAATGGCTTAAAAACTGTAACCACAATATTGTCACATTCAGCAGAGTAAGTAATTCCTAATAGTATCTAATACCTGGCTTATATTCACTTTTTCTTGATTATCTCAAAACATTTTTGTAATTGGTTTGTTCAAGTCAGTACGCAAACAAGGGCCACACACTGCATTCGGTTATTCTGTCTCAAGTCTCCACTGATCTTACTGTTCCCTCTCCTAGTTTTTTAAACCATGTGGTTGTTGAAGAAACAGAGTCGTTCGTCCTGTAGAATTTCCCACATTTCTAGACTTGGTTTATTGTTTCCTGGGACTGTCTGTTAACCTATTTCTCTATCTCTTATCGTTCTCATCTCCTGGGAGTTAGAGTCAAAGGCTTTGTTGGAGTCATGCTTTGTGTGTGTGCATGTGTATGTGTGCAAGGTGACTTTCTAGGTGGTGCCATGTGCTTTCCATTGCATCAGTCTGAGGGACACGTGTGTCTGGTTGCCCACTTTCAGTGAGGCTGACGTTGATCAGTGGGTTTAGTTTTTCACCCTGATCCATCCATTACAACACCCTCCACTGACTTTGACTTAATGGTTAGCAGCCATTAATTATTGATTCCTAGATCCATTACTTCATTGGGATTTCCATATGGTGATTTTCTAATTATCTCATTACTTCTTCATTTATTAGCTTGAATGGCTTTCTATAGAATGAAACATTCCCCTTTTATGTGGTTATCTTGAAATACAGTCCATAGAGGACAACAAGATAAATGCTTGATTCGTTCTCTTCCTTTCATCAATTTTCAGAATAATACATTTGTGCTTTAGTAATTTCTCAAGGTGACCAATTAATTATGTTTTGTTTTGGATTTTTTTGAGTATCAATATGAACTCATAGATTTTAATGTATTTGATGTGTTTTGAAATATTAGCATCAATTAGCATCATTATTCAAATGGTCCCATCTTTGGGCAATGGGAACCCCTTCAAGTCTGTCCTTGGGCCTTTTTTGTCATCCCCCTAGTAGTCTTTGTTTTAGGCATGACAAGGTGTCCCACACTCATCTTGTACATTTTCAGCCCTAGGCATGAAATAAGCCATTTCTCTAAGGAGCTCTGGTTCTTTTCAGTGGGAGTTGACATGATGAGCTGCAGTCTGTGTTCTGTAGGCTTTTAACCCTTTTCTCATGAACTGTAAGAGCTCACCAAAGACTAAATGCATTGAAGTTTGGGGCTAAGGCCATTGCTTTTCTTTGAGAGTCCAGTGTATATATCATCTTCAGGGAGCCCATGAGGTGAGAGACCTGGGTCTCCTAATCCCATGACATTTGTACCACCCCCTGAAACCTCTGACTTTGTTCATTCATTTATTCATTTGTTCACTCAACAAACACTTAATGAGCACCTATTATATCTATTGTTTCAGGCCCCAGGAGTATAGCAATGAACAAAACAGACCTAGCCCCTGCTGTCATGCAGATTAATATTCTAGTGAAGGGAAGACAATAAGCAGGTAAGCACACGTGTGATAGCACGGGGGCTGTTTTTCTATACAGTGTGGTCTGATAAGCATTGGAACAGATACCTGAAGGAAGCAATGAAGGATGCCAGGCAGGAGTTTAGGGGAAAAGTGTTGGGACAGAGGGAACAGTCAGAGTAAGAGCCCTGAGTCAGAACGGTGCTCGCTGTGATTTCTAACACTGGAGATACTGACATATTTTTTACTATCCAAGGTTTCAACACTTCTTATCAGTTGTAAAATATTTTCTCACAGTAAAATTTTATAAGTTTACAGCTTGCCTTTCAATAGTGATTTTTTTTTTTTTAAAGATAGGGTCTTGCTCTATCACCCAAGCTGGAGTACAGTGACAGGATCGTAGCTCACTGCAACCTTGAACTCCTGGGCTCAAGCGATCCTCCTGCTTCAGCCTCCCGAGTAGCTGAGACTACATGCGTGCACCACCACAACCAGCCAATGGTGATGTTTTATATGGCGACTTTCATGCCATAGCTTCATGATGTCTTACAAGACATATCATCTCCCCCCCCACACACACCCCAGCATTCATATTCTTAAGAATAACTTTTCTTATTCCAGAAGTTATAGGTATTTATTACAGAACATATGGAAAGCACAAAAAATAATACAGAAAAAATTAAATTAAAACAGAAGCCATCTGTTTCCCACCCCCACCCCACTCAGAATTAACCTCTGTTAACATCACAGTGTGTGTCCCTCCATTCTTTGTGTTAAATAGAAAAATGCTGTGAGTCCAGCTGTGAGTTCTGGACCCACCTTCCCACTTTTTGACGAGGTCTTCAGTGCCTGGAGAGCTCTCTTGCTTATGTCTATTCAAGAGTTCTTTGTCAAAGCAGGAGCTTCGTGCTGACCTATGGCTTTCAGTTGCTGAATCGTCCCTTCATACCTACAGGGCACTTCCAGTGTGCCCTGTACCCCTGTCCTTCTCTTTCTCCAGGGAACATGCCACTGTGTCCTGTTGTTTCCACATCATCACTCAGTTCTCCCTTCTTGGTCAGACAGTTGTGACAAAAAGGCACCATCTCCCCTTCCTGCCAAGAGAGGCCCTTTGGGGTGGGTGGGGTGACGAGGCAAGCAATATTTCAAAGGTAATGGTGGAGACAGAATCTAATGAATTCTTAAGAAGAAAGAATTTATTTTACTGTGAAATAGAATTTTAATTTACTGAGTTTGCTTTCATCACCTGAGGCCATGCACGGTATTAGCACCAAAGACCTGTTCATTTGGTAAGTTTCATCTCCAGTTATCTGAACAGTTGTACATGCCGAATATTCTTAACAAATTTAGACATGTGGAAAAAGCAAAGACCACCGAAATGGGAGCAAGCAGACGCTATTCACGCAGAGCTACAGCACGGGAGTCGCCCCAGCCATCAGCCCGGTGTTGGCAGAGACTCCCAGGCAGACAGGGGAGAGAGGGAAGGTTCGGGTGTGCTCTGGGTGGAGGCTGCTGGCGAGGGGGAGCTGGATGGGGGCTAACTGGAAGCAGGGCATCCTACTTGATTGTTTTGGGGCACATATTTGGCTTTCTCTGATTGGCCCCTTGTTTTGGGGAGGGGGCAGGATAAAAATAGGGAAGCTGCAGTCGCTGTCAGTGTGGGCCCTTCTGGGCTGCTGGCTGCAGAGGTTGTGGGTCAGAATTCCATTGTCATATATGGTCTGGCCATTGCCCACTCAGTCTCTCACATGGTTTTGAAAATCGTCATGTTGGTGATTTGAGTGCAATCATGACACCTTCCCAGGGAGCTGAGTTCTGAGGGGTAGGGTGGTGTCGGAGACACGTTCAGCTGTCACAGCCCCAACGTCTGAATTCTAGCAGGTGACCCTTGGCAGGCCATTGCCTCATCAGTAAAAGGAAAAATGTCATACCTGTCTCATAGAGTTGTCGAGAGAACAAGAAATATAAACGTGACAGGTCTTCCGCAAGGCCCGGCGTAAGTAAGAGCTCAGTCAGAGCCGGGCATGGGAGGGAGGCAGCCAGTGCCCTCTTCTGAGGGTCACTCTGGGTGTCGGATTCAGGGGCCTTGGTGGAGCTGAGACTTTGGACAACAGCTTGGCCTCGGGTTTAGAGAAAGATCCAATAAATGCAACTTTCCTCCAGCGACTTGGCAGTGGAAGTGGAGGGTCCACACTATGTAGGACCCCGTGGTCCCTGGGTCTCTTCTGCTGTGCCCAGTGGCATTTGCCACCATTCTGAACGTTTGCAAGGCCATCCCTGGCAGGCTGATCACTTCCCCCGATCGCTGGTCTGCATTTGTGGAGGAGTCTACAGTGGAGGAGGAGAACAGACAGAAGTCCTGACAGTCCTGTCTCTGTCACCCACACAGGTGGCCCCCCAGAGTCTGAAGCACAGCAAACTAGAATTCACATTGAGTAACAGAGCCCTGTGCCACACTGCCCAGACGGGACCCACCGATTCCCTGCAGCTTAGCTGGGGTTGAATTTTCTACAGAAGCCCTTGTGCCTTCCTCCAAGGATGACCGGATTTAGCAAGTGTTGGCTCTGGCCAGCACCTCTCTCTCCTTCCCACATGTGAAGGCCAGAACTTGCTCTGCGGAGGCTCCTTGGTGATCAACACCCTGGGACATGGACAAGGGACCCCGTACATTTAACCTAGGACCTAAGTATCAATAGATGTCACTCTATTCTTCCCAGTCTTTGTCCACTTGACTGACGAATCTGACCCTGAGAGGATGTGAGCTCCAACCCAAATTCCATCAGCCCATAAAGAACTTCATTCCCCTACTGAGACAGGCCTTATCTGTAGCAGTTAGTAAAATGTGTTACTCACTAAGTCAGCTGTGGCTGGAAATTGCACAAAAGCCCGCCTAACTAACCAGATGCCACCTTATAGAAAGATGTCTATACACTCTTCAAAGAGCAAGTTCCTACAGAAATACACATCTGGATACGTTTAGGTACTATGTGATATTCCTAGCCCTGTTGTAATACAGTACCACAAATTTTGGTGGCTTAAAACTGTGACACTTCTGCAAGCTGGAAGTCTAAAGTCAAAGTGTGGCAGGTCTATGCACTCTCTGATGGCTCTTAGGGGAGGGTCCTTCCTCGCCTCTTCCTGGCTTTGGCGGTTGCCGGCAACCTTGGCTTGTATGTGCATCATTCTAATCTCTGCCCCATCGTCACACGGTGTTCTTTCTGTGTCTCTGTGTCCAAATTTTCCTCTTCTTATAAGGACACCAGTCATTGGATTAGGACCCACGCTAATCCAGCATGACTTCATCTCATCTTGATTACATCTGCAAAGACCCTATTTCCAAATGTGGTCACACTCACAGGTACGGGGGGTTAGGACTTCAATAGGTCTTTTGTTGGGGGGGGACACAATTCTACTCAAGCAGGTACCTTTGTTAGAGTAGTTAGGTATGAGCAAGGAGGGGGGAAGGAAAAGTTAGTCAACTGGCTCAAACAAACAGCCCTTAAACAAACTAGACCTGAGGAGAAGAAAGGAGCCACTAATTTCCCAGCGTTGCACAGGTACAAAGCGACCCTTCCCCATTATATGTGAGTA
The DNA here is from genome assembly GCF_020740605.2 of Lemur catta. Lineage (NCBI taxonomy): Eukaryota > Metazoa > Chordata > Mammalia > Primates > Lemuridae > Lemur > Lemur catta. The sequence goes on along the minus strand of NC_059143.1, from coordinate 26,102,397 downwards.
AGCACAGAACAAACACTGACCACCCAGCCTTCTTTGACTTCAACAAATAAAACAGCAACTGCTTGGGGTTCGGGGCAGTTGCTCCTCTCGAGCCTGCCCACTCTCTTTATTGAGAGCATACTTTCACTTCTGCGCAAGCCTTTCCTAAGCCTGTCCACTGTCACTCAATAAACTTGCCACTATAGCTTGGTTGTGTGTGTGTCCTGAAATTCCTTTCTGCCACATTAGCAGAACCTTTACCCTGGGGACATCTTGATACTGAAAAAAAAAAAGCATTTTGAGAGGCAGCATAGCCTCGTGGTGGGAGGGGGTTCTGCACCAGATTCAGGCCCTGGCTTTGCTCCTCCTGAGCTGTGTGTTCTTGGGAAAGATACATAGGCAATCTGTGCCTCAGTTTCCACACCTGTAAAATGGGGATGTGCTAATACAAGTAGGGGCCTCACCGGCTTATAAGAGGCTCAGGTGAGTCAGCACACGTAGTGCACTGGACCTGGAGGCGGCATGTGGCACGTGCTCAGCCCACGCTGGCTGTGTTCACTGACCAGGTGCTCTCTGACCTCTTCATGGGTATTAACCTTAATCTTCACCATAACCCAGTGAAGTAGGTACCATTGTCACCCTCGGTTCACAAGGTTTAACTGAGGCACAGATAGCTTAATAACTAGTCCAAGGTCACACAGTGGGAGGTGGCACAGCTGGGATCCAACCCCAGGCGGTGGCACTCAGAGCCTGTACTGCACTCTGATGTCTGATGTCACTACCCACTGCTTAATCCACCTGGCGTTCCTCGCCAGACCGAGAAGACTGTTTTCGTTTGAATGCTTTCTCCTCCTCGCCCCTTGGACTCCAACAGGATATGGTTTAAGTTTCACATATGAGGCTTTCTCTACCTTCTCAGTTCTCTGGGGCTGTAGCCTCTTGTCACAAGCTGTCTTCACCCTTCCAGCTGGACAGAACCTGGCCTTTTAAACGAACTCCCTGGGGTCCTTCCTGCCTTTGCTCACTGCAGGGAGCTCCCGGGCAGAGTTCAGCTACAAAGCGGGTTTCTATGTATGGGATCGTCCTGTGGGCGAGCTGGCCCCCTCTCAGGCTTTGCTCCTTCTTCTTTCTTTGTTTTGCTCCTTTTGTAGGGAAAAAACCTCAGCCCCAATGCTGCTGCCTCATGTTTTGCTTATCTATGAGACATGGGCCCTTTCACAGAGCTCCCCCCCTCCTTGCAGGTCTCCATGAGCACCAGCCAGAGACAGAGAGTGGACAACACCTGACCACGAAGTAGGGGGCACAGCTTGGCATTGGGTGAGTCTGGGAGGAATTTACCACCCAGAGTCTACTGTGGGTCGGGATTGGGAATAAATGAGGAAGACGTTCCCAGCCTGCTTGTGTCGTCTAGCAAGGGGGGCAGACACACAGCAGGTCCCGGGGTACAAGGCAAGTGCCACAGTGGAGAGTGTATGGAGGTCAGGGAAGGCTTCCCGGAGGAGAGGTCCTGAGCTGAGTCAGACCTGGGTCTAAATGAAGGCTTCCTCACTGCCTAACTGTGAACATGGTATCAGCCCCTCTGGCCTCTGGCCTCACCGACTAACTGCGACTGTCGTGAAACAAAATTTGCCCCATGTGTGGCACACAAGGGGTGCCCTACAAGTCACAGTAGGCAGGGCTATTGTACTGTTCGTATTGTCCCTACCGCTACCAAGGATGGCTGCTCTCTAGTAACATGCCCTCTTCGTCCAGAGATGATATGCATTTTCAGTAACAGATCCCAGTCTACGTGCAAATGCAGCTCTTCAAAAATAAAATCGTATACACAGGAGCAAGATTTTTGAAAACATGTGTCATAAGTGGATTTCACCCCAGACCATGGCGTGCAGCCCCTGCACCTGCGCCTCCCCCTCCTGACGAGTCGCCAAACAGTCTGAGGAGCGTTTGGGGATTCGCACAGCCAGAGCCAGACCTGCCATCCCCGGCGCTGGCTTCCTTCTTGAGCGATATCAGCAATGATATTTCCTCCACCTTTGACACGTTTCCAGGGATGTGTAATTACGATGATGGTGGAACAGTCTCGTCTCCCTGGGATCACATCCGAGTGATGATTCTTTTGTCCTAGTGCCATTATTTCTCCGCAGAGTCCAACTGAGCGACGCTGCGTTGCTGAGACAGATGGTATAAGCATGTCATTGCAGTAAATGGACATTTCCCCACTGTGGCCTTTAATAATTTATACCTTAAAGAAGGAGGCAAGTAGCTGTCCATCTAGCTAATTAAAAATACCGAATCTCACAGACGAGGAGTATGGTTCTTATTAAAGCCTCTGCTTGCTACCTTGACTGTTTTTAAGAAGCAAATTATTTCTGCTGCTCCATACAGAAAGGAACTAAGTTACTCAGCCATGGGAAATCCACTTTGGAAAACAAATGAATCCATGAGACTCTCTGTGATGCTGTAGCCTCAGTGTGCAGTCAGGTGATGAGGCGGAATGCTTGCGGGAAAGGGAAGTGTGCATTAAATAAGGGAACCAGAACTTTTTTTTTCTTTTCAAATATTTTGGGTACCTAATAGTTGTATATCTTTATAGGGTACGTGTGATGTTTTGATACAGACATGCAATGTGAATTAATCAAATCAGGGTAATTGGGGTATCCATCACGTCAGGCATTTATCATTTCTTTGTGTTAGGAATGTCCCAATTCCACTCTTTTAGTTATTTTAAAGTCTGCCCTAACTTATTGTTTGATTATAGTCACTTTGTTGTGCTGTCAAATAGTGTTCATTCTATCTATCTAACTATATTTTTGCACCCATTAACCATCCCCACTTTATCCCCCTTCCTGCTACCCTTCCCAGCCTCTGGTAACTGTCATTTTACTCTCTGTCTCTATGAGATCAATTGTTTTTATTTTTTATTTATTTTTTTGAGACAGAGTCTCGCTCTTTTGCCCTGGCTAGAGGGCCGTGGCGTCAGCCTAGCTCACAGCAACCTCAAACTCCTGGGCTTAAGTGATCCTCCTGCCTCAGCCTCCTGAGTAGCTGGGACTACAGGCATGTGCCACTATGCCCGGCTAATTTTTTTCTGTATATATTTTTAGCTGTCCAAATCATTTCTTTCTATTTTTAGTAGAGACGGGGTCTCGCGCTTGCTCAGGCTGGTCTCGAACTCCTGACCTCCAGCGATCCTCCCACCTCAGCCTCCTAGAGTGCTAGGATTATAGGTGTGAGCCACCGTGCCCGGCCTCAATTGTTTTTAATATTTAGCTCCCACATAAGAGTTTAATATTTAGCTCCCATGTATGAGTGAGAACACGCGAGCTTTGTCTTTCTGTGCTTGGCTTATTTCACTTAACATCATGTTTTCCAAGGGAACTAGAACTTTCTTCATCCCAGTAGCAGCCTGTGGTCCACCTACTTTCTCCTCATTTTATCAAGGAGGAGATTGGTTGAAAACAGCATCAGGCATCCCCTTGCAAAGGGCAGAAGAACTTCACCAAGGAGCTGTTTTCTGAGAAGTCAGGCTGAGCAGAAGGTCTGATGGGACCTCCAACAAAACAGGCTGTGGGGGTGCAGTCACCTATCTCTGCTCTCTACCCAAGTCCTTTAAAATGATAGTAAAGGGATGGAAAAACAAAAGATGTAAGCCCCAAAAGATAAAGACACTAGACAAAGAGACCAGAGCAAAGACAAAGGCAATAAAATTGTGCAAATCAGATGTCTGAGTGTTCACTGGCCTTGCAAACCAGAGGAAGCTGGAAGCCGAGCGCTGAGAGCTGGCGGGGGCGAGAGCGGACCTGCCAGCCAGCTCCCAGGGGCTGGTCTTTTCTCTCTCTGGTCCGAGCTGCACCTGTGGCTGGGGACAGTGGCTCACACCTGTAATCCTAGCACTCTGGGAGGCCGAGGTGGGAGGATCGCTTGAGCCCAGGAGTTTGAGGTTTCTATGAGCTAGGCTGACACCACGGCACTCTAGCCTGGGCAACGGAGTGAGATTCTGTCTCAAAAAAAAAAAAAAAAGAGAAAGAAAAGAAAAGAAAAAATGAGCTGCACCTGTGTTTTCAGCCTCCTCGTGGTCTTTGACTGATGAACATCAACAGATCCCAGGTGCCCCCCCTGCCCCACACAAACTTTCTTAGTTCTCCAGGAGGGGACCCTGGAGAGATTGAGACCCAGAGAGCCCCGGGCCTTGCTGAAGAAGGGCATATTCTCCAGAATGGAGGGATTAAGTGAATGAAGATATAACAGCCACACTTCCAAATCCCCTCCCCGACCTGGCCCAGAGAAAATCCGGTGGCCGGATGTACATCCTCTTGGCAGGGACAGAACAGCCCCCTGTGGGAAAACAAGAAGCCTAAGAGAAAGACCTCCTGTCCTCCTTCTCAAGGAGTGGGCAGCCAAGCTCCGCCAGACATTTGAAGAAAGAGGCAGAGCAAGACAAAACAAGAATCTCAGAGGAAGTTGAAGCAATGACAAGAAATGAAGAAAATGTCCACAGGTGAAGCATATTCTCCAACAAATACCTCACAAAGAAAAAACAGGTATTGGAAGGGTAACTCCAACTCAGAGAGACTTATGAACTTTAACAATCCATGGCAAAGTGTAGACCTTATTGGATCCTGATTTAAACAAGCCATAAAAACAAAACCATTTATGAAACAATCAGGGAAAGTGAATATTGACTGAATATTTGATGATATGAAGGAATTATTGTCAAACTTTTAGATGTGATAATTGCATTATGGTTATGTTTACATAAAAGATTCCTTATCTTTTAGAATATGGGAATATTAACAGATGAAATGCTATGAATTCTGGAATTTCCCTCAAAATAATTCTCTTGAGGCTGGGCACGGTGGCTCACGCCTGTAATCCTAGCACTCTGGGAGGCCGAGGCGGGCAGATCGTTTGAGCTCAGGAGTTTGAGACCAGCCTGAGCAAGAGCGAGACCCCATCTCTACTAAAAATAGAAAGAAATTAGCTGCACGACTAAAAATATATAGAAAAAATTAGCTGGGCATGGTGGCACATGCCTGTAGTCCCAGCTACTCGGGAGGCTGAGGCAGAAGGATTGCTTGAGCCCAGGAGTTTGAGGTTGCTGTGAGTGAGGCTGATGCCACGGCACTCTAGCCCGGGCAACAGAGCAAGACTCTGTCTCAAAAAAAAAAAAAAAATAATCCTCTTGGGGGTAGGGGTGAAAACAAACCAGAATTTGTACAAATGGAATTGTCAGAGCTAGGTGGGGATACATCTATAGGTTTATCATTCTCTTAGTTCTTCTTTTACATATGTTTGAAAATTTCCATAATAGAAAGTGAACAGGGTGTCGAGGTCATGGGTGGGAAGTGGCTGATACTTGGCCTCCATCTTCGGCACCAAGAAATACAAGATGGAGTCTATCTTGTAAAATGTGCTCTTTGCACATAATAGAATCTCCTGTGTTGCTTGGACTATATTTCTTTCTAGCAAAATCTTATGTCAAAATCACCAGTCATAATCACTCTGGAAACATTTATTGGGTGTCAACTATAGGCCAATCTCTGGGGACTTAAAGATGGGTAAAATTTGGGTCTTGTCCTCAAGGAAGTCATGGAAGGAGGAGGTACATGTCCTCATAAGGATAATTAGGTAAAATGCATTAAAATGTGTTAAATGCTGTGGGGAAAAAAAAGAAAGTGAGCAGAAATAAAAATTAAGACAAACCAAAACAAACCAAGAAACTCCTACATGTTAACTCTCTTTAACCTTGAGGATTATGCACAAATGCCTCAGCTTATCCAGACCTGCCCCAGACCGGATGTCAGGACGATGTCAAGGCAGTCATCCTGCAGACACAGAAAGCTTTAGAAACTCTTTGAAAATATCATAAACCTTATCAGGGACCATAAAGCAGGGAGGTAAGAGGACAGCCCCAAGCATAATTGTAAATTGCTGTTTCTCCTCCTTCCTGCTGCTTTTCTTTCTGGACCTTTCAGTAATTTGTGATATCTGCAGATGACGTTCTTTCTGCACCCCAGGAAGCATCTCACTGGGCAACTTGGTTGGGGGATTCTGAGTGGGTCAAAACATAGGTGGGGTTAGTTTTGTCCCTGGGTGGGGGAAGGGAGGTGGCTTGACCTGACCCAGTATAGGCTCCAGGCTGGCCCCTTCCCTCCCCCGTGCCTCCCTCTCATGTCTCCCATGCCTGCCCCAGAGGCTGGGGTGTGGAATGGGGTGGGGTGGCTAGATGGGTCCACAAATGGAATGGCACCATGGGGTAGGTACTGGGAAGGACACACAGGGCAGTGGGCATTCAGAAGAAGTGATGGCCACTCCCCTCCTGGGAAACTCCCTGGGGTAGAGTCTGGGGCATGGCTGGAGCTGGCCTTGACTGAAGGGAGGGGACAGAAATGGAGAACAACTCCATTTAGGGCACCGAAGTTGCTGGCAGAATGGGAGATGGGGAGTGCATGGCTTTCACACCTAGATGCCAGGAGCTGGAGCTCACCTCAACCGATCCTCCACCTCAGCCTCCCAAAGTGCTGGGATTACGGGCATGAGCCACTGCACCTGACCCATGCTGGGTTTTCTCCTAAGGGATGCTGCTTAAGGGGCTGTGACTTCTAAAAATTCCTCTGCAGTGTTAATCTTGGGGGAGGAAACCCTTCATCTTAGACTGAGTAAAGTTCACTCTGAGACCCAGGGGCAGCTTGAAACTGAGAGTGCTCTTTTTCCTTTAACAGGAAATGTCCAAGGGCTGTCCTGCTTTTGAGCAACATATCTAGCTTTTCATATTTTTATAAGACTTGCTGTTTTCAGTCTCTTTGAAGTACAATGAAAAGATATTTTCCATCTTCGTATTAGAAAGTACTATTATGCTTTATACATAATGGTTTTCACTGAGTACGTGGACCTGATGCGTCACTTAATGATGGCTAGATGGAAGTTGGTGGCTAATAAAGAGCTGTTTTCTAAAAACAGACAATTATCTGTGTACTTGACTCACCAGGAAAGGGCACAATCAAACAGTACTGAGAAAAAGGCACAAGACAGAGCCATGTCTCCTGACCTTTTTGGAGTAATGGAGCCCTTCAGGAATCTGATGGAAGATATGAATGCCTCAGAAAAATGTACAAAATGTATTCGCATGCACATTTTGCATATAATTTTAAAGAGTTCATGAACCCAAGGATAAAGCTCTAGAGTAAGAACAACAAAGAGCTGGGAGGAAGGGATGGATCATTTCCATTACAAAAGGATTCTTTGCTCTTAAAAAGGATTTGCTTTGGGTTCCAAAATGCCTTCTTGTATATTCCAGTTGGTTTATTTGATTTGCAAATATTCTATGTCTATGAGACTTTACAGCTAAGACACTGTTTTAATCAGTTCAAACCTATTCCCTGCACAAATTCACTAATGAAACAAGAAATTCTTTTAACAAGTATTTGTCGAACCCCATCTCTGTGCCAGGCTTGTGGGACACAGAACAGACAGTTTCTTTCTTGTGGAGCTGGTACTGGGCAAGAGACCAGGTCTGTGTGGTCCCTTGCTGTGTCTCCAGCACCTCGGACAGTTCTCAGCACTATCTGTGGGATGGATGTGTGCATGAATGAGAAGAGAGTAAAAAGGTAGCGCCATGCAGAAAAGTGAGTGCTGTAATGGTGGGGTGGGGTGAGGTGGAGGGAAAAAAAAAATCTCCGTGGAAGGTGGAGGGGTGTGTGTCAGAGAACATGTCCCCAGGGAGGAGAGATTTAAATGAGCCTTAAGGATGAGACTTGGGGGAAGAGCATTCCAGGCAGTAAGACCAGTGTGTGCAAAAACCCTGGGTCAAGAGAAGTGTGCTCTGGTGAGGACAGAGGAGGGTGAAGTCACTGGGGTTCTGGGGGTGGGAGGAGGAAGGAGGACTCCCAATGAGCTCAGAGCATGGGGAGGAACCAGAGGACACAGGGTGAAGGTTGCTGCTTTAATTCTGGATGCCATGGGAAGCAATTAGAGGGTGTAAGCCATGGAGTGATAGGATTTGATCTACATTTTGAGGAAAATCACTCTGGCTGCTGTGTAGAGAATAAGCCATTGGGAGTAGAGGACACAGAGGGCAGCTGAAGGTTGTTTGCATGTGGTGGTGGCAAGGAATGGCTCTATCCAGGTGACCATTGGAGGGAGAGTGGACCAGGTGTGGTGACAGACTGGATGTGGACAAAAGAGACCCGAGGATGGCTCCCTGACTTCCACCTGGGAGGATGGTGATGTTATTCACAGAGAGGAAGAAAATGGAAGAACAGGATTTGAGGGAGAAATCACAAGTTCAGAGTTGGATGTGTCGGGATTGGGAAGTTGATTGGACGTCCAAGTGGAGATACAAAGGAGGCAGTGCATGGAGTGTGAACCAGGTGCTGTCACAGCACAGGGGGCTTTAAAACCTAGAGAGGTAAAGAGATGCAGATAGCTAGAAGTAGCCCTGGGAAGCTCATCCCAGGCACTGGGTTCGGGAGGAAGTTGGTGCAAGAGACGGAGCAGGAGGGAGCACAGTCAGGCAGGCAGGGGTCTGGGCTCTGACCTGGCCCCAAGTGCTTTCTCAACCATGTCTCACAGTCTCTGGCAAGACCCCTCTGTGCTTCAGCCAGACTGCTGGGGCCCCTGAGGCAGGAACACGCCATCTCTACTGCAGCCTCTACGCTAGCACTCTGCTCCTCTTGCCTAGAATGTCCTCTCTGATCTTCTAGACTCTTCCTAATTCACTCCCCTCCTTTTGGCTGTGGGCAAGGCCCCATCACCCACCCCTGCCCTGCTGTGCTGGGCCAGCCTGCCAGCCCCTCACCCTGCACATTTTCCAGGCAGAGATCACCCACCATCCATGCCGCCTCCAAACCACAGAGAACACGAATCCAGCACTTCCTCGGTCCTGCTGAAGCCCCTCTCTGTATGTGAGGTGGCGGGGAAACCCCCCTTCCCTGCCATTTGTGTCCTGGATGAGGGTGAGTAGTGGAAAAGTCACAGGATTTCGGACACATCCTGCCTCATGGGCTTGCACCTTCCCCGGAACAGGGCAGTGACAAAGGATTGGAGGTGGCTATGGCCTTCACGTGAGCCCTGAAGCAGGGACAGGCTTTAGACAAGGAGCAGGGTCAGGGGAAGAGCCAGTGCAGAGCAGAACCTCCAACAGGGACAGCAGGGCCTGGTGACACGGCAGGGACAAGAGGCTGTGGGCAGAAAGCTTGTGGGCACTTGGGATCTGGGCTACTTCAATGACTCTCTTTGACAAAAAGGATGCTTTACCTCTTTCACGACACGATGGGCAAATGCTCTTTTGTAAAACCAAGTAACATGAGCAAAGATGTCCTTTCTTCTCCACTCTCAGAGCCTGGTTCTGAGGAGTGACTGGTTCTGGTAGTCAGGGCTCTGAGAGCCAGAGGCGAGCTGGTGATGGCTGTGGCAGCAGTAGGGGGCAGTGTAGGTCCTAGAGGAGGGAGAGTCTTGCGAGGTGAAGATCTGGCAGGCTGGGAGGGGGCTGACGGCTGAGCAATCATTGCCAGGCTGCTGCCATCATCTGGGTGCAAGGTGGGAACTTAGGGATGTCCTCAGGGTAAGAAGACCTGTGTCCCCAGACGTCTCCCAGGAGTGGGTCTGGGACTGCAGGAAAGGACGGGGTAGAGGTCCCTCTGGGGAGTTTTCTCAGGGCCAGCGAGGGAGGGGTATGCAAGCAACAGAGCTGACCTAGCGGAGCTTTGCATTCAGCTGCCTACATTTGCGACTTAGGGCTGCGTCCATAAAGGTACGGTGCGGTCCTTCAGCACTGACCAAACCTCTTCCGTGGTGCTCACAGCTCCCTTCTAGGAGGAGTCGGCCACATGCTGTTGAAGCTCAGAATGTGTCCCCCCAAAGTATGCCATTTTGACATATTGATTATTTTGAGCTAAAAGAAATTGAGGACCAGCCAATGCAGGAAAAGCTCCTTACCTCCTCCTCATTGCCTAAAATAAAGTATAAACCTCCCCTTTGCAAAGGGGATTTTCATCTGTTCCAGGGAGAGGGAGCCACTCAGAACCGACTTTCCTCACCTTTGAGATTGTACCTGCATAATGAGACAACCCGCATCCGTCATACGTGTCCCCCTCCCAGGAGCCCAGCCCCTATTCCCTTCTGAAGCTCAGCAGGCTGAATAAGCCTCGGTCACCTGGCCCTTCTTTGAGTGTCATATTTTCCTGGGACTCCAGTGCATGTGTACACAATTAAAATTGTTTCCGTCCTGTTAATCTATCTTATGTTTATTTTTGTTTTGTTTTTTATTGCAAAATATTAAGGGGGCATATGTGTTTTTGTTACGGGGATAAACTGAATAATGCTGAAGTCAGGGCTTTTAGAGTGCCTGTCACTCGAGTGGTGTACATAGTACCCGACAGGTACATTTTTATCCCTCACCCCCTCCCAATTATGCTAATTTAATTCGTAGACCAGCCAAAGCATGCAGAATGGTAGAGGGAAAAAATTTTTCCTCTCCTACGCTGTCCCTCCCTGGGCTGACAGATAACTCCCCATGGGGTTGGGGGGGGACCCAGTGAGGGAAGGCCCGGAGAGGTGAGGGGCGGATGAAGACTGGCCAGGCTGTTTTGGTAAAGAAGGCCCATAGTCACTCTGTGTCTGTGTCATGCCAGTCGTCACTAGTGGTTATGTGCTGATTAACAACCAGCTTTGCAAAAAAAAGGGGGCGGGGTGGGGAAGGCTGGTTTGTCAACACTCCCACTGTGGCCTGTTTCAAGCCACCAGCATAACCTCACTGAACACCACCATGTAGTCCTTCCACCGCAGACACAAATAGACGTGAATGATTTCAAGGGCATACCCAGTAGTAAAATAATGATGGAGTAATGAGTTTTGAGTATTTTTTTACCTTCATTTTGAATAGACTTTGTTTACTTGTAGATTTACATCACTTAATTTTTAATAATGACTATTGAAGAAGCAGCTTGCAAAATTCCCGAAATTTAACAATCAGCCCTTGAGAGGTGGCACAAGCCAGAATGGGTTCTGATTCAGGCCAGGGAGCCCTGAGCCACGGAGCTCTCCCGCAAGACGCTGGGCTCCCCCACTGGGAAGCTTGTTCCCACTGAGAGCAGTGACTTCTAAGAAGCTGGGGGCCCAGGACAGCGAGCTCAGCCTATGAGAACACCTTCCCCGTACGCAGGCCCAGGAGCTGTCTAATTTTTAACCAAAAAGAACAAAAAGCTAACTTAAACCTTGCATTTGCAAGTGTTATTTGGACCGGAATGGCTACAATAAGACAATGTATCAGTGTTAAGATTAAAGTGAAAATTAAGCACACACAGCGCTATTAGTCAGCACTTTTAAGGTTATATTATTGGGAAGTTCAGAAAAAGAGTTAAAGAATCTATTTAAATGCAAATGTGCCATAAAACCAATCCCGAACAATGCATCTCCAAAATGCTACCAGCCCTTCTTTCAGCAACCTCTGCTCATAATTGTGTTGTTATTTTTTCAAAGCAGAGAATAATATTTCTGAGCAGTCCCGTGTTATTGGAGTGCAGCTGATGTGATTACCTGGGGTGGGGGAAGGTTCTATGGGAGAGTCTGGGGCTCCTTCTGGGACAGAGTTGGCACCTGTGCCCCTGTGCCCCCTTGGACTGGCCCCTGCAGGAAGGAGGCAGGGAGGTAACTGAAGCTCACAGAGCCTTGCTATGTGCCAGGTGCCAACTTATCCTCACAGCGGTTCTATGGAGGAGATGTTATTGCCCTGTCTTGACAGATGGGGCATGAGGCGGTGAGTGGCACTGACATTAGGGCTCTGTCGTAGGTGGGCTCGCCCCTGCCCCAGCCTGTGTGTGGAGGGGACTGGGCACCAGGCAACCGGGGCAGAGTTTGGTGGTGAATTTGGCCTGGTGCTGGGTGAAACCATCTGCTTCTCAGAGGCAGCATGGTCTCTGTCCCCACCAAATCCTGAACCCACTCTGGGAGGAGCCAGGGGATAGCCTAGGGCCTGTGCCCTGGACTAAGAGGCCACTTCAAAGCCCTCAGAACCCATGGAACAATCTAAGAACCACCTGGCAGACTCAGTGGGGAGTGAGCAAAGCCCTCCCAGCACAGCTCAGACCCATCTCCATCACTGAACTGGGAGGAGGACTCAGTCCATGTGGGAAGGAATAAAGATGTGTTGAAACTGCTATATACATATATAATAAATATAGGAGCAAAATTTCTACATATTAAAATGTGTAGTGTATGATTAGCATGTATTCAGTTCTTTTTCCTTCTGTTTATTTGGAGCCATTCAGAATGTGGCTCGAATGGCACTGTGCTTGGCAGGCTGTTCTCCCCATGTCCTGTCCCCTCTTCAAAGAGCCTCCTGCCCCCTGGACTCAAAAGTGGAGGTCCTGCCTTGGGAGGAAGGAATGCAGAATTGTGAAAACCTCCACTTCCCTTCCTTTTTCTCTGTTTTAGGGGACACTATCTGGGGTGGGCACACTTCAGGCCTAGGATTGCTTTCTGCCCTGGAGAAGGGGCTGGAGCCGGGGGCCAATGATGGGGCTCTGGGAGGTGTTCAGAGTAAGCCGGTTCAGGCAGGGACAGCATCCATGCAGCTCATCTCTTAGGAGCCCAGTGAAGCAGGGAAGGCAGACAGAGCACTGACTCTGGAGGAGAAGAGCCCCTGCTCCTGGGGGCACCAGAGGACGTAGTACCAAACAAGAATGTCATCTAGTGATCTAGTGAGAGATCGCATGTGCTGGACACATGCACATGTGATTTTTCCTGAAACTATCTCTGTTTGCAGGTGGCATGATATCGAATACAGAAAATCCTCAGGAATGCACTAAAAGGCAATTAAAACTTCAGCAAGTTCAGAAAGGTTGCAGAATACAAGATCAATATACAAAAATTGATTGTGCTTCTATACACTCGCAATGAACAATCCAAAAATGAATTTAAGAAAACAATTCCATTATGATAGCATGAAAAAAATAAAATAGGAATAAATTTAGCTGAAGAAGTGCAAGACTTGAACACTGAAAATTACAAAACATTGTTGAAAGAAATTAAAGAAGACCTACATAAATAAACACAACCCACATTCATGGATTGGAAGATTTAATATTGTTAAAATGGCAGCACTTCTTGGTTGAGCTACAGATTTGGCAGAATGGATTTCTGCTACAGATTTAACATGTTAACAGGTGTGTTAACATCATTTACATGTAATGTAATTATTAATATGTTAGGCTTTAGGCCTCCTATTTTATTTGTGTTCTGGTTTTTCCTCTATTTTTCATTATTGTTTTCCCGTTCCTACCTTTGTTTCATTTACTTAAACTGTTTTTTTCAGCACTCCAGTTTAAGTTATCTAATGTTTTTAACGTTATCTCTTTGTATAAATCTTCAGCATTCTAGGGATTATAATAAACATATTTGACTTCTTACAGTCTCTTTAGCAACAATATTGTACCATTTCAAGTGAAATATAGAAATCTTTCCATCAGGCAGTCCTCCTTGTCCTCCCCCTTTGCTGTAATTGTCTTACATATTACATCTGCATACTTTGAAACCCCTTTAAATGCTGTTAAATTTTTGCTTTTAAATGCTATACATATTTTAAAGAGCTCAAGAAGAATAATCGATTATATCTATCCAGATATTTACCATTCTGTTCTTGTTCATTGCATGTTCCACATTTCCTTCTTGCCTACCTAGACAATACCTGGTGGTCCAGCAGAGACAATATAGAATCACAGGAAGAGAAACAGAAATCAATTTAAGTTAAAGATTTAATGGCTGCCAGGATACTCAGAAGCCATTTCCTAGTATGATAATGCCACCTGCTGGACAAGCCACCAAGCACACTTTTTTTTGTTTTAAGGATGCTATTACCAAGCTCATGTTGGAACTGCGTGCCTGACCCAAAGATGCCTTGTACCTCTTTGGCCTGACACCCCCATTTTGGGATGGGTCAACCCAATAACTAAAACAGTGAAAAGAGCCCAACAGACCTCTCTGCGTTTAAAAGAAAATGGTGTATTCAAGAGCCAGTTGGGGCTGGGCGTGGTGGCTCACGCCTGTAATCCTAGCAGTCTGGGAGGCCGAGGTGGGCGGATCATTTGAGCTCAGGAGTTCGAGACCAGCCTGAGCAAGAGCGAGACCCCGTCTCTACTAAAAATAGAAAGAAATTATGTGGACAGCTAAAAATATATATAGAACAAAATTAGCTGGGCATGGTGGTGCATGCCTGTAGTCCCAGCTACTCGAAAGGCTGAGGCAGGAGGATTGCTTGAGCCCAGGAGTTTGAGGTTGCTGTGAGCTAGGCTGATGCCACGGCACTCACTCTAGCCCGGGCAACAAAGCAAGACTCTGTCTCAAAAAAAAAAAAAAAAAAAAAAAAAAGAGCCAGTTGGCCTTGCCCTCGTGGCATCCTGGCTTTACATAAAAAAGGGGCAGCAACCGCTTTAGGGGAAACACTATCCCCCACTGCCCCCTAAAGCAAAGCCACTGACTCAGTGGGGTCCTCAGCTCACCAAGAGTCCCCTAAATGCCTGGGCCTGCTTCCCTGATCCTTTAGCCCAGTTGAAACTGATTGTGTCTGCTGCACTGTCACAGCTGTTCAGCCTCAGCACTATCTCCTAAGACAGAAAGCGAGCACAACGGTGCAGCTCAGTGGGCGGAACTCCATGCAGTCTGGATGTGCAAGCCAACGCTTTCCTTGACGAACTGTTACATGTTGACTGACTCTCAGCTGTCACCAATGGCCTGGCTGTCTGGCCTGGTGCTGGAGAGACTCCAGCCTGGCAGATCACAGATGCCCCTGCTTGAAGCAGCCAAGGGTGAAACCAGTGGAGGCGCTGATGGGATGGCAGGTGTCACTGATATAGAGGCACGCAGTAAGGATTCTCTCACGAGACTTCCTGGGATCAAACTGCTGGTCAGGTCTTCACAGCCATCCCTACCTGGATCCACGTCCAGGTTTTGGGGTGCCTTGGGCCTAGGCAGGGGGTTCTGGAGGAACAAGAGCGGTAAACACACCGCTGGTGCTGGGACACTCCAAACTTTGTTTCCTTCCCAACGCACCTGCTACCATTTACTTTTCAAGGTCTTCAGAAAGCTGCCGTGTGCGTGCCGTCCCGGTTGGCCGTCCCCGGCATAGACAGGCTGGGCTGTGCTTATTCCATCTCGCCCAGAACCACCTGACGGCAGGATTTTAACAGGCGGAGAGGAGGTGAGAGGGCATTTCTAGGGACACCACAGTACCACGGCGAAGGCACAGAGCTGGGAACACAGCACAGGCTCTCGGGACAGGAATAGCCCATCTGGCTGGGTCCTGGGCACCAAAGGAGCGGCAGGAGAGAAACCCGACACAAGGACGTGGCCTGAGCACGGGGACTGCAGGTGAGGAGCGTGGGCTTTGCGGGGCAGCAGTCGCGGATCCCGGCCAAGAAGGAGCCGAGCGTGAGCTGTGCGTCGGGGGGTCCTGCTCTGTTCTCTCCAGCTGGAACATTCTTTCTTTTGCTGTTCCTCCAGCCAACTCTTTGTCATCCTTCAGGTCTCAGTGAAGATCTCACTTCCTCAGGGAAGCCCACCTGACCACCCACCATCCCGCCCAGGTCAGACGTGGCTCCCGCAGAATTCTGTATTTTTCCTTCCTGGTCCTTATCATGCCGTTAGTTATTTACGTAATCATCCACAATGGTCTATTTCACAGGCCGGGTCTTTTCCCTGCCAGCCTGTGAGACCACCAGGGCCACATTGCATGTACCTTGTTCATTGCTAAGGGTGTTTGGTGGGCAAACGTGCAGGGAGAATGCGCTCTAGAATGCAGGTGGGAGCAGCGCAGGTGAGGCGGCAGGAGGATGCTTCGTGGGATGCCAGGTGGTTTGCACACTGCAGCCTCTTCTTCCAAGGCCCTGGCCTGAGCAAGTTCAGGGTGTGGCAGACAGAGGATGAAGAAGGAGCTGGTTGAGGTGGCCCCGGATCCAGGTCCCCCTGTCAGAGGGGGTTCTTGAGGGACACAGGGGCCCTTGGGGCTCAGCGGGGCTTCAGAGCACACAGACCTGGCATCCCCAGTCAGTGGCCGCAGAGCGAGTCTCGCGCTCTGTAGGCCGTCGCCTCCTGTGCTAACAGCGCTGGAAATAGTACTGTGAAGCCCTGGCTCTGGGCCTGGTGGGGACTTCCTTTGGACCACTGTAGAGGATCCCAGCTTAGCCTTTCTGCCACCTGCCCCTTCCCGCTCCCGCTCCGCTACACTCACAAGCCCCTGGCAGCTGGACGGTCTTCGGGAGGCCCTCGGTTAACACTGGCTCCAGGGCCTGTGCAGGCGACCTGCGGGCAGCAGTGGGCAAGGTCACGTGCTTCGTCCTTAGCAATGCTAGAGCCCAGCGCCATGGGGGGCGGGGCGCCCAGAGCACGTTCTCCCTACACGTTTGCTGACCAAATGCCCTTAGCAATCAACAAGTTACATACGATGTGGCCCTCGTGGTCTCACAGGCTGGCAGGGAAAAGTGATGTGAAATAGACCCTTGTGAATAAGAAAGCAACTGACAGCATGATAAGGACCAGGAAGGAAAAATGCAGAAATCTGTGGGACCCACGTCTGACCTGGGTGGGATGGTGGGTGGTCAGGTGGGCTTCCCTGAGCAGCACAGACCTCATGACCCTGCTGCCTCCTCCACCATGGTTCTCCGGTTGCAATCATTGGTCCCCACTCCTGAGGCCAAACACTGGAGCATCATCCTTGACTCCTTTGTTTCTCTCACATCTCACATCCAATCCATCTTTAAGTCTGTTGGTTTTATCTTCAAAATTCACAGCCCCGTGTTGCTGCTCTCTCCCAAGCCCCTCACTCACTGCATTCTGCAAACATTCCCCTCACTGGACCGCTGCTGCCACTCTTAGTGCTAACAGAAAATTCTCCGCACAGCAGCCGGAGTGGCTTTACAGAAGCTCATGCCACTCCTCTGCTCAAACTATCCTTCCCATCACACTCGGATTAAAACCCAAGTCCTCACCATGGCCTACAAGACTCATGTCCAGGCTGTTCATCCCTGTCCCAGGGCCATTACCCTCACTGCTCCCCCACCTGGAACACTGCCCAATTGCCCCATGGCTTGTTGTTTTGTGCCTTTTGCGCTCTAGCCAAGTATCCTCTCCTTGGGTAGGCTGTCCACCTGCTCTAGAATGAGCCAGCTCTGTCACTCTGTCAGCTGGTTCAGTTTTCTTCATGGCACATTCTTTATTGTTGACTTGTGTTTTGTCTGTTTCCCTGCCGCCACGTCAGCTCCACGAGGTCAGGGAGTTCTGCATTTTGAGTCCTCGAATGGTGTGAGACATAGAGGCAGCCCTTGGGGTATATTTGGTGAATTGTTGAACAAATAAATGACAACCATCTGCATGTAACAAGAACAAATTGTTGTTCTTGAGATCTTTTGCCTCTGCTTTCTGTTGTATGTCCTAATGCTTTGCCAGGAACTTCCTGCACACTGTTAAGGAGTAATGGTGATCACAGGCATCCTTGTTTTGTTCTTGATTTAACTAGCAAAGTCTCAAGGGTTTTATCATTAAGTATAATTTTGGCTGCTGGTTTGAAGTTAAATTAGTTAAAGTACAAGAATACTTTTTGAAAAGTATGTTAAACGCATGCTTTTGCAACAGGTTATCAGTATAAATGTTTTATTACACATCTGCTGGTCCAATGCATTCATAGGTTTTCTATTGAATCTTTGCTACTTTTTGAGACAATCTCAACTTGAGGTAAATTGTTCTTTTAATCTAATGTTGAAGTCTATCTGACAATATTGTATCTAGGAGTTTTGAGTCTGCAGTCATGAGGGAGACTGGCTGAGACTTTTCTCTTGGGTACTCTGTCCAATGACAGCGTTTTATTCCTATGGCTGCCTGTGGTCTGTGGCTCAGCCTTCCCTGAAAAGCACACTCAGGGTGCTGGGTGAGGCCGAGTGGCCAGGGCTGAGTAACAATGGCATTGCTGAAGAGTAAATATGATCAGGTTTCTTTTCACTTTTTGCAGCTTTAAATGTGTTCTTGCTAGAGCTCAATTGAGTCATGCATCGGTTAAGGGGGACCAGATTTATGTGCCTCTGGACCGGATCCTCGTCCAGCTGCCTGGCTGCAGAGGGTCCCCGGTCTGGTCTGGCACACAGCTAGGTAAGGTGCTCCCCCCACCCCAGGACCAGCCCCAGCAGAAGAAAGTGATGAGAACAGCAGAAGGGAAAGATCATTTGTTAATGCCATCTCCATCAAGGCCATGTAATAACTCCCCAAGGAGGCAGGCATTTTAGAGACGACAGGAAGATGACAGGACTGAGGCCTAGAGAGGTTAAAGGCCATGCTAAAGGTCCCTCAGCTAAGTGGCCCCCTTTGGATTTGAACCTACAGCTATCTGAGTTTGAAGCTCGTGCTCTTTCCGCAGTTCCAGACTGCCTCCTCTCACAGCTGACCCCCTAACTTTAGCCATTCAAATGGCACAATTACAAACAGAGACCCTGTCTGCCTGCCCCCTCCTGCAGGAAGTGCAGTGCGATGCTGCCTGCTGTCCTGACATCTGGCAAAGGCTCAAAGCTGAGGCTGGAAAGTAAAAGGTTCCTTCTGGCCGACGAGGCAGGAGCTCCGGTCCTTGGGGCCGCCCTGTCTGCCAGGCTTCCATGGAAGCGCCAGTTGCAGGAGCAGCTCTTCTGCCTTCAGACCTGCCATGCTCCGAAGCGAGAGGGGCCAGCCCTTTGAGGAGGTCAGCCTCTCCCCTCCCCAGACCGTGTCGCTCATGAAGCCAGGGACGGCAGAATGGGGTCCTGCCTGGAGGGGAGACTGGCCTTGGGCTGGGCTTGCTGAGCTTCTCTACCACCTGGACAGGAGAGCGCTGCCCGGGGGGGTTCCCTAGTTCCTAAGAGTCCAGAAGCAAGATGGCAAAGGACCCAGTCCCTGGGCGTTGGCCTCAGAGGGGCCCTCCCACCCCACACTAGAGGAGAAGTGCAGGGAAAAACAAGGAGAAACAGAGATAGATTCCCAACCCACTCTGCTCTTACCAAAAACTCTATGAGGTATGTCTGTATATCCACTAGGAATATTGGTCTTTACTTTGCATTTTTTTTTTCTTGTGATGTCTGTGTTGTCTGGCTTTAGTATCAGGTTAATGCTGGCCTCATAGAATGAATGGAGTAGTCCCTCCTCTTCTTTTTGCAAGAGTTTGTGAAGGATTTCATTCTTCTTTAAATGTTTAGTAGATGTATTGGGTTGAATAGTGTCTCCCCAGATTTCCTATCTACACAGAAGCTCAGAATGAGACCTAATTTAGAAATAAGATTTATATTAATTTCCTGCTGCTGCTGTAACAAAGTACTAACGAAACAATAACAAATAATTGTCTCTGTTTTTGAGGCTAGAAATCTAAAATCAAGGTGTTGGCAGGGCTGGTTCTTTCTGAGGGTGGTAAGGGGTTATCTGTTCCATGCTTCTGTCCTGGCTTCTGGGAGCCTCAGGCACCCTTTGCTTTGCAGATGGTTTTTCTCTGTGTCTTTGCATCTTCCTTCTCTGCATGTCTGTCTCTGTTTTCACATTTCCCCTTTTCATAAGGATACCAGTCATATTGGGTTAGGGCCCACCCTAAAGACCTCACTTTAACTTGGTTACCTACGTAAAGACCCAACTTCCAAATAATGCTGCATTCTGAGGTACTTAAGGGTAGGACTTAAGGTTTTTTGTTTTTTTTTTTTTTTTTGAGACAGAGTCTTGCTCTGTCACCCTGTCTAGAGTGCAGTGGCATCATCATAGCTCACTGCAATCTCCAAATCCTGGGCTCAAGTGATCACCCTGCCTCAGCCTCCTGAGTAGCTGGGACTACAAATGCATGCCACTGCACCTGGCTAATTTTTCTATTTTTCGTAGAGATAGGATCTCGCTCTTGCTCAGGCTGGTCTCTAACTCCTGAGCTCAAGTGATCCTTCTGCTTCGGCCTCCCAGAGTGCTAGGATTACAGGCATGAGCCACCACGCCTGGCCAGATCTTCCTTATGAGTGGACACAGTTCAACCCATTACAGTGTTTATGCAGATAAAGTATAATGAACTAGGGGTGGGCTATAAATCCAATATAGCTGGTGTCCTTATAAGTGGAGACAGACACACACAGAAGACAAAGGTAGATTGAAGTGATGCATCTAACAAGCCAAGCATTGCCAGCAACTGCAGAAATGAGAAGAGAAAATGGAACAGTCTCCCCCAGAGCCTCCATTGTCTTTCTTCTCTCCTTTGGGCCTCAAATACATGTACTTGATCATCAAGGTTGTGTTTTCCTCCAACCTCAATTTTCTCCATCTGTGGTTCAGTTTGGAAATTTTTTATTGACCTGTGCTTGAGTTCACTGATCCTTTCTTATGTATCCAATTTGCTGTTAATCCCATTCAATTAATTTTTAGATATTTTTCAGTTTTATGATTTTTTCTAGTTTTTAGATCTGTTCTGAAATTTCCCTTTTACTTATATCCACATTTCTCTGTATATATATTTAAAACACACACTTATGTTGAAGAATTTGCTAATTCTAGCATCTACGTCATCAGTGGGTCTGTTTTTTATTGGCTATTCTAAAAACCAAAAGTCATTTTCTGCTTTATCCATTAATTTTTCATTGCACACAGGACATTGTGATTGATGCAGTGAAGAGACTCTGGATTGTTATCTTGTTCAGGAAATTTAAGAAGGCAGTTAAATGACTGGAAGATCAACTTGATATTGCAGATGTGTGGTTTTACACTTTTTAAGATGTGGTCTATTTCCATTTTGTACTTAGCCTTAGAAATAGCCCTAAGGCCTTAGAAAGGGTCTTTATTCCTACATATTCCTTTCTTGAGTTTCAACATGAAGTCTACAGTGTTTATTGAGCCCCTCCAAATTTGAAGAATTTGAATTTCAATTTCTATATTCTTGGTGCTGGGCAACTGCTGAGCTCTCTGCTCAGATCTTTCTGCCTTTCAGTTGCTGTTTCCCTCTGGGCTTCTAGAGTCTCTTGCTGTGCACACTTAATCAGTCAAGGATTCGAGGAAAGTTTGTATGCAGATTTAGGGGGTCATTTCTTTGACTCCCTCCTGTCTGGGATTTCCACCCACTCTGTTTGTTCCCAAATATGACTGCTGACTCTTCAGCCTAATATTATAGTCACTATCTGCATGGACTCTACCTCCAGCATGCCGTATGCATGAGGGATGCTTTGGGGGAAAGCTGTGATCTTACTCAGTGAACCAACTCCTTTCAAACAAGAGTTGACTCCCCCTACATTTTCTGTTCACTCTCCTGGCCTTCACTCCTTAAAAAACATTTTGTCCAAGGTTATGAAGTTATTAAGCTTTTTCCTGATACAAGCTAGTCTCACATTGCCAGAAGCTAGCACTAATTTATTTATTTTTTCTGTTAACTTTCATACATGGTGCTCGTTTCCTCCTGATAGTGATTTTATATCTGAATTTAGTTAGTGGGGACCTGGATTGATGATTATTTTTTCCCCAAAAGACTTGTGTTTTATTCTAATGGTTCTCAGTAAGTGGCATAAATCTAAGACTCGCTTTATTTTCCTGATCTACAGACATCATGAATGTGGTATTAAATCCCTGATCTATGTGAAAGCAGCCTATGATTACAGAGGAGGCATCACAATCTCATTTAACTACCTGGAAAAGGGGCGGAGTTAGTCAGATTACCCTTTGGTTTCCTTTACAAGAAAGCAGACTTCCTTACCCACCCTTCACTTGTAGGTGTTAATAATAATATTAATAATATCCCAATTTTATGCAGTGATTTTCAGTTCAATTCTCTAACTTTGCTCAGGTCCAAGGCCTAAGCGCCCATTCCCCAAACTCTGGGCATTACATTTTGTTCTTCTAAGAGAAAGGGCTTTTGGGGTTGGGCGCGGTGGCTCACACCTGTAAACCTAGCACTCTGGGAGGCCGAGGCAGGCAGATTGTTTTAGCTCAGGAGTTCCAGACCAGCCTGAGCAAGAGTGAGACCCCTTCTCTACTAAAAATAGAAAGAAATTATATGGACAGCTAAAAATCTATATAGAAAAAATTAGCCAGGCATGGTGGCGCATGCCTGTAGTCTCAGCTACTCAGGAGGCTGAGGCAGGAGGATTGCTTGAGCCCAGGAGTTTGAGGTTGCTGTGAGCTAGGCTGATGCCATGGCACTCTAGCCAGGGCAACAGAGGCTCTCTCTCAAAAAAAAAAAAAAAAAAAGATTAGAGAAAGGGCTTTCATATATAATAGTTACTATTGTGGTTGTGGTTCAAGTTTATGTTTATCATTTTTCAGATTTTTCCTGCCTTTAGGGATTTTCCATATTTTCTTGTGAGCTCAGCATTCCACTTAAAAGAATGTTTGTTGCAATTTATTCAGCCTTTGGGTATTTCGTAGCTGTGGAGGGCTTTTTAGAAACCCCTGATGCCAACAGGGTAAATACTTTCATTTTCCCTAGCACTTTATTGAGGTTTAATTTATATATAGTAAAATTCATATATCCTAAGTATACAGCTCAATGAATGTTAAAATTATACAGACAATTATATATGCATGTTACCCTATCTAAATCAAGATATAGAACATTTCCATCACTCCAGAGTTCTCTCACACTCCTCTTCAGTTTATACTCACCTCCAAGGTCGCCATCCCAGACTTGTCCATTCTTGAGCTTCATATAAATGGAATAATCCAAGCTTTCCTTGTTCAACAATGTTTTTCAGATTTATCCCTATTATTTTATCAGTAATTCATTCTTTCACTAATAATTGCAGACTGGTATCCAATATATAAACATACCATTATTTGATTATCCATTAATTTGTTGATAGATCTTTGGGTAGTTTCCATTTTGAGGGTATTACAAATAAAATGGTTATGAAGATTCTTGTACAAATCTTATTGTGAAAATACATCCTTGTTTTTCTTGGGTGTATCTCCCGAAGTGGAATCACTGCGTCACAGGGTAGGCATATGTTTACCTTTGTAAGAAACTAGCAAACTATTTCCTGAGGTGATTATACCACCTTACACTTGTTTCAGTTGCTCCGTATTCTCACCATTCAGCAGGTATGCAGTGGTATTTCCTTGTGGTTTCATTTTGCATTCCCTGATGACTAACGTTACTCCTATGCTAGCTGCATTTGGAAAGGTTCTGTGAGGTGTGTATTCAAGTCATTTACTTATTTTTATATTGAGTTGCTTTTACAATGGCTTTAAAAAGTTCTTTGCTTTTCTTTGTCAATGTATTGTGAATATTTTCTCTTAAGCTGTGGCTTATCTTTTCACATTAACAGTATCTTTCTGATGAGAAGTATCTAATCTTAATGAAATTTTTAAGTTTTTTGTTTAATGTATTTTGTGCCCTAAGATATCTTCATCTACCCCAATGTCATGAAGATAGTCTATATTTCCTTCTGCAAGATTTGTTTTGCCCTTCACATTTAGGTTTATAATCCATTTTGAACAAATTGTACATGCTATGAAGAAGGCATCAATGTTATCCTTTTCCCATATAGATATCCAGTTTCTCCAGCTCTAATTGAAAACAACTTCCCTTTTCCTATGGATTTGCTTGATGTTTTTGTTGAAAAGCCAATGACTATGTATATGGGGGTCTATTTCTGGATTTGTCTATCTATTGATCTGTTTATCCTAACTCTAGCATCACACTCTTAATTATTGTAGCTTTAAAGCAAGACTTAAAATTGGGTTAATGTAAGTCTTCCAATTTTATATTTCTTCTTCAAGATTATCTTGGATATTCTGGGTCTGTTGCATTTCCATATACACTTGTCAATTTCTACAAGAAAGCCTTGTGGGTGGCCAGGTGTGGTGGCTCATGCCTGTAATCCTAGCACTTTGGGAGGCCGAGTGGGATGATTGCTTGAGCTCAGGAGTTCAAGACCAGCCTGAGCAAGAGTGAGACCCCATCTCTACTAAAAATAGTAAAAATTAGCTGGCTGTGGTGGTGTACACCTGTAGTTCTAGCTACTCGGGAGGCTGAGGCAAGAGGATCACTTGAGCCCAGGAGTTTGAGGTTGCTGTGAGCTAGGCTGACACCACGGTACTCTAGCCTGGGTGAAGAGTGAGACCCTCTCTGGGGAGGTGGGGGAAAGCCTTGTGGGATTTTGATTTCATTGAATTTATAAATAAATTTGTGGGAAACTCATCTTAACATTTTGCAGTCTTTCAATCCATGAACACAGAATATCTACTTATTGTAGTGTTCTATAATTTTTCTCAGCACTGTTTTGTAGTTTTCAGGGCAGAGGTCTTGCATATCTTTGAACTTTCTTCCTAAATATTTATTTGATGCTATTATAAATGGCATATGTTAAAGTTTAACTTTGTGTTTGTCGTTAATGTATAGATAGATACATAACTGAGTTTCATATGTTTGCCTCATGTTCTGCAAAATTATTAGTTCAAGCAGATTTATCAAGAAAATGCTTGGCAATCTTCAGGAAATCAGAGAATGTAAGAAATGTCATATAATTGGAAACAGATCTGATTTTCCAAATGGCATAAACAGTGACTTTTTGTATACAATGTCTCACAGTTATCAACTCAGAAACACTACCTTCTGAATTTCTTTCTCTTTTGAAGAACATATAACTATGGAGTTAAATTTGCTCTTTGTATACTTCATGGAAAATGACGAGAGTACCAAATCTTCACAGAGAGGAGCCTCTGTTTTTCAGGTGTAAGCAGAATGGGGTAATGAGAACATGGCCTACACAGTGTTCTCCATCTGTGGAATGGTGACACTGTCAATGTTCAGTGGCAGAACTACTTCTCATGAATGCCAATTAGGACAGAGAGATACATTAAAAAGTACTGGGATTGGGTGGGGTGAATAGATTTGTGAGATTCAAATTGTCCTTAATTGTCACATTTATGAATTCTTCACTGGTCAAATAATAGTCCCATCTTTTCATCCTTCACTTTCTTTTTCATTCATTCTTTCTCATTTGATTTACAATAGAATGATTAGCATCTCCCTAATCTCTAAATAGTTATGATGAACAGGGATCCACTCTAACTTCAAATAAAACCAATGTAAGGCAAAACTATTCAGGAGTATTTTGTATTTTCAAAGTACTTAGGAATTCTGTTATTAGAAAAATAAAGGCAATGGGATTATCTATTAGGTTCTAAAAGTACCCATGAATTAAATCACTTACATTCCCAACTTAAAAACAAAACAAAACCTTAAATCACATTGCTGTTAAGCTTTCTTATAGTAAGAAATAAGACCAAGCTACTCTGGAGTCCAAAAACCTCAAATTCTGAGCATGAAAATAATTTATTGATTAGACATCTGGTTTATTCAAGCATTAGGTCTACTGAAGATAGAATTAACACAGCTCATGGAATAGGAAAAAAATTCCATCCAGCACCTGCTTCATTTCAAAATCCTGGGGACATGGTTTATGCATTCTGTACTATAGTCTCACCCTACGTGTCCCCATGTGCTTGATGTGGATGAACTTGAACATGAAATGAGAAACTCTGTGTACACTCAATTTGGCAAGTATTATTAGTGATGTGACTTTCAGAAACATTCTTAGGCACAAGAAATAGCACTGCCTACAGTGAGAGTCTTTGATAATCAAAAACAAAAGAAAAAGAAAAAGAATTCCATTAAATATAATCTTACAAACAAGAAAGAAAATATATGCATTTTTGCCAATGGATTGTTTTACATATCAGGGAAAATGTCACAATGAGGTTTTCTAACTATGAGATTAAAAGATTAACTTTTAATTGATAAGCAACTTTAAATTGACACTCAGGTGGTTGTGTGGTACTAAAAATCAGAGAAAAATAAAACCAATTTAGCCTAAATGGAATTTAGGGAAGAAATGCAGGACTATTAATACGGAATAACAGCTGCACTTCTTTGGCTAAGTCATTAAAAAATTCCAATTAAACATTTTCAGTCAAATTTTATTTAAAAAAAAAGCAGCAGATCAACATTACAATTCAAGAATCTAATCTAAATATGCACTTGACAATGAAGCACATCTGAGTATGGAGTGAAAAAGGTCTTCCAAAAAAACCATCAAATATATTATCTCCAAATACCCGAATAATAAATCACTTCTGCAGGCCTTTTGTTAAGTGGAATCATAAACAAAGAACTGAAGATTTATTGCTGTGAAAACAAATCTGTAGTACAGTAGTATGAATCTTGGGTATTAAGCATGATCAGTTGAATCAAGTTAAGAAGTTGGAAATCTGGTAAGAAATTTGTGTGTGTGCGTGTGTTTGAGAAAGTCTATAAGCCAGTTGACCCAAGAGCAACTAAGATATCTAACTCATTCAGTTGAGCCCAGACATTACGTTAAATTTCCATTTTTTTAGAAGGCAATTAAAAATTACAATTCCAACAGCCCACAAACCAAATAACCAAATAAAAAAAATTGTAGAAAGAAATTAAAACTATGTTCAAAGAGCCTTTTTTCCCAGCTCAATTTCAGCACCCCAAGGAAAATAAAAGCATCCATGACTATCACAGATGAAAATAAAATGAATGTCATTGGAATCAGTTATTTTTCCCCACTGAGGTATAAAATCTATATAGAAATTTGATACTATACTATAACAAATTGTACTTCTCATAGTTCTGTTTTAATTTTCTTTAAACCCTGTTTAATATAGTTTTTTTATTGTTGTAAAAATGTTTTCATGATTCTGAATCTGGTTCCAGTTTTTTTCATTTATTTTTAAATCAATATTTAATATACTGGCTACCAGTTCTAATCAAAAAAAAAAAATCTTGGAAATCTCTTCATTATGACAGCACATTCAGTAGAAATTACTGATATGCAAGCAAACCATAAAAGATGCAGCTCTCCGGAAAGCACATCTTGTTGATTGTTCCATTGTCTAAATATTCTTTACCATGATTCTTGATGAAAGACTCTTTCAATCTTGTAAACATCAGTGTGCACAGTCTCGCTACTATGCAGTTTCACGTCCGTGGACAGGAAGGCTGGTTCACAGCTAGTGAAAAGCTAGAGGAGTCTAAGTTTTAATGGCTGATAAACCTTACATCCTGCAGAGGAGGAAAGCACTTTTCCTTTTTTGCTACTTAAGAATGTGGCAGAAATGTATGCTGAGGTAGCCCAGTCAATCCTTATTTTTTCTTTCTTTGTAAATTTGGTCTTAGAAGATTTCTGGAAGGGTGACATTTCGAAGAAGCCACTGCTGAGACCGGCTTCCATTGCAGTCCCTAATGCTGGGCACCTGGCTATCCTCTTCTGTGGCTCTGTCCAGGCACTGGTTACTGTTCACATGCTGCAGGGTTAATTTCTGAAAGTGAAAGAAAAAAACACTTAACATGAAAGCAAAAAAAATTAAAACACCTCAATCGTCATTTTTGGTGATTATTAAACTCCTCTATAGAAAAGGTGCCTTTGGGGGCAATATAAATTATTTAAAAGACAATGGGGAAAAGGTACATATTTAAAGATATTATTAAGAGCTACATGGAAGGGAGAAAGGCACTGGGCTACAGCGGGGTACACTGGATTTGCAGTAAGATGACCTCAATTCTCAGTCCTAATTCTGGCATAAGCTCAGTAACACTATGTGAAACTTCTTTTTTGTGTGCTTCAGTTTCCTAAGGAAAAAAAAGAGGGGGCTAGATTAGTGGTTCCTAATTGAGGATCCTTAAGCTATTTTCAAACAGCTATTTCAAAATTGTTTCATTTCCCTGTGATAAGGCTGTTCAAGTTAATTGTGTGACTCCAAACCTCAAGTTTTTAGAAACGCAGGTCTTTCTGAAGATTTAAAAGCCTAAGAACGTTGGGACAGCTGAGATTAGTTACAATCAATCTTAAGTCTATGTCCAGATCCAATCCAGAGACTATCCTGTGGTTGAGGAAGAAGAGCACAGGAATGTGTCAGACAGACTGGGTTCATCGCCTGGGTATCTTGGGTTTTTTCATTTTTGAAATGAGGATCACATTACATATGAGAGTCTAAGGACTTACCAGTATCCAGCCATGTAACTGTTCTCGTTATATTAACAATGGCTGGATACTTTCCAGGCAGCTCTTATATTTTGAGCACATTTTGTGAGGTAGAGATAATGAGGTTAAAGTATGAAGCCTCCCATTTAAAAGGAAGTTCTTAATAAATGGCTGATAGTTGTGGCTATACATCTTCCTATCTACTTATTTATACTCTAGATTTGATGCTGACAAGCTGATTTTTAGGATAATTTCAAAAGGGCAGGACAGATAAGAGTTAACAGACACACAGTTGTAACGATCCATGCCAATGACTCTGATATAAACTCTGGTCTTCAAGTATTAATAGTTATACAGGAATCTGCATTAAGAGTTATCCTGTAAGTTTAAATAACTAGAAGGAAATGTGAAATGTTTAACACACATGTATCTGATTCTTTTACTCATGGCTCTATTTTAATGTAATTCTTTCATCTGGAGCATTTCATTTTCTTGAGGCCTCTTGTGCACTATCTGAACTTAAAACAAAATATAATGATGATATACAACTATTTTGGCTTCCGGCCAATTATTATTCCTCCCTGTTGTGGTCAAAGTGGTAACTGGCAAAGGGCAGGACACATTTGCAGATGTCACCATCAACACTGACTTGAGGTTCGGTATTATATACTTTAATGCTTGCAAATGCGTAAGAATAGAACCTGAAAAAGAGTCAGCATGGTTGTGGTTATTTTTATTTTTTTAAGTAGACCCTGTATAATTCATTGGTTGAGAGTTTGGGCTTTGCAGTCAGACACTTCCTGGAGTGAATTCCAGATTTGTCATATACCAACTATGTGGCCCCAAGCAAAAACTTAACCTCTTTGAGATCCAGTTTCCTGGTCTGTAAAAAGGGGATAAAAATACTTAACCTCACTGAACTCCTGTGCGGAAATGTGGAGAAAATGTACGTAGAAGTGCTATTTAGCCCAGAGTAAGTACCTGCTAAATGGTACCTACCTACGATTGGAAAACCCAACATCTTAGCAACGTCCTGAGCAGCCACAAACACAACTTAGCAGCCAGGGAGCTGAAGCTGAGCATGCGCACTGCTGCCAAGGCCTCAGTCTCAGGCACAAGAGCAACACAGAAAAGAACCCCTCAAGCATTCCAGAAGTCCCTGCAAAGCTTCTCCCAGTAGGCTTCCTTTATCAGGCCCACAGTCTGTATAACTAAAAATTAAAAAACCACTAAACACAACAAAAAATTTAATTGGAGAGTTGATCTCTCATTTTATTTATTTATTTAGATAGGGTCTTGCTGTGTCACCCGGCTGGAGTGCTGTGGTGTCATCATAGCTCACTGCAGCCTCCAACTCCTGGGCTCAAGTGATCCTCCTGCCTCAGCCTCCCAAGTAGCTCATGCTGGGCTAACTTTTCTATTTTTTGTAGAGACCAGGTCTTGTTCTTGTTCAGGCTGGTCTTCAACTCCTGGGCTAAAGCAGTCCTCCCACCTCGGCCTCCCAAAGTGCTAGGATTATAGGCATGAGCCACCGCACCCGGCCTCAACTGGTTTTTATATTGCCAAATGGATACACTGTCATTTTCTAATGAACTTAAAAGTGGGAAGCTTTTTCATTTAAAAAAATTTTTTTGGTTGTCACAATGGCTGTAGGGTGCCACTGGCACTTACTATCTGCAGCCAGAGAGGCTACACACCCTGCAAAGCATGGGCCGGTCACACACAACATGGCAACAGCATGCGCCAGGGGAAACCCTGGAACACAACATTCGGGCCATTTCCTGAGCTATTAATGTATTTAATATTATTTTTACTATAGCTTGACAATGTGAAGACCATGGTCTCCGTCCTCTACCACCTAACAATCTAATAGAGAAAAGACTGATTGATAGATAGCTATAAAGAAGCACAGCATTATAAGGATCAGAGACTATTTATAATTGTTAGGACTGACAGAGCTAATTGTAGGCTGGGATTCATGGAAGTGATGTCAACGCTGGGGTCTTAAAAATGGGTAGAATTTATCAGGCAGAGGGAAGAGTTTTTTCTTAGATGTGAAACAGAAAAGTAGAGGGTATGTTCAGAGAATAGCAGATTACTGATTCAAGTAGACCATGGTTTGTATATGACAGTATAGGGAGAAAAGATAGCCAAAGTCATAAATTTGGGCAACATCTCCATTTAAAAGGTAGAATAAAGAAGCAGAGAAAGCTAAGAGAAGAACTTAAACAGAAGTACATCTAAAGCCAAGTGACAAGAAAATTTGAAATATTATCTACTTAGCAACAATAAATGCTATAGGCCGGGGGCAGTGGCTCACACCTGTAATCCTAGCTGTTTGGGAAGCTGAGGTGGGAGTATTTGCTTGAGTACAGGAGTTCGAGACCAGCCTGAACAAGAGTAAGATCCCATCTCTACAAAAAGTAGAAAAATAGCCAGGCATAGTGGCACATGCCTATAGTCCCAGCTACTTGGGAGGCTGAGGCAGTAGGATCACTTGAACACAGGAGTTTGTGGTTGCTGTGAGCTATGACAATGCCACTGTACTCCAGCCTGGGTGACAGAGTGAGACCCTATCTCAAACAAAACAAACAACAAAAAAATCCTAAACACCCAGTAAATGCTATAGAGGAGTTAAGGAAAAAGACACTGGGATGCTCCTGGCTTTGCATTCAGGAGCTGTTTCTATGTAGTGTCAGGCCAAGACAAGAACCAGGGATGGAAGACCCAGAGTCATGAGTGCCGGCCATTTACGCTATGTTACAGAAAGTGGGAGAAAAGTAAGATGGTATGCAGAAAGTAAAGTAGGAACTAAAGTTCTTCCTAACATGAAGAAGAAAACTAGTTCTGTTTGTAAGTTGAAGAAAAAAGAACCAGAGCAAGAGATTACTGAAGATGCTGGTCCTGGTTGCAGAATCACAGGGCAAAAAGCACAAGGTGAAAGATCAGGCAGGTAGGCAGGTAGGAAGATAGGTTTATTGGGGATGCTTTGATTGATCTTTTAAATACCTCTATGTGAGCACAATTTATGGGGGGTGGGGAGAGGCTCCAGAGGAAAGCAAAGATAAATATGAAAACTTTTGTTATATGTGTCACTGAAAAATCATCACGAGTTGGAGAGTTTTGTTAATTAACACTTACCTTTTACTTAAATGTTTAATTCAGTAATTTAAAAAGCCTACTTACTGCTCTGCTTCTCCTAAGCTAGACTACAGAACTTGAGGACACACAGAAGGAACAGTGGCTACTCAGTAACAAGGGCACAGGGACTGGAGGCAACTGTGATTTTCTAAGACTAATAACTAGAGAGATTAAAACATCTTTAATATACTTATTCTTCCTCATCTGTCAATTTTCGGTGTATAAGAACAGTTTGATCCATATTCAAACTACCTAAGAATTCATTCCTTTAGCGATAAAGTATATCAATATGCCCAGTGACACACATAATTTTATTCCTACAGGCAACTGCATAACTCACCACGGGGTCATACTCCCAAAGCTGGTTGCCTTTTAGATGGTGGCATTTGAGCATTGTGACTGGGCCATTAAGTTTGGAAACATCCAAGCAAAGGTCATCTGTTCTAATTTCTTTGTTGGCAGTATAAGAGAAAACCTGGAAAACAAAAATGCACACATATAAGCTTAAACAGAAAAAAAAAAAATTAGCATTTTAGGTGCCCAATTATTTGGCAGGAAAAATACCAGTATTTCAAGATACACGATTTTTACACTTTATTAAAATAATGGAGAATGAAATGACTCAGAAAAACTACCACTAAGTTTATAGACAGGAAAGTAAAAATGACCTTGAGTTCTCTGTATACAACGAGTGTACTGTCAAGGGTTGTCATCTGTTTGGCTAAAAAGGGCAAAGTAAATTTCATGCTCAGCAATGTAAATACAGTTCTCACAAGGGGCCTTTTACAAATGTTTCGTTAAAAAAGAAATCATTAGATTGAAGGCTTCCTTTACCTAAAGGTCTTTATTCCTCATTAAAGGTAGGAAAGTATTTCCTGAAAGACGTCATGGGATAAAAAAGGCAAAGTAAAAACAAATCTGCAAATTATCACCTTTAAATGTATACTTTTTTTTTAATACCCAGGGGTGGGGCTAAGGGCATCTATATGCATATTTTTAATTTATTTCAGAATATTACGGGATAAATGTTTACGAAGATAACTCACCTGATTTCCTCCCATGCCGTGACAGTTAAAAATTCCGACTTTTTCATTCTCTTTTCTAGCCATGTTATCTAGACATTGATTTGTTTCCACATTTCTTATCTATGGGCCAATGAATAATGAAAATATTAGAAGTCAGAGAGATTAACTAGACAGATACACACACATACAGATAAACTAAAAGTCAACCTAAACTTTCCCTGGTACTACTCTGAAATAACCTCAAATTCCCCAGGTGGTACAGAGGATATAAGACATAAAAAAGAGCATTGCCTAAACATTTTTGTCCACAAAATCCACTCCCTTCTCCCTAATACCATGTCTTTCTAATTGAGCACCTTAGGTTGCTATAATAACCTCGATTTTCTCATCGGTAAAACAGGTGTAAAAGTATCTCTCAGGTTTGTTAGATGCTCTAGATGACATAATACACGCAGAGGCCCTACCTAGCAGAGACTAGCATGTAGTAGGCACACAGTAACTTGGTTTTCTTTCCTTATCAACAGACACAGAAACTTTTCAACCCCCCCACCCTTTTGGAGTAGGAACTTAGGTGTACCTCTCTATCACTTAAACAATATTATTTTTGCTGTAATCCTAGCACGTTGGGAGGCTGAGGTGGCAGGATCACTTGAGCCCAGGAGTTTGAGGTTGCGGTGAGCTATGAGGCGGCCACGGTACTCTAGCCTGGGCAACAGAGCGAGACCCAGTTTCAAAAAAATATACATATATATGTTATTTTTGGTTCTAGCAGTTGAAAATAATTGTGAATGCACTCATTCCTGGGAAACCAAGCAAGAACTGAGAGCGTGAGGTTCTTAGTTTCTACTATAGACTCACCAGAGCCTCAGTACCTCCACTAGGGTGAACAAGTAAGAGCCCTGATAAAGCACTTTTGGAATCCAGTATTAGCGAATCTGGATTCACTTACCCACACTCTCTGCCACAGGGGAAATACCGGTTAGATCTGAGAAAGAATATGGGTGTTATTGGCTAAAATCACAGGCTCTCAAGCCTATGTTCAAATTCTTTCTCTTCCATTTTGTGGTTGTGACCTTAGCCATGTGTTGTTTAAATCATTTTTTTGTGCCTCAATTTGCTTATCGGTGAAGTGGGATAGTAGCATTTATCTCATAGTGTCGATGTGAGGATAAACATCAACATTTATTTAGTTCCAGGTCCTACAGGAGCTATGGAAGTCAGAGTTAATTGAAGCCAGACACTCTAAATTATATTTATTACCTTAGTCATATTTATATTTCTGATTTCCTTTTTTGCTTAAAAATCTATGATCTCAGGATTCCCTGGGTCCTTGAAGCCAGAGATGTCTGAAAGGCTAAATTTGTGTTAGCCAAAGAAGGCTCGCATAGGTGAAGCTATGATCACAAACACAAGATCCAGGGGTGAACTGTGGCAGGTGCTTGAGAATGATCTCAGCCCCAGAAATCAGATCTTGAACCTAGATGATGTGACCTAGTATTAGGGCATACAAGGCTTAAGACCAGCTGCTAAGTTAATAAGGCAATAACAAGCAGGCCCCAGAGGGTAGACTCTGTGGCTTATCCAGAAGCCAGTCAACATGAGGCAAGAGCAAGCTGCCTTGGCAGTCATCTACCGTGGGTTAGACAAGCACTTCTTTGTTATATGCCTACACTCTGGCCTAGCTAACAATGCTTAGGCGTTGTCCAAAACTGGGTCAGTTTGAAGGAAAAAAAGTACTCCTCATTCTCAATTCTAAAGGCAAGTTACAGAGAGACTGCCATAAACTTTCCATGGTGCATCACTCACCCTGGGCATTCCTTGACAGGAATGAGGATTCAGCAAAGGAAACAGACTCTTATTAATGAGACTTCAGTGAGAAGATGCTGTTTCTAGAACATGCTGTGTACACCCTCATCTTAGAAACCTTTGTACCTATTCTTCTCTGTGCCCAGAATACTCTCTTCCTAGAAACTCATATGGCTTGCTCTTTCACTTCCTTCAGATCTCTGCCTAAAAATCACCTTATGAGAGGCCTTTTTCAACCTCCCTACATAAAACAGCACCACTACCCATGCTCACCAGTCATTCTCTATCCCTTCTGCCCTTACCACCACCTGACATATTGTATATTTGTCAAAATATACCTTCCCTCACAGACTGTAAGATCAACGAGAGCAGGATTTTTGCTTTATTCATTGCTATGTTCTAAGTACTTAAAATAGTACCTAAAATAGTAGGTACTCAAATATTTGTTGAATGAATGAAAGGACTGAAGAAGCAACAACCTCCTTGGGTGGGGGGTTACTTTTCCTGAGTGTTAGGAAGATTCAATCCTGAGTTACAGCCTGGTTGTAGCCCTGTCCACACATATCATCATTTGCTATTGTGACTTACAGAAGGAAATTTCGTCCTTCTATTAATTTCTATCACAGAAGGGTTAATTGTTTTTACTACTTGGCTTCCTACTTTTTTCTAAAAGCAATTTTATAATTAGAAGTTCATAAAGATTTACAATGAAGTCTTTTTTGCAGATTTTGCAGATTTGCAACTGCAGATGGTGCAGCCTGTTAAGAAAACACATAGCTACAGTGAAAGAATAGTGGAAAAAAGGCAAGATTCCACAGTACAGACATATTTCCAGGTACGTCAACTCAATGGAAATTGAACTCTGAGGGAGGAGGAGTGGGAGAGAGAGAGTATCATTTAGACTTACAGGGTAAGAAGGAGGAAGGAAGCAAACAAGAGAAGTTTAATTTTAGTTCTATCAACTGAAGAAAATACTACAATGAAGGCTCCAAATGATCAAAGACAAGCTGGAACAATTGGTGAGTGAAGACAAGGAAGGCTATCAGTAATTGCTTCTGACTGCATATCCCAGGGGTTAGTAAACATTTTCTTAAAGGGCTAGACACTAAATATTTCAGGCTTGTGGGCCATAAGGGTCTCTGCTGCAACTACTCAACTCTGCTGTTGTAGTGTAAAAGTAGCTAGAGGTAGGAAGGAAATACACGGGCGTGGCCATATTTCAGTAACAGTTTATTTACAAAAACAGGCAGCAGGTTGGATTTAGCCTGCAGGCTGAAGTGTGCTAATCCCTGCCATAGACAATCATATGCTTGTGCTTCTAGAAGAACTCTTCCTTCTCCCTCTCTTCTAGAGCCTTCCTTTAAGTCAAGTGATTACGGGTCAAGACAAGGATGGATAAAACTTTTTACAAAGGGCCTATGTACAACTAAGGCATTTTAATTGCTAAGACTGTCCCAGAAAAAATATTCCAGATTCCAAGCAAAGGATTTTGAGCAAGGGGATGGTAGAGGAAGAAGTGACTGCACTGTAACAAGGTGGAAGTTCTGTGTCCTCTTGGAAAGAAGGCGTGGGATACAGAAACAGTTATGTATCTACTAGAAAGGTGGACAACAAAAGGAGGAGCTAACAAAGAGATAAAGACCATCTGATTGTGAGTAATCCCTACAAACACAAAGGCTATTTAGACAAAGAACTGTCCTTTATGCGTTGAAAGACAGCTGCCTTCAAACTTTTTTGATTGCAACTCATGGTAAGAAATATTTTACATCGTGACCCAGTAAAAACAAAATTCCTTCACTGCAAGCAATGCACTTTCATATATTCTTTTCTAGACTATTAAAAAATGGTGGTCATAAGCAATTAAATTGATTTGTAATGTACTACTGGGCTGTGTTGAAAATCACTACCTTGAAAAGGAGGATCTTGGGGAGTTAGAAGATTATTAAGAAAGGATAAAGGCCGGGCGCGGTGGCTCACGCCTGTAATCCTAGCTCTGGGAGGCCGAGGCGGGTGGATCGCTCGAGGTCAGGAGTTCGAGACCAGCCTGAGCAAGAGTGAGACCCCGTCTCTACTAAAAATAGAAAGAAATTATCTGGCCAACTAAAAATATATATACAAAAAAAAAAAAATTAGCCGGGCATGGTGGCTCATGCCTGTAGTCCCAGCTACTAGGGAGGCTGAGGCAGTAGGATCGCTTAAGCCCAGGAGTCTGAGGTTGCTGTGAGCTAGGCTGATGCCACGGCACTCACTCTAGCCCGGGCAACAAAGTGACACTCTGTCTCAAAAAAAAAAAAAAAAAAAAAAAAAAAAAAAAACACAAAAAACAAAGAAAGGATACCAAGAATATTTACGGTCCAAAAGCCTGAAGCATTATACTGTAATAAAGAAGAAAAGGAAAAGCAGTGCTTCTAGGTAGAACATAGCAGTAGCCCAACACTTCTGCTCCAAAAACTAGAAGGAAAAATCTATTAAATTGCAAATTGGTGAAAGTGCTAACTTAAGGCAGACTGTAATAATTCAGGGAAGCATATTGAAATGTCTAGGGCAACCATAAAAACAAAAATACAAGTGTGATGACTAAGTCAATGGAACAGAAAAGGTTCAATTAAAAAAAGAATGACTTTTGTTTCTTGGGAACAAAAAGGAAGACCATGGATTTACCAATGCTAGAGGTGAAGACAGCTGTGTTTTCTTCCAGGAGAGGGAAGAATTTGCCCTTCTAAAAGAATTTTGACCTAGACACTAAATATTTCAGATTAAAAAAAAATCAGACCTTCGGGCTAAAAAGAAGGAACTATTTGGATTTCTACGCTCAGAACAGAAACTTGGCTGGCAGACAGTTGGAGAGCTACTGCCATTCTAGAAATATGGTAGAACAGGGCACAAGAAATTATTCCTGTAACCACCATGGTAGTTACACCAGTAGGTAAGAATGTAAATCTTTCTCTTTTCAGATCCTATAGTACAGGCACCCTAGGGATAAAAAAGGCTAAACTCCAAAGTATAACTACTTTGTGTTAACTAATTATAACATTAATTATAAGCATTAATATGTAATTTTTTTCATGTTTCAAGAAAATTTCGTGCTGAATCCTAAGAGAAATAACTAAAGGCATCACCAGAAACAAAATTCTTGTCTAACCTCACTGCCCAAATGGAGAGATTTAAAACTCTCAAAGGAAAATAGATGTGTACTGAAAATATAATTTATTATTAGTGGTCTTTCAAGTTCCCTTGTCAGTTCTTTAGAATTTATCTCCACTTTAAGGTTCCTCAAGCTTTGATTTAGGCTAATTAACACTAGAACATTAACTTTAGGAGTACACAGTCCCAAAGAAATGGCTTAATTTGTTAAAATAATAAGCTTACCAAAGATATAACAAGGGCCCAACTGTGAAAGGTTAGGGGTAGAGTATTCTTATTTTAATAAAATATAACATGAAAAAAATTTAATAAGACTTAAAGTTATGACGTAGACTGTGAACTAGCAAAAATTTCCCTACACTTGAGGTTATATAATTTTAATATAAAGGTCCTTCCCTTATTGGAAGTTTAACCTCTATTGTTTTTTATAAAGAAATAAGAACATAATAACCACATAGAATACACATATTTTTACCTCTCCCAATGAGAAATAGTGACGTGGAATCTGAGAATCAGGATAAATATTCTCTAGGTACCAAGAGAAAGGTTTGCATTGTAGTTTCTGTCTTAGACCAAGTCTCGATGATATATCTCCATAATCTACCTTTGTAACACCTGTTGAAAGAAATAATTGACTCTGAATTATTAGTGTTCTATTAGGTAACATACATCTATCTGTATATTGAATCTAACAAGCCAGATGAATGAGAACAGTGGTATCACTTGGGTGCTGTGTGGCTATACAAGTGACATCCCATGAATCCACCACCCAAAGTATAAACCAAAGAAATTAAAATGTGTTGTAATTTTTTAAAGAAAAATTAAATTTATGTGAGAATACATGCTAGTAATATTAAATATAAGTTATATGGGATCAGAAAACTTTAATATATGTTAAAGCAAAATCAAAAATACCAAGATCTATTTTGCTCAAATATTCAACAGAGCAATTGTTTCCAGTCAGGTTTTTCTCACAAAACTCACTGAACTGTGCACACTGCCACTCAACACAGTAACAATGTCAGGCTGACTTACAGGTGATGGAACAACTCTGCTCACAAAACCCTGAGCAGCAGAGAAAAGGCCCCGGAGAGAAGCCCCTTGTAGCAAGTTACAGGGACTCTGCACTGGTCTCATGACGGCACGGAGGGTCTGCCTACAGGGAATGCTCAGAACCCACTGCTCAAATGGCAGTTTTATTATGCTGAATGAAGAAGCCAAGAATCAAGAAAAGGTCATATAAGCTAGGAAAATGCCAGAAAATCAACAAAATGAAACTTCACAGGAATAAATATTAAATGTTGCAATTAGGTTAAAAAAAAATAGAACACGGGTAACACCTGGGCTAGCAATACTGACCCGGATAATTTATTACTACTGTTAATAATATATTATTCCAGGCATTCTGCCAAGCACTTTCTATATACTGTGTGTGATTTCATTATTCCTTACAGTGACCTTATGAGGTGGGTGTTCACCTCTGCTCAAAGCTCCGCTTCCACTCCTCTCACGTCTCCTCAGAATGCATCAGGATCAGGGATAAGAAAGGTACAGTCTTGTAATTTTTAACGCAAAATAATGCTAACCTGGAGAAATTATATAGAAGAAATTCTTGAATTCATCCATCCACACTTCTGCAAGTCGTCTGTTATTTTTATTGATAATCTGCCCTGTGCCTCCCGGAAACGTGTAAGGTGTAGCTTTCCGAAACACATGTCCGACGTGTGAGCATGTGACAATTTCCAAAGTTCCTCCGCACTGCCAAATCTGAAAACAGCAGCAGAGATGACCACGTAAGACGGAGCTGGGCAACCAGGAAAAGTTCACCTGGGTCTCCCCATGGCATTTTTCTTTTCAACTGAATAGGGGTTTGGTTTTTCTTTAAACTTAAATGGAAAATATTGTAGTTACTGGGAAAAACCTTCCAAAGTATCTTCATACTACCAAATCTGAAAATAACAGCAAAGAGGAACATATAAGACTGATGGTTTTTAAAAAAGTTGTTGACATCGTTTCATAGAATCAACGGCAGACGGTGGGGCTCCTACTATACTGCTACAAAGCCAATGCTTCCTCAGGAGCAAATGTTCCTCTAATTTTTGCTTACAATCAAATAAAAAGTTGAAGATTAAAATACAGAAAGAATAGGTTAAAGGCTAAATACAGAAAAGACATGAGATCTAGAACACTACTTTTCTAACTGCAGGCCATGATTCATAAGAGGATCATAAATTCAAATTGATGAATTACAACCAGCACTTGTTAACAAGGACATATCGTTTCACGAAATGTTTACAGTTTGTGTTTTCTGTGTATAAAATGTATAAATTACTGTGGTTCATGGTAAAAACAAAACAAAACAAAACAAAAAAACTGACCCGGCCGGATTCTAATCTGTTTGCCCCTCTCCAAACCTGTTACGGCTTGTACATGAAACAGAACATAGGAACCTAGACTGGATCCATCATGAGTTCTTCAGTGAGAAAGTGAAAGCATGTTTTGTTGTCTTTGTTAGAACAATAAAAGCAAAAAAGGGGGTAAAAGAAAGATCATCAAGTATGGGCTCACATCCTTAATTTAATGGAATCCTCCTACTCCTTTCAAAATACATATTTTCCCCCTAAGTTAAAAATCTCATAACTATTTGCAATTAAAATCATATTTTGAAAAGTTTTGATTTTGTTAAATATTCAGTGTTCCTATCTTCAAGTTTTCTCAGGATCATAAAATGTTAGAGCTGGATAAGACCTACAAGATGATCTAGAGTTCAACCCTCTCCTTTTACAAGAGGGCAAAACAATTCACTGGGAACAAAACGAGCTCGCCAGTTCAGATTACAGCACACTTCAGTGTGGTTTCCACTATAATAAACTATGTGTCTAAAGTTGATTATTTTAAAAAATATATAATGTCATATAAAAATATGTTGATTTTAGCGAACATGAAATGTAAACACTTTATATAAAGTTGACTGGGTTTAAATTAATTTAGAGCCATTACAGAATTCTTTTGCCTTTTTCTTTTTATTAAAAAACAAAGCTGGTAAAAGTGACCAGGTTTTATATAAATGAACAATTTTTACACCAGAAGGAAAAAGCATATTATAAAACATGAATATGAAATTATGGTTTTGGCAGTTAAATACCAAACTAGCATATACAAGCTGCATATTAGTTTTTATTTTTTAGAGATTAAATTACTTCCTTGAAAATAACAGAAATTAAAAACTAGGGAATCTTGTTCGAATTTTATAACTGAACTCAGTTATAAAGATATAAAGACAAAAAGTTACAAAGATAACTGAATTATTTGCTCAAATAGTTTGAACACTTAATGAACCCTTAATAGTATTACCAAACTTTTTGTGAACTGAAAGGCTCTGAAGTCAAATTAAACTCATATTAAGTTCAATTTTTTATTTCTTATTTAGAGATGGCATGAATAATCAAAGCATATCTATATATACATTTGAGGTTAAATAAAAGATTTATTTTTTTCAAAGAGAACTTACCCTAAAAGAAATTTCTAGGTTTTCTCCTCCCCAAATATCCATTCCAGCATCATATGTTCCAATTTCCTGAAAGTAATCTCTGTCTATAGAAAAAAGGCCTCCTGCCATTGTAGGTGTTCTGAAATTCAATCATAATATTATACCATTAATTTTAACAATTAAGCAGTTTTATAACTGTTTATAACTACTGAATAAATGCATATTCTCACACTTTTCAGAAATCTTTTATTGGCCTCTAGGGGTTTTCTGTGTGTTTGTGCTACATTCTTTGGTCTTTAGCCACGTCTTGCACCACGGCCATGCTGACTGCTGGACCCATTCGGTTGCAGCTTCTGCCCGAACATCCCTCTTTGCCACAGTCCTACGGGTGCTTCCTATCTCTAGCACCTTTCTTGGTCCTCAGGTCCTGACTGAGCTTCCACCTCAAACTCCTTAAATTGAAACTATTCCTCACAGTTCTCTCCATTGGACTGTGTACTCACTCCACAGTTCCGAGCCAACTATAAAGGCTGACAATATTAAATAACTAGACTCAGGTTAGAGTTAATGTGCCAGTTTTCAAAGGGCAGCAAATACTGTAAGACATAAGATAAAACAGGATGAAAACAATGAAGCCCTTTCCCTACACCTACCAAACATCTTTTAGGAAAGGAGGAGACAAAATAAAGAATAAAATCACTAAACTGCCTCCTGACTAAGTATGGTGTATTAAAAGAGGAGCCCAATTCATCAAAATATGGCCCAGGTATGCAGAGGGTAGGAATAGGTGAAATGAAACAGAGAAATGATAATGGAGGAGGATTTAAATAAATGAGTATCAGCCTATTTGATTTCCATGAAGGATGAGTATGGAGAAAAAGTGGACTCCAACCAGAAGAAAACAATTAAGTTCTGGGGCCCTAGAATACTGTGAGGACCATATTTTAAGATGAACTGGCCACCTCTGTAACCCTAAAATGTACTCATTACATGCCCTGGTGAGGCAGCATTTGTCTTTCCAGAGGAAACAGTTGTTACCAAAAAAGGTTTGGACTTATGAAACAAACAGAATGAGAAAAGGAGTCAAAGAAAACAGGCCAAAATCCAGAGTTATCTATCATTTAGTACAGGAGTTTCTTGACCTGAGTTTTTGTATGCTAAATTTTCTGTATGTGCATGTGCATTTTTCCCCCTTCATTAGAGAATACCCAGAGCTTTTATCAGATTTTTAAAAGAAGTCCATCATATTCAAAATATTTAGGAAGCCCTGATTTAGATGGTGAATTGAACTACAGCTATCCCAGTGCTTTGGAAGGTCTAGGCAGGAGGATTGCTTAAGACCAGGAGTTCAACACTAGCCTGGGCAATATAGCAAAATGTAAAAAGTCTCTGCAAAAAATTAGGCAAAAAAAAAAACAAAAAAAAACAACCTAGCTGGGCATGGTAGCACACATCTGTAGCCCTAGCTACTCAGGAGGCTGAGACAGGAGGATTGCTTGAGCCCAGGAGTTAGAGACTGCAGTGAGCTATGATTGTACCACTACACCACTCCAGCCTGGGTGACAGAGCAAGGTCCTGTCTCCAAAAAGAGAGAGAGAGAGAGAAACAAAAACTAACAGAACTAACAGTAAAGAGAGGAAAGTCTCTTATACTGCTAACAATTCAGGCTGGCTAGGGCAAAGAGCATATAGTTAGTGATAAACGTCTTCAACGCTGCTAGAACTAGAGTTGAATTCAAGGGAAAGCAGACAACGAGAAGTCCCCAAATAGGAGAAAGCTGAGGCTTGGTTCTGAAGGAACTCAAGTGCTACAGAAGCAGCAGGTTGATGCAACTGGGATAAATTCTAGGATGGCTCAGAAAGCCCAAAGGTCTCAATTTCATGTTCTGAACAGCATGAAGATTTTTATTCCTTTCTGAAAAAAAATCTATATATGACCAAGTGTAGAATCAAAGAAAAATCAGAAAATGCATTAATGGAAATCCTTTTTATACTTTGTGTCAATACTAGTTATTTTTATGTTTAGTACAAGCTTTCCTAACTCTACAAGTACAAGCCTGAATTTAAAATCTTACATTATGGTGCTAGGACCCAGTTTTAGGTAATATTTTCACATACTGATACAATTAGTTAAGGAGCAATTGAATTTAAGCTAAATATTTAATCCTCAAGAACTGAATTAAAGCACAGATCTGACTTCTACATTTGCAAAATGTTCATTATGTCATCATTTTTCATGTGCATTAGATTTACAGAATGAAAAATTCTAGTTTTATTAATTGATTGGAGGAAAAAAGTCCCCTTTTTAAAATACCAATATATGTGAAGGATGGCTCTTAACTACATATAAGGTACACAATGTTTCACGTTTCTCAAAATACACTTCTCCTTTGATATGATTCCCAGAGCTTCACAATCCTCTGCTAATAAAACTTTAGGGAAAATGTTTGACAAATTAATTACCTGACAGGAAGAGTTCGATCACCTTTCCTTCTGTCCATTTCTCTTTGGGGAACAGGATACCAGCGAAAATTGAGTTTCCAGTTGAATCCACCATAGGTCATATCAGACCCTGCCATGTACTCAAAAGTATCATCACTGATCACATCAATGATAGGACATACCACTGTTCTCCTAAAATCATAAAAGCAAATTTAAAAATCTTTCAAAATGTTATACTGTTTGATGCCTACCACAACAGTATGACAATTATATTCTTAGTGTTTTTAAAATAAAAATAAACTCTATCATGTTAAAGATAATGGTGAAAAACTTTCATGGTATAGTTATTATACCAAACTAGCATCTTAATTATTTACTGGTTGATAACCTTCCATCTCTTTTTCATTCATACTTTTACATATTTGCTACATGTAAAAATACTTAAAATGTTTCTATGTGTTTTCAAAAACAACACTTTTATTGACTACATATTTAACCATTTTAAGGTAATACTTTTCTTAAAAAACTCTTGGACATTTTTATTCTTTATAGTTTTTTGATATTAAGATAAATGAATGTATTCGTGTACATAAAAAACTTTTGTTTTTGCTTTAAGAGTAAACTTCTAGTAGTGAGATTACTGAATTAAAGGCACTACCCTTCATGGCTTTCCATAAACGTTAAATGCATATATTTCTCCTGGCAGTTTCCCCAGAATGCTATCAGCTTTGGATGTTATTTTCTTACATTTTTGCTAATATAACAACATTAAATAATATCTCTGGTTTCTTAAAATTTGTATTTTCTAATTATTAGAAAGGATACTTTTCCTGCAGGTTTGTGTTTCTTTATACAAACTGACCATATACTTAAGATTTTTTTGTTTGGCATTGTGATTTTTTTTTTTTTTAACAAATCTGAAAAAACATCCACAAATGACCACAGACCTTTCTAAGGAAAGGTTCCTTACTCATAGACTTTGGCAGCCATATTTTATAGTACGTAATATTCTACTCATCCAATAGGTGTCTTATTTAAGAAATCTTCTCCTACCCCAAGATCATATATTCTCCTATATTGTCTTAAAAAGAAATATATTTTTGTTTTTCACATTTAAGTCTTTAATCCTCAAGGAACTGATTTTGGGTATGATATACACTAAATATCCAACTTTATTTGTTTTCTTCATGGATAACCAATTGTTCCAGCACTATTTATTTATTGGTCTCTTTTTCTTCGGCTATAATTA
The DNA here is from genome assembly GCF_020740605.2 of Lemur catta. Taxonomy (NCBI): domain Eukaryota; kingdom Metazoa; phylum Chordata; class Mammalia; order Primates; family Lemuridae; genus Lemur; species Lemur catta. The sequence continues at coordinate 26,058,157 of NC_059143.1, read as the reverse complement.
TCAGTGCCTGCTCTGTCATAAATCTATCTAAATCAAGTGTGCATATAAAAAAATGGGCTGTTTTCTAGATGCTACTCTGTTTCACTAGTCTATTTGCGAATTCCTGCATTAATATATCACTGCCATAATCAATATAGCTTTAAAATACATCTTGATGTGGTAGGGCAAGCCTCCTTATACCTGACTCTTCTTCAGGAGCATCTTAACTATTTTTGTTCTTTTTGCATTTGCACATCAATGACAGAATCAGCCTGTCCAGTGTCTCAAAGAAAATTTTGTTGAGATTTTAATTAAAAATGCATTAAATTTACAGATCAATTTGGGAGAACTGATATTTTTATAACATTCACTTTTCTATCTATGAGCCTCATCCTTCTCTCCACTTAGATTTATCAGTGCATTTCAATAGTTTTATATTTCATGCATCTTTTGATAAATATAATCCTATGTACAATCTATGATTTCCATTGCTATTATAAATAGTGTCTTTTCTTTTTCACATTATATTTTCTAACTATTCCTTGCTGGTGTGGAGAAGGTAACTGACTTTTCTATAATGATCTCCTATTTGGCAACGTTGCTAAATTCTTATTATTTCTATTATTTTGTGTAAAGATTATTTTTCTTCACAGATAAGCATATCATCTACAACTGACCTGTTTTCCTCTTTCGAATAAATAAATACTTTATTTATTTCTTGTATTACTGCAAAATCTAAGACTTCTAATAATTCTAACTGGTGACTCAGGGCATTCTTATCTTGCTCCATTTTTAAAAATGCTTTTACCATTTCACCATTAATATGAAGTTTGCTTGTTAAGGCTGTTTTTTTTTTTTTAAGCTATGCTTTCCTGGATTAGTAAATTTCTATTCTCTAATAGTTTGCTAAGTATTTTTTAATTATAAATGGATGTTAAATTTAGAGGAACCCTTTTTTTGGTATCTGTGGAAGTGATCACAGGTGTTTTCAATAGATTTGTAATCACAGTTTTAAAAATGTTAATGGGGTATATTACATGAATTGGTTTTGTAATATTATGCTAAAGCAATTAGCTTTATATAATATATATTGCTGTTTCAGTTTGCTGGTATTATGAGATTTTGTACTAGCATTCATGAATAGGTTTGGGCTGTAATTTTCCCCATAGTTCTTTTCTAGTTTTCATATCACAGTTATACCAGTCTCATAAAAAGAGCTTGGTTGGTTCCCTTTTTTTCTATATTCTGTTTACAAATCCTTAGGGGAAATTTGTCTCTCCTCTTCTCCTCCATACCAAGGTTGAGATAGGCAAATTTTCTTTCATGTGGTGGGATTTATTTTTCATTCTCACTTACACTGAGGTATAGATTTCAAGATCCCAGCTTTATACAGGTGTTTGCTATTAATCTTTCCACCTTAGGCAGAGCTTAGGATTTGTCTCCTATCTTCCTGCCTTGTTTGTCTATTAAGGCTGAAGCTTAGTGTTCCCAAAGTTCAGCGGAGACTCTACCAGTGAAAGCTGGCTTTAGTGTTTGCACTGCTCATTTGCTTGTACTTCATTTTGAGACCTGAGATTTCTTATTGCTGTGCAAACTCAATGAAGCATTTAAAAATTTGTTTGCCTTTTATCCAGCTTTTCCAGTTGAAAACGTTATTTAGGATATCTAATTCACCATACAGTCCTAACTGGAAGTCATTATGGGTGTTATTTCAGCTAATTCCCTTCCATACTTCTGTCATCACCTCACATGGCTTTCTCGGTATGGCTTCAGGCTCTCGTTTCTAAAGATTATGTGTTATCTTTATGCAAGCAAATATTTCCTAAATCAGTCATCTATTATTTATAGAAGATAATCTATAGAGATATTCTATTTCTTTGATTCTTCACAGCAATGTTCTCTTTCTAAAAGCTGCTGTACTTTCTCATTGGCCCAATGCTAGTTTTTCCTATTTATTCATCTTTGAAAAGGGACAGATGTAGGTCCAGCATGTGCCAACAAGCAGAACAGATGCTGTGGCTTAGCTCCCCTCCATTCTCCACTTGACCAGTAAAAGTTTACCCCACTAAAATCTAAACCATAATGTTGACACAGTCAGCCTCTAGCTCAAATTGCAATGACAAGTAGAAATTCAACTAACGTAAGTCTAGCAGACTGAAGTTAGGTTCCCTTCTGATGCACAAAAATCAAGCCAGAGCCAAACAACAGGAAATTCATTGAAAAATGTGTAACACGGAAGACTACAACCACAGGCATGCAGTGCACCAATGTTCTTCCTGTATAATCTAAGATATGGTGCCTCCATAAACAAGCATTTCAGGTCACAATGTGCTTCTCTCTATCTTCTTCTACATCTTGTTGTGCTACAAGCTGAGAGCTGTAGTCCAAATAAGGACGCAGACAGAGATGAGACGATCTTCCTGCCCCAGTGTCAGGCTGAGAAGGCAGGGACCAGTAAAGGGTTTTATCCATCTCCCTTGAGTTCAATGTCTACCTGTTCTGCTCCTGTTCGGTGAACAGAGCATGCAGTATACATTCCAATAACATGCTTCCTAATCCATCCCCATTAACAAGACAATTTGCAAACATCCCCACCAGGCTTTAGAATGTATTCTTCATATTTCATTTAGAGTGCTCTTAACAGGTATTTTAAAGGCAACTTGGGAGGAAATTATTTTTATATTTATTAAAAACATAGAATTTGATAATTTACCATATAGTTTAGGACAAATGTACTGAAAACAAACTTACAGATGCCAGAAAATTACCTGTCATGTTTGATCCTGGCTAAGAGAGGCTCCAGCCACCCTACTGTGCACTCGCAATGAGCGTCCAGGAAGGTAATCACTTGGCCTTTAGACACAGCAGCTCCTTTTAATCTAGCTCTGATCAACCCAGAACGTTGCTCCATTCGAATTACATTAACTGGTACTTTCAGTTTTTTCACATAACTCTCTAGAGGTCTTTTCAAAAAGTCTGAAAAATTAACAAATCAAAACAATAACATGAAAAAAGTGTGACCTGGTACTCCCCAGATGTAAAGCAATTTTAACTGACAATATTCATTCAACACATATTTACTGAGCACTCTCAGTGGGGCTCCCTGACGCATACCCATTTTGCTGAAGGAAGTCTTTTTATTACCTGAGAGTGTGGACTAGAGCTGCCGCTACCTTATTACACATGGCATTATTAATAGAACAGGGCCTTTAGGCTCAGGCTTAACCAAGGATAGGCATGTTACTACATTTCTCTAAGAGACTCTCTGTCAGGCTCGATTCTTCTTTTTCCAATCATGCGTAAGGATCAGCAATAGAAAGAAAGCAGTTCAAGCTTATTAAATCCAGACCTCCCGACAGAGAAAAGAAACAGAATATGCAATAGCTGTAGAGTTCAGAAAATCGTGGAATTTCTTCAAAGGCGGAAACTATTGTCTTGTTGATCACCACAGTCTCTGACTACACAGTTTTTTAATCAAGAGGCAAGAAGTGAGGTCAAGCTCAGAAGAGAAATGCTGGACTGTAATTGCAAAGCCAGAGATCTTTAACAGACAAGTAGGTCTAAGGAAAAACGTTTTTAAAAGGGATGGGCAATTGAAGGGGAAAAGAGAAAAAGGACGGAAAAGGGGAGAAGGAGAGTTATGTGGGTGTATGAAATCAACAGCTACCCAGGAGAGTTCCAATAAGAGGTTACGCCCCTTAGGACATAGACAAGGATATAGGACAAGGCAAGGATATCCTACCTCCAAAATTCACATCTAATTTTTAAAAGCAGAAAAGGTACCGCTTTCTCAAAGCAAAGAGAAAGAATTTTTCAGATCAGGTTAGTTTGCATAATTTATGCCAGAGAAGCCACTGATGGTAATATGGCCAAATGTCTTTCCAACCAGCCCCCATATAATAGGTATGAGGAAATCTCTCTAGGGAAGGAGTACTTGAGATGGGACTCCTAGAGAGGCTGTCCTCATACCTATTAATTAAAAATTAAGAGTAGGGACCCAAAGGTCTTCTTGTACAGTGGGGTGGGAAAGACAAATGGAGTGAAATGATTCTTGGCTATTTGGTAAGACCAAAATGACTCAGTGATGAAGTAGTCAGGGATATGAAAGCTGTGAAAGAGAGAGGTCTATGTGTCCCACTACACCAGAATACTGATCATTTCCATTTCTGCTAATGTATTTCCTAATATTTGGGCTAAAAAGTATATCTGAAAAATATCACTGTGATTTTATGAACCAAGTCTTAGGGTCAGAAAGATCTAACTTGATTCTGAATAAAAGGGTAAAGGTAATGCCAATCCCAGAGAAAAGAAACATTCTGCGGTAGTAGCTCATACTTTGTGTCTGTTTAGCACAGTGCTAGTCTTATTACATATTTTATCTCACTTAATCCTCACAACCACCCTATGAAGTTAAGTATTATTGTGCATACTTTAAAAATGAAAATCTAAGGCTCAGAATATTACATGAATTTGATCAAGGTGATACAGCTTGTCAAGGGGTGGATCTAAGATTCAAACCCACGTCTGCCTAACTTCAAAGCCCATCTTTTTATCCACAGCAAGAAAACCCTAGAAGGCAATTCTAGAGAGAACAATTTAGGACTATAGAAGCACCTATCAGACACAAATTTAAAATACTTTATGTTCAGAATTTGATAGCCTCTCATGCAGTAGGGTATGAGATATATTCTAGTACCTTAGATCAGTCAAGGTTGGGTGTGTCATAAACAATGTGTCTCCCAACAAATTTTCCAAAAAATATTAGATGGTTTAAAATGCTTCTTAAGAACCAAAGCAATCTGATCCCTACACCTCACGTCTCCAAAAGCTATAATACTGCCTTGTCTATGAACAAAATAAAAAATGCATGATTCTGTGGTCTAGTAACTCAAAAAACTTACTATTCTACAAATTTTCTTGGCATATCTGTTTGACATCTTTGTAGCTTTCATGCAATAAGGCTAAGAAATAGGTGGCTTCCTATCAGTTGATATAGAATTATGGACTTGGGGCTGGGTGGGGGATTAGGGACTACCTATTTAAGCCTCATTTTATAAAAATGAAACCATGAGTTAAGTGACTGGTTATAACCTACTATTTAATCTAAAAACAAGGGAAAATCTTGTTTATTAAAGTATCTTTACAATGACTGGCCTATAAATGGAACCCTAAGCATCTCTCGGAGTGTGAGGTTGTCATAGAGTGTGAATGTCTGGGAAAATTCACTGTTCACAGCAACATCTGAGAAATATTAGCCAGAACTCTAAAGAGTGGTAGGGAAGAGCAAGGAATTTAGAGTCTAATAAATCTGACTCCTAATTGCTACTAAATATAAACCTTTGCTTCCTTTTGTATAAAATGAGAAAAACAATAGTCATCTCAGATTAGAAACATTACATAAATTCTAAGTCTTAAGATAACTTTCTGAGATGATTACATAACTTCTGACATAAACTAGGCATTCATCCAGACTCTGACTTCATTACAGATCCTATAACAGTAAAGGTGCGTCAGAAGCAATCAGAAGTGAAGCGCACAGCAGTTAAGGGGTCAAGCCCTCGATTTATACAGAGTCTGGCTACTCCTCTACCACACTAAGCCTCATTTTCCTCATCAATAAAACAGAGATAATTATAGCATCTACTTCATTCTTCTTTAATAAACAGAGTCACTCAGCAGGTTAACGGTGAAATCAAGTATCCTGAGGCCATGAGCAGACTATACAATCTAGTTAGGAAGTCTGCACAGAGAAGGAGTAAATGTGAAGATTAAAGGACCGGTAGATGATTCATTCATTCATTCATGCATTCATTCATTCAGTAATTCTAGACTGTCTGCTGTATAACAGGCACTGTGGGCACTGAGGAGACAATGGTAAGCAAACAGCCCTGATGGGCATATAGTCTATTGGGTGAAGGCAGACATTAAACAGACAAGTAAATAACTAAAACTCTGGTTAGAGCTATACATGAGTACAGAGTGTTCTGAGATGTTTTCAGAGGGACATGACAGGTTTGTGGAGGTCAAGGAAGGCTCCTAAAAAACTCACACTTGAGCTGACCTCTGAAGGTTGTCATCTAGGCCGAGGAGACGGTGGAAAAGACGTTCCCTACAGAACCATGTTCTGGGGAGGGAGGGACAGCACCAGTACAAGCAAAGGCCCTGAGATAGGAAGGAGGATGACACTTTTAACCAATCAAAGAGGAAAACTGCGGACAAAGGGCAGAAGTGTGGGAATGGGGTGGGTGGGAAACAGTTCAAGACGTGACTGGAGATGCCAGATGGCGTCAGGTCCTGCCGGGCTTAGAGGAGGGTTTTACTCAGAGAAGGGACATGATCAGATCTGCATGCTTCTAAAAGGCTCACTCTGCACGCAGCATGGTGAACAGATGGAAAGGGGTAAGAGAGTATGTGGGGAGATTAGTTAGGCTAGTTAGTCTATTTCAGCAGTCCAGGTGAGAAATGATGGTGCCTTGGATGTGTCTCATGAATAGGAAAAAGCAGATTTAAAGAGTTACATAAAAGTAAAGAGCTTGTTCTGGTTTCTGAACCCAAAAATTACCACGTAAACAATGGAGCCAAAGAGAATTACATCAGATGATTCTCACTCTGGATAGCAAGAATGTAATTATCACCACAAAAACCAATTCCTAGTGGTTCTCAGATATTAGAAATGGTGACCCAGATATTTGAGGCTTTCCAGGCAGAAAGATAAAGGAGAACTAGATCCCTGATCAGGGACTCTGGGGTAGCACTCAGGCACCTTGCCTAGTGACTAAGAGTCCCAGTGAAGCAGTGAAGTAGATACCTGCCCACACCAGTTTTCTCTCACGAATCTATGCAGGTTGGGGTATTAAGCAAGGCCTGCATGAGGGAAGGGAAAGAGCTGGTACAAATGAGTTTCCTTGTCACCTCAGCCTGCATGAGGGAAGGGAAAGAGCTGGTACAAATGAGTTTCCTTGTCACCTATTGTGAGTCCATGCATCTTTCTAATTAGGCCATATCCTACAAAAATTTACTATTCTACACAGCCTTCTCAGGCATTCACAGAATGAGGGGAAGAAATGGAAAAATAATTCATTTTATCTCAGGATAAACATCTCTCCTGGAGGAATATTTAATTTAGTAAATATCAACATATAAGAAAACCAAGCACAAGTCACTTGCAGGATAAATGTTTGTGTGTGTGTGTATATATATATATATTTTTTTATTTTTGAGACAGAGTCTTGCTCTGTTGCCCGGACTAGAGTGCCATGGCGTCAGCCCAGCTCACAGCAACCACAAATTCCTGGGCTCAAGCAATCCTGCTGCCTCAGCCTTCTGAGTAGCTGGGACTACAAGGCATGTGCCACCATGCCCGGCTAATTTTTTCTATATATTTTTAGTTGTCCAGCTAATTTCTTTCCATTTTTAGTAGAGACATGGTCTCACTCTTGCTCAGGCTGGTCTCAAACTCCTGAGCTCAAACAATCCTCCCGCCTTGGCCTCACAGAGTGCTAGGATTACAGGCGTGAGCCAACGTGCCCGGCCAAATGTTTGCATATATTGTTCTTCATATTAACTTCAGTTAATTTTCTTAAAGACAGATTAGCTCCTAGCAAACAAATTATCCAGGTGAGGTTTACATTTCTATTGCCAACAGTAATTATTTCCTTTTAAGTGTGGCATTCTTAATTTATAACAGCTCCCATTCATTTTGACATTTAATTATACTATGTATTATATTATTTAAATTTTTTGTGTGATTATAAACTGTCCCTTTAATTAGGTTAAGAAGGTAAGATATAAGGTGCTTGAGAAGGTAGGAGTATAACTTATTCTTCATTTGCACCAGTACAATCTGGCAAAATAACAAAACTTAAATTGTTATTAATATAAAAATTACTCCTGATAATCAATATATGATGTGAATAAACTTAATTACTATTAAATGCACATATTTAGTTGGGGGGTGTAAGAAGGAGAAGGTGTAATGCTTGACTAAATCATCTTAACAGATGCAATGAGAGAATAGACAAAAAAGATGAAGGTTCTAATAAAATGATGCATCATGAAGTTTAAGGCTGGTAATGAAAGAAAAAACAGTAGGGAACTATTTTCTTGGCTCCTTCCGAATTTTTCTCATGTGGACATAGGAACACTGGGAGAACACACAACACCAATGATTCATAACTAGACGTGCTGTGAATAAGAAAGCTGGGAAGTATTGGGCATCCGAGTTTAACAAGTTTCTTTACTAATGGACTAAGCAGAGCCTTTTATATAGCATTTTGCAGTATGAAATCTCTAGGAAGGATTCAGAATAAATAATGTTGGTCAAGGCACCTTTAATTACTATATCCTTTCCCAAAAGAGTGTTTCATAAAACAAGGTGGGAGATTCTAAGTTGGCAAAAAATTCTGAGATTCTTTTAGGATATTTGGGCCAGAGTCACTGTAGAGATTTATCATGAGATGAGAATCATATTATTAATATATATCACCTTTTCATCCTTCCTGATTTTTGTATGTACCTAGTTAGAGATCATTCCTGAAACTTAGAAATGGACAAAATAGGGAAACCTAAGACGACTCTGGAGAAGGAAGGCTCATCCATCTAAGGCGCCACTTTTCTGTCAAAGATACTTCCTACTACGCGTGGAACTAAATTTCTCCATTCATGGACGTAAGTAGGCTCCAGTCTCTCTCTTCTGACCTAGGGCTGCTGCTTCCCACAGAGGAAATCCTAACAAAATGATGTGGGTTTTGTCACTATTCTGCATAATTGTTTACGTTATATAGCAGCATTATTTCTTTTTAAAACAAGATTAAGATGCAACATAAATGCTAATTAAAGTAATACTTTAAGTTTCACAAGGGTGTCCTTTTTTGCATATGTGAATGAGTTCAAATGTCATAAATATTTTTGGGATAAATTAGAAGTCTGTATAAAGTTATTAGGTTAAAAATTATAGCAACTAGTTTTTTAACCATCAGTGACAAAAGGTGTAGCATATGATTGGCATTAAAATTTAAAATTTACCTCTTTCACTGGCATCATCTACTAGAACAATTTCTTCTATCATGTGTCTTGGAGAGCGATTAATGACACTATGGACAGTTCGCAGAAGTGTGCTCCAAGCCTCATTGTGGAAAACAATCACCACACTTGTTGTAGGAAGATTATCTGGATACACCTTTGTTTTACACCTAGAGACAAAGCAAATGTCTTTATAAAAAGTGACTGTTAAGATTGCATAATAAATGAATCCGGACTAGAAGGGGGTGACAGAACAATAAAAGCAGTTTGCTCTAGTGGTGGGACTCTTGGTACCTTTTCAAATATTTAAGTTTTGGTTAATGTTCCATGTTTAATACATAGTATCTATTTAAAGTTACATATTTAGATTAAAATTATTTTGAAGATGTCATTTATATTCTTAAAATGAGGCACCTGTTCCTGATGAATGTTTTCAGTTGATTTATTTTAATAGAGAATGAGCTAAGGCTATATTATCAATACCAAACTGAATATATTTCAAGAATCCAATTAGACAAAAAATCAGAACCGCTGGAGTTTACTCAGTGTAAAAACCTAAACAAGGAAGAGAAATAATATTTACTGAGTATCTATTAGGTATCAGGCCCTTAATCTTCCTAGTCACTCGGTAAGGCAGATACCTGGAGCCACGTTTCACAGAGGAGAAACTGAGCACAGAGACAGTGAGGAGGCAGCAGGGCCGGAGTGAGGACTCCACAGCCCATGCCCTGCTGACTGGACTCTTGCTGCTGCTGCCTCCATCGGTAAATATCAACATGCATCTCACTTAGTAAAGCCTATTTATGCCTGAACATGCAATCATCAGAAAGACCAAACACACCCAAAATCAATGTATTAGTTGTAGGTTTCTAGCACTTTGTTAGACAACATGGTCTCTTCTTTCAACCTTGTTAGCTAGATGAAACTCCTAGACAACAATTAGAGAACGGTAACAGCAGTGAGTAACCAGATCGGGGGATGTATTTTTACAACATAAGCCCCCTAAAGAAAGGCATACATAACTCTCTTAGGTATCCCCATTGTAACAGCTGCTCCAGCCTCCACTTTCTTCTCTTTCCTACTCTCTCTCAAGCTCCCAAACCCTTTGCTCTCCGGGCTCCCTGTAATCACCTGTCCATAGGAGATTATACCTACTATTAACAGGTACCAACAAAATACCAACAAAACCCTTCTTCTGAAGCTGCTAAAATAATCCTTGTTACTGAATACTCTACCCTAGGGCTGCTGGTTGGCAGATGAAAAAAAAAAGAAAACGGAAGAAAAAAAGATGACGAGGTAAAGGGATCAAAAGAGGGAGAAATGGAAGGAGAGGCCACTGTAGCCCTTGTCCCTTCTCTCTCCCAGGAAAAAAGGTTAAACACACAGCTTCCATTGTCCTTCCTTATATCCCACTGCAGCCCCTCCCATCCTCTCTGCCACTCCCAAGACCCCCTTTCCCAGCAGGGTCTCCATCTCCCATTACCAGTGACCTCACTATCTATCCACTGATCCACAAGACCTCAGCCTCATCTCCAGCTCATGGTCCACTCCCCTCTCACCCTATGCTTGCTCCAAGAACCACAAGAAGGCCCGCACAGCCTGCCTCCCTCTCTGCAGCTCCCTCCCTCTGAGTCTGAGTGTCAGAGCTAAAGAGGTGGGGCCCAAAAGACTAGTTAGTTGCCTAGGCTACAGGAAAAAAAAAAAAGTGACCTTAATCATTCCTAATAATATTTCTGAAAATAGTTTCCTATCAAAATTCTGTTATAAATGTTATAAGTGGTGGCTAGATTATTTATCTATATAATTAGTGCTAAGCTTCAGTACATCCTAGGTGAGCAAGCCAAGACACTCTGTCTTTATGGGAGGATGCATCCTGAATGCCTGACTCACAACTACCGGAACCAGACTGTGAAGTCAGGAACGGCCTGTGCATGGGTAAAAGGGGCACAAAAAAAGAGCTTCTTATATCATTTTGTTGAATCATGTTATATACAATCTTTTTTTCCAAGTTAATCCTACTTATTATTATAGTAGACTTAGGAAGAGAAAACAGCCAGGGTGACTATGTAGCTGCTAGCTTACTAAAACAACAAAGACAATAAACTCAAGTGAGACGCAGAAAAGGATTAGGCAAAATGTACAGTGTACGAACAGTACTGATTGCCATGTCAGTGGCCAGGAAGTAGCAAGGAATACAGAAAAATGTGGAGACAGCAGGTCCCGTGGAAAAGACGCGATAAGCCAGATTCTTGGATGATACATTGAAGAATTAAATTCTAAAACGGTATGAAAAGGAGGACAGACCATAAGAACACTAGAAATAAATGGGATGGAAAATCAGTGAAGCAAATATTAGGATCCAGAAGAATAGATGACAAAAAGGAAATTTCTAAATCAAGCAGTTAATCATTCAGAGAATGTAACAAATTCATAAAGGATAATATTCTCTCAAAGCAAATCAGAAAATATAGAGAAAATATGGAAAAATCATAACTAAGCTCAGAACAGATATGCACGAGCGCGCGCGCGCGCACACACACACACACACACCCCCACACACCCCCTACCTGGAAGAGCCATAAAGCACTTGAGAGGAACCAAAGAGCCTTTCGGCATTCTAGCTACGATTTTCCAATCATGAAACCACGTGTCCATGGGGGTTAGGTGGGTGTCTGTAGGACACGGGGCTGAGGATGAGCAGAAAGGCCACAGGCAAAGTTTAGGAAGCAGCTTTTTTCCACCTGTTCCAACTGAGTCTTTTATCCTCAGTTATGAAAACTGGCCAGTGCACGTTTATGCTAAGTGAAAAAAGTTACATACAAGTTTAACAGCAAGGTTTGGCTTAGGAAGAGAGAGAAGTCTTAACCTTTTTATTGAAATATTTACATACAAAAAGTTGACAAATCATAAATGTACAGCTGAATGAATTTCCACAAAGTGAATGCCTTAAATTGTCAGCACCCAGGTGAAGAATATTCCCAATACCCCAGCGGCTCCTTTGTGCCCCCTCCCAAGGTAACCATTCTATTAGACTTCTGGCATTACAGATGGGTTTTGCCTGTTTTTTGAACTTTATTTAAAGAGAATAATGTAAAGCAGTAGTTCTCAAACTTTTTGACTTACAACGCCCTTTAGAGCACCCCAAAGAGCTTTTGTGGGTTATAGTTATTGATGTTTACTACTTGAGGTCAGGAGTTTGAGACTAGTCTGAGCAAAAACATGACCTTGTCTCTACTAAAAATAGAAAAATTAGCTGTGCCTGTAGTCCCAGCTACTCAAGAGGCTGAGGCAGGAGGATGGCTTGAGCTCAAGAGTTTGAGGCTACAGTGAGCTATGATGATGCCACTGCACTCTAGCCTGGGCTATAGAGTAAGACTCTGTCCCCAAAATCAATCAATCAAACAAAAACCCTCAAGAATTCAAAAAACCCAGGAATCCACAAACATGTATTACATCAGTTATCAGAACTGACTCATCACTGTCATGTAGTGTGCCAATTATCACTTTATTGCTTCTTAGCTCCAAATATACCTTTCATTACCTGTTCTGTGAAAATGGAGCTGGCCCCTATTCAGCATTTCTCCTCTGCAGCAGGCATGATGCATACATAAGCTGTGCCAGTAGAGGGTGCTGGAGGGACACTGCAGGAGGAAGAAACTTCCCTTCCTGGCTCTGGTGTGCTTCCATTTGTTTTCTTCCTCCTGCTGTGTGGTTGCCAGTGGAGTGTGGAGAACACCCAGAGCATTTACCCACTGAATTTCAACAGCACCCTACAGGCAGATTCTTAGTGAGTCTCCCAGGTACCCCAGCAGTTGGTTACCCAGGTTTGCCTACCTGCACCATGGAAAAATGGTTCCTGTTTGCCAATTCTGGCTCTGATTTCCCACCCAAATGCAAACCAAAGTGTATTTCCTGCTTGTTAGGTCTGCCTACCAGTCCGCACTCCAAAAGGTACTGTGCACCAAGTCTGGCCAGGGGTAACCAGCATACTTTTCCACTATCCATCCAGTAAACTGCAAATCAGACCCTCTCCAATGAGGTCTGAATCCCAACCCTAGGGAAGGGGCTCCCTTCCAAGGTTTTTCCTTCCATTAGCCAGGCCACACTCAAAGGCAATCCACAAACTGAAAGTGTACACTGGAGGCACAGAGGCAGAGCCCCAAGAAGTCCTCTCTTCAGATCTGAAGAATGAGAAAGAGGTATCCTAAAGGTCAGAAAGAATAAACTCCTTCCCCCTCCTGCCCCATTTCCCTCCTCTCCTACCCTAGCAAGTTTGAGAAGCACTAGATGGGGGTGGGATGTGTGTAGAGAGGTCAGAATTACCAGGGCAATTTTTTATATCTTTAGTTTTCAGTTTGATCAAAGGTACATAGCTTAAAGACTCAAACAACTCTCCAAAGCTTGTTTTAAAAAAACTCAGCTGTTCCCTCATTTCTCTGCCATTTTTCCCTTCCCATAAAGCAACCACTTTCAATTCTTTCACCTGTTTCCTTTGGTATTTACCATCATAATTCTAAGTCCTATGTTTGTATATTTACTTCCTGACTTTTTTCTATTTCTAGGTATCACATATTGACTTCCTACTACAGAATATGAAGATTCATTTCACTCCTACCCTGTCCCAACACATACACTTTCTAGTCCTCAGTCTCCGAACGCAGTTACATACTAAGTTTGGTTACATCATTATTTAATGTTTCTATTAGGCCTATGTAAAATGCTGTTCATAGCTGAGTTGTACATTATAAATAAGTTTCCTTTTCTGCACAACATTACCCCTCCACTTCACTCTGGGTCGTTTTTCCTTTTTCTTAGTTTCCTGTATATTTTCCATGAATTTCAAACCCAGAGGGTACATCCTGAGAAAGGATGAGTGGAGATGAACAGGTTTTTCAATCTATACCATCACTACCATAGTGGCCTGGAGGTGATGAAAATCCCTGGTTTGTAAACAATGAATGAAAATACAAGTGGTTTCATTTATGTCCCTGTGAACAACACTAACTAAAAAATAGCCTACATATTGAACACTTTTTATAAATGATTTAAAGCATTACTGAATAAACTGTGATTCAGGAAATTCACTATGTAGTCTGAGAGTTAGCTTGAATTGAGTCCCTGCCTTCATGCGCAGTTTACAGTAGGGTTCCCGTTCCTACAGGAATCTAATGTCGGCCGCTCATCTGACAGGAAGCAGAGCTTATGTGGTGATGCCAGCCATGGGGAACGGCCGTAAATACAGATGAAGCTTCAAAGCCTCGCTTGCTCACCCTGCCACTCACCTCCTGTAGTGCAGCCTGGTTCCTAACAGGCCATGGACCAATACTGGTCCGTGGCCAGGGGGGTGGGGACCACACATCTACACAACTTCCAGTTCCAAAAGGGTGGCAACAGAGGCAAGCTGACTGCACTCCCCAGCACAGAAAACCAAAAACAAATATACAGCACTGAGATCTAACATCAGCCTTGCTAAACACTTAACACTGGCTAAGTGGTAAGACAGGTAAGGCCACCTATACCTGGAAGTTTCTGTTTATGTGTGTCTATGTGTAAAGGTTTTAAATCATTAATTCTATTTACTCAATAGTTATAGTACTATTATATTTTCCATTTTTCTCTGGTGTCAGTTTTACTAAGGTATATTTTTCTAGGAACTGGTAATTTCAATCTACAGTTTTAAATTAATTGAGATGTCACTTGTAATATTCACTTATTTTTAATTTTTTAATTTTTTTTTAAGGCTGGCCAAGTGAAGCAGCAATTTTTATTTTATTGTGGTAAGAACACTTAACATGAGGTCTACACTCTTAACAGGCTTTTATGTGCACAATGCAGTACTGTTATCTATGGGCACAATGTCGTGCAGCAGATCTCTAGATCTTGCATAACTGAAACTTTAGGCCCACTGATCCACAACTCGCCTTTTGTCCTCTGCCCCCAGATCCTGGCAATGATCATTTTACTCCCTGCCTCTACGTTTGACTATTTTAGATACCTCATATAATCTACTTATAATCTTTAAAATGTCTGCAGGATGTGTGGAAATGCCCTGTTTTTCGCTTCTGCTATTTAGGAAAGCATTTTTCAATTTTGTTAACTCTTTCCAAAGAATTTTCAGCTTTGTTGAGCCTTTGTATTCTATTAGTTTCTCCTCTTTGCAATACATCATCTTTTAAGGTCTGGATCTGTAGTGATGTTACCTTTTTCATTCCCATATGGATCTGTGACTTTTATATTTTCTTGATTGGTCAATTTTATCAGTTTTTTTCAATGAACCAACTTTTGGCTTTGCTCTTCCTCTATTGTTAATTATTATTTCCTAAGCTTCCAATCTTTGTTTAAGTTTCCATTCTTACATTTGCTCTCTTTAGTTTGCTGATCTTTTTCTAATTTCTTAAGATGATTAGTTCACTGATTTTCTATCTTCTTTTTTATAAAGTTATATGCAGTTAAAGCTACATGTTTTCACTGAGCATGGAATTAGCTACATCCCACAAGTTTGATGTGTAGTAAGTACTTGCATTATCAACTACAATAAAATATTTTCTTCCTCAATGCATTTAATGCCTGGTTAATGGGAGCTACAAAAGAGAAAACAGACAAATGAGACATATAATGAACCTGTCCAGCCATGATGCACACTATGGCCCAGATTTCAGACCTTTACTACCACAAACACACAATTTATTTGACTTTAAGGATATTGGTACAAGATGCCTTTAGGTCTAACTACCAGTCCACAAGAAAGAGAGGGAACTGAGGAACACATTCAAATGATACCATAGTGATGCAGTCAGCAAAATGCAGGCTGGGGAAAGATATAAGACACTCTACCTGGATTCTTCAAATAATAAACTGTAAGGAAAAAAGAAGATGGAGAAGGAACCGAGTAAGAGAGACTTAAGAGACATATCCACCAGCGGCAATGTATAGACCTTAGTTTGATCTTGATACCTACACTATAAAAAAAGAAATATACGATATAACAAGGGAAGTTTGAACTAACTGGGTATTTCATGGTATTAAGGGATCACTGTTTATATTTTTTAGGTGTAAAAATGGTATCATAATTTTTCTCTTTCTTTTTTTATGAGTTTTTATCTTCCGGAGATACATACTGAAATATTTAGAAATGTTACGTCTTTGCCTGGGGCTGAAGAATCTGCTTCTAATCTTACTTATCTAGTTGTTCACAAAAGGCCACAAACCTCCTAGGTTTCTCCATAGTGCTGTTCCTATTGTGTCAGCTGCCTTACCCTGGAGCAAATGATCCCAGAGTAAAAGACCAAAGTGGAAGCCACAGCCTAGTCTTGAAAGTGATAACTCTATCACTTGTACTGTGTTCTACTGCTCAAACACACCAACCCTCACTCAACAAGGAAAGAGACTATACAGAGGTGTGAATACCAGGAGGCAGAGACTGGTGGGGGGCATAGTAGAGGGTGAGTGACTACATTAAAACAAAATTGTGAGGAATTATTGAAGCTAGGTGGTGAATACGTGAGGATTCATTATATTATAATCTCTATTTTTATGTACATTTGAAATTTTCCATAGTAAGAAGTCTTTCAGAAGTTTTTTTTTTCCTTAAAAAAAGGATATCAGTACAGAGATGGAGCAAGAAGGTATAAAAAGGCTACTCAGAGGTGGTAGTGATTCTGCTTCCCCTGACTGTTGGCCAGAAGGACTGCCTAGGCCTGGCAGCAGCCTGCACAAAGGCGGACTGTGTCAAGTCTGAGGAGTCCTTGTTAAGCCTCAAATTTGGTGCATAAGCATTTGTATCACACCATTTAAACACTGTTCTTAATATCATGAAATTATTTGATGTTCAAAAGCTGGTGACTTACCATGCACTTAAAAGCTACTCATTAGTAAAAGTATCTTTAATAAGCACATAAAAGACAAAAAGATATAAATGCTTAATGAAACATGTTGAGAGTGGTGATGTACCCAGGGGAGTTATTAAAATTACAAAACCAATTCTACCCGAAACAGTAACAGTTGAGGCTCTTATGCATAATATTCAACAGCTATCTGATTATGACTTATTCACAGCTATGCTGTGCAGTAAACTATGATTACTTTTGTTTTCTCTGAGCAACTTTTTGAGGTTTTCCCTGGAGATAATACTTGTTTAATTTTTTCTCACTGTGATTTTCTATGTATTTATTACTAATTCAACCCTAAACTTCCCATCGATTGTCATCACCTCCTCTAAAGACATTCAGCTACACCAGGTGTAACTTCAATGACATCTTCCAGTCTCTCCTGACATTTTGTGACGGGCACCTGTCTTGGCTGGTTGCCTCTGTGCCTATACAATTCTCAGTCAGGGACTCCTCTGTAGTCTCTGGCCACCTCTCACACACATTGGC
This sequence comes from Lemur catta, assembly GCF_020740605.2. Lineage (NCBI taxonomy): Eukaryota > Metazoa > Chordata > Mammalia > Primates > Lemuridae > Lemur > Lemur catta. The sequence goes on along the minus strand of NC_059143.1, from coordinate 26,040,782 downwards.
TCTCCTTCCTGTTTTCTACATTCTACGTCCTTCTTGCCCTGGGTTTATTTAAATCCTCATTTGATGGAACACAATCTCTAGTAAATTCCACAGAATGAATGTTTGGTAGTTCAGTGCTTTGAGACCGTGTGTGTACAAAAACATCCTTATTAAACCTGTGCACTTGATTGTGAGTTTGGCTCGATATAGCATTTTAGGTTGAAAATTATTTTCCTTTAAAATTTTGCTTCTTTGTTTCTAGAGTTGCTTTTGAGAAGTTTGAAGACATTCTGATTAATAATCCTTTGACTGTGACCTGCTTTTGCCTCTTAAGAAAACTGTACGAGATTTTTTCCCTTGAGGGTTGGGATCCCCAGTGTTCTGAAATTCACAATGCCTTGGGGTGCACTCTATTTTCATCTATTGTTCTAAAAAGTTGGTGGGCTCTTTCAATCTGAAAACTTGTGCAGTCTAGTTATAGGAAATTTTGTGGGTAAATTCTCTCTTCCCCTTTATATATTTTTTTGAGACCTGTATTATTCAAATATTAGACTCTTCAGTGTCACTTCAATTTTCATGTAATTTTACTATAGTCCATCTCTTTCGTCCATTTTTTATGGAAGATTTCCTCCCAACCTGCATTTTTTGCTTTTTTTTTTTTTTCTTTTCAATTTCCAAAAGCTCTTTCTGGCTCTGTCAGTGTATCTTTGAATAGTATCCTATTCCCATTTTATGGCTGTAATATGTCTTCTATTTTGCTGAGGTTATTAGTTACTTCTCTTTAAGTTTTCTTTTTCCTTAATAGTCTTTGCTTCCTCCAAGTTGCTTTCCTCTCTGTTTTGGACTTTACTGTTTATGTCTGAGGATTTCCTGTGATGTCTAGTATTCCTTATTTACCTGTTTGTTATTAAGAGTAGAAGACTAAAAGGCTGAATACGAGCTCTGGAAACACAAGTGGGGCTTACTGACTATGAGTTTCTATAAGGGTGCTCAGGTTGTGCCATTAAGTTGGAAACTTTACAAAGTCAGTGTCTGTAGGTTTTTTTCTCTAGGGCTAGTCCAATTCTGCTGAGAAAGATCCTCCAAGCAAGAGGTAAGCCTGGCTGCCAGCATTAATGGGAGCCATACAGGGCAAGGTGGCTGGGGGTCCCAGCAGCAGAAGGTACATGTCCACTTAATCCACCTGTTTCCTGTATAGTTCCCTTGCTTTAGACTGGGCCTGTTGTACTCCAGTCTGGACACTTGCATTACCTCCTTCTTATGGAGCAACTAGACATCTTATATTACTGATAGGAGTGTAAACTAGTATAAACATTTTGGGAAAATGTTTGGCAGCACATGCTAAAACTATATAAATGTATAACCTACTCCTTTCCCTAACACATACCAAACAGAAATGGGACCACCTTAAGTCCTCCAAAAGATATGTACAAGAATGTCACAACAGCTTTATTGATAATAGTAAAAATGTAGAAACAACCCAAATGTTTATCAATATATAAATAAACTATAATATATTCACATAACAGCACTGCACTGCAATGGAAAAGAATGAACTTCTGGCTATATGCAACAATATAAATTTCAAAGACACAAAAGAACATATACTGCGTAGAACCATTAAAAAAAGTTCAAAAAAGACAAAACTAATCTAAGTTTAGAGAGCTCAAAATAATGGTTGTCTCTGGGAGTGGGAGTACTGACTGGAAAGGAACGTAGAGAACTTTCGGGTGATAGAAATGTTCTATGTTTTGATTTGGATGATGGTCACATAGGTATATACACATGTACAAATTCAGTAAGCCAAGGAATGTGTACTTCACTGTTTCGAGTTACACACAACTTGAATATTTTTGTAAAAAGTTGAATAGGTAAAATATTGTGGTAATAAAGAAGTTTAAAATTCCTTACTAATCCATTAAAATAGATGATTATGTTCCAATGCCTAAAATACATAGTTCTAATGATGAGTAGTAGCTTGAGGTATTATTTTTATCAGCATTTAATTATTTTCTAAGCTGGGTAAATAGTGACTTAGTGATACAACATTCACTTCAAGAACAATCAGCACCAAAGCGCAGTTTACTGGGAATTCAGAACATACTTTTCATTCAAACACTATCAAGACCATACTAGGTACTTACCCTTCTAACCTAACATCTGGCAAAGATCTGTTGAGGGCAATCATCTCACTCGCCATTAAATTGAACTGATTGATTTTAAACATCTCTTTCATCTTTTCTTGATCCTCTTTAGGAATGACGACTGGTTTCCCCATTTCTCCAGGACCTTCATGAGGCTTTTGTACTGGCTCTAGAACTAAGAATAAGGAGGAAACCTAACATTAATTTCATAGCAATTGATTCATGTTTCTGTTTAATAGCACTTGCATTTAAATTGTGCCTTTAACAACCAGAACCATTTCTGAGCCCACCCTCTCCAGGTCTGTTAATGCCTCTGAGGGGTTGCCCTGTCCTCCACCTGCACACCAGTGCCCCGACTCAAGACCTCCTCACCTCGCTCACTCACCTGAGTCACTGCATAGTGTTGGTGCTCCCATTTCAAATACTACTGTTACATTAACCTCCTTAAAGCACAGCCTTCATTCCTATTCCCAGGGTCTCCTAGTGTCCAACCTCTTTTTTTCCTTGCTCTGTCGCACAGGCTAAAGTGCAGTGGCATCATCATAGCTCACTGTAACCTCAAATTCCTGGGCTCGGGTGATCCTCCGGCCTTAGCCTTCCAAGTAGCTGGGACTACAGGCTATTTTTCTATTTTTAGTAGAGATGGGATCTCACTCTTGGCTCAGGCTGGTCTTAAACTCCTGACCTAAAGTGATCCTCTAGCCTTGGCCTCCCAGAATGCTAGGATTATAGGTGTGAGCCACTGCACCTGGCCTGAAAGTTGAGTCCAACCTCTTTAATTGGAATTTAACCTAACTTTCCAAACCTATCACTTGCTGGGCTTTTCCCACGGTACTTCATCCTTCAGTCAAACAGCCATTCCCTATATCCCTTTCCAACCTGCCCCACCTTCTCTGGCTTCCATGCCTCTGCTGACACAGACCTCCTTGACATCCCCTTCCCACTCCTATCTTGGCAACACCAAACCCCTTTATGTTGTCTTTCCAGGCCAACAAAAATGGCTTCTATTGCCCGCAGCTTTTTGCAATCTCTCTATAATGATCATTTACTACTCTTAACTATCACATCATTTCATATAGGGGTCTTATGCCTCTAATCAATTACTATCTCTTATTATAATGATTGCTAAACCTGTCTATGTACCTCCTTTCCCCCACTAGATTACAATCTCTTTTTGCCTAGGGTGTGTGTGATTCATTCAAACTTCTGTGGAGTTTAGCACAGTGACTTATGGGAGCTTTATAACTATACACTGAGTTAACATGTGAGTGAAAATGCTATTCAAGATAAGCCATGATGAAAATCCTAGACTTGATAATAGTCATTATAATATGTCAGATCAGCACTTCCCAAATCTTGTTCCTTATTATATGCTTTTGAGATGTTAATAAGTGTTCTAGGAAAAAAAGGTTCTGGGATATTTGGAAAATGCTGTTAAACTTCTCACCTAAAAGGGATGGATAGAGAATGGGGTGAGGCCAAGAATGGGAAGAAAATGTTTTGTACTTTGTTTATTTTGAAAGCTGAAAGTTTTATTCTCCTGTAGATTGTTTTTTAGGCATCCTCAAAATGTCTCTGCAAAAATGATGGCAGCAAGGCAGCAGAAAAGCCATCTCCTTTGAGTCAAGCTTCATCTGCCCAAGAACAGCACTGGTTGGTACAGCTGACCTGTAGGATGACTGTTTCAGATGGTGTCCAAAGGAACCTACCAATATCAGAGCTGAAGAATATGAAATTATTCACTGTGTCCTCAACAATTCTGCCCAGAATATAAAAATCTATTTCAGAGAACTAGGAAGAAAAAAATAGTGTACAATGAATTTCCCCTGTTCTCAGAACAATCTGTGATTTTAGGAGGGACATTAAAATAGTAGAAAAATAACTTTTAAAATTATAGAAAATTCAAGTAACATAGTTTTTAAAAACAAATTCTGCTTAATGTTTGCCAAGTAGGTAAGCTCTTTAGATAAAAGGGTTGGCAGAATTTTTAAAGAATTCTCAATGACAAAAATTCTCAACAAGTGTAGTAAGAACTGTAATAGAAGTACAAAAGTATAATGGCCCATATAAAATAAGCTTTTAAAGCTTTAAAAATCATAAATTATAAAACTCTTAGAGTCATTGCTACTTACTTGTCTCTGAAAGTAAAGAACAATCAATAGATTTTGGGATTGGTACTTTCAGGGGTCAATAGGAAACATCAGAGTTCTGAAGGTGACAATGATCTTTTGTAGATGGCACAGATAATAATGAGTAGGTGGGAGACATCTACTGGCCCTGATGATAAACATCCTTCTGTTACCTGTGCCCTATTTTAGTATAAGGAGATGATGCTTTATAGAAAAGTTAAAATAGAAAAACTCTCATGCTGTGCAGTTTTAAAATGCAGTGTACTAAGGTACACATGTATCATTTATAATGGGCTTTTGTGGGGAATGTGGGGGAAGATCCTGAATCCAATCAAGCCTCTGGACCTAATTACCAACTCACAGGAAATACGAGGGATGGAGGGACACAATAAACACCTTTAAAGGGGTGCAAATCTTGACTGTGAGAAACTGGAAAAGAGAAATAACCCAATTTCTTCTTCAAAAACAACCATCAAAACAGGTGGGTGGAGGACAAAGAGAAAGAGGTGTCCATGCCACAAGAGTAGCCATGAATTGACAACTCTTAAAGCCAGAAGATGGGTACACAGGACTTTAATTTTCTATTCTTTCTACTTTTGTTTATGTTTCAAATTTTCCATTGGGGAGGAGAGGCATAAAGGAGGTCTCAAGAAATTATTATTCTAAGTACTACAAAGTATAAACTCGATTGCTTATTGCATAAGAAACTATATGACCAGAAACTTAAAAGTTGAGATCTTAAGGACAGGCAAAAATGGACAACATACACAATCCTGCTGATAGAGCATTTTACAAATTTCATCATAATCTGATATTTATTAATAAAATCTGAAAATCTAGTATAGTGCCCACATTATATACTCTAACTTACTGGTACATATGAAATTTCAGAGCCACATTTAAAACTGTCATTAATCAAAAGCTAAATAACTATATTAAGAAATTATAATATTGTGAAGAATTAAATGGGCTAGTAAACTTATTTTCCTTGGTAAAGAGACTTGGATGAAATGCATATGGTTACTGAATATGTTTTTACTACCAATGCACTTACAGTATTAGAAAACAACCAACAAAAAAGATGGTAAGCATTAGCTTTCATGTATTCTATGTACCAGTCTTTTATGTAAATTGAGAGTTCAGTGAAATTTTTGTTTGAAGGCAACTCAAATGGGTCTGTATGTCATTTCATGAACTGAAAAAAAATATCTTCACATAAAATTTTACATGCAGTGGCCAGTGGTTCACACCAGTAGTCCTAGCACTCTGGGAGGCTGAGGTGGGAGGGTTGTTTGAGCAAAAGAGTTCGAGACCAGCCTGACCAAGAGTGAGACCCCCTCTCTACTAAAAATAGAAAATAATTAGCGGGGCAACTAAAAATAGAAAAAATTAGCCAAGTGTGTGGTGGTGTGCACCTGTAGTCCCAGCTTACTGGGGAGGCTGAGGCAGAAGGATTGCTTGAGCCCAGGAGTTCGAGGTTGTTGTGAGCTAGCCTGATGCCACAGTACTCTAGCCTGGGCAGTAGAACGAGATTCTGTCTCGAAAAAGAAAAAATTTTACATGCAGATCATTCGTAAGAATCAAACTAACTTTGACATGGGAGAAAGGTGTTGTTCCAAAGCATTATGTGAGAACAAACATTTTATTATATTCTTCAGTTAAGCTTCATTTATATGATAATGTAGACAAGTATAATGTTTTAGAATACCTATTTACCAAGACAATTACAGGTTCACTCTTAAAGCCTCCAAGTAAGATTAACATAAAAAACAATGTAGAATACCTCGAGTATATTTTAAGACATCTTTCAAATTTCTAATCTGTATTTTCTCTCATGGAAGTAGAATAAAGAGAAGTAAAGTTATATGACTTCACTGTGGGGGAAAAAATACTAATAAAAGGCTAAAATTTTTTCTCCTAAACTATTTTCTAATCTGACTAAACAATACCATCTTTACTGTCTTTTATACACTATATTTCACTATTCTAAACTATTTCTTTCCACATTTTAGCAACTCAAGTTGGGATGTGGCTTACAATACTTGGAATGTTTATGGTTTCCTAGTGGTATATAAAGTAAGTATTCTATGAACAATAGAAAGCATGTAAGATGCAATGAAATACAGCATATTACCTGATTTTTTAAACACCAAAATATTATCTAGTCTGGTTGGCTCCTGAGAGGTCAGATATGGCCCGTGGACACGGACATGAACATGGACATGATAAAATGGAACTTCCAGATTATAAACAATGGAAGAAGGAACACCACTGGAAACGGTCTGAGAGAATCTGGCTGCATGAGGGCTAAGGGATCTACAGGGCACGTAAGATGCATTAAGTAATTTAGATAGAATTTATCCCTAGAGTACAGTGTCCATGTTCTTTTTCAATGTATTCTCCTTAAAGAACCATGAAAAATGCTTTTTACATTAAAGTTTTAAAATTTCAAAAACCAAACTATTATCTATAACTTAATTCACTGGTAACTCTCTGCTTCTTCAACATCCTTGTCAGTTTTAATACTAGTTCCAATTTCATGTTCAATTTAGTCATATTGTGTTCCATATATAAAACTCAACACTTAAAAAAATTGTAGCAGCATTTCTGAAAGCCTTTACTAGTAACATTTTTAAGTTGTTAATCATTGGAAGCTTTTTCTATAAACTATATTTCTCCAAGGCTTCCTAAATTTTGACAGTTGAAATAATTCCAGCATAAGTACATGAAAAGTTGAATCATCAACATTTTAATGATCTGAAAATCAAGTACAGTACTGGCATGAAGGATTAATTCCTTCTTGAAACTGCATCTGCAAAAATATTGAATATTCTATACAACATCCAAATCTATAAATTGGATAAATGAGCTAATTCTGGAAAGCAGAAGAGTAGTAAAAATATTCCCAGGCCATAGCCCACACCACCCTTGTTCTTTCAAGGGAGACCAATCCGACTCTAGCAACAGAAAAATTCTGCTATATTCAGATAGCCTGGAACATAAAATATAAGTATAAGACTACAAATATAGAACTACTCAGGAAAACAAAACAAACCCTTCTGCAATCACCAAAGTCTGGCCCACTATTACTTGAAGCAGGCAAGTAACAAGTAAACAGAAGAATCCTAGAAAACTGTTAAATATCAACAACAATCCTGTAAGAGGTCTTCAGCATTATCATAAGGATAATCAATCCATTCTACTTAAATCTAGGACACCTTTATTCACAACATAAAGATCAGAATTTGGTAAATTTCACCGAATCGGTACCGTGAAGTACAATGTTCAGAAATAAGTTCCTCACCATATTGAAACAATTACTCTGGAGTGTCATACATGCTCGTTGCTTTTTTACTTTTTGGTTTTCAAATGCCATAGAAAACAAAGATCCTGGATGCCCTATGTGTTCTAGCAAGAGAGACTTCTAGGTCACGAAATGTACATGCTAATTCTATTTAGTCTACATCCTCGGTGCCATCCTCCCTCCCCAGCCTTGTTAGTAAAAGCTCTCTTCAGAGGCTCTGATGCAACCTGGGACCTCTCAGCAACCACTGTACCAAAACTTCACATCGGAGAAGATTTTTCAAACTGTTCTTGCTTATTAGCATCAACTGTCCCTCCTCCCCTCTCCCTGCAACCCCTGAAGGCTACGGGAGTATTTGCAAAAGGCTGCTCTAAAGCCCCTCCTCAGGTCATCTCCCCTTAGCTATTATGTGCTCCCCCTCTGGCTTCTGGCTCAGCCCTTGTCTCACTCTCCCACTGCAGACTCCTTCTCAATCTGTCCCCCCTCTCCACACTGCGATACCCGATACCCGCAGGCTACTGTAAAGCCTCTTCCTCGTCTGGTCTCACAACACACAGGCCCCGTGTACAGATTTAACTCAACTCCAGCCCTCCTCCAGAGCCCACCAACCTCGACCTTTTCTGGGAAAACTGTTCTTTCCCCTTTTCTCCAGAGGCAATGATGCTATCTCGCACCTCCACACTGTTACTTTCAGACCATTTCTCCTTTACTCTGTACTTCTGTACTTTGTACAAAACATACTCCTTTTCTTTGAAACTCATGCCACCAGTGGTTTTCAAACCTGTATAACCTTAAAATCCTCTTTGAGGATAATCCTTTTCTAGTGGTTTTGATACCATATCATCTCATCTACCGACAATTTGTTCTTTCAAGTATTCCTCCTTTCCCCTATATTTTAAACCTCTTCCTCAGCATACGTAAATAATATATACACAGAAAACCAACGCCTGCTCCATTCCTTTAACTGTCGCGGAACCCACTTCCCTTCATGCAGAAACTTCCTAAAGAATAAGCCACATCTCTATTAATTTACCAGGACATGGAGCCCACTGGCCTCCACGGTTACCACTCCCTGAAATGGCACTTGCCAGGGTCACCATCCCATCACCAAACATATCAGAAACACTTCATTTTAGGTAAAATCTCCGAACAAACGTCACTCTTGGGCTTCAGTGACCCACTCCCTTTGTCTTCTCCTACCTTTGACTTCCCGAGAAGCTTTCTCTTCCTTTAGTGACCCCCAAGGATAGCCTCTCTAACAGCGAGTCTGTCTCTTCTAACTGCACACATGCTCCCTGTACAGCCTCATATACAGACACGGCTTTAACTCCCACCTCTGTCCTCCACCTTGACCATGCTCCACCACAGAACATCTCTACAAGCGCCTCACAGTTAAATATTCCAAACCCAACTCCACCCACCCACCTTTCCATCGAAGCTGTTCCCCCTCTGGGGGCTGCTATTTCCTATCAGCTCTTCCAACCAGGGAGAGCTGAGAAGATACTGAGGAAGTCTGCTGCAGTTGAGTATCAGCTTGAGCAGGTATTTGTTAGTTTGACAAGGGAGGGGAAGACCTTCCAGGCAAAGGAAAGAAGCATGTGCAAGATAAGCAGGTGAGAGAACAGAGCTGATGGCTGGGAGAATGTGAGGCCACCTGAGACTTTTTCTCTTACTCCCTACATTCAGTGGCTCCCCAGGTTATGTAAATTCCACTACCTAAATAGTTTTCATATATATATTTGTTCCCTCTCCACCTCCAGTGTCATTTCAGTGTAGGCCCCAAGTACTTTTCCAAACTTTCACAACAGCCTCAAACTCTCTGCTACCTGCCTCTTTCTTTTCCGGGCCATCAGCCACATGACCACCAATGCTTTCTTCTTAAAGTCCAGGTCCCATAGGGCCGTCCTCCCTCGTTTAAAGTCCTTCAGTGACACACCATTGCCTATAGGATGAAGTCCACGATCCTTAGCATGCCATAAAAGGCCTTCTGTGACGCAGCCTCTGCCGGCCTCCCAAGCCTCATTCCAAGCTCCTGCCTCATGTTCTCCCATCTATCAACTCTGTTCTCTCACCTGCTTATCTTGCACATGCTTCTTTCCTTTGCCTGGAAGGTCTTCCCCTCCCTTATCAAACTAACAAAAACCTGCTCAAGCTGATACTCTATTGCAGCAGACTTCCTCAGTATCTTCTCAGACACCCCAAGGCACTCCCCTCCTTTCTGCTCTTGTGCACATCTCTAGAGTGGAATTTATTACATTGATATTTACTAATATTCTTTCTCTTCCATTAGATTGTGAGTTCCCTGAAGGGAAGAATTCTACCTGATTTTTCCGTTCAACTGTGTATTACCAGCACCTAGTACACTGCCCAGCACATATAAAAGTTAAAAAACACTCATCAAGTGAATCTTCACATGCTACAGTTCCTATTCATTCTTACTTTCAAGCCTTTGCATTTAAGGTGGTACACCATGAGCTTACTATACATGGCAATGGATTAAGGTAGGGTGAAGGGAAAGTTAATCCATTCTATTTGGTAAAAGAATACCCAAGTTGCTGAGTGGTGAATGGTCATACTTACTCTGATTTAAATTTAGACAGGGAATACAGCTCTAGTAACAGTTAAGGAGGCAGTGTTTTGTTACCCAACAAAGTTAAAAAACAACAAAGCCATAAAGTAAATATTATGCAAATTAATAGGCTGATTTTGGATAAAAATGTATTTTATTAAAACTTATGGGAAAAGTGAAAATTTAAAAGTTATGAGTTAGCCTAGGTATTACTAGAATCTAGTGCTAGCAACTGAGCCTAACTTAGGCAAATTTCCCAAGAAGAAATAAACAGAACCAGTTATATAAGCCCACATATAAAAATTACAGTTAAGTAGGCATAGTTACCGATATAAACCAATAATTTTTTATTGTAAATTTTGGGGGACCAAGTGCCCTTCTCATTATAAAATTGCGAAAAATTTAAATGTGGCTATATTCTTTTAAAAATTTATATTGAAAGAGTAATTATTGGTATATAATTCCTAAAAATTGTGGAATTGCTATACAGCCATGTATTCCATAACTAATCACAGAGAGTTCAGAGCCCAGAACAGCTGGATTACTGACTCATGTAATGCAGTCATTTTCATTATAGTTAAAAAATAAAAATAATAATTTTTAAAAAGGCAGCATTTGATCTACGAGAGGAGCTTAAACCTGCATTTTCCAATGTCCCTTGCCAAAAATATCAGTACTACCTAACTAGGTCCTTTATATTTGTATGTTTTCTTTCTTTCGTTCGTTCTTTTTTTTTTTTTGAGACAGAGTCTCGCTCTATTCCCCCGGGGAGAGTGCAATGGCATGACCCTAGCTCACTGCAACCTCAAACTCCTGGGCTCAAACAATCCTCCTACCTCAGTCTCCGGAGTAATGGGACTGTAGGCCTGTGCCACCACACCTGGTTGATTTTTTCTATTTTTGGTAGAGATGGGGTCTCACTCTTGTTCAGGCTGGTCTCAAACTCTAACTTCAAACAACCCTCCCGCCTTGGACTCTCAGCTAGGATTACAGGTGTGAGCCACTGCACCCAGGCAATGTTTTCTTTCTTTTTCATACCAGACATTGCAATGATCTCACTGCAGCCCCTATTCTATAGCCCAATCTTTTCAGAAGCTCCCCCTAAAAGCACTAACTGGAGCTATCTACAGCATTAACAAAAAGAACTCTCCAAATCACATTTATCTATAAAGACTTCTTCCCCTTAGGACTGAGATGGGAAAGCAGGAGCAATCTCTTTTGGTACCTTACAATGCAATACTAATGTTCCACTCAGCATTACAGCATTAGACTAATCTTCTGTACAATTTTGATTATTTCCAACTATGAGAGTTCCACATTATTTGGTAACATGTAGAAAATTAACTACTTTTAATAATGAATGCAAAAGTTGAATTTAGTAATCTATACATGATACTTTAATACTTTTAACTGTTTAAGAACCCACTGGAGAACTGTATATATAAACATCACATATATTACAAGAAGCCAGTAATTACTATTAATCTAAAAAAGTTAAAATTTTAAATTATCCAAATAACTTAGTAAAAACCAGTGACATATTTATCAAACAGCTGTATTATAAAATATCACTCACCATCCCCAGCAGGAAGTCCTCTCTCCTTTTTTTCATCACATTTGTTGCATTCACTGAAGTAAAGCAGCAGGAACATATCCAAGAGTACCCAAATCAAGGAGGTGGCTAGGACCACCTTGCAATATGCAAATTTTCTCATGGCACTTTAAGTCAAATGCAAAATTTTAAAATATATACATATAAATATACAAAGATCATGAAAATTATTCCAATCTAGTTTCATCAGAAATCACGTTCATACCCTATAGAGAAAAAAAGAAAAAAGATCAACTTAAAACTTTAGAATTTAGAAAGTGAATTATAAGATTAATATTATGAATATTAAATAATATAAATTATTAATTATCACTAAGAATAAGAAATTTCACCATGAAGACTAAGTTGGAAAAATTCTAAGACTAAGTTGGAAAAATTCTTGTAAAATATGTAAAAAGTTATAATACCAAGAATATACACCCCCCTAGACTATACCAAGTAATAAAAAAAAGAAAAAGAAAGAAAAATACTCGCATATAAATAACACCTACAAATCAATATAAAACAATCCCATAGGAAAGCAGGTAAAGGACGGAAACAGGCACTTCACATTCACAGAAAGGAAGCCTAAATAACCAAATATGTAGAAAAGTGTTCCATTCCCTATAATTAGGACATGCAAATTAAAACAACAGTGAGCTACTATTTCACAGCCATCAAACACATGGGTCTTACCTACCTTTCTATTCAATTGCTGTATTAAGTACTAAGGCAAAAATGAAGCTATTAACTGCCACAGGCGTTTAAGCAACCAGTGATTCCTGATGCATTTCAACTATTCACATTCGGGTCCCAGGCCCAAGAATTAAAATGAGTCCTCCTTTCAGCCTATACTACAGCAGCTTATTGGGCTAACTCCAGTCCTTCTTTCCCACTGAATCCATTCTAAAAATGCAACAATCACCAATTATCCAGCAAACAGACTGGTGGAAAGTATAATGGAAAAGAAAAGGGTGTATCATAAGATCTGAGGCTTAGTCTTGGCTCTGACAATAATTTTATAGACTTCCCTGATTTTTAGTTTCTATTTCCTACCCTCCTACCTCCCTTTATTTCTGTTGAGAAAATGACTGGAGGAACTGCCACCAAATTTGGAAAGTCATTTGGGATAGTTTGATTTAAAAGGTTCCTCGAATATAAGGAGTTCACCTTGGAGCATGCTAGAGCAGTCTGGGGGGCCTTAGAGAGGCAGGGAATTGCCCACTGAGCAGATGACTCTGGGGCTCAAAGGTCTGTGTCACTCATGATCAGGAGAAATACAAGCCCAAAGTGCGCTGTGATGCAGTGAACTAAGGAAACACACTTTGCAGGTGTGCCCATGCTGAAAGGTATGTAACCGGATACTCTGAAGGATTGCCACGATGAGTGACACAGCAGCTTCTTACAAGGGCAACTGTGTGTGACGTGTTCTGTGGTGGCCAGCAGAGGTGTATTTTCCTGAACAATTCAGGGCAGGCCAGGGGGTTTATCTATGACATAGATACAGTAGTTCTTGCGGAATTCACAAGGTTGCTGGACAGCAACCTGAAAAAACACTAGGTGATACTAATAAACACAAAGTATTATTGTTTATATTCATCTCTCTGGGGACTTTATCTCTTGACTATATTCCTCCTTTCACCAAACCAACACTCCCTGGCTGCAAGGTGAGAACAAAGATGCTACTGTCATAATCTTACCTCAAAATCATGCTACTCAATACCTGACACGGTATCACCTGCAGTGAGCAACTACTGATAACTTCAGTAGTATCAGTAAGGGTGAGGGGAGAACCTAAAGCATTATAGTGTACAATGTCAGGGAACAACATTTCTCACTCGAGATGCTAGATATATAAATTCATATTTTGAGTTACTTCATGTGAAAAGCTACCTCTTTTGGTCCTTGGCAAACAAAGTAAACAGTCTGACTGCTAGTACAATACCTGGGTTTCAAATGTGGCTTTATGGTCTCTAAAATCTGATTCCCCCACCCCCAAAAAATGCCTACAATCCAGAATACGTAAATATAAATCTTTATAACTTTGCATGCATTCCTATCTAATTTTTGCAAGGAAGCCATAATTAGATTTTGAAATTGAAGGTGAAATGCAGAGGGAGGTGTGTCTGGGAGAGCAGGGCTGTGTGGCGCACCCTACTGGGGTAAGCGGAGGTGAAAAATCACCCTCAGATTCAAGCCCCAGGTGACTAGAACTGTTTTCCTTTCTTATCATTCATGTGTTCACTGGAGTAGCACTTTTAATTTCCTTTAAGAACTTTTCCTTGCCATTCACAACTTTACAAACCATTTGGCACAAGAGGCCTGGCTTTCGGACTATCTCAGCTTCCTACATGCCTTCCTCACTAACGTTAATCTTTTCTAGCTTTTGATTTAAAGTGAGAGAAATAATTACAATAGTAACATTAAAGATCACAGATCACTATAACATATAATAATCATGAAAAAGTTTAAAATATGGCAAGAATTACCAAAATGTGACACAGAGATGAACAGCTGGAAAAAATGAGAGACTTGCTCAATGCAGGGTTACCACAAACCTTCAATTTGTAAAAGAGAAAAAGAAAGAAAAAAACCAAATCTGGGAAGCACAATAAAATTAGATACATGTGTGTTTTTGCGTCGTAATTCATTTCAAGCTCTCTGGATATTTACTGAGTCTTGGCCAAAGATGTTCTTGATAGTGCGTCAGGTACGGTACATGGCACAAGTACCAAGGCAAAACCCCACACCTAATCACATTATTAAACACCAGTAAGAGACATGCCATTCACATTACAAAAGACAAACACCAACTCAGGAAACCTGACAGGAAAAGAAACATCCAGATGGGAAAGGTTCTAAAAAGGTTTTACCAGAAGGCAGCGTAAGATACAAGATTTTGTTTAAAGTAAGTTGTTTTCTACAGTTGTTTTGTTTCTGTCTCTCCCTTACCTAAAATCCTTTAGTGGCTTCCCACTGTCCTTAAGATGGTCTTTCCCATAGACCCGTTTTGTCCTAAAGACCACTGATACTGCAGTACCCACACCTGAGAGTCCTCACTAAACTCCCATGGCCAGGTAAGTCAGGGAGATGTTTTAATACTCTACTCACCCTGGGAGATTCACATTGGATACTGTCGCACTAAAGAGTCTGTGAAGTTCTGTAATAAACTTGTTTAATTATGTTAACTCAGAACTTCCCATTTTCAGGCATGAAACTTTCCCTATCCACTTTGTCTTTTTTGTATAACATAAAGCAGGTTTCAAATAGCAATAAATATACTAGTCAAGATTCATTCTATATTCTGGAATCAGGCAATTTTTATAACACACTATGGGTTGTTTGCTTTCTGCAAAACTGATATTTCTGTGAATCTGCAAATTCTGTAAAAAAGAATCCCATTGTGTTCAAAAGCCAATCACAAGAAAGACTTTCACAAAGTGAAGGTTAATTTTGTTATATCTTAACTGTTTTAAGTTAATATTTCTGTATTGGTCTTTAACATAACATATATCTGTATATAATACAAATAGTTGTGCCCTGTAATATTCTGAAATTAAAAAAAAATAATTGTGGACAAAAATGGGAAATCCAAAAGTTGCCATTATATAAATCTCTAAAAGTAAAGAATTTGTAAACTTCTCAGAGAAATGAAACTTGCCAACTATTTTACTTTCAATTATTTTTTCTGAGTTTAGAATATCATATTCTAAAAACTGTATCTGGCATTAAATATCGCCTTCAGCACAATGCACCATTATTTCATGTAGGATACCGCAACAAGAGTTAACATAACAGGTCTCTGTTACTTAGTTCTTGCTAATCTTGTCCAGGGGGTGCCTGGAGCCATGGCAATGACCCCAGCCAAACTCTGAGAACTAAATTCATGGAGTGTTCACAGTCACTGTTAATGATCTTTCTGTGTATGCTCCAGGCAGTGAGTCAGGATGTACCAGGCTGTCGGCATTGCCTTACTTCATCAAGATTTATGACATGTACCTGGTATCTGGTGTAGGCTCCCACATTTCTGTTACCAGAGTTGGTCATATGACAAGAATGTGCCCATCTGACCAGCTTCCTATAAGCACTCTGGACTGGAACACTTGTGTGCTTCTCCAGCTAGAGACATCTTGTATGTGTCTTTTTCATCCATAGCTGGACAGAAATGCACGTCCATGTGATTCTCACAGAGAGAAGACTTGGAAGCTGATGCCTGACCTCTCTACCATTCATCCTCTTCCTGCTGTCCCTGCATTGTATCCTTTGCTGTAACAAACCCTAGCCATGAGTACAACTTTATGTTGAGTTGCCCGAGTCCTTCTAGCAAATCGGTGGCGATTGGGACCCCCCGCAAACAGATACCATTAAGGAATTCGGTTTGTCATAATACCTACTTCTTTCATTATGTGTCAAAAGCTAGATGATCATAATCCCAATCTCTCCAAATTAATAAATCAGTATACAAGAAAAAAGTTAACATCCTAGGCCTGAGATTGCTATCCTTAGAAAGGCCTGGAAGTCAAGGTTGGCCTTTGGCTGGCATCCAGAACTTGAATGGTAATTTTCCTTGAATGATAAGTTTGACTCACTGTGCCTAAACTGTTCATACAAACAACACAGTTTATGTTAAACACCTGCTCTCCTTCTGGAAATTTGGAATTTTGGTCTGTGCTAGGCAGAGGGTCTCTACATGACCAGCCCCAATAAAAACTTTGGGCATTAAGTCTCTAATGAGTTTCCCACATTTCACATGTTGTCACAGTTCATTGCTGGAGGAATTAAGCACATCCTGTGTGACTCCACAGAGACAGAACTCTTGGTTTCCTCCAGACTTTACCCCATGCACTTTTTCCCTTTGCTGTAATAAATCTTAGCTAAGATCCTCTGTGTTCTCCCAGCCAATCACTGAAACTGGGGGTGGTCCTGGGAACTGCCAACATAATCATATTAAAATAAAAGTGAGTATCTATTAGGCAAAATGCTAAAATTCAAATTTGGGTTCAAATTTCAGTACCAACACGTAGTAATTATGTGACCCTCGCAGTGTTACTTTATTTGCAAAACCTGAGCCTCTTCATTCCTTTAAATGAGAAAAACATACCCACCTTATAGTCCCATTGCACTAAATTAAATGAGGGAATGAACAACACACTCATACACCATACACACTCAGTAGATTTTAAATGGTATTTCTAGAGGCACTTTCTTAGATGAAACAAATCACCAGGAACCTTTCATATGTGTACTGGTGCAATAAGAATTCAAATGGCCATTTGGAGCACTGCAAAGAAAAGCTCAGAGACAAACTTTCATCCTGTATCTTCCACTCTGGGCTCTGTGAATGATTTCCAGATCACATGACAGGACTACTGCGTAAGCTCAAGCAAGTTAAATCCTATATAATAAATATCTTTTGATTTCTGAACTTGGTCTTTATTTTGCATTCAAACTTACCTCTCTAATGAGAAGTGAATGTATTTATTAATAATAATCAATTATACTGAGACTATGCTTTATGGTTATATTTCCCAAATTATTAAACTAGAATTTTAGTACAAGCCATTCTCTTGTGTGTATACGAGGCATAAAGTCCAATCAACACTAGTTTTGAAACCTACAGAGCTGTAACATCAAATCCCAATGTAAAGAGAAGTAGAACCCTGAAGTCATTCACTTCCAACTATCAACTTACCCCAAAGTGGTTTTTCAAATGAATTCATATCCCAAATCCACATGTCCCACATCTCCTGTTGAAAAATAAATTTCCTAAAATCAGTTTATTTCAGAGTAATTCTATCCTCCCCCCCTTATCTCAGCCACCTTGTTCCACCGGACTATAGGCCAGTTTCCGCCTGAGTACAAGGACCATGTCTCACCCAGCTACTCCCCCAATGCTGCCACAGTACCTGGCACAAAAGACGTCTTCAGTTACATGAATGAATGAGTCAAGGAATAAAGTATTACTGAGATTCAACACCACACTCAGTGAAATACTATAAAATTATCTTTCTTCCTTTTAACTTCCCAGGTGGGAAGACCAAAGACACACAGACAGCACCTGTGACAGATAGTGTTTGCTCCTTATCCTACCCCCACATTTGTCACTGCACTGGACCCCCAACTGAAGTCAAGTGATCATGCTTGGCCATCTACTCCCAATTAGTCCAAGACAACCATGGCCTTTCTATTCCTCTAGCCAGTACAAGCGACCAAATCCTGACTAAAGAGACCAGAGGGGAAGTCTCTAGGGAAGCAACTGGGAAAAGTTATGCCCATTCATAGAGATGCTGAAGGAGAAACTGTACAATGTCCACCTTTGGACACTTAGAAATGCTGTAGCCATCTTGTGTCCACGAGGGAAACTGTCATCAATGTGGATGGCACCATCAATGTGCTGAGGGTGACAAAGTGAAAACATGGACAGGACGTTGGACCCTGATAATACCACACAGCCAGACCAACCCTGAAACCTCCTAATGTCCAAACTTCCAGTTACGTGAGATGATAGAGCCCTCACTGATTAACGGGGTATTCTGCTTCTATAGACCAAAAACATCCCACTCTGTAGCCTACAACTATTAATTTAGATAGGTGTGTATACTGTGAAGAACAAATGAAGATACAATCAGTGGAGGATCTAAATTAAGCAGCCTACTTTTATAGGAGACCACATGGAAGTAGAATTTCAACATAAATTTAATAGTTACAATTAGAACCTGGTGTATGACATGTCCATCTTAGGCACAGCATTATTTAATCTATCACAGAATTACACACACCTAATTCACTTAAACTTTGTCAAGTATGTGCAAGACACTATGCTAAGTGGCTTGATGCACATAAACATGAGAAAGGTTCAGTCTCTATCCTCAAGAAGCTTGCAATATAGAGGGAGAGATAAGAAGGTGAGTTTGTATAGCATTTCACAATTTACAAAATGCTTTTATATTTTTGCAAAAGGTGCCAAAAGTTGTTAAGGGGCTACAGTGCCCAAAGGAGAGAAACTGGGAGGAGAGAATGGCTGGGGAATCGGTATGACTTAGGAAAAGGCAAAAGAATATTTCAAGTAGACAAAACAGTGTGAGCAAAAAGAGGGAGGCAGGAAAACACAGGGACCGTCTGGGGAATAGCAAACAGAAGAAATGGGCAATATGCTTGAAGAGGTGTGTACAGAACAGGGGAAACCATGACTATCATGCTAAGGACTTTGAAGGGCAATGGCCAGATAAGTCATTGATTTCTTCCCATGTTTTTATTTTTATCTCTGATGACAAATACCAAATCATTACAATAGAACACACTATGTTGGGGTTTCAGAAAATGTCTTTCCCTTTCCCTCAACCGTGAACTTAGACATTAGAAAAAAAACACTGTCCACACAGAACCATGTAGAACAAAAATACATGGAAAATGTATGGAAAATAAATGGAAAATTCACTTGATGGGACTAACAGATGATAGACAAAAGAATATAAGGTCAGTCAATTTAAAGACAGATCAAAAGAACCCTAGTACAACAATGTACTAGAGGTCCTATCCAGCACAGTAAGAAGAAAAAAAAGATTTAAGAATTAGAAGAAAGAAAACAAAAAAAGAAATGATAGAAAATCCAAGAAAATAAAGACAATTAGAACTAGTGAGAACCTTTAGCAAAGGATACAAGATCAACATACAAAATTCAACTGAATTCTTTTGCTCCAAAAACAACTAGAAATTTGTTTAGAAATATCTAAAGAATATTAAAAGATACCATGCTCATGTGTGGAAGGTTTACTACAGTAAAGAAATAAATTCTCTTGATATTCATCTATGTACTTAATATAGTTCCAATCAAAATCTCAACATAGTTTTTTCTAGACTTTTAAAAGTAGATCCTGGCTGGGTGCAGTGGCTCACGCCTGTAATCCTAGCACTCTGGGAGCAGAGGCAGGAGAATCACTTGAGGTCAGGAGTTTGAGACCAGCCTGAGCAAGATCAAGACCCTGTCTCTACTAAAAAGTAGAAAAAAAATTAGCCAGGCAACTAAAAATAGAAAAAATTAGCCACGTGTGGTGGCATGTGCCTGTAGCCCCAGCTACTTGGGAGCCTGAGGCAGGAGGATGGCTTGAGCCCAGGAGTTTGAGGTTGCTGTGAGCTGACGCCATGGCACTCTAGCCTGGGCAACAAAGTGAGACTCTGTTTCATTCATTCATTCATAAATAAATAAATAGAAGTAGACCCTAAAATCACATTGAAGAGCAAGGCCACAACAAGGTGGGAGAACTCTATCTACCATATATCAAGCTATGCCAACAAGTCAGTGTGATACATGAAGCAGAGAAAGATTAAAAGACCAATGAAACAAAACAGACCCCAGAATCAGACCCACATGTGTATGCAAACTTGATGTATGACAGAGATGTCACTACAAATCGGTGTGAAAGGGACAGTCTATTCATTAAGTGTTCATCCATATAGAAATAAAACAAAATTCCTACCTCATACTTTACAAAAAAATCATTAATCCTTTAAAGATGTAAATCTCTAAAACTCTAAAATATAGGCAAATATCTTCAGGTCACTGGGTAGGGAAGAATTCCTTAAACAGTACTCAAAAAGCACAAATCATAAAAGAATAATTTCTACTACATAAAAATTAATTTTTAATACAACCAAAGACATCACAGACAGTTAAAAGATCAGCCAGTGACTAGGAAAAAATATCTACAACACAAATAATGAAGAAAAGATTAGTATCAGAATGTATAGCATTAAAAACGTCTCCAAATCAAAACAAACAAAAACACACAATTGAAAAATGGTCAAAAGATATGAATGGGCAAATCAAAGACAAGGAACCATAAACAGCCAATGGACATATAAAAATATGCTCAACCTCAGTAGTACTCAGGAAAATGAATTTGATCTCATCATATTGGCAAAAACACAACTATTAGGAAGAAGGAAATGAGACCCTCATACAGTATTGTTCTAAGTGTAATTTGGCACAGCCACTGTGGAAAGCAATCTGGCAATACAGAGTAAAACTGAAGAAAGCACTAACTATCCTATCACTCAGTAATCCCACTGCTAGGGACATACCCTGGAGAAACGCGCACAAGCGTATAAGGAGACATGATTGCAGCATTGTTTATAACGCACCGTCCCCCCACCCCAGCAAAGTAACTACCTGAATGTACATCAAAAGGAAAATGGATAAATGAACTGTATAATAAAATACTATACAGCACATAAAATGAATAAATGAGAACTATGTGCAACAGTGTGAATAAACAATGTTGAATGAGATAAAAGCAATACACAAAATATGTACAGTACTCCATTAATACATAGTTTTAAAACATGTTAAAACAAGACATATTGCTTATGGACACAAACATATATTGTAAAGACAGAATAATATAGATGAAAATAATAGACCAAATTCATATTAGTGGTTATATCTGAGGGAGAAGGGAAAGGCTTTAACTATATTGGAACTTTTTTTAATATAAAAAGCTCTAAATCGTAGCAGACAATAGTTGTTGAGCTCAATGTCTATTTTCCGCTTCTTTCTTACAAATCAAACTGCTCTATTACTATAATAAAAGTGACAATCTCCTGGACTGCCTTGAAGATTAGAGTGGCCAATAAAATAAAATCAGAAATCACTGGGTGGAGCTGTGGGGAAGATTTTTAAAGGGACTGACTTCGCTGGGAGATGGGCCCTTTTGCCCTTACCCCTTCCTTGATCCTGCTGCCTGGAATGTGAACACAATGGTTGGAGCTGCAAGGACCTTCTTTGCAACCAGGAGATAACCTTGAGAAGGAAAGTTGCAAGCTAAGGATTGCAATACAGAAAGATAAAAGGAGCTGGGTCCTTAGTGACCACACAGCTGCCACTTCCTGCAAGGAAAAAACCCCTCTGTCTTATTTAAAGCACCTTTTTGTGGAGGCGGGGGGATGCAGGGATCTTTTAGATGCAGCCAAATCACAGAAGGAAACGGGGCAGACTGTCAAGACAAGACATAGGGGAAAGGTGGGTTCATGACTCGTTCTTTATCTTCTGCTAACTGTACTTCTCTATAGCTTTTAAATTTTTATTAAAAAATCTTTTACGTTTTAGATTTTAAGCAGAGATTCTCAAATGTTACCCACAAACAATTGCTGGCCAACAAGTCAAGAGGGAATGCAAAGGCAACATGTATACTCTAAGAGTTAGCCAACCAGAATGGATAAAGAATTCACTAGAAACTTGCCAACCACACTCTTGAGAGCACAGACACTACCCTATTGTCACCAGTACTACACTGCCAGTTTGGATAACAAACAAGACTGCAAGATCCCACAGTCTCTTGGCGCTCAGACTAGGGATGAGAAAGACCAAAAACAATTTGCAAACTAAATGGAAATCTCTGTTGTCACTCCCTTTCCCCTATTTTTCCTTCTCTATGTATTCCCATACTTCTCCAAGCTCAGTGCCATACTTTTCCTCCTCCACAACTGGATTATCTGGGAGAAGAGAAGAAATGAAAAATACCAAAGTACTCTGAGGATGAAATTTTGTCTTTTACATTTGCAAACATGAAGTTTCTTTTGAGAATTCCTTCTCTTAAAACACTGTCTGATGTTACTTGGATACTAACTTAAGCAACTTTTGAGGATCTAAAAAGTTTTCAAATTTGCTCAATAGACCAAATAAAACCCAAAACTTGGGATGGGAATAGATTTCAGATTTTGGCCCGAAGAACAACCCAAAATATTCAGTTACCATTGAAAAACTAAACAAAACAAAAAAACCTGTTCATTTACTAGCATGTTACAGAAAGACAGTGTTCTAGTTAGTCACAGATTTCTCACAGGTACCACACACTGCAAAACTCACGTATCCTTCCTTTTCTTTCATTAACTAGTCAGCAATTTGGTACATCAGTTTTTGTGTTGTTTTCCTAATTTGGTTTCTCTCTTAGTTTCTCCCTGATGTCATTTAACTTCTATTAGTTTGTAACCTCCATGGTTGTTCTGCATTCTCTCCTGCTAATTTTTCTGTGAATAGCTATTCTTTGCCTCACTCCCTCAATTTGGTCTTCCCTATAATCTCAAACTGCTTCTGCACTGATACTAGTTAAGATCCACTCTAAGGTATGACATCTCAAGTGACTTTTGAAATTTTTTTCTGGGCTTTGGGAGTCTAATTATAGGATTTGCTTCCTGTTCTCAGAACCAGAAAAAAAAAGTGCAATTAAGCTGTCATTTACTTAACAATATAATAGAAAGTTAACAAGTAAATTGTTGAAAAAAATCCCTGACATAATCCGGCTATTTAATTCACACCAATAACTCAAAACATCTCTTCTGCATCATTTTTTAAAATTCTATCTAATTCTCAAAATTGCATTCTACTAAAGCGTCTAAAAACTTGGGTTACCTCTTTTCCTTCTTTTTTTTTTTCGTTTTTATTTATAAAATTTTTAAACTTTTTAAAATTTTTTGCTTCTATTTTTTCTTTTTGTTTTTTCCCAAGGCTTCAGTTAGCAGTCTTTTCCTTCTTAAATACACTAAGCAGTTGCATATGTTTGTCTTTATTACTAATAAAAATGTGACTACTAATAAAAGATAAATTTTTTGCAGATGACATTTCTCCACTTGAGCTTTAGAGAATTTAAGAATTAAGTTCATCCATGAGCAATCTTTTCCAAACACACATTACAGCCTGGTCTCAAGTTTCCTCCTTACAACCATAAATTCATGAGGAATAACTAAAATTTTTTAAAGATATATTTAAACATTATCAAAGAGTATATACTTTTTAATGAATACAAAATCATTTTACAACATCAAAAGTTCTAATTGTATTGCATATAAAGCTATCTCACTGCATGAGAAAGAATGGTTAAATTTAACTATAACTTGCAGTTTTGCATTTTGCTGCACTGTTAACTGTAGTGCTGCCCTATACACATTAAGTGCTTGATCCCCCCCAAAAAGAACAGCAAAATAGTCTAAAAGAAAAGATGAAACTTTCACCTTATACAGGTTTCATTTAGTTTACGGTTTCTTTATAGAGAATCCTAATCTTAACAAAGGTTAATAAAAAGAAAAGAAGGGGGAAAGGGAGAGAAATAAATAAAAATAGGTATTGTTTTATTAATATTTCTTTTAAGAAGAGCTTTTTCATAAAAACCAATTGTACTGTGTGAAACTTGTTTGAGTTTTAAATCTACAAGCACTTTAGGGACCAATGGGGAAATCTAATTATTAGATGCTTCTAAGAAATTATTGTTAGTTTTATTAGAAATAACAGCATTATGGTCATATTCAAAAATGTTCTCATTTTTAAAAGATTCATACTGAAGAAAGAGGTAAAATGACATGATGTCTTCTATTGCTTTAAAATACTTGGGCTTGGGGGTAGGCAGGAGATTGAGAGGTGAAGCATGTGTGGAAAAATCTTAGTCTTTGTCAAATCTGGAGGATGGATACAGGTTTAAGTGGGTTCATTTTACTATTCCCTCTATTTTTATATGTTAGAATTCTTTGAAATATGAAGCTAAAACAAAGAAATAACTTTTCATTGTGTTTCAGATAGCTTAAAGCTAAATTAAGATTACCAATGGACTTAACTTTGTACTTTGGTAGGCTAAATGTTGCATACACTGGTGTTTTATGAATAAAATTCAAGGCATGTATACATTTGTTCACTCAGTTTGAATTTAGGAAGTACCTATTTACTACATGCCAGCATTTTACCAGACCATGGGAGAAGATGAGTTAGACAATGTCACTGCCCTTAGGGAGGAGAAAGTTAATATAAATACCTGTAATAAAGGATTTTTGGTGGTCTGGGAAGGTCATAGAGAACAGTAGCCCCAGACAGAAAAAGGAAGGGAAGCTGTCTGAGTTCCTGCAACGTGCCACATGCACTACATTCATCCATGACCGCTGCTCAAACAGGAGAGGCACTACTGGAGACATTTTGTTTGTTTTCATACCAAACCCCACCCCAGCGTAAATGACTCATAATCTATGGGTATGGGGCTCCTCTTTGGATGAACATGCATTAGAGAATTTTATCCTAACAACACCCCTTTCAAGTGGGTTTTATCTTCATTTTCAGCTGAGGAAGCTGAAGAGTCAGAAGTGTTAGGAGTGGGCAGATCATCAACATTAGAGGACTAGAAGGTCGGCAAGGTCACGGAAGAATCTGAAGAGTGGCGTCATACAAAGGAGGCCAGAGCTCTGAGGAGTTATGGACAATGCTAAATGACACAGAAAACAGTTAAGTGACACAGGAAGCTGTTTCTGCCAAGTATTCAGCAAGCTACAGTGAGTTTGCAGATTTAAACATGACACTAAAACATCAGAGGGTTTTACAAACTGTAAATTTGTTTGTAAATTGTGCTAAGTAAAGAAATCAAACATTACTCAAGACTTCAGCTTGAAGATATCTCAAGCCTTAGTATTAGCCACATTAGCCAAATGCAATGTAGGCTGGATAAAAAAATACCTAGAAATCCCAAAGGAATAAAGGCTATCTTTCTTTTAATAGGGATATAAGTTAAAGGAGGAGAATAAAAGCATAGCAACAATTACTGAGCACTTACTGTGTGCTAAGCATTTTTACAGGCACTATGTAACATAATCTTTCCAACAATCCAACGAGCAGGTACAATCATGCCCATCATCTTATAGGTAAGAAAACCAACATTTCAAAAAGTTAGGGAACTTGGCCAAAGTCCCACAGATTATAAATGTCAATGCCAGAATTCAAAATTAGTCAAGTTCTAGTAATCATGGTAAAACCCACGAATCCATACCCTTTATATTGTCTATCTATGGAATTTACATAAATGGAGTCATACTATAATGTATTTTCCTGCTTTTTTTTTTTTGAGTCAAGGTCTCACTTTGTTGCCCAGGCTAGAATGCACTGACACGATCATAGCTCACTGTAACTTCAAATTCCCAGACTCAAGCGATCCTCCTATCTCAGCCTCCTGAGTAGCTGGGACTACAGGTGCGCACCACCACTCCAGGCTAATTTTACTATTTTTTTTTTTTTGTAGAGATGGGGTCTCTTTTGTTCAGACTTGTCTTGCTCAGGCTGGTCTTGAACTCCTGGCCTCAAGCGATTCTCCTACCTTGGCCTCCCAAAGTACTATGATCTTCTGTGCCCAGTCTCTGCTACCTTTCCGTTGTTTTTAAGACTCATCCCTGTTGACATAACTACTAGTTCATTAACTTTGGTGTCATAGAGCAAGAGTCAGTAAACCATAATACTATTTTTGTAAATAATATTCTATGGGAACATAGCCACATCCATTTGTTTATATATGGTTTATGGCTGTTTTTGCACTATAACAGCAGAATTATTGTGACAGAGACAGTACAGGCTACAAAGCCTAAAATATTTACTATTTGGCCTTTTACAGAGAAGTCTGCCAACCTTTGTTATTGAGTACTGTAGTGGTATAACTGTTATTTCCAACTTCTACAATTTTGTCAATGTATTACAGTTTTAAATTGTATTTTCCCTGATAACAAATGTCTACTGGCTATTCGTTTTTCTCCCATGAAATGGCTCTTTCGTTCTTTTGCCCATTTATTTTTTCAAACTTACATATGTATATGTATTGACATATATATGTACACTATTGTGATTAAAAAATCCTTATCTTGTTAATGTATGAGCAATAACTTCCATTTGTGTACTTGTAACTTGTCTTTATACTCTCCTTTTATGTAAATAAAAACGAAAAGATCTTAATTTTAATGATATGGTTTTTTACCTTTAAATTGTTTATGTGGATAATTATATTAATAGACTTTCTAATGCAGAATCAAGCTTGTCTTCCTGGAATAAACCCTTTGGTCAATATGTAGTATTTCCTTTATACATTGCTGAATTTAGCTTGCCTAATTATTTTTGATAGTCTCTTACTCTTTAGCCATATTTTTATTACTTGCTAAACGTATTAAATATTTATTTTATATTCTATATCTGACAACTAGATATTTGCAATATTTGAATGCCTCAGTACATGGTCCCTTTGCTCTGCTGATTAACTCACTGCGGTTTATTTGTAGTATTTTTGAATTTTTTTCAATTGTGAGATCATGTTCCTAGAAACTTTACCTGTAACAATTTTCTGAGGCCTGTGTTCCTATATCCCTCCAGTGAAGATCTGGTTTGATACTCAGTCCTAACAACATGAAACCACTTTTCACTAAATTCTAGGTTTGGGTTTTTGTTTTTATTTTTGAAGGTAGTATGAACTCCAACCCCAAATTCAGTTAGAGTGGACTTGTAGTTATACTTTCTCAGGAGAGATTATTTCACCCTTCTAATGAAAAACAAGCTAAGGCAGGCAACCCTCTTTACCCCATTCCTACCCTCCTCCCACCCCACATTTTTCCAACTCCTGCACTGTGGGATAGGTTTTTTATTTTGTCCTAATTTACCCACTGACACCTTTCAGGGAATTTTAGCTTTATACAAAAGTCACTGGATCTTACTTCTCACCCCGCCTGATCCCTAGGCTCCGTCCAGTACCCCATGGTCACCCTGCAAACGCCAAAGCTCCAGCCTGCCGGGGACATACAGATACCAGAACCCTCAGCAAAGCAGCCAGTGTCACTACTAGCTTACCTTTCCTCCCTGGAGTCAAGATTTCTTGTCTTGGGCCTCTGAGAAATTTCTTTACTTGTTTACCAGCTCAAATATACATTTAAAAAATACTGTGAATATTCAGTTCGGTATTTTTAATGTTTCATTACATGGGGCCTTTTTTTTTTTTTGAATCTCTAATCTGCTGCCATGACAGAAACAGAAGCCTCTAAAATACTGAATAGTCTGCTCACTGAATATTTTCCCCAAAAAGAAGTGTACCTCTACTTCTAAAAGCCAAAGGAAAAATGATTCATTCAATTAACAAATATGTGCCAAACACTGTTCTAGACACTTAGCACATATCAGTAAACTAAACAAAGATTAATGCATTCAAAGTGCCTGTGTGGGAGGAGAGGAGTAGACAGCAAACAATAAACGTAAGTAAACTGGATTATAGCACAGAAGGTAGTAAGAACAACGGAAAGAAAGAAGGAATCACGTAGTCAGGTAGGAAGGCTCAGGAGTGTCCGGCAGTGCGGGGGCTGTGATCGTAAACCAGGTAGCCAATACTAAAAACATTTCTTACTTCCTCATTAACACACTACCGATTAATTTTTATTAAACATAAAATTATAAGCAACTATGAGTATTTTCCTCTTCTCTTAGTGTGAAGTAGAATGGAGGACAGTCTACAGATAGGTTAATACTACAGGACTCCATCTACTTCATAGAAATTAGACACATTTTAATATTAATAATTGGAGATGCTCAAAAATTTATAATACTACCTATTCAAAAAATTAAACTAAAAATTTAAAACAAGCATGATAGGATCAGAGTAGGTATTTAATGTTTACTGACAGAATGGTTAAACGAGCAGAATTATCTTTCACATTTCTCAAGATAATTATAATTTAATTAGTATCACTATTAAGCAGTTATTTTGCACTTTAAACCTAATCCAGAAGGCAACTGGTCCAATTATATTTCCTTCTATCTTTTATGGAGATGTGCCCTATTTATAACTCTTTAAAACAGGTTTTTTTCTCTTTTCACAAGAATCATGAAGTTGATCAAGAAGCATGAGGTTGAGCTATTAAATCATACCTTAAAATACTTAAATTCAAACCTGAGACAGTTATTTTGCAGCCTTGTAATTATTTTCATTACTTTTCTCTTCATGTCTCAATTTTTCGTTCTATCTCTTAAAAAGTAGACAATAAAGAAAAAGAAAAGCAAAAAAAAAAAAGTAGATAATCAAGCTAGAGTTCACATTTTACATAAACACAGGGTTAAAACTTGTTGGGATCCCTTTTTCAAGACAAAAAAAAATTAGAAAAATTTTCACATACAAACAAAATAGACTGGCTGGGTGTGGTGGCTCACACCCGTAATCCTAGCACTCTGGGAGGCCAAGGCGGGAGGATCTCTTGAGGTCAGGAGTTGGAGACCAGCCTGAGCAAGAGTCAGACCTGGTCTCTACTAAAAATGAAAAATTAGCCGGGCATGGTGGCACGCACTTGTAGTCCCAGCTACTCCGGAGGCTGAGGCAGGAGGATTGCTTGAGCCCAGGATTTTGAGGTTGCTGTGAGCTAGGCTGATGCCACAACACTCACCTGGCACCTGGGCAACAGAGTGAGAGTCTGTCTCAAAAAAAAAAAAAAAAAAACCACACAAAACAGACCTAGTTGAGAATGTTTCCTGAGGTAGTCAAATACATTTTAATTTTAACACAGCAACATACTAAGATCACTAGTGGTGGTGAAGCCGCCTTGTTAACTAACACACCGTCCAAGTTCTAGTCTGGGTGTGGCCAGTTGCCACTCTCCTCCACTTCCAGACCATGAGAATTCCTCCTCTATTTAGCAAGTAGAAGTAGACTACCCAATTCCCAAAATTTAACTCCCTCTACCTCTTTACTTTTGCCTATGTGTCGGACCTTGATTGAATGTTATTTTACATACCCTCACATCTTCAAAAAGAACGAATTGCCTTTTAAAAACCTGAGTCAGACAATATTTAATGACATAAATATTTCTACAAGTCTGCTTCAAATGACAGTAAATTTTCTTATTGATTTATACAAAATTGGAATAAACCCCAGAAACAAAATAAGGTTTCTGATTGTAATTAAATATATTTTTGTGAAAGCAAACCAATGATTATGTACTTAAAGGAAAATAGCCTTGATAAAATATTAAATAGTACTTATATTACTTATATTTCAATACTTAAAATGATAGTAGTAAGCTATGATATATTAAAAAACTATTAAATAAAATACTGAAAGTTAAACTGTGGTACAGAGTGGAAAATCTCCACGGTATATTCATCTGCCTCACTTTTGCTCACACAATATTCCCACCTGGGAAGTATCAATCCCTTGGCCAATTTAGTAGCTTAGTCAAAGAATGAGAAAGAAATAGAAAGCATGGTTCCAGGACCTCCCCTCCTCCCTGCTCTCCAACACACATGCACGCTAACCCAAACAGCTCCACTTTTATCTGTTCTATACACTGGAGCTTGTGAGAAGATATTAGTTAAAAATGTACTCCTGCTACTAAAAAAATCTGAAAACCATCCACCTATAGCAGCAATTCTTAAAATGTAGTACAGGATCCTCCCTCCCCCCAGTTCAGGGGTCATCAAAACCTTTCCAGGGATCTGCAAGGTCAAAACTATTTTCTTTTTAATTTTTTTAGACAGGTTCTCACTCTGTTGTCCAGGCTGGAGCACAGTGGTGTAATCACAGCTTACACTCCCAGGCTCCAGTGATCCTCCTGCCTCATTCTCCCCAGTAGCTAGGACTACAGGTCCACAATGCCACACCCGGCGAACTTTTTAAATTTTTTGTAGAGGCGGAGTCTTGCAACGTTGCCCAGGCTGGTCTCAAACTCCTGGCCTTAAGTGATCCTCCCCACTCAGCCCCGCAAAGTGCTAAGATTTAGGCGTGAGCCACCACGTCTGGTCCAAACTATTTTTATACTATGCCAAGTCATCATTTACCTTTTTACTCTCATTTCCTCCTAAGTATGTGGCTGAGGTCCAGAGGCTACCTGACATGCAGTATCAATAGACTGAATAGAAAAGAAGGTGTAAGAATCCAGCAGTGAGAAGTTAGACACTAATGAGATTTGCACAAAATGTAAAACAATGTTATACTTCTCACTAACTTTTTTTGTTTGGAAAATATTTATCATAAAAATACATTTATATTAATACACATGTAATGGGTTTATTATTGTTTTAAATGAATTAATAATTTTTAAATATCTAGGTTATCTTTTTTCTAAACTAATCCCATGACAGATTATGGTTTTTATCTTTAATGTGGTAAATATCAACACATATAATCCACAAAATAAGTTCTTTGGGGTCTTCAATAATTTTTAAAAGTATAAATGGATCTACAGAACTGTAAGATTAAGAACCACTGATCTAAAGAATAAAATTCAAAATCTATAGTAAAAAAAAATCCGTACTTATATTCATTCATATCCATACCTATATTCAATCCACAAACATTTATTAAATATCAGTTTTACGCTGGGTTCTAGGTCTACAGCAATAAACAAGACAATGTTCCTGTTCTCATGGAACTGTATGTAGTCAAGTGTTGGGATATAGACAATAAACAAAAAGTGACAGGTAGTAAGGAGCGCTCAGTAAAGAAATAAAAACAGGAGTTGGCATGTTCGCAAGTTATTGGGTGGCTACTTTACACTGGGCGATCAGGAAAGGCTTCTCTGAGTCTCCTCTGAGGAGACTGGAAGAGCGAGGAGCCAGCCACGGGAAGCTCCCACGGGAGAGCCTTCAAGGCAAAGGCCTTTGGGACTCTGCCCATCACAGCCATGCCCACGCCCTGCTCTCAGTCACATCCAACCACTCCTAGTTGCACAATTTTGTCACACTTTTTCTGGCTTCCATGTCCGCACAGGTGGTATCTTCTCCATCTGAAATGGGCTCTGAAGTGACATTTCTCTCTGAAATGGCCTCACAAATTATATTGCTGGTCCTATTCCTTGAAATGTGAACACAAAACATACTGTTGATTCCATAAAAGTATACCTACATGGTCCCAGGCACAATGGAGATTAAGAAAACAACAAAATAGAAGTGATTTATGTTCCATTAGTTTCAGAAAAATGACTTTCAGAACTATTTTGTAAGTCTATCAAAAAGAATCAAATGTACCTTGAAGAGAAATCCTGGAGATTAATTTCATTTTTAAATATAAAAAACAATTATTATTTGGTGTGTCATTATTACAATGTATGTCTTCAATGTAGAGAGATAATCTAAGGGGATTAATACTAAGTGAAGAGTGCGTGGTTGATTATAATCAATATAAAAAATTTCATTTTGCCTCCTACGCATCACTTTCCATGCTTCTGATGATAAATTGTTCCCATTCTCCATTTTTAAAAATAATTCTCTTATAGGAAAATAGTTTTTGGACAGTCTCAAAAATATCTCTGATGCCAAGACAGTTAAGAATTAAAACATAAAATTTAGAGCTATAATTAATTTAAGTGAACTATTATGTACAGCAATGCTTTCAACTCATACATTTAACACATAATCTGAAAGCAACAGAGACTGTCAATGGTACCAATGGGCTTCAGGTAAAATTATCCAGGAGAAAACATTCCAAGGACGAGGTCTGAAAAAAGAAAGCTATTTCTACATCCCAGGAGACAGACCGCAGGAACAATGCTCTGTTAATCTCATGTTATCCCATATATTCTGCATAAACTAACAGCACTTTGACCTGAACTTTTCTTGTATAAAAATTCAATGTCACCCTAAGCTTACTGTGTAAATATCCTCTAAAGTACCACTAATAGCAATCAAAAATCAACTTTCTAAAGACAAATGCAGAAAAAAGTAAATGAGATTAGATTTAAAGTAAAACAAAACACCAGTGGCAAGTGTGTCAATGAACAAACACTGCCATGTAAAAAATGCCAAAATACAGATTAGTTTTGATAAAAGTAGGTAGCTGGATTTCTGGAAAACTGTGGTTTGTAATGAGAAAAATTTTATATGACATGAACCATTACACATATGTTGCTGCTCTGTACTGTGGTAGGTTTAGGAATTTTAGAAAACTTTGACTCTTGTTCACTGATAAGGAAGAACTGCGAAGCTCTTTTAAGAAGGAATATCTGCATTTGGACTGACAGTGCCCCTATGATGGCTGGTGCTTAGTTATTTCCTGTGTCTGGAAGACAGAAAGAAATGGAGAGGTATCCAATACTTATAGATTAGATGATTTAATACTGTTAATATTTAATTCTTCCAAACCTGTTATATAGATTCAAAGTAATCCTGCCAAAATCTCTATAGATTTTTTTTAGTAAAAATTGCAAAGCAATCCTAAATTTACATCAAAATTATGAAAAAAGATACATGAAGCACATTATAAGATGTCCCCCAATATTCACGTCCCCTTCTATAGTTACAGAACCTCCAATTTTCACTAGCACATGGACCATTAGAATAAAGATACATTTCCCTCTCCTTTGCAGTGAGGTTCTAGTTGATATGAGAGGAAGTCTTGCATGTAACTTCACATAGGTGTCTAAGAAGGACTAAAACATGCCCCTTCTTCCACTCTTCCTCCATCCTGCTGCAAGGAACATGAATGTGATGGCTCAGATTTCACTTTAGACCACAAGGATGAAAACCAGACCCTGGATCAACAGATAAGAAAGTTGAACGACCCAGATCCCAGGAAGCCACAAGCTACCACACCAGCCATGAGCTGTCCATGCCCAGACTTAGACATGGGAGAGAAGTACCTCTTCCCTGCTTCAGCTGCTCTTACTCTGTGTCTCTGCAACAACTACTAATACCCAATCCAATCCTATGGCATGCAAAGAACCCAGGTATGCCAAGCAGGGCAGAAATGCCACAGAGTCTGGCCTCACAGAGGGAAGCAGAAACACAAAGGCTCTGCAGGACACAAGGCCACACCAAGGACTCCAGCAGCAGGAATCAGCAGCAGGAATCAGCATGTCCCTCAAGGATGCCATGAGGCCAACTGCACTCCAGGAACCTCCTCTTTCTCTTGTCATCCCCAATCAACTCTGCTCTGTCCCTTTTCTCTCCATCCTCACTTCCTCAGACTTCCTCAAATTGTCTGTGGATGACTGTGGCCTTTTCACTCTCATGGCACCAGGCTGGACTTGGGGCCTCTGTCTTAGTCTTGCAAGTTAAATTCTCAGGAAGATAGTGGAGTGGTTGACCCCACTTATCTTTTCAAGCCGGCTGTATCACAGTAGGTGCTACTGACCTGGCTGCCTTGGGTATGGTGCACACTTCAGAGGGGTACAAAATAGGACCAACAGAGAACACCTCTGAGCAGGAACCATGGGGGTCAGAGAGTTTCCTCTGGAAGGTGATATAAATATGGTCGGTGCTATGACTGGTCTAATTCACACAGGATGGTCAGAATCTATCTGTTTAAATTCCAGCCTCCAAATGGAAAAGATAGAAACAAAGGGATCTGATCTAGAATCCCAAACCCCATTTGAAACATTCCAAGGGTCTGACCTGGGATTTTACCCATGTCAGAATTAAAATGCAAAATGCTACTTTTAAAAGGAAGAGGGGAAGGGATGAGGAAGGTCTCCCTTTAACGAGAAGTAAAGAAGATACAATTATTTTGCCCCTTCTCTGGTACACTGCGTCACCTGAGAGAAGAGAAAACTCTGTATCTTCCAGAAAGAACTATGGATCTAAACTAGAAACTGGTATTTCCTCTCTTGAAGCCTTTTTCTAATTAATTGCTCTAAAAGTGGCTTTTAAAATAAACAAGAGCTAAGAAAATGAGAGTAATTTTAATACCATTCCCTATACATGTTCCATGAGGGTAAACAAGTCTTGAAGCCTTAGTTGTTACACACAAAGTTGGAAGACAGATAAGATTTTATATTTCTCACAATACTGTGATAGTCATTAGTGCTAAGCACTAAATATTTCTGGTTTTCTCCACAGGCACATGGTAGGTTTGCACTTTTCCACCCCCTAGAAATATAGGTTAGCCCTGTGACTCGTTTTCGCCAATGAGATATGAACAGAAATGTCATGCCTCACTTCCATGCAGACACTTTAAGAGACAGTGTACAATTTGCCCTGCTCTCCTTCCCTCTACAACAGAGCTGGCAACATTCTGCACAGTAACCGCTCCCTCAGCTTGGGTCCCAGAGGGACGATAAGGCAAAACAGAGTCCCCAGCCAATCAGTCACAAAGCCAACAAGTTTTGCTGTTTTAAGCCACCGAGATCTGGGGACTGTTTGTTAACACAGCAGTGTATCTCTTCCTACTCTGATAGGTACAAATGTGAACGCCTAAATATTCATAATTGTTTCGTCATCACTGTTAATATAAAGACTACTTTCAAGGTGCTGTACTTTCTTACCATGCTAAAAAGAACAGCACTTAAAAAAAAAAAAAGCAGGCAACTGAAGCCTTGAAGCAAGAGATGTCTAGTTTAGCTCCAAAGTTAAGCTGGAAAAAAAATTCCTGTTTAGAAGAGCCAAATGTAAGCAATAGTTTTAAATTAATAAAAATGTTAATAATTACTGAGGTGAGATAATGAGTATATGACGATTCATTATACTACTCTCTATACTTTTACACATATTAGACATTTTCCACAATAAAAAGAAAAGGGAAAAAAAGAAAGAGAAAAATAGATCTGAAAGGTCTTAAAGAACTTTTTTTAAAGTGCTACTGATTTTAAGCCCTCCGAAAGAAAAAAAGTTTCTAAAACACTTTTAGAAAAGTTAAAAGACTTTACCAATGTTATTTACACACAAATCGTAGAAATGGAATGTCTTGGAGCTGCTAGACTATGAAACCATAATAAATATAGATTTATTCATAAACTATAAAAATATGAGATGCCTCATTGTTTTTAAAAAACCTTAATTCCTAATCAAGTTTAACCAGATATTTTTCATGGGTTCCAAAATTAGAAAATATTTGAGATGAAAAGTACACTATCACTTATTCAGGGCAACCTCCTTGTTATTACTGATCAGGAAATTTAGGTCTAGTGACATAGGTAGTCAGTGGCAAAGTAGAACCTAACACCTAGGTCCTGGGTCCTAATTTATGTAGTTGCTACCTCATTAGGTTGAGGAACTAGCCTATTTGATAGTAACCGGTGTTCTTGCAAGCATCCAGAAGAAGGATCCTGTTATCTCTTTCTGTGGCAGTTCTGCATTATGACACCTGTTGGGATGCCTTTAGCCATAAGTGAATAGAAGTTCTACCTCAAACTCTCAAACTGCTTAAACATAAGTAAACTTACTGGCTCACATAACTGCTAGTCCAGGGAGAGGGTGGAGTTCAGAACTGGCTTAACCTAGCAACTCCAGCTCCATTCCACTACAATTTTCTCAGCTCTGACCTTCTTGAGCTGATTTTTTTTTTTTTTTTGAGTTTGATAACAATACTCCCACAGCAGCTCAGAGCCTCACACTCACATGCAATGATGTCTACATAAGGAGAGGTGGCCTCTTCCCATGCTTTTGACAAGGAAAAAAGTCTTTCCCTGAAGCTTCGGCAAACTTTCCTCAGCCTAAAATGGTAACATGTCTATTTCTGAATCAATCCCCAGCAAGGGGAATGGGGTGAGCATGACTAACACAGATCACTCAAGGTCCAGCTCTGCCACACGGAAGGAAGACAGGCCATGATGAGGAACAACCACATGACACTACGAGGACAGCCAGAGGTTCCTAATCTATAGCCCAAGGAGCCTTGGAAAGGTAAGGAGTTGCCTCATTAACTCTTTCCAGATAAACTATATAATTAACGTATGTACGTGTGTGTGTCAAAGATACATGATACTATCATTTAAAAATATGTACAGAGGAAGGGATGTCACCAAAATGGCAGAGTAGAAGCAATCTGGCTTCACTCTCCCCTACAGAAAACCAAAAACAAATATTCAGCTCCAAGATTATTACCAGCAATATCCCAGAACTCAGATCTCACACTGAGATGATCTCCAGGGCCAAAGAGAAGTGAAAACTTCTGAGCAAACATTAAGAGGAGCAGACTTCTGTAGCCACGACACCTCTCCCTCAGTCTACCAGGCACTGCACACTTCCTTCCAGTCTCATAGTTTCCACACTGAAAAAAGATCAAGGTGAACAGCCAGCTTCCCCACCATCTTGGGTTCCCTTGTAAGAAAACTCAATCCATGGGAAGAAGCACAAATGTCTGCATGGTGAAAAAGCCCTGAGGGAGCTAGAGACTAAGAGGGTAGGAGGGACTAGAAACCCTACCTTACAAAAAATGCTAAAGGGAGTTCTTTAACTTGAAAGAACGATATACTAACATGCAAAAGGAAAACACTTGTAGGTATAAAGCTCACTAATAAAAGTACATAAATTCAGAATATTCTAATACTATAATTGTGGTGTGTGATCCACTCATATCTTTAGTATGAAGACTAAAAGAGAAATATATCAAAAATAATAAATGCAGCATCCTGTGAAGAGACAATATAAAGAGATGTAGATTTAGACAAGAAAAAATCACAATGGGGGGGTAAAGTGTAGAGTTTATTAGATTTTCTCCTTGTTGTTTCTTTTCTTTGTAATCAAAGTTATACTGCCATCTGTTATATTTATGGTTTTTATAAGCCTCATGGTAATCACAAAGCAAAAATCTATAACAGATAAAGCTGGGCATGGTGGCTCAAGCCTACAATCCTAGCACTCTGGGAGGCCTAGGCAGGAGGATTGCTTGAGCTCAGGAGTTCAAGATCTGCCATAGCAAGAGCGAAACCCCATCTCTACAAAAAACAGAAAAGTTAGCCAGGTGGAGGTAGTGAGTGCCTCTAGTCCCAGCTGGTCAGGAGGCTTGAGCCCAGGAGTTTGAGATTGCAGTGAGCTATGATGACGCCACTGCACTCTAGCTGGGGCAACAGAGCAAGACTATGTATGTATGTATGTATGTATAACTAAATCAATAAAAGGTGCACAGCAAAAAACAACAACAAAGTGAAGAGACAACATACAGAATGGGAGAAAATATTTGCAAACTATCCTTCCAACAAGAAATTAATAACCGGAAAATATCAGGAACTCAAATAACTCAAAGCAAAAAAATTTTTTTATTAAAACATGGGCAAAAGATCTGAATAAACATTTCTCAAAAGAAGACATACAAGTGGCTAAAAGGAATACGAAAAAATGTTCAGTGCCACTAATCATCAGAGAAATGCATATCAAAACCACAATGAGATATCATCTCTCTCCAGTTAAAATGGCTTTTATCAAAAAGACAAAAAAATAACAGATGCTGGTAAGGATACAGAGAAAGGGGAATACTTGTACTCTGCTGGTGGGAATGTAAGTTAGTATAGCCACTATGGAAAACAGTATGGAGGTTCCTCAAAAAACTAAAAATAGAACTGCCATAAGATCCAGCAATCTCATTGCTGGGTATACAGCCAAAAGTAAGGAAATCAGTATATCAAAGCGATATCTACACTCCTATGTTTATTGCAGCACTATTCACAATAGCCAAGATAGAGAATCAACCTAAGTGTCCATCAACAGATGAACTGCTTAAAAAATGACACATATACATTATGGAATATTATTCAGCCATAAAAGAGAACGAAAGCCTGTCATCTGCAGCAATATGAATGAAACTGGAAGTCATTATGTTAAGTAATCCAGGCACAGAAAGATAAATACTGCACGTTCTCACTCACGTGGGAGCTAAAGAAGTGGACCTCACAGAGGTAGAAAGCACAATGGGGGTTACCAGAGGCTGGGAAGGGTAGAGAGGAAAGGGTGAGATGAACAGAGATTGATTAATGGGTACAAAAATACAATTAAATAGAAGGAATAAGATCTAATGTTTGATAGTACAGTATGATGATTATACTTAACAATAATGTATAGTTCAAAATAGCTAGAAGAGAAGAATTGGCATGTGGTGATGGATATTCCAAATACCCTGATTTGATCATTACACATTGTATGCCAAGTATCAAAATATCACACGTACCCCCGAAATATGTACAACTATTATGTGTCAATAAAAAAGGAAATAAAAAAATTAATCTTAGAATGTTACTTAAAATATCAGTTGTGAACTGTTTTATAACAGTGAATTTAACTGCTTAAAATCTGTGAACTCTGTATTAAAGTGTTTAAACATGCTTCTTTAAAAACGTTTCTTACCACTGCATTTAAAATTTTACTGCGAGGAATTTACATATACATATTGAAAAGATGAATCTTATAATGTTACTTAAAAAATGAGGTATGAACTGTTTTATTACAGTGAAACAAACTCTTTATTAAACTCTGAACTCTGTAATGAAGTCTTCATACGTGTTTTTTAAAGATTTTTAAAGATTTCTTAAGATTGCCTTTAAAGCCCTCTTACGAATAGTTTACATATATATGTCGAAAGATTAATCTTAGAATGTTACTTAAAAGATGAGCTGTCAACTGTTTAATTGCAGTGACTTTAACTTTCTACCAAATTGTGAACAATTCTGTAATGAAATGTTTAAACCTGCTTCTTTAAAGACATTTCTTACCATTGCATTTAATGCCTGGCTGCAAGGAGTTTACATACATGTTAAAAAGATGAACTTAAATTGTTACTAAAAATATTTAAATTATTCTATTATAGGAAATTTGACTATTTATTTAAAAAAATATATACAGATACTCTAAAAACTAATAAATCCAAATTCATTTAAATGTATTAACTAATCCATGTTAATATTTTAAAGAGCATACAGGCAATGTAGCCCCAGACTACCTGGGTTTGCGTCCTGGCTCTGACACCTATT
The DNA here is from genome assembly GCF_020740605.2 of Lemur catta. Taxonomy (NCBI): domain Eukaryota; kingdom Metazoa; phylum Chordata; class Mammalia; order Primates; family Lemuridae; genus Lemur; species Lemur catta. The sequence goes on along the minus strand of NC_059143.1, from coordinate 26,001,634 downwards.
ATCGGGTCAGTTCACACAAGTCGTCTACATCACAGACTGCTGTGATGACTAAAGGAGCAGTGTGTAAAGGGCCGAGATCAGATACAGTATAAGTTGTACTGAGCAAAGCACTAAATAAATTCTAGCTATTATTGGTCTCATACAAGTAAACTATTAATACTATGATGTGATGAGTAATGAAATTATTTAACCTTGAAAAGGGGTCTGGAGGAGGTATTTCTTTTTAGCTGCCCAGCATTTCCCCTTTCTAATTTCCTTTTGGAGAATCACCGGTCCCCCACCTTGTACAATCTTGGTGAGAATGTATGTCTGTATGTCTCCCCTCTCGCTATGGAAGCCAAAGAGACTCCTGGAAATTCCTACAAATATTGTAAATAACTATTCTCACTGGTACATCCAGCATGACCTAGGTTCAGTCAATCAGATGTGCTCTCCAGGAGTCTTAAATTTTGGGTAAATAACGTGCAAAAATGAAAGGACATATGGAGTTCAATCATCCCAGTGGTAACATACTGATCAGATCATTCCTGTAATTCTGCTTCCCAGCATCCCAGAGCTGTCTTAGTTTCTGTTTCCAGCTTGATTCTCTAGCATTCCGCCAGTTCTATAAAAGTTTCTAATTCCTTTCCTTACCTCCTGTGTGAGTGAGGTAGAGCTGGATTCTACTGCCTGTAACCAGAAAACCCAACTGAGAAGTGGACTAAGATCACAGGAGTATGGCTTGAAGGTACCACGCTGGGACTCAGACTGGAATGGGGGCTCTGCTCAAGACAGGAACAGTAAGTCCTGGAAAGGTGTTTTAGGAAATGCAGTGAGAAGCCAGAGGCTGAGACACAATGAACAACAGAATAAGGTATGGGGTCTGTCCCAGAGATGTGGGGAACTGCACTGTAAAGAGTCAAGTTGCATGAGAAGAAGGGAATCCACCCAGTTCTCAATGAAACTTTCTGCCTGGTGAAATTTTAGGGCAAGTATTTTTATGATGCCCCTTTCAAAGAGTTGTGTGACAAAAAAGTACTCAACCTCAGCTTCACTGGTGCTCTGCAAGGATGCAAAGGGGGAGACCTTTCCTAAAGAAGTAAGTCTCTGTGACCTTCCTCTTTCTCTGGTGTAAATCCTTTCTCCCTAGCCCAACACACTTTAGCATAGAGAAGGTTCAAGTTCATAATGAATGAACTTACAGTTCAATAGTATTTAAAGGCAGAGAATAAACAGAAGGGAGAGAACAGTACAAAAGCTCCCCAGCTGGCCTGCTTCAGGTTTAAAGTCCTCAGCAACTTTCTCCAAGAATTCTATTTTTACTACTCTAGTCTGTATCACTAGATCCCAGTCTACTTTGACTAGTCTACCTATTTCTCCCTTCCTACCCAACCTGAATCAAGTTAGTTACATATCCCATTTGGGGTCTCTGGCAAAAAGAAGTTTTTCTAGTTCCTGGCTCAGACAATCCCTTGCAAACGGACGGTGAAAGCTTCATGCTTCTCTCTTCTCTGACATGATCTACCCTAACCTCTATATTTAACCTCCAAGTTCTCCCAAAACTCTGTTTCCCCTGGTCTTCATAGTGCCCTCTCTCCAAAATACACATTTCCTACCTTTCATTCCTCAAAATGCACCCCAAATTTAACTTTTTAAAAATGCCTACCAGCAAGCCATACCCAATCATTGATTTCTTTCCCTTCTAGCTTAGGTTTCACATCCTTTCATAATATTCTAATTCTCAAAAAAAAAAAAAAAAAAAAGAGGCAACTCTCATCTGGCCCAGAAATATCCGTAACTTCCATTTACAATGTTAAGAAAAAATGACTGGGGTGGAACAATTACTTCTCACTGTATGCTTTTTGGTACTATCAGGACATTTTACCATGTGAACATGTTATTTTTCCTATTTTAGTAAACGGTGAAAGATTTATCTGATCTAAAGAAAAACCAGAGTATACTTTTCCTATTTTAAAAAAAAAGCTGCCATTATTTAATAATGCAATATATATCATTGTCTTACTCTCCTAGTGGTATTTTTACGCAGAAATGTGCCGACATCAGATAGGGAGAAGAGAGCATCCCTAAATTCATAATTGTTTCTGTTCAGTTTTGTTTAGAGGGTGGCGCGCAGACACTCTGCAGCTGGTTGCCACAGGCTTATGGTCTGGTTACTAAACAAACCAATGCCCTTCTACTGCTGAAAGTTTAAGAGAAATCTGAAGACATTTTTCAAGTCTCTGACCTCTTGAAAAGTTGGTACTGCAAGTACGTTTAGGTTCCCAAGTGATGGCATGACTTCATTAGCCACTGCCACTCCCCACACAAGTCTGGGAGTTGATGGTAAACTGGACAGATCAGGCCAGAGCTGGCAACCCAGCATCTCTGTGGGTGTGAGTGAAGTGAGTCCCTGGCAGACCCCACCCCTCTTTGCCCTAAGCAAATGGGATCAGTCCAAATCATTTTATATACTATTTTATTACCCTTTTATTATATACGAGAGTATTTTACATAGGGTATTTTCCATGCTTTTGCAATAGTTAAATTTGAATATGGATTAGTCAAAATCTGCTAATACATTTAGGTGCCACACCCAAAAGATTTACCCTTATATTGAAAATGATCTTTAAGGCACCACCCAACCTTCCCCAATGAGTTGATTTTCGCACTAGATATACCATATTCCTCCCCATTTTCAACCCCATCTCAATCCTCTGTTGGCAGCAACACCTAAGCTTGCCCTCTTTTTTTTTTTAAGAGACAGGGTCTTGCTCTATATCGCCCAGTCTGTAGTGAGAGCAGTGGCGTCATCATAGCTCACTGTAACCTAGAACTCCTGGGCTGAAGTGATCCTTCTGCCTCAGCTTTCCAGGCAGCTGGGACTACAGGCATACGCCACCATGCCCAAGTAATTTTTTTTGATTTTTTTATTGTAGAGATGGGGTCTCACTATGTTGCCCAGGCTGGTCTCGAACTCTTGGCCTCAAGTGATCCTTCTCCACCTCCCAAAGCACTAGGATTACAGGCGTGAGCCACCTCATCCAGCCCAAAACTTGCCTTCTAACAGCATTATCCTCAGCAGCCTCAATCCTGGTGACTTGTCTTATGTCTCATGGCCCAACACCAACCTACCTATCTATACCTTAAACTTACCCTTCAGCTAAAACCAAACCCAGACATGAAATATCTCCACCTCTGTCTCTTGATCATTTGGGGCTTAGATTCTCTCACCCCTGCCAAACCTGATCTTCTCCATCTGCTTCCAAGTCACCTCCTATTCTCCTATTTAGCCAGGCTTCTAGTTTCATGTGCTTAGCTTCTAACATAGAAGTCATACAACTTTTGTAATCATGTAATCTTTGATACACACAAAGTCCCCCACCTCATTGGACCTTTTAGCCTTACAATCTAACCCTAGACAAGTCCCCCTGTTCATTGCTTCTGCTTCAACTTCCAGGATATTGACATTGCACAGAAAGTTCAGAAATGACACTGGCTGAGTCCACTGTAAATCCACGCTGACCAGCCAGACCAAGCCCCTCCTACCCCCGTCTGTGGAAAAATCGCCTTCCGTGAAACTTGGGGGTGGGGTGCACAGCACGAGGTGAACAGTGGGCAAGCCAGGGAAGTTCCATCCGTATTTACAGCCGCTCCCCATTGCTCGCATCACTAACTGAGCGCCACCTCCCTCTCCCCCACCGCCTGGTCAGTGGCAAAATTGTCTTCCGTGAAACCGGTGCCTGGTGCCAAAAAGGGTGGAGACTGCTGCTTTACACCATCTCCCCTGTACTCCCTCCCGGACCCTCAGCCTTCTCCTGTGCCCCCACACCTCACAGACCATCCAACGATGCCTGTCTGACCTGACAGGGCAATCCCACCTCATCAGACTCAAGTTCCCTCCACCCCACTTTTACCTCACACTCCCTCTGCTCCCTCTCGAGTCCTTCCTCCTTCCCAAGGGTAATACTCTTGACCTGTACACTTAATTACATCCCTTTCCACAGCCTTGGAAGCCTTGTTGCACAAACTACTCCTCTCCTCTCTCTCACACTCACCAGCCACCTCCACCATCCTTTATCCTGAGCTAACTTTCAGGCCAAACTATGCCAGAGAGGAGGGTTTTGTCACCCCCTTCCCTCCAAAAATAAGATTTTAAAAAATGGAATTGCCAACATTTAAAAACCAGGACATTTCACTTGAAAAATCAAGACTTCTGGCTCCTCTGGTAAAACAAAATCCTCACAACCATTAAGTGCATGTACTCAAATAGCAACATACTAGGAGCAGACTATGGTGGCCCCCTGCAATGGGCGTCACCATCTCCAGTCACCACAATCAACCTTCCTCGTACCAGGTTACCCCACAATGACTCTCACCCACCTTACCTCCCAGGCCTGCCATACTCTACTGCCTATAGAAAGTTTTGCTCCTTCCCACCCTAAAAAACATTTCCCTCACCTACCCCTAACACAAGCTACAACCTTCTTTTTTCTCGTCTCCAAAACACTTACTCCAGGAACAGTCTACATTTGCTGCCACCATGCATTCACCTTCTACGCCCTTATAACATGATTTATGCTCTTCCCTCATTGCTACAACCACAGAGAGCACAGAAAGAGCACAAAATATTTTCACATCGCTGCCTGTTCAACAGCACTGGATATCGGTGACTGTCTTTACAAGGTCTCTGCTATCGGCTTTCCTCATCTTGCCCCTTCTAATTCTCCTGGGGAAGAAATCACGTAGACCTCCCAATGGCTAGCTGCCTGAAAATACCTCTAAATGCCATACAGACTCCACACAGACCCCAAACACTCAGCACGCTCCTTCTCCCCTGTAACACTGCCAACAGCCTCCCCAAGTCTTGGAATTTCTCTCGAGGAAAAAACAACAGAAAAAAAAAACTCAGTCTGAAGGTAAGTATATTGGTTTATTCAACATATACTAATCATTCCTCAGATGGTAGGCACTAATGCTTAAGAGACCAGTAAGAGAGGATCCCTACCTTACCGAAGGAATTCACAGTCTAGAAGTGACACAGATGGATAAGCTGACAGTGGCAACATGACATATAACATGATATGATAAAGAAAAAACAGAGGCACTAAGAGGAATGTCCACTACCACCATTTGAGTCCAGGCCTCTTGCAAGAATCTCCCAACGGGTCTCCATGCCTCCTCCTTCCCTATGCTACTCTCTCACTCAAATCCATTCTCCATGTTGCAGCAGGGGTGATCTGCTTAAGACCTGAAGCAGAGCTCTCTCCTGCTCAAAACCTTAACAGCACTGAGAACAAGGTATCAGCTGTCCCATGCCAAGTTTTCTACTTTCACCTCATCCCCCTTCCCTTGCACCAGTGGCCTGTCAGCCACACTGATCTTTTAGTTCCTTAAACAGACTGAGCCCTCTTCTGCTACATGGCCTCTGCACATACCGTTCTTTTTAGTGAAATCCTCTTGCCCCTATTCTTTGTATTTACAAAATCCTTTGATCTCAGGGTCAGCTAAAATGTCATTTTCCCCATTATTTACTTAATTGTCTCTATTTTTGTCTGCCTCATTAGACTGTTTGAACAACGAAGACAGGAATCATGCCGGTTTAGTTCACTTTGTACCCACAGTATCTGGCACACACCAGATACTCAATAAAGATTTGCTTACAGACACTTTCCTCCTGCAGAGCCCTGACTGTAAGCATGGCCTCAGGCTTATACCTCAAGCTCTCCACCCCTCCCCGTCTTCACCATCTCAACCTGAAGATGCTCATCTGTACCTCCAGACCAGACCTCTCCTGCAAGATCTAGTCTTTCAACTGTGATGCCTGCAGGATAGTTCCAACTGGAGCCCCTCTCTGGCCCCTGCAACCAGACATGCCCCAAGACACTCTTTTTTTCCATTTCTGTTAATGGTGGCATCCCCTTAGAAGTCGAGTGATTGACTTGTTTTTCCTTCACCCATCGAGAGGAACATTTGATTTCATCTCTAAAAATGCACCTGTATGTTCCTGTACACAAAGTCATCTGGGCTAATGCATCAGCCTCATTTCCTACATCTAGTCTTGTGAAATAACCATCACCCACCTACATGTACATTAAAGCTTAATTCTGATGCTGTCAATCAATATCCTCATCAAAATCCTTCAATAGCTCCTTCCCACCCAAAACCTATATGACATATAACATGATGTCTTGCAAATAACATATATGTCTTGCACCCCTTGTCACCCTATACGTCTTGCAAATAACATTCATACTCTTCTGCTTGGCATTCAAAGCCCTTCTCAATCTTGCAGAAACTATCCTAGCAAGGCAGTCTAGTTTGGTGGCTGTAGTTAAGACCATAATCTCTGGAGCCAGACTGCTGCACTAAATGCACAGACATGAAACAGGTACAGATCCCAGCTGCACCACTTAACCTCTCCATGCCATCTATTTGTTATAAAGAGCAAGTGAATTAACACAAGCAGAGCACTTAGAATAGTGCTTGGTATGTGGCCAGAGCTACCTACACTGTGTTTTATTTGTGTTTTGCAGCCCAATCTCCAGTTATCAATAGCCTACATTTCAGTCTGTCTGAACTAACTCACAGTTCCCCTAATACTCCTCAAACTTTCCCATCTGAGGCAAGAGCCCACCACAGCCAAAAGACCAGCTGATAAGCTGCCAGTGCACATTCCCTCCTCTAACTCTAAAGCATTTCTAGTCAAAAGCTTCTGCCACAAAGGTCCTTTCTGTCCAGGAGTGTCTATACTCTCATGCACTGAAATTCCACAAATGCTGCTCATCAAAGAATTTCCAGCCCTGCCCAAAGACTCTCAGTCTATAATTAGCCATCCTCTTCTTGCCTCTACTTTCTCATTCCTCTTCCAAGTTTCAGATCAGAGACCATCTTACCCCCATTTTCCATCCTCAGTGGCAGAGAGGTTTTAGTTATCTTTTGCCCCTAATCTAGGTAAAAGTTGGAACTATCATGGCTATTTCCCCTGCAACAGTCATATTACTTCAGATAGTGTTCCCTTTGCATGGAAACAATTAAAATAACTCTACAATCCTAATATGAACACAATATGGACTTCAATCTCCAAAGCATCAGGTCGTACCACTATGACAGTGCCACCTTCCTACCTTCTTACAGTCCCTGCCATGCACAGGGACTTATAAATATTAGTAAAGTGTTTATCGATAACTAATTCCTAGGAAAGGACAAATGAGAGTTTCAGCAGTCCCAGAATTTTTCACCCACTCTTTAACCTAAAGCAAAACAGTAAACTATAAAACATGTGTAATTTCCAAAGAATAATAACTTAGCATGTGGCTCTACCAATGCAATGCAAATTCTACCCTTTTCTATAAATGAACCGATACTTAATTTTTTTAATGGAAATAAGTCATAACTGCCAAAGACACAAAAATCTAGCAAGAACCATGGCATATAAACCTAAGAAACTGTCTTCAATTCATTTCACGGCTCCCTAGAAAAGTTCTAACCACTGTCCCATAGTGTTTGTCCCATAGTCAAAGCTGTCAACCAAAAGATAACATACCAGAAGCCAATACTTAAAACATCTTTACAGATCCAAAACCAATCATATATTCTTTTTTTTTATTTCAGCATATTATGGGGGCACAAAAATTTAGGTTACATATATTGTACTTCCCCGCCCCACCCCCCGCCTAGTCAGAGCTTCAAGCCTGTCCATCCCCCCAGATAGTGCGCGTCGCACTCATTATGTATATATACACCCATTCCCTCCTCCCCATCTGCCCCACACCTGATTAATGTTATTCCTATATGTGCTCTTACATGTTGATCAGTGAAACCAATTTGATGGTGAGTACATGTGGTGCTTATTTCTCCATTCTTGGGATACTTCACTTAGTAGAATGGGTTCCAGCTCTATCCAGGAAAATACAAGAGGTGCTATATCACCATTGTTTCTTATAGCTCCAATCATATATTCTTTAACATTAAAAGTCATAAATTACAATTATTTCAAAGGATTCTCATAAGAATTTGTTTTATAATTTGTAAGAATTTATAAGAATTCTAAAAATTAAAGAAGAAATGGATCATCTGAAATCAGAAATGCACTCTCAGCTCTCATCACTGCTGTCATACCTGCCCTAAAATCAGTCCCAACCATCCCTTATCCTTAAAGACTAAACAGGGTTTTATATTAAAGAAATCCCTACAAAAATACAAGGAAAACAGCAGAGAAATCAAACTGAATGGCTAATCACTGGTTTGTAATTTTAAAAAGAATCAAGCAATACTGCTCTAGGCAGCACTAGTCAAAGTGTGGTCCCTACTCAGCAAGCTGGCACTTAGTCCATGAGGAGGTAAACAGGCTGAGAGTAAGCATTTAGAAACTTTGATAGCAATTTGACAGAGAAATTTCACATCTACTGAATCCAATTTAAAAATGGAAGTCATATATTGTAGCTTTCAATTTCACTTTTCTGGCAATTCATATTTTATATATATGTTAGGAAAACAACAGCCCACGAAAGTGGAAATGTTAAAAACTGGTCCTTCGAGGATATTCATCTCCAGGAAGATGCAATAGATATATTTTTCCCTATTCCTCCCACTAAGTACAACTAAAAACTCTGGATATTACACATAAAACAAACATAAGACAAGTCTGAGCTTGGAGAGAGGGAGGCACACTGGCTAGAGATCTCAGGCCCCAAGGAACAACACAATGGCGAGTTCCCTGGGATTTATTTTTGCCTCATATATCCCAGATTTGGAGCTGAAAATATATCTGCACCCCCGCCCCAACAGTGATAGAATACCTAGACAGAAAATAAGTAAAGATATAGAACTCAACCGCACCATCTACCAACAGGATCTAATCGACACTTACAGAATATTCCACCCAACAACAACAGAAAACATATTTTATTCAGGAGCCCACAGAACATATACCAAGACAAATCATATCCAGGCCATAAAACAAACTTCAATAAATTTAAAAGAACTGAAATCATCACACAGAGTGTGTTCTCCAATCACAATGGAATCAAACTAGAAGCCAAAAACAGAAATGTAACAGGAAAATCTCTAAACACTTGAAATCTAGATAGCACACTTCAAAATAATCCATGGGTCAAAGTGGAAGTCTCAACAGACATAAAAATATACATTGAATTTAATAAAAATATAACACATCAAAATTTGTGGGACACACCTAAAACAATGCTGCAAGGGAAACTTATAGTGCTATATGTCCTTATGAATATAAATGTAAAATCCTCAACAAAATATCAGTAAATAGAATTTAGCAATATGTGTACAAAAAAATTATACACTATGATCAAGTAAGGCTTATCCCATGGATGTAAGGCTGGCTCGATATTTAAAAATCAGACAAAAAAAATTAATCAATATAATCCATCATATCAATAGGCTAAAGAAGAAAAATCAGAGGATCGTATCAATTGATGCACAAAAGACAACTGACAAAATTCAATACCCACTCATGATAAAAACTCTCAGGAAGATGGGAACTGAGAGGAACCTCAACTTGATAAAGAGCATCTGCAAAACCCTACAGTTAACATTCTATTTAATGGTTAAAGACTGAGATCCCCTAAGATCAGGAACAAGGTAAAGATATCCTTTGTCACCATTCTTATTCAACATAGTACTGGTGTTTTACCCAGTGCAATAAGGCAAGAAAAGGAAATTAAAAGTATGTAGATTAAAAAGTAAGAAATTAAAGTGCCCCTATTTGCACGTGACATGGTTGTTTGTCTACATAGAAAATCCCAAGGAATTTACAGAAAAACTCCCATAATTAAGAAGTGGGTTCAGCAAGATTGTAGAATACAAGATCAACATATGAAAGCTAATTATATTTCTACATACTAGCAATGAACACGTGGGCATCAAAAGTAAAAATACAGTTCCATTTACAATTGCTAAAAAAAAATGAAATATTTACATACAAAACCAATGAAACAAATCTAATAAAACCAAACAAAACATATGCACAGGACCTGTATGATAAAACTACACAATGCTGATGAAAAAAATCAAAGATCTAAATAAATGGAGAGACAAACCGTGTTCATAGATTGAAAAATGCAACATATATGGTAGAGATGTCAGTTCTCCCCAAATTGATACAGATCTAATGCAATTCTATCAAAATCCCAGCAATATTTTTTGTAGATATAAACAAGATTATTCTACAATTTCTATGGAAACTAAAATAGCTAAGTAACTTAGGAAAAAAAAGAATATGGAAGGAATTAGTCTACCCCATTTCAAGATTTATCATACAGCTACAGTAACCAAGACTGTGTGATACTGACGGAGGGACAGACACATACAACACTGGAACAGAATCAGAGAACCCAGAAACAGACTCATACAAATAAGAAAGCTTTTTCAGCAAATGACCCTGAAACAACTGGACATCCATGGGCAAAAACAAAACAAAACAAAAAACCATTGATGTGAATCTCATGCAAAAAGTAACTCAAAATGAATCACGTAAAACTATAAAACCTTTAGAGAAAAAAAAAATAGCCTAGGAGAAAATCTTTAGGATCTAGGTTGGGGCAAAGAGTTCCTCGACTTGACATCAAAAGCATAAACCATAAAAGAAAAAACTGAGCAACAGGACTTCAACAAAATTAAAAATCTTTGCTCTGCAACAGCCCTATTGAGGGGATGAAAAGATAAGCTACAAACAACATATCTGACAAAGGACTAGTATCAAGAATATATAAAGAACTCTCAAAACTCAATAGTAAAAAAGACAATCCAATTGGAAAATGAACAAAAGATAGTCCTCTGAAGAAAATATAGAAATGACAAATAAGCACATGAAAAGATGTTCAACATCATTACCCATTAGGGAAATGTACATTAAAACCACAATGAGATATTACCACATATCTATCAGAATGGCTAAAATTAAAAAAAAAAAAACAGTGACTAAATGTGGTGGTGATGCAGAGAAACTAATTGGTTATACATCAATGGTGGGACCGTAAAATGTTCTAGCCACTCTAGAAAATAGTTTCCCAGTTTTTAAAAAAACTAAACATGCAATTACTGCACAATCCAACAATTGTACTCCATGGCATTCATTCCAGAGAAATACAGACTTATGTTCACACAAAAACCTGTACACGAATGCTTATCGTGGCTTTACCTGAAATAGCCAAAACTGGAAACAACCAGATGTTCAACAGGTGAATGGTTAAAAGAACCATAAAAGTATATCTGTACTATTGAATACTACTTAGCAATAAAAAGGAAGTAACTATTGATTCATGCAACAACCTGAATCAATCTCTCGAGAATTATGCTGGGGGCGGACGGAAAAATTCCAAAAGGTAATTATTTTATGATTCCATTTATAAAATATTCTTGAAATGACAAAATTATAGAAATGGATAAAAGATTTGTGATTGTCAGGGCTTAAGACGAGAATAGAGGGGACAGAGAAGTAGTCTTGGCTATAAAAAAGCAACATAAACATAAGGACTTGCAGCCAAGGAAATGTTCTGTATTTTGACTTTCAATCACTGTCACTATCATGGGTCTGATATTGTACTATAGTTTTACAAGATGATACCATTGGAAGCAACTGGGTAAAGGGTACATGGGCTCTTCATGAATTATTTCTTATAACCACATGTGGATCTATAATTGCCTCACCACAAAAAGTTTAATTTAAAAAAAAGAACTGGACCTTCACTCACTGTTCTAAGTGTCATTGCCCAAATGTGAACACTTTCAGAATGGATCTCCCTCTCACCCCTTACTGAACCTAGCTTAGTGCTAGACTAAGTGAGGACACAGATATAAATGTAAAGTCTTATCCCTACACCCCTAAACACCACACACACCAGGCAGAGTGACAAAGACAAGCATAGATAAACACAGTGCATGACTCCAGAAAGGACACAGGATTTGAACAAATCTATGAATGAGAGATATCATTTCCACAAGTGAATGTGGAGAGGGGGACATATTGGGAAGGAGAAGAAATCATATACAAAGACACAGAGCCAGAAATAAACACAGTGCCTAAGGGGCATGTGTGTGTTGTGAAATAACAGAAAGATGGGTAAGCAGTGTGGGGTAATTATGGAGGGTCCCCAAAAGCTGGCTATAGGAGTTCAAATGTCACGTACTCAGAGAAGCCCTCCTCACCAACCCAGCCAACCTAAAGCAGCAGCTCCCCTGCCCAGTCTCTCCAGAGCCCTTGACTCCTTTATAGCACTCATCATGAGCTGTAATCACTATGTACTTACATGCATGTTTATTTAATGCTGTCCATCTCCTAGTTATCTTGAGCCTATAGCACTGGACTTGAGTCTGGCACACATTAATCACTCAGTAAGTATTAATTGAATAAATGAACAAACAGCAAGTATTCACTCCTAGCTCTCTTCTTTCTATGTAGCTGCCCCACTCCTCTTCCCCATTACCTGTTGTCTTTGTCCCCCTGTGACCTACTGCCTCTTTTATCTGATCTCTCCTCTTTCCTTCCTTCTCCACCTCAGCCCAGCTCTTAACCCATCAGAAAAATAAGACTCAGTATATTTTAAAATAGTGGTTCACAATTGCAATAGTGTAACACTTTTCTAAATCTCAACCAATTAGGAACTGTATCCAAGAAATCTGTTACTGAAAACAGAGTACTAAAGTTGTATGTTGTTACATAAGCATGATAGATGTATACATTACATAAACAAATAAGTAAAAGTAGAAATAGGGTTATCCCTGTTGTGGCCTTACTTTTCAGAGTATGAGAGCCTTTTCCCAGAACTGGATGATCCTATCTGGTCTATGGAAAGCCATCCATCAAAGAAAGCCAGAACAACACTTCTTAAGGATACCAAAGTCATGAAAAACCAGGAAAGACTGAGAAACTGTCAAAGACCGAAGACTAAGGAAACATGATGCCTAAATACAATGCAATACCTTGGACTGGATCCTAGAACAGAAAGAGGATATTAATGGAAAAACTGGTGAAATCCAAATAATGTCTGGAATTTAGTTTTTAAAAAAGCGATATAAGAGGCACTAACATGATTAAGCTTCAAATTTATTAATATTATTTAAAAGACAGGGCTTGCAAGTGAGCCAGAAGCAAAACTCCGGTCAGGGTAGCTGGGGCTTCCAGCTGAAAAGCTACAAGTAGATCCCGCTTCATTTTGCCTCTGGTACAATGCTCTCACCTGATGCCATAAGAATTACCTTGCCCTCAACTGCTTGGGATTAACAACCAGTTTTAACTATTCTAGCATACTCATTTGTTTGCCCAACAAGCATTTACTGAGGTACTGTAAAATCTCTACGGATACATGGCTTGAAAAGGAAGCCACAATTTCTGCTCATATAAAGCTTAACTCTATTGAGAAAGCTAGGCATTTAATAAGTATTTGCATAAATGGTGAGTGCTCCCAGGAGTTTCGCAGCCCACTGCTTAAAAGAGGCACCAAACCATAAGAACATTCATTAATCCCAGTTATCACTGGCATTCTGAATAAAGGCTTCCAGACTTTAAACTGCACACAAATAACCTGAAATTATTTGTTAAAGCAGATGCTGATTCAGTTGATCTGAGTTGGGGCCTGAGATTCTGCATTTCTTTTAGACTCCGAGGTTATAGAGATGTTGCTGGTACAGGAACCACACGTAGAACAGCAAGGCTCTGAAGTACCATGGAAACAACCTCAAACTATCACGTAAGATGCAAGCTCCGTAAAAGCAAGGACATTTTGTCTTTCTTATTCACCGCAGTACTCAGAACTTAAAACTGCACCTCATAGACAGATGGCACTCAATAAACATTTATTTACAGAATAAATAAATGAATGTATGGTCTAGATCAGCGCTGTTCAATTGTAGCCACTCACCACATTCAGCTATTGAACACTTGAAATGTGGCCAGTGTGACTAAGGATCTGAATTTTTGAAAATTTAAATTTCAATAGCCACATGTGGTTAGTGGCTACTACACTGGACAATCCAGGTCTAGACACAGATGCGATGTAAAAAGGTTTAAAACCCAACTCTGCCCTTAGCTTGTGACCTGGAAAGTTACAACTTCTTAGGGCCTTAACTTCTTCATCTGTTGAAATGAACACAAGACCGCCTAACTCTCAGGGTTCTTCACATGAATTATTATAAACCAATGCATTAAACATAAGGTATAATTACGGTGACATTCTCTGCCCTCCAGAAACAGTGCACAAAGACTACTTTGCCTATTGCCCACGCTTGCCAAAAAATGCCAAGAGAGTTTGGTTGACGGATTGGTTAGCTTAGCGGCTTTGAGAATGAGCACAAGGTCATAAATTTGGAGTGGGGGGAAACCCTCACTTAGCAAAGTTGACCAGGTAAGACAGGCAATGACAATGCAAATCATCACAGTTCCTGGTAACTCTTTAAATGGGCATTGTACTGATTATGGGTGAGTAAATGACATTTCATTCATTCATTCTTTCAGGAAAGGCTGCCACATTACCTAAAGCCCGCTACTTCCCAACCACAGACTTTGCCAATTCAGGGCCGAGTCCTCTTCAGGGGCAGCGGGTCGGGAAGCCCCCACCCCCGGCTGCCGGCGCGTCCTCCCCTCCCCCGTCGCGCCGGTCCGGCGGGGGTCAGGCTGGCACCGCGGCTGCAAGTACCACACGGCCGAACCCAGAAGCCATGTTTAGGTATATTTTTGTCAATAAAACAAACTTCCGTCTTCTAAAGAAAAACGGTTTTAACTCAATGTCAAACTAGGACGGAAACTCGCTGCTCGCCGCAGCTGCCAACCAGACATACCGCGTGTCTAGCGGCCCCGGAGTCCCCGACCCGAACCCGCGCCGAGCCCGCCCGCGCCCCGGCCCACGGCAGCGCCGGCCACAAAGGGACGGGGACGCGGACGCGATCGGGCCTCCTCCGCCTCCTCCGGCCCCGCGCAGGCGGCCCCGGCTCCCGGACGGCCCGGGCGCGGGCGGACACTCACCTCGCTCCGCGCGCGGCGGCGGCGGCGCCGGCAGGCGCTCCTCGGGGCCGGCCCGGGCGGTCGCGGCGCGGTCCCGCGGGCCGCAGCGCGGGCGCTACTCTCGGGCCGCCGTCCGCCGCGCCGCCTCCTCGGCCACTGCCGGCGGCTCCCCCGGCGGGCGGGCGGGCGGGCCCGGCGCGGGCCCCGCCTCCGCCGCGCCCGCCCCCGCCTCCGCGCCGGGCCTCGCGGGCTCGGCGCGCTACTCGGGGCGGCCCCGCATGCTGCCGCCGCTGCCGGTCGCTCGGGGCTGCCTCGGCGCCGCGGGCCGGGGCCGCAGGGCCGCCCGCAGGCCGCTCGGGCGCGGTCCTGGCTGCGCGCGGCGTGCCGGGCGGCGGCGGCCCGTGCGGCTGCGCGGGGGAGGCGGGGGCGCCGCGCGCTCACCCGGATGCGCCGCCCCCCCTGCGGCGAGCCCACCGCGGCTGCCCTCGGGCCCCGGAGGTCCCGGCGTCCGGCGGCGGCGTGGCCTCCCCTCCCCGAGCCGCCCGCGGGTGGCGCGGAACCGCGGCGCCGGGGCCGGGGCCGGGGCCCGGGCGGGGGTGCTCCGTCTGCGCAGGGCTCGGCCGGGCCGTCCCAGCGGTGGCCCCGAACCCGTGTACGGACAAAGAGGCTGCCGCAGCAAGTAAAATAAAACTCGGGCCGCTTCACGTCGAGCAGGTCACCGGGTGGGATAAAAATGAAGGTGTCCTCACCGCGCCGAGGAGGCCCTCGGATCGGCCCCCGGGCTGAGCACAGGCCGCCCTGACCCGGTGGGGCCGTCCGCGGCGGCCGAGCAGGTTGGGACCCAAGGACTGTCCGGCGCCGCCGAGCCGCGCGCCTGGCGACCGGGATGCAGAAGGTCCGGACCGAGAGTGGGCGAGGAGAGCGGAGGCCACCGACCCGCACTGCCGGAAGAGGCAGCCGGGCCTCGGGGGCCAAGACGCCCGGGCCCCCTGCGGAACGGGGACTGTTTGGGGAAGTGTCTCCGCGCCTGGTCTTGAGAGGGAACACTCACTTGGTACAAATTCTGATACTCGGCCGTACCCTACCCTGAAGAGTAGAACACAAAACCCTGGCTCGCTATTGCTCACTCAAGGCATGACCAACCCCAACAGTTCTTTTAATAAATTAACATTTTGCTTAAATCATTCAGAGGTTTGTGTCTTGTTGCTTGCCATCCAAGAGCTGGAATAAGAGACTACTCAATTATTTTTAATATTATTTAAAGGGCCCCATTTTAAACTTTAAATGTATGTTGTATAGGTTCATATAACCCAAAGGCTATAAGCAAAAAAAAATTTTACTGAAGATTATCTCTGGAATTTTACTATTCTGTTTTGTGCTTATCTATATCTTCCAAGTATTCTAAAATAAAAGTAAAAAGTTACTATTTTTAAAGTGCTTACATAATATTTTGAAACAAAGTCAATCGTGGTTAGCCTGTTAATGTTCCACAAGGAAACTTCACTTTGAAATAAAGTTGTAGTCTTTAAAAAATACTGGACCAAAAAAAAAGTACTCTATCTTAAGAGGAAAGATCTGCAAATCATCTGATAAAGGACTTGTATCCAGAATATATAAAGAACTCTTACAACTCACCAATAAAACTAATAAGCCAATTTTAAATGGGCAAAAAGATTGAATAGACATTTTACCAAAGATGATACTGAAATGATCAACAGTTACATAAAAAGATGTTAGACATCATTAGTCACTAGGGAAATGCAAACTGAAAGCACGATGGGAGCGCTCTTCACACCCCCTACAATGGCTGTAATAAAAAAAGATCGTTACAAGTGTTAATAAGGTGAAGTTAGAACTCTTGCTTATTGGAATGTAAAATGGTACAGCCACATTGGAAAACAAGTTTCCAGGTTTTTAAAAAGTCATATTAATACATAAAAGTATCATATGACACAACGATTCTATTTCTAGGTATATACATTAGAGAATTGAAAATATATAAAAACTTGCACATAAATAGTAATAAGTCTTAATTTACAATAGCCAAAAAGTAGAAACAATCCAAATGTCCAGAAACTGTTGAGTGGATCTACAAAATGTGTTCTATCCATACAGTTTAGAACTATTCTGTAAAAAGGAATGCCTTCCATGAGTACCTTAGCCATAGAAGATACAACGTAGAGAAACCTCAAAAACAGTAAGCTACATGGAAGAAGGTGCAAAAGAGCCCATATTATATGATTCTATTTATAGCCATGCCCTGAATAATGATGTTTTTGGTCGATGATATACTACCTATATGATAGTGGTCCCATAAGATTATAATGGAGCTGAAAAATTCCTATCACCAAGTGATGTCCTAGCCTTCATAAGTAGTAGTGCAACACCTTACCTTTTCTATACTTAGATGGGTTTAGATACACAAATACTTACCATTGTGTTACAATTGCCTGTCATATTCAGTAAGTAACATGCTGTACAGGTCTGTAGTCTATACCACATTGCCACATACCTAGGTGTGTAGTAGGCTATACCATCTACGTTGGTGTAAGTACACTCTTTCATGTTCACACAAGGAGGAAATTGCCTAATGATTCATTTCTCGGAATATATCCCTGTTGTTAAATGACACGTGACTGTACATGAAATGTCTAGAAAAGGCAAATGTATACGGGCAGTTGATTAGTGATTGCCTAGAGCTGGGCGTAGAATGGACAGTGACTGCAAAGGGGCACAAGAGATCTCTGCAGTGATAGAAATGTTCTAAAACTGGATTGTGGTAATGATTGTACAATTCTGTCAACTTACTAAAAACTGAATTGTGCACTTGAAATGTGAATTTTATGGTATGTACTATTACCTTAATAAAGCAATTTTTTAAAAAGTTACCTATGTACCATTAAGTAGTCCAGGATGATAGTACCTTTTTAAATCTGGTCACAAGTCCTTTGCAAGAAAAAATACTTTTAAAACAGATGGAAAATTGTGTGCTGTTTGCACACAATTCTGCCGTGTAATAAAATGCACTGTTTGAAACTGGTTGTATGACCAAGCACAATTACCCTTCAACACCCCCAATCTACTCCTATTCATTAAAAAATCTATCTTCACCTTTTCCCAGTAAAAGAACAGGAAATGGGGTAAAAAAGGGTAAGCATATTTGAAAGCAAGAGAGAATTGGATGTCTTACAGGAGAGTCAAGATTTGCCAAGAAGGAAGGAGTGAAAGGGCATAGATCAGGAATATCAAAGTAAGGACATGGACATACTCTTTCTCACTGTTAATCTTGTTTCCATTTGGCTCTGCCCCAGGACTTGCTCGTTTCCTCCAGTTACAGAGATGTGTGCCTTATGGGGAGCACTGCCTTGGGAATGGATAATGGTTATGATTCAGGATTTTTTTCATGATTTTATGGATTTTTTTAAGGATTTCTCATGTTTTCTATGATTCTACCATAGAAGAAATTAATCCCCAGATTAATTAGTGGAGACACGTTGAAACTGAACAATCCTACATGAAGTATCCCTGACTTTCCCTCACCACTGCCACCCACCCCCAAGCCAGGAAACCCACTGGGGGAGCTGCTCCTTTGAGTGAATTATTAACTTAGGGTATTGTTCCTATAAGGTCCTCCTGAAAGTCGTTGTTATCGGAATGATGCCAATATTCCTTCAAATTATGAATAAGGCCTAGTTGTTCGTTCCCAGTTAGCTGGAAAGGAAAGGAATGACACCTAGGATGGATTCAGGGTTTTTTATGTCAAGATGTGGGAAACTGGCTGAAGCTGGGGAAACTGCCTAAGAGTAATTGACCCAAGTGGTGGGAGGAGAGAAGAGAAGAGACCAGGTTGGTTATGAAGAATCGTGCATCGAGCACCCATAGGTGGGGAAGAACAGAAGAGGATGATGTCTGAAAGAGGGACAGGCAAAGACAGGCCTACACAAGAGTCAAATGACGTGAAGTACACGAAATTGTGTAGAATGCATAAACACTATCATTTTATGATTTTTTTACTCTGTTTTCGCTCTTGCCAAACAAAGGCCTGGTGGCCCTGCTTTGTGGCTGCAGCCTGAGGAACGTGGTTGCCCTTTCTCCTCCCCTAGCTCCCTGCCCATAGCACATCATGCACTGCTTGGAGGCCCAGGAACAAGAGGGGGCAGATTGAGTAGAAGCAAGAACCATGGTCCATTTTTCCACTGGGTGGGAATCGGGTCATGTCAGCATGGCAAAGGCAGTGCTGGGCAGAGGAAGGTGGCATCACAATCACTCGGGAAGCTGCCAAAGCCTTGGATCTGGTAATCAGAACAGTACATTTTAGGCATTTGTGGGAGGTGGGGCAGGCAACCGTGACTAATAGTTGGAATACTGTACTAGATGGCTGTATCCCAAACTCCCAAATCCTGGTGGCTTAGAACAGCACATATTCCTTTCTGGCCCACACTCCACGTCCTGTGAGGGTCAGTCAGGGCTCTACACATCACCATGAGTCCATACTGAAGTCCCACAGCAGCACACGGCTCCTCACGGGGAGACATTAGGAGGGCACATGGAAAATTGTGCACGGTCTCTTAATGCTTCCTCCACAAGTGTCTCTGTTCCACATGCCTTTCCATGGTCAACCAAATCCCGAAATGCAATCAATCCCAGCATGCCCCCAGAAAACAGAGAGCTGGGGATATTTGGATTGCAATATTAATGACTGTCAAAAGTACCAAAATTATAGGATAACTTCTCTTAAAATTTTTTACTTTGAAATAATTATAGATTCACAGGAAGTTTTAAAAATTGATCAGAGAGGTCCTTTGTACCTTTTACCCAGTTTCCCCCAGTGGTTACATCTTACCTAATGACAGTGTAATATCAAAAGCAGGAAATTGACATGGGTACAATGTGTGTGTACGGCTCTGTACCATTTTACCACATGTGCTAATTCCTATAACTACCACCAGAATCAAGATACAGAGCTATCACATTCAGTTCACATGGCCTAGGTGTGCTAACTCTGACCAAAGCCAAGAGGTTTCATAATGATTCAATAGCCAATTATATATATGTTCCAATTCATGGTTTATTGGAGGCCTTCACACACCATTAATTATGTAATTAATTTTTAATACACAGGCAGCAATCAAAGGGGGTTAATGAACCACAGTGATGGTTACGGTCTTTCGAAAGATGAGTCAAGTGGGTCCCGAAGTCCTTCTGACACTGATCATGGGTGGTGGTGGTGGTGCGGGGGGGGGGGGGGGGGGGGGGCAGGGGTGCGGTGGGGGGCGGTGGCTGTTTCTCTCCCACAGAGCCTCTGGCGACAGTTGCTAAGGGAAAGGCCTCAGAGCTCTCACAGGCAGAGCCCTCAAAGGCGGCTCAGACAAGGCCAGGTCCTTGTTGCTTTTATAATCTTCTCAGATGTGTCCGTTTCCACTATCTCAGCCACCTTCCACTCTCTGTTGGTTCATGTCAGGTCTCAGGTGGTCCTGGACAACAGTAGGTCCACCTGAGTCACTCAGTCACTTTCAGGGGTAAACAACTTCACTGTGGGCTCAATTCTACTTGACCTGAATGACTCCATTTTGAGACATTAAGATCACAAATCGTTATGATATATCAAGACTTATTCCATCCCCACAAAGATCTCCCTATGCTACCCTTTATAGTCAGACCCTTCCCCACCCCCGCTATCTCTAACCCCTGGCAACCACTCAGCTCTTCCCTGTCTCTATAATTTTGCTGTTTTGAGAAGTTATATAAATGGAGTCATACAGTATGTGGCCTTTTGAAACTGGGTTTTTCTACTCAGCACAATGCCCTTGCATGTAGTCAAGTCACGTTGTTGTTGTTATTGTTTATTTATATGCCATCTACTCTGTCAACTAGGCAGAGATGAAAGTGCTGGTTCTCCACTTGGTCTTCTCAGACATTAGCCCAGCAGGGGAAAGGGGTTATGAGGGGTGCCTTGGTACAACAGGATGAAGGTGAGAGTCTAGGCTCCCTATCCAGCGTTTGTAGACTGGGATGGGGGTAAGGTCACATGTTTTATTCTTCGGTGTTTGTCTGGAATAGGGTTGTTATCACCTAAAAGTTTTCTGTCTTGCTAGGTTGCCCCTTTCCTGGTCTTTTGGCTAAAGAGAACAGGCATTTCTTGGGTTTTAAAAAAGTTTTGCTCTGTGGTGTTCCTGGGTTGCCCACTTCTGCAGCACTCGGTCTAGGATACATGAAGCAAGAAGAAAACTGAGGGAACTCGTTGTCCTGTCATTTGTTGGATCCCAAGATCAATTACCTATGTATCCCTACAGAGCCCTAGTCAATTGGCTTCTTCTCCTCACCTTTCAGAGTCTTCTTCTGTTTGTTCAATATATAATCCCCAGGGTTTTTAGCTATTCTTAGTAGGAAGCATACTCCATTCATTATTCCACCTTGTTCTGGAGCCAGAAGTTGAGAATAAAACTTTAAAACAGAAATTAGATCAGATTGCAGATTATTCCCATAGAAAGTCACTTCCAGTTTCTTGCAACCCAATCAGCTTTCTTGGTCAGTGAGGAAAGGGCAAATTTACTGCTGGCCTATTGGAAATTCCACATATACACATTGGACATTTATATAGGCTGTAATGTTTACTGTAGTGGAAAAAATGCTAAGGACTGCTAGATCAGAGACTCAGTGGGACCCTGAAGTCAGCAAGTATGGAGGGGTGGAAAAGTGTAGACAGCCAATGAGAAGAGCAAGCCCGAGGCACTGCAGGTGGGACAGGACTTGCATCAATAAGGCCCAGCACATAACCAACTGGACACAAGGTCAACAAAGGTGAGGAAGGTAGTGTGCAAAAAGGAATCCAAGAAACTGAAAATGACAAAAGTCAGACAAGTCATCAATATGCATTTTTTTTTTAAATTTTGAGGAAAGCAGGCATCATAGAAGGAAAACCTAAAACAGGATCAAAAATCAAGGACAATCGAAACAAGTCTTAGGAGGCAGTGGATTTGGGTAGCAATTATTTGAAAAGAAATCAAATGGCATAAAACTTCAAATGAGAAAGGAAAGAGGTGATGAGCTCCTGGTTCAAAAGAAATACTGTAGAGTGAGATGACCCAAATTTTAGCTGTGAATGCATATGAATTCGTGGTATTGTTAGATGGTATTAAATACTTAGAAAGACTCAATGAAAAAACCCACGTCAAGTAGCACAGAGTAGCAGAGATAACCGCAGATCTTTTCCAGTTAGAAGTGGCTTTCAAAGGTTTATGAAATACATTTTCTTGGCCTCTTCTTTCATCAAGTCATATTTTTCTAGTTCTGCAGGGCAACCGAACAGTCTATCTGAATAATGATCTACATATTTCCAGCATAGGAGAGAGACACTGCTTTTTGTAAATTTAGGCCCAGGGGACAAAGTAACAAAAGCTACATGACTTGTAGCAATATCCTGACATATGCCATACCACTTGCCGAAACGCCCTTACAATAATTTCCACCTCTGAGGACTCTGTTTTTACACTGCAGTCCGTCCTACACAGCCCTGCTATACCTGCCTTCCTAAAACACCGAGTTCATGAAACCACTCTCTGTCTGCACATGGCAGTCAAGCATTCCAGACCCTTCACAACTGGTTCCCTTCCAACTATCCCAGACCTCTTGCCACAGCTTATCCAAATGAGTTCTTTGTCCAGCCCCACTACCCACCTCTTCCTTCCCCACTCAGCACATGTATTTTTTTTTTTTTTTTTTGAGACAGAGTCTTGTTCTGTTGCCCAGGCTAGAGTGCCATGGCATCAGCCTAGCTCACAGCAACCTCAGACTCCTGGGCTTAAGCAATCCTTCTGCCTCAGCCTCCCAAGTAGCTGGGACTACAGGCATGCACCACCATGCCCAGCTAATTTTTTATATATATTTTTAGTTTTCCAGCTAATTTCTTTCTATTTTTAGTAGAGAGGGGGTCTTGCTCTTACTCAGGCTGGTCTCAAACTCCTGACTTCGAGCAATCCTCCCGCCTCAGCCTCCCACAGTGCTAGGATTACAGGCGTGAGCCACCGCGCCCGGCCCACCACATGTATTATTATGCTATCGATTTCTTCCTTGCCTACTTTCTTCCACCTTTTTTCTACCCTAAAGATTCCACTTCAGTGTAATTTTCTCTACCTTCTACAACCACTTCAGTTAGGTCAGCCCACAGGCCAGGCAGCCCAGGCACAATAGGATTTGGGAAGTGACCTAGAGTAACCTAAGGCTGATTATCATGTCCTTAACTGTCCATCAAAGTAGTTCAGTGGTGATGTCTGAATTCTGAGAAGGGTCCAATCCAGACACTATAAAACAAGACCTAGACTGTTAACAGAGCCCTTTTGTTACGACAGAGGGCTGTTCCTCACCTGTGGAGAATGTATCCTGCTCTTGCTCTGTGAGCCTATGTCTTGCTCTTGCTCTGTAGACCTATCTTGCCCTTCCTCAATAAACTTCATTTCACACTTGCCTTACTTTTGGCATGTCTGGTCATTTCTTTGGCCAAGAACACACCAAGAATCAAGAATAGCCAACCATGAACCGACAATTTCTGTTTGGTGGTTGCCACTCTTACCTCTCCTGGTAGATACCTTCCTAACTCTATAATTCCAATTCTTGACTTATCATCTTTATTTAATGTGTTTGTCAATTTCTGCTGCCATATAAACAATACCCAAATTGTGGCTTACAACAGCAAACATTTATTTCAAGCTCATGAAACATCGTCTGTAGCTATGCTGGCCTTGGTCAGGCTTGGCCCCATGTGTCTTCCTTCCCATTTTGGCACTTAGGCTAAAGGAGTGGCCATTATTTGGGGCATGTTCTTCCCATGGCAGAAGGCCACAGCTCAAGAGGAGCAACAGAAACTATGATATTTCTGGAAGCCTCTGTTTAGAACTGGCTGCTGTCACTTCCACACACATTCCATTGTTGAAAATAATTCACATGGCCAAAGCCAGAGTTAATGGACTAGGGAGGGTACTATCTGTGCTCTATGAGGAGTCATGCCAAGAATCACATGACAAAGAGTGTGAATGTATAATCTATTACAGAAGAAAGCAGAGTTGGGAACAATGACCCAATCTACCACACACAAATATCTACGAGTCCCACTTACCAAAGACAAGGAATTGAGCTCATTAACACCACCTATCTCCATCCTCTCCTCAAAGTTTCTTAGCTGTGTAATTCATAGTTCTATTGTGTGTTTTGGGTGTATAAGTCTTTTATGCCTTGTATAGAAGCTGATTTTAAAAGCTAAAATCGAATAAAGGGCACTTATAATACAATCATTGTGTACCTATTATTTTCCACAGAACCAAGAAATGTCATTGGGCTTGTAGAGAAGGAAATGGAATCTTTCTCCTAAATATGTGTAGCTATAAAATGAATATTTCAAAAACCAGGATCAAATAGTTTATCATTCATCACACTCCATATGCTATTCAGATTCATGCTACATTTAATTTGTTTTTTATAGACTGTGATTTGCGTGTAGAGCTATTTATTTTTAAAGGTGTTTCTGTTTGTCTTTTTCCTTGTTAACAGAAGAAACAATCACCTCCACTCTATCACTAAGTTCACACAACTCCGTAAATCATACTTATTTGTTGACATGAATCCATTTTCTTATCAAATACATTTGTCACCAAGACTTCTGACTATGTGTTGAATTCTAAACAATTGCCTTTATACCTGCTGCCCACGAAATAGCCTAGGAGTTCTTTTTATTGCTATTCTGAGTTGCGACCATTCTTTCTTTGATTCCATATCTTCATATTTTTTATTTACATTTTCATTTTCATAGAGCATATGCTTAAGTGATATTTTTTCGAGAGAGGGAATTAAATGTTGAGTCTTTTCAGTATTTCTTGCAGATTGATAAATTGGCTGGACATAGAATTCCATGGCCCAAGCCACTTCCTCTTAGCACTTTGAAGGCATTGTTTCATTGTGTTCCAGCCTAATCTGAATAGGATTCGCATCCCTCTGCAAGTGAGTTGCTTTTGCTCTCAGGAAGCTTTTAAGAGTTTTCTCTTTAACTTAGTGTACTAAAATTTTATAAAGATGTGTGAGTCCTTTTTCAAAAGTAGGCTTTTTTTTGAGACAAAGTCTCGCTCTGTCGCTTTGGCTAGAGTGCAATGGCATCTAGCTCACTGCAAGCTCAAACTTCTGGGCTCAAGAAATTATCCTGCCTCAGCTGGGACTACAGGTGTGTGCCACCACACCCAGCTGATTTTTCTATTTTTTGTAAAGTCAGGGTCTCACTCTTGCTCAGGCTGGTCTCAAACTCCGGACCTCAAACGATCCTCCCACCTTGGCCTCCCAGGGTGCTAGGATTACAGGTGTGAGCCACCTCGCCTGGGCTAAAAGTGGGAATTTTTATGTTCTGTTCCATGGTTAGCAGTGTTGAAGATGTGGAGAATATAGAAGAGGAACACAATTATTTCTCAGAACATTTTAATCTATAGGAGGACATTTATAGTCTAGCTAAAGAATGAATTATTAAGTAGCCCTTATATAATGAATTCTTAATAAGTCAAATTGAGTTCAGTTATTTACTTTGTGTCTGATGAGATTGTGTATAGTAGAGGCTATTTATTTTTGTACCTTCTGGTAAAAATATTAAATTCTGTAACGTTGTGGGGAGGGAACAAAGTCAGCCATTTCTTTGCTCTATTGTTTCTTTTTGCTAAAATGTAAAGTTAGGTTTTCTACTAATTCTTCTCCATAGAAACCACGTCCCCTAACCTTGACCACTTTTGTCTTTTCCTTGTGGCTACAATCCTAGATGTGGTCTAAGGCCAGATTCCTGTCATCACAGTGAATATAATGACATGATCTCCTTTCAAAGGACATGAGAATAAACGAGATGTGATTGAAAATATAGACCCAAGATGGTTTAAAAAAAAAAATGAATAAAGTGAGAATACCACCTCCAAAGTCTTTATAATCTCTGTGTCTCCAATAAAAGAAAACAATCAAGGAATATTCTAGAGAAATTGATTTGGAAAAAGAACTTACTTCTTTTATGCTAAAGCCTTGAGATCTCTTAAAATCATGTTTCTCATTCCTTAGTGTGATTCAGAATTCCCTAAAGATGCTAGTTAAAAAACACAGCTCTCTGGGCCCCACCCTTGGAGTATATCGGAGCAGGTAGAGCTGGCTCTCTCCCCTCCCAGTCCTGGAGACCTTCCAAGAATGTCTTTGAGGTTTTTGATAAATCTTGATCCAGAAGTTAAAAACCTAAGGATCTGTATTGCAAAAGGACAACTAAATGTAATTGCCAAATGGTTGCCACCCACCCCACCCTCACAAGGTGTTGTCATGTTCAGAAGGACTTACAGTGTTTATATTTCTTTGGATATCTGTTGGTAACTCAGACAACTAACAGTTGTTGATTAAGTTAAATGATAGAACATTAACAATTTCCCCTTGGGAGTTTTCTCAATACACCTCCTCAGACAAATGATTGGAAGGTAAATCTTAAAGCAGAGGAAATTGAAATCCTAACAATGGATGTGTGTGTGTGTGTGTGTGTGTGTGTGTATACACATATACTCTAGCACATACATAATCACACTCTTACATATACACACATGTGTACCAGACTTTTTATTGGGGAGATCTTTCCTTCCGATACCTTGCTGGTCAGAAAAGCCATGAGAGAATGGGAAAATGAGACGACACATTAGGAATTTCAGGATAGGGAGAAACTGTAAGGTTATGTAAATCCCATCCTTTCTCTGAAGTTTTAATGCTCTCCCTGACACCCCCACCAAGTGGTTATCACACCAGATTGGAACTTCTCAAGGGAGGGCAAGTCAGTGATTCCAGAGGTCACTCATTCTACTTTCATTACAGTTCCCTTAGAGATTTCTTCCTTACACTGACAAGAAATCTGTATCCTTTATTTTTGCCTTAACATTTATTTTGTCTGACTTTAATACCATTATACTACCTATTTTTCTATTTTGGTATTTTTTTCCTATGCTTTCATCTTCAACTCTCTGTGCCTTATGTTTTAGGTATATCTCTTGAAAATGGCATATAATAGATTTTTTTAAATCTGCACAACAAATTTTGTCTTCAAAATGGAGTTTATTCTATTTAGAATTATATTTGAATTTTTCCTACTACTTTTTATGGTTTCTATTTGTCTTGCTTTTCAGTTATTATTTCTTTTATCTCTTGTTATTTTAAAAATTCATTCTGCTTTTTTCCCTTCACTTTATTTTTACCCATCTAGTAGTTTGGAAATGATACTCCATTTCTATGTTTTCTAGAAAGTTTAACAATATTTAGATTTACTGATAATTTTATTAACTTAATTACTTACCAATTCTTCTTGTATCTCAGATCATCTCTCTGAACTCTTTTGCTACGTACGGCCTTAAGTACAACTTTTAATGTTAGCATTAGAGAGGGTCTGTTGATATTAATATTAAACTACTTCTGTTTGTCAAAATGTGTTTTATTTCGTCTTGATTCTTGAAAGAGTTTTCATGGGAATACAATCCTATGTTAATAGTTGTCTCAACATAGTGAAGACACTGTCCCACTGTTTGCTAGCTTCCATTGTCACTGTTGAGAAATCAACTTTCAGACAAATTTTTACTTATTAATAAGAAGTTTATCTTTTGTTCCTGGCTGTTAAAAAACTTTTCATTTTGAAATAATTACAGATTCACAGGAAGCTATGAAAGTGGCCTTCTTCAAGCCAGGAAGGGAGCCCTCACCAGAAGCCAACACTGCTGGACCTTGATCTGGGACTTCTAGCCTCCAGACTAGGAGAAAATAAATTTCTGTTGTTTAGGACACTCAGGCAACGGTATTTTGTTATGGCAGCCAGAGTGGCCTGATGACTTGCATGTGACTTTTGGAGACTGGTTTGTTTTCACTATGTATAATACTCTTGAAATCCATTGTAGTTGTTGAGTGTATCAAAAGTTTGTTCCTTTTTATTGCTGACTAAAATTCCACCGGGCTGCTTTTAAGAGCTTCAGTTTGTCTTTGGTGTTTTGCAGATTAGCTATGATTGTGTCATTAATTGATGTCATTAATTCTGGAAAATACTCAGCTATTATCTCTTCTGAAATGACCTCTCTCCCGTTCTCTCTTTTCTTTCCTTCTGGAACTCTGAGTAGACATACATTAGATGTTCTCACTCTATCTTTTATGTCTCTAAACTTTTCTTGTGTATTTTCCATCTCTCATGATCTCTATGTTGTATTCTGGGTCATGTCTTCAGATTTATATTCTAGCTCACTTATTCTTTCCAGCGTCTTAATCCATCCATTTGAGTTTTTAATATTGATTATTATTTTTATAACAATGTTATTACAATACAATTCATATACCAAAAAGTTAATCCTTTTAAAGGTCAGAAATTTAGTGTGTTTTAGTTTATTTGCAGAGTTGTGCGTCTACCCTCACT
The DNA here is from genome assembly GCF_020740605.2 of Lemur catta. Classification (NCBI taxonomy): domain Eukaryota; kingdom Metazoa; phylum Chordata; class Mammalia; order Primates; family Lemuridae; genus Lemur; species Lemur catta. Next base: position 25,973,255 of record NC_059143.1, on the reverse strand, counting down.
ATTGACATCCAGGACATTCTCATCAACCCAAAAAGAAACTCTGTACTTAACAGCAGTTACTTCCCATTCCCCTCCCTCTTCTTAACTCCTGGAAACTACTAATCTACCTTCTGCCTCTATAGGTTTGCCTATTCTTGACATTTCATATAAGTGGAATCCTACAATATGTAACCTTTTTTGAGTGGCTTTTTTTTATTCACCATGATGTTTTCAAGATTCATCCACATGGTACAAGTACTTCATTTCATTTTATTGCAAGATAATATTCCATTGTACATACCAAATTCCATACTACCTTTTGTTAACCATTCTTCAGTTGATAGACATTTGGGTTGTTTCTACTTTGTGGCTATCATAAATAATGCTGCTATGAACATTAGTGTACAAGTTTTTGTTTAGACATATGTTTTCAGTTCTCTTGGTTATATACATGTGAGTTGAACTGCTGGTTTTTGTGGTAACTCTATGTTTAATCAGTTGAGGAACTGCCAAATTATTTTCCAAAGTGGTTGCATTATTTGACATTCCTACCAGAATGCGTAAGGGCTCCAATTTTCCTACATCCTGGCCAATACTTATTATTTCCATCTTTTTTTATTACAGCCATTCTAGCTAGTGTGAGGTGATAGTATTTCATTGTGGTTCTGATTAGTAATTTCCTAATAAGTATCTTTTTGTGTGTGGATTGGCCATTTGTATACTTCTTTGGAGGAATCTCTAGTCAAATTCACTCCCCTTTTTTAAATTGCGTTGTTTTTGCATTGTTGAATTGTAAGAGATGTTTACATATTCTGGACACAAACCCTTTAGCAGATATACTATTTACAAATATTCTCTCCCATTCTGTGGGTTGTCTTTTCACTTTCTTAATGGCATTTATTGAAGCAGAAAAGTTTTTAGTTTTTTTTTTTTTTTTTTTTGAGACAGAGTCTCACTTTGTTGCCCAGGCTAGAATGAGTGCCGAGGCATCAGCCTAGCTTGCAGCAACCTCAGACTCCTCGGCTTAAGCGATCCTACTGCCTCAGCCTCCCGAGTAGCTGGGACTACAGGCATGCGCCACCATGCCCGGCTAATTTTTTTTTCTATATAGATTTTTAGTTGGCCAGATAATTTCTTTCTATTTTTAGTAGAGACGGGGTCTCGCTCTTGCTCAGGCTGGTCTCGAACTCCTGACCTTGAGCGATCCTCCCGCCTCGGCCTCCCAGAGTGCTAGGATTACAGGCGTGAGCCACCTCGCCCGGCCAGTTTTTAGTTTTGATGAAGTCAAATTTACATATTTTTTCTGTTGTTGCTTGCGTTTTTTATTTATGTCACATATAAGAAACCATTGTCTAATCCAGAGTCACCAAGACTTGCTCCCATATTGTTTTCTAAGAGTTTTATAGTTTTAACCCTTACATTTAGGTCTTAGGTCTATTCAGGAGTTAGTTTTTGTATATGATCTGAGGTAAGAGTCCAGCTTCATTCTTTTGCATGTGGATATCCATTTGTCTCACAACCACTTGTGTAAAAGATTATTCTTTCTCCCATTGAATTGTCTTGGCACCTTTTTCAAACATCAATAGATGTAAAGGGCAATTTCTGGAGTTTCAGTTCTATTCCATTGATCTATATGTCTATTTTATTCTTATACAACACTGTCTTTTTTTTTTTTTTTGAGACAGAGTCTTGCTCTGTTGCCCTGGGTAGAATGCAGTGGTGTCATCATACCCCACTGCAACCTCAAACTCCTAGGCTCAGGCTAATTTTTCTATTTTTAGTAGAGACTAATATTTCTGTTTTTAGTAGAGATGGGATCTCACTCTTGCTCAGAGCTTGTCTTGAACCCCTGAGCTCAAATGATCCTCCCACTTCAGCCTCCCAGAGTGCTAGGATTATAGGTATGAGCCAATGCACCTGGCCTAACACTGTCTTGATTACTATAGCTTTGTACTAAGATTTGAAATCAGGAAGTGTGAGTGCAACAAGTTTATCTTTTTTTTTCAAGTTTTTTTTGTCTATTCCAGATCCCTTGCATCTCCATGTGAATTTTTGGATTAGTATGTCAAAACCCCTAAGATTTTGACAGGGATTATGTATAATCTGTACATCATTTTGAAGCTTATCATCATTTTAATAATATTAAGTCTTCTAATACATGAACATGGGATGTCTTTATGTTTATTTAGGCCTGCTTTAATTGCTTTTAATGATGTTTTCTAGTTTTCATTGTATAAGTTTTACATTTCTTCTTTTAAATTTATTTCTAAGTATTTTATTCTTCTTCATGCTATTGTAAACATAATTTTTCTGAATTTTATTTTCAAACTCTTCATAGCTTATGTATAGAAATATAATTGATTTGTGTATATTGATACTGTATCCTGCAACCTTGTTGAACTTCTAGAGATAGTTTTACTTCTTCCCTTCTAATCTGGATATCTTTTATCTATTTTTCTTGCTTAATTACCCTGGCAGGAACCTCCAATATAATGTTGAATAGAAGTGGTGGGAACAGATATCCTTGTCTTGTTCCTGATCTTAGGGGAAAAATATCCAGTCTTTCACCTTTAAATATGTTGTTAGCTATGTATTTTTCACAGATGGCCTTTATCAGATTGAAGAATTTCTCTTCTATCTCTAGCTTGTTGAATATTTTTTCATGAAAAGGTGTTGGGTTTTGCCAAATACTTTTCTATGTCTATTAAGATGATCATATAGTTTTTGTCCCTTATCCTATTAATATGGTGTATTACATTGATTAATTTTCATATGCTAAGCCAACCTTGCATTCCTGTGATAAATCCTACTTGGTCATGATGTATAACCTTTTTGATATGCTGCTGAATTTAGTTTGCTATTATTTTGATGAGGATATTTGAATCTGTATTCTTAAGGGAAATTGGTCTGTAGTTTTCTTGTGCTGTCTTTGCCTAATTTTGGCATCAGACCAATATTGGCATCATAGAATAAGTTGGGAAGTATATACCATCTGGTTCTAATTTTTGGAAGGGTTTCTGAAGGATTGATGTTAGTTCTTCCTTAAAGTTTGATAGAATCCACTAGTTTAGCCATATGGGCCTGGACTTTTCTTTGTGGTAAGTTTTTTTTTTAATTGCTAATTCAATCCCTTTACTTCTTATAGCTCTATTTAGACTCTCTCCATCATTTTGAGTTAGTTTTAATAGTTTGTGTGTTTCTAGGAATTTGTTCATTTCATTTAGGTAATCTAATTTGTTGGCACACAATTGGTCATAGTATTCCCTTATAATTATTTTTATTTAACAAAGATCAGTAGTGATGTCCTCTCTTTCATTCCTGATTTTAGCAATTTAGTCTTCTCTTTTTTTCTCTTGGTCAGCCTAGCTAAAGTTTTATCAATTTTAAAAAATCTTTTCAAATCAATGAAACTTTTAGGGGCAATCATTAGTCCAAAAGGATGAATGAAAAACAAAAACAAAACAAAACAAAAAAGGAAAACCCCAAAACGATGAATGGGTAATGATGTAATTTTAGAGTTTGGTTGGAAGAATATTTACATTACATATAAAGCAGTAGTATCATTTTGGAGAAATATCTAATGTTTACTTAAGTGAATTGGTGAAAGGAAATAGCCTTTTATTGTCATTTGCTGAGATTCTGGGTACAGAGGAGTCTGCTTTGAATATAAATAGGGAATAAATACCAGTGAATTTATTTTTTTTAAGAAGAAACTTTTAGTGATTATCTCTATTATTTTTCTATTCTCTATTTTATTTATTTCCTCTCCAGTCTCTATGGTTTTTTCCTTTTGCTTTTTTTCAGGTTTAGTTTGCTCTTGCTTTCTAGTATCTTAGGTAGAATATTAGGGTCTTAATGTGGGCTTTTTCTTCTTTTTAAAACATAAGCATTTCCCTCTAAGCATTGCTTTCACTGCATCCCATAAGGTTTGATATATTGTGTTTTCATTTTCATTCATCTGAAAGCATTTTCTAATTTCCCTTGTGATTTTTTCTTTGACTCTTTGGTTACTTACGGGAATGTTATTTAATTTCTACATATTTGTGAATATCCTGACTTTCTTCTGTTATAGATTTTCATTTTCACTCCATTATGGTCAGAAAATAGATTTTGTATGATTCCAAAATTGATTTTTAAGTTTATTGGGGCTTGTTTTATGCCCTAGCATGTGGCCTATCCTGGAGAATGTTTCATGCACTTGAGAACAATGTGCATTCTGCTGTTATTGGGGGGAATGTTCTATTCAAGTCTGTTAGGTCTGGTTGGTTTACAGTGTTGTTTAACCTATCTTTTAAAAATTGATCTTCCTAGTTCTTGAAATATTATTAATATTATATTTTTCATTTCCAGTACTTCTTTTTTGTCTTTTAACATTATCTTGGTTATTTTTATTTGTTTATTTATTTTTATTTTTATTTTTTTTTGACACAGAGTCTCGCTTTGTTGCCCAGGCTAGAATAAGTGCCGTGGCGTCAGCCTAGCTCACAGCAACCTCAGACTCCTTGGCTTAAGCAATCCTCCTGCCTCAGCCTCCCGAGTAGCTGGGACTACAGGCATGCGCCACCATGCCCGGCAAATTTTTTCTATATAGATTTTTAGTTGGCCATATAATTTATTTCTATTTTTTTAGTAGAGACGGGGTCTCGCTCTTGCTCAGGCTGGTCTCAAACTCTTGACCTCGAGCGATCCACCCGCCTCGGCCTCCCAGAGTGCTAGGATTACAGGCATGAGCCACCGCGCCCAGCCTATCTTGGTTATTTTTAATTAACTCTTCCTCTCTAGTCATATTTTGACTCCCCTATATAAATTTCTATAGACACACTAAACAGGCTTATTTTATATTCAGTCAGTATCTGATAATTCTGATAACTGACATCGTTGTATTTAATAGAGTGTGCTATCTGCTGTCACTCAGGTTACCTTGTGTTTGTGTATATTCTGTAATATTTGACAGCAAGCTCCTGTCCTTTGGAACTTTGTGGAAGTCTTTTGAGGCCTAACTTCAAGCTATATTCTTCATAAAAGATTTGGCTTGCTTCTGTGGGTGCCTGAATTACTTTAAATTTTCAGACCGAGATTTTTAAAACCTCATGGGTAGTTTGAATTCAGGCCAAAACCTATGTGAGTCCTGCTGAGGATTACACATTATCAGGGCAGAGTTTTTCCCCCTTCACCCAATGCCAAAGTTGAGACAGACAAGTTCCTTGCTGTTTTTTCCTTCAGAGTGAGATTATTTGAAGTCTATAATTATACTACCACTGTACCCCTTGGGTGTTCCTAACTCTGTGCAGGGATTGTCTTTTATTTATTTATATTATATTTTATTTTTTTGAAACAGAGTCTTGCTAGAGTGCCATGGCATCAGCCCAGCTCACAGCAACCTCAAACTCCTGGGCTCAAGCTATTCTCTTACCTCAGCCTCCCAAGTAGCTGGGACTAAGACACTTGCCACCACGCCCAGCCAAGTTTTTCTATTTTTTGTAGAGACAGGGTCTCGCTCTTGCTCAGTCTGGTCTCAAACTCCTGAGCTCAAACGATCCTCCTGCCTTGGCCTCCCAGAGTGCTAGGATTACAAGTGTGGCCAGGGATCTCCTTTTAGATTCTGTACTTTGGACAAATCTTGGATTTTAGCTCCTATTTGTCACACCCTGAAGGGCCACACAATGAAAGCTCAAGGTCACCAGGTTTGGGCAGATGGCCTCAGATGAAAGCCAACCTTAGGGCTGTCTTTCCTATCTGGATTTCAACTTTTATTTTATTTTTGGCCCACGAGGCTTCCTTACTCCCTTTCAAGTTCATTGACACATTTATAAATGCATGTATTTTAAAATTTTATTGATCAGTTTTAGTTATTTTCTGGCAGAGAGTTAAGATATGTCCTGTATGTGTCTGTTAGGTCTAGTTGGTTTATACTACCATTTGTCATCTTTTTTTTTTAATTGATCTTATGTCTGGTTCTTGAAATATATTTTTCAATTTTAGAACTTCTTTTTGTCCTTTAAAATTACGCTTGGTTATTTATTTTTATTTTTTTGTTAGAGACAATGTCTCACTCTGTTGCCCAGGTTGAAGTGCAGTAACACCATCATAGTTCACAGCAACCTCAAATTCCTGGGCTCAGATGATCTTCCTGCCTCAGCCTCCCAAGTAGTGCAGACTACAGGCATGTGCCACCATGCCTCGCTAATTTTTTAATTTATTTGTAGAGATGGGGTCTCGATATCTTGCCTGGGCTGGTTGCAAACTCCTAGCCTCCAGTCATCCTCCTGCTTCACTCTCCAAAGTGCTGGGATTATTTATAAGTGTGAGCCACCGTGCTGGCCTATGCTTGGTTATTTTTACTTAGCTCTTTTCTCTCTAGTTATATTTGATATATATGTGACTAGAGAGTACAATGGGCAGTGGTCTGGTAGTGTGGGCGGTGTGTTCTGTAGATGTATAACACATATCTTAAATATTAATAACTGCTCCACACTGCCCCATGCTATCAATTAGTCCTCAGAAGCACAGCAACTGCTACAGTTTGGGGAAAAAGCATTAAAAAGTTGCCACTTTCAACTACCTTCTTTATGCATCTCACAGTCAGAAGAGACCCCTTTTTAAGAGGAGGTGCTTGTGGCATAACTATTCCTACTGCTCCTCCACTCTTGTGTTCACCCAGCATCCTTGACACCAAGAAGAGATTATTCTAAGAAAGAAAGAAAGAGAGAGACAGAGAGAGAGAGAGAGAAAGAAAGAAAAAGAAAGAAAGAAAGGAAGAAAGAAAGAGAGAGAGAGAGAAAGAAAGAGAGAGAGAAAGAAAGAAAGAAAGAAAGAAAGAAAGAAAGAAAGAAAGAAAGAGAAAGAAAGAGAGAGAGAAAGAAAGAAAGAAAGAAAGAAAGAAAGAAAGAAAGAAAGAAAGAAAGAAAGAAAGAAAGAAAGAAAGAAGGAGAAAGAAAGAGAGAGAGAGAGAGAGAGAGAGAAAGAAAGAAAGAAAGAAAGAAAAAGCAAGCAAGCAAGCAAGCAAGCACGGGAGCAAGCAGCAGGAATAACCAGGGTGCGAAGGCCAGCAACAGGGACAGAGTGCCACACTGAAGGTCAGGAGCAGGTGGACAGTCAGATGAAAGAGGAGTGAAGTGCGAGAGCTAGAGGGAGGACTCTTGGCCATGGAGGGTGGTATTAGAGTGCCGCAGGCCAGCCCTGTGTTATCTGAGGTCAGCTTTGCGTCACCTCTGGTTCTTCTCCAAGCTGTGCCTCTATATCTTTCACATTGTAGCATAAAACCACTGCGTGGACATTGCTGGCAGAGCCATACCCGCCTTACAACAGACACTGTCACTCTATTCATGCAGTCAGCCAGAGCTGCTCTAACTTTGCCCTGGTGACTCATTTTGAGCTGTCACCTAAAATACCCTAATCCTTTTCCATACTTAAGACTAATTCTTTTCTCTCCCATTTTAAAAAATCTATTGTAATCGGATGGGCTTTTATTGTGGTAGTGTTGTTGTTTTTAACATATGAGTGCATGAACATACATTTGTCACTTCACATTGTTAGATGCAGCCTGCCATTCTAGTCAGTAAGAGCTTTTGGCCCAGTTCTGTCTTCATTAGCATTTATTATCGTTCTTGGCTTCATGTCATCTGTCAATTTCATGAGAACTTCACTATCTATGCATCCAAAGCACCTATAAAAATACTGAGCTGGATCAAGACACACGTCTTGAAATTTCCTTCCAAGCTGACATCAATGCATTACTCAATACCCACCCATTGGCTGTCATTGTTCAACCAGTTATTATTCCACCTAGTTGTGCTTGTACCCAGAACGAGTCTGCGTGGTTGTCATGTATGTTCTTGTCAGTAGCCTTGTTGCAAGCACACATTTTGCTGACCTACAAGTATAGTAACCATTTCAAAAGAGTGAAACCAAGAAGTCTAACAAGACTTGTTCTTGGTGCAGCCATTTAGAGCCTAGCAATGCCCAGTGCCTTTTTAATTATTCACCAACATCCCTTTATTAATCCACTCTAGAAAATGACCCAAGATTGCCATCAAACTCGTCATTTGGGGGTTTATGGACTATGCCTTCATTCCTCCTTTGAAGATCAAAAACTTGGACTACTGTCCCAATACATCTCAACAAGTTCTCTTGGCAAGGTTTTTATGAAGAATTAGTGAAATATCCAGGGTAAAGAAATTAGCAGAGGAATGATCAGCATAATGCTGAACCAATACTGTTTTCTTCCTCCTTCCCCACTTCAACCAGGAAAAACAACTTTCCATTTAAATTCATTAAAATTATTTAGCCTTCAGTGTGCAGAAGGGTGGATTAAAAAACAAAATCATGTAGCCTACCTGGTTGTGCTCTTATATACTATATTAAGTAGGCAGCTGTAAAAGAAGGCCTAAAATACAGGAGCGTAAGCAAAATAGAAGTTTATTTTTCTCACACATAAAAGCTAGATAGATACCTCTGGTTGCTATGGTAGCTCCATAATAATCAAGGGACCAGCATCCTTCTCTCTTGCTGCTCGGGCAGTCCTCACAGCAGCTTCCAACTCACAGGTTAAGATGGCTGTGCCTGCTCCTTTCTTTACCTCTTTATTTGAGCCACTGGGAAGACAGAAAGGAAGGAAGGGGAAGGCATGTTCCTTCCTTCAATGTGAACAACCCAGGAATTTCATACATCATTTTTGCTTTTATTTCACTGGCCAGAATTCATCACATAGCTACATCTAGCTGAAAGTGGAACTGGGGGGGGGAGGGAAATCATCTTCATTTTGGACAGAGAAGGGCCTTCCAAGGGTGACCAACTCATCTTGGTTTGCCCAGGTCTTTTCTGGTTTTAGCACTGAAAGTCCTACATCCTAAGAATCCCCCCTATTCCTGGGAAAACAGGGATAATTGGTCACCACTCTATGTCTAGCTAAAATTTATAGGTTCTAAAATAAGAGGAAGAAATGGACTTTGAGAGACTGTTAGATCTTTTCCTCACTCTCCAATTTGTCTTGTGAGGCTGCTATTTCTTTCTGTTTGTGGGCTGCTTTTCCTCATTGTACCTGAAGCTATTTCTCCTTGAAATAGAAGACTAAAGCAAACTAGGTGTTAAAGAGTCTGCACTGGCTGTGTTATAGTCAACATTGCATCCATTATCCACTCTTGCTTCTCTTGCCTCTGAATACTTACTTAAGTCCCTTTTGTTGATCTTGGCATTAAAAAAAAGGACACTCAGACAAGAATATATAAAAATGGCTGATAAGAACATGAATACATGCTTAACATCACCAGTAACCAGGAAAATGCAAATTAAAAAACCCACAATGAGATCCCACTATACATGCAATGACTAAAATTTTAAAAGACTGATAATATCAAATATTGGTGAGGATGTGGTGCAACTGGCATTCTCATAAACTTGCCGTTGAGTTTATAAAACAGTACACCACTTTGGAAGACAGTTTGGTAGTATTTTAAAAAGTTAAACATACACCTACCATATAACTCTGACATTCCACTCCCAGGTATTTGTCCATGAAAAATAAAATCTTATATTTATACAAAGACTTGGTCACAAATGTTCATAGAAACTTTGTTTACAATAGCCATAAACCTGTAAACAACCCAAATGTGCTTCAACAGATGAATGGATAAACAAATTTGGGCACATCCATACAACAGGATGCTACTCAGCAACAACAGCATGGATAAATCTCAAAATCATCACACTGGGATAAAAAAGCCGGGCAAAAAAAGAAAAAGAGTACTTATTATATGATCCCATTTGTATAAAACTCTAGAAAATACAAACTAACATACAGTGACAAAATAGATCAGAGAGTTGGCTGGGGACGGGGGAGGAGGAGGGATGAATTATAGACAGACAGAAATGTTCAGTATCTTGATTTTGTGGTGCTTATTTTTACACTTTACATTTGTACAGTTTATACGTTAACAAAGTAATTTTTAGAAAATGAACTGGTTCTGGCAAAACTAGGCTATAGTGTCAGAAGTCAGGATAGTGGTTAGCCTTGGCAGGGTTGAGGGTGGTTGGGGTGCATTGTTATTGGAAGGAGCCCTGAGGGTGTTTATGGGAAGCTGGCAATGTTTTATTTTTTGAGCTGGGTGCTAGTTACATGGGTGTGTTCAGTTTGTGAAAATAAATTGAGCAGTACAGTTGTGATTGATGTGCTTTTAGGTATGTGTGCTATAGTTCAACACACACCTTTTTTTGTTTCAGAAAAAAATCAAGCCCCATATCCTTTTGCACATTATTCTTCCTGGTACCATTCTTACATATCTGTCTAACCCTGCAAAATCTTCCTTGGTTCTGCTTCTTTCTTTCCATCTTGTGCATGTGGTGTGTGCATGTGGTGTGTGTGTGTGTGTGTGTGTGTGTGTGTGTGTGTGTGTGTGTTTAAAGACTGACTGCATATCAGGGCTTTCAGAGAATACCACAATTTTCTTGCAAGTATGTCCTTACTTTCTCATTAGAAAAACATATTTGATGGTATATTTCCATTATACCTGGTTGAATTTTAAAAGCAATTCGAGATTGTAGACTACAAGCTCCTTGAGAGCAGGTGTTGGCTTCCAACATCTAGAACAGTTCCTGGCACATCTCATGTGCTTCATAAATATCCATTCACTTTATGAAGGTTGCTGCACATCTTCTTAATGAGCTACCTAATGTATTTCTTTTGAATAAAGTAAGCTCTCTCCTCATATTCTACTTTTTTCAATCTCATCACATCAGTCTTAATTAGAACCAAATTTGCCTTATTGGCCATGCCCTGCACATTAGAGAAACCAAGGCCATGAGCATTTAGTCCTCATGAGGATCACTGGGAATCTCCTGCTGTCTTTTTTTCTTCCCATGCCATACTTGTTTTTTCCCTTTCCATCCTCGTCCATATTTTGTGTCAAAACCCTTAGATATTGTTTAACTTTATTCACATGTGTATAGGCTACTTTATTTATTGTTTAATATTAAGATTTATTCAGCACAGTGGACTTTTGAATCATTTTGTTTTCATCATCATACATCTCTTTATTAAAAACAATTCACCAAACTAATATTTGTTAACTGAAAAGAACAATGAGGTTTCTAATTTGAAAAAGGAGAGCTTTATTTCCCATAAAGGGTTTATAGCATACAGAGACTATTCCAGCAGGCTGGAAAGCAAGGCTCCTAGACACAAGCCAGGAATATGTGCTTCAAGGGACGGACGAAGGGTACAGAATTTTATACTGAGCAGGGTGGCTAAATATACATATTTAACATGTTATAGGCGGAGTCATGCATATTTATGAAAAGATAACTTTGTATCTGTGAGATGGGGCTCTCTGGCCTTTTATGGGGTCCATGTTTAAAAATGGCTGCCTTCTATGTCAAAAGGTGAAACAAGGACATGAAAACCCTCTCTGTGTGTGTTCTGTAGACTGTTAAAACCACTTTGTGGTTGGTGGTGTTTTATCAGGAAAGAATGCTGCTCTAGCCCTGAGGAAATAAAGCCTGATGGCCATTAACAAGGGAGGAATAAAATGATGCGGGTTCCATCTCCCATCCCATCATGGCTGGGAACTCAGTTTTAAGGTTTCTCTGGGGTCCCATTGGCTGAGAGGGGTCTGTTCAGTCAGTGGGGGGCTTAGAATTTTATTTTTACTTCACAATATTTTAAAAATCTTCCTGAGCAGCTCAGCCAGTCTCTGAGCAAGGCTGTTCTTCCCTATCCCTGTGGGATCCACTTTATCTCTAGTTAGGAACTTCTCATTCCAGCCCTTTACAGTAAGGTCCAGAATACCAAAGGCCCTGAGACCCTCTGGTAAGAAACCATTGTCCTCCTGTATTTCTCCCTCAAAGTCCCTGTGGCATAACAAGAAATGTTTATTTGGTCTCTACTCTCCAGTTTCTGGGACAGAGCTTCTAAAACTCTTCTGACTTCCTGAGTGATAGGAGCATCTTTGATAAAATAGTTGGCTTTAGTTCCCAGTTCCAGACACAAGAGCTTCTAAGACCCTTGGAATCTCTGCATGATGAGAGTGTCCCTTTGGTTTTTTGTTTAAATTTTTATTTATTTTAATTTTTTCTAGAGATGGGAATTTCTCTGTGTTGCTCAGGCTGGTCTCAAACTCCTGGCCTCAAGCGATCCTCCCACCTTGGCCTCCCAAAGTGCTGGGATTACAGGCATGAGGGACGGCACAGGCCAGAGTGTCCCTTTGAATGTTAATGAGATGACTGGTGGCTGAAAGCTTTTGGATAGCTTCAGGATGGGGCTGGTTGCCAGAGGAACTAACAATGTGATTGGAGGGTTGGAATTTTCAGCCTGACCCCCTTACCTCCATGGAGCAGAGAGGGGCTGGAGATTGAGTTCAATTGCCAATGGCCAATTATTTGATCAGTCATGCCCATGTAATGTAATCTCCATAAACACCCTAAGCAATAGGATTCGAAGAGTTTCCATGTTGGTGAATACATCCTTGTGCAGGGAGGCTGGCACAACTGCAATTCCATGGGAACAGAAGTTCCTGCGCTCGGGGCACCCTTTTGCATCTCTTCATCTGGCTGTTCATCTGTATCCTTTATAATATCCTTTATAGTAGACCTGTAAATATTTTTCTGAATTTTGTGAGCTATTATAGCAAATTATGAAACCTGAAAAAGGGGTGTGGAAATCCCTGACTTACAGCTGGCTGGTGAGAAGTACAGGTTACAACCTGGGACTTGTGACTGGCATCTCAGGTGGGGGCAATCTTGTGGGACTGAGTCTTTAACCCACTGGCTCTGCTGCTAACTCCAGGTAGACAGTGTCAGAATTCAACTGAATTGTAGGCTACCCAGTTGGTGTCTGAAGATGTAATTGTTGGTGTGGAAAAAACCCACACAGTCCCACAAACAGTTTGCAAGAGGTAGCAAAAATGCCATTTATATTCCTTAGGCCTTCAATCTCCTGCACAATAATTTACAAATATTAAAAATCCTTTCTGGTCTCTTTTAAGCAGTGTCACTTGTCTTTCTGCAAATCAGCACATGTGAATATCTGAGGGCAAGTCTGAGATGAAGTTCACCCAACGCTGTCACACCTAAGAAGGAGGCTCAGTCCCTCGGCCATTCCTGAATCTATCAATCCCTGTCAATATATCCACCCATCCATATGAAACTTTTCCAGGTTTCGTATATTTTCATTCAGTTGTCATTTTCTAGTATTATACTGGTTTTTCACTTTCTTTTCTGATATCTTTTGGTTCTTGTCAACAACATTTTGATTCAGGTTATATTTGTAGTCACTTCCTCAGAATTTCACATTTCCTAGTTTCTTTTCTTTCTGGGAGTATATTATTTCCTCCAATATAGCTAGGAATTTTACCTCTTCTCTCAAGTGGCATCAGAATAATATAAAATCAATCTTTTGACAGGAAAGAAATATGAATTCAGAAACCTGAGTATCCCCTTTAAGAAGGGAATGGGCTTTTGATGAAGGGGGAATGAGGACGCACTCTCATGACTCTTTGTTTATTCAGGTGCAGTTCAGTAAATTGCGTCTGCTCCGGAATATTTCCAATGCTCGTGGGTAACACAGCTCATTTCAGTGCCAGCCTGCGAGGACTAAGATCAAACGTGCGTGCAGACAGCATTCTGCTGTACTCTAGTTTTCCCTCCTTAATTCCATTCACCTTTTGTTTAGCGCCACTCAAGGTCCAAGGAGATAAGAACTTTCTCAGCTGTGTGACAGAGTCTGCCTTTACCTTTCAAAATGAAACACTGATCTCACGCATTTATCTCTAGGTTTGTGAACAATATCTTAGATAACCTCACAAAGCCATAGGCAGAATAGAGTAGAAGAGAGTGGAGTGGCTGCTAGCTTGAACCTGGCTCTGAATTTCTAGTGGCCGTGGCCTCTGGCATATGCACCAGTGTGAGCGAATGAGAGCCACATGCAGGCAAATGCCCAGATGGCGGTGGAGAGAGAGCCCAGTGCTGTTGTCCTTGAGGCCTGCTCTGCTCTGCCTGGTCATGGATTATTTACTCTACCCCAAACATTCTTGCTTAACCTTGTATTATCTGGGTTTCTGTCACTAGTAACCAAAAAATCCCTGATGAGCCCCTGTGCCCCCCATCCCAATGGGATCCCAGTTGCTGACAGCCCTCATCATTAACTGGATGTCTGGGGAGGCAGGGTGGGATCTGGACCGCTTAGATCTGCAGGCCCTTGTTTGGGCATCCACGTCCTTGGAAGGGAGGAGAGAAAGAGGACAACTCAACAAGCAGCTAAGAGGTGGAAGTTGTGACTGGTTCCTTCAGACTCCGGGCCAAGGTTACCCTGGTAAACTAAGCCATCAGCATCTACGGAAAGCAAAATGAGAACAGCTCCGAAGCTTTAAGCAAACTCCCTCCCTTGTTTTCAAAGTCCATTTAAAGCTGTTCCAGGTGAAAGGGGAAGCTCTCCACAAAAATGCCATTTGCTCCAACCATCAGAGACCCACCTATCCCCCTTCATTTCAATAATAAACCTTTTTTGGATTCACAGGTACTGGCTCATTTTATTACATAACAATGCTGCGAGGTAGGTACTGCAATATTTTTATACCCCTGCCGTATCAGTAAGAAAACCAAGGCATAAAGAGAATAAGTCACAGGCCCAGGTCACGCAGCTGCTAAGTGGCAGAGCTGGGATAGCAGCAGATTTGAAATTCAGCAACTTCACCAAAGGTCTGTCATGGGCTCTGTGTTGTCCTGGGTCTCTCACAGTCGTTACCTCTTTATCGATGCCACTTAATCATAAATAGCAGATCCATCCCATGCACTTATCTCCTCTGCCCCCCAAACCCCACTAAGTTATAGCAAAGAAACAAGGAATATATTCACCTACAGGACAAAGAACATTACAGGCAACAGTGGATGAAGAATTTGAACACATTTTTTATGAGACTGAGCAGAAAGATGGTGAAGAGAGAAGTGATTTAAGAAAGGTCAGGAAGAGACAGCAGAGTGGTTCTACTGAGCTGCCAGGTGGGGAACAGCCAAAAAGAACAGGAATCAGATCATGTTTTGAGTCCTGAGTCTGCTTATTAACCGCACGCCTATGCGCAGGCTCCTTACTGTCTCTGAGCCTGTTTGTGCATTTATAAATATTAAATACCAAGCACACTGCCTTCCTTGCGGGATAGTTGTGGGTTTTAAATGAGATAAAGTACGTATGTGAAGTGCCTGGCCCATCGTTAGCGTGCCATAACTTGGACCCTTTCAAAAAACATACCTAGTAACTGTTACTCCAAGTATAACTGTTAATGTATGAAAATGTCAACCTCTCAGTGTGGCGATGCCAGAGAAACTGGCATCCTCACATGTGGATGAATGCTGGGGTTAACATGAGACAGACACTCAGAGCATTTACCAAAGGTTTTAACATGCTCCTAACTTTTAACCCACTAATGCCCATGTCTAAGAATTTCTGCTGAGAAAATAATCATTTGAAAAGTAGATAATGAGGTGGTTTATACCCTTGGTTCTGCCGCAGGCAGAAAGATCTAGACTGAAATTCCAGCTCTATCTCTAAAAAGTTATATGGCTTATGGTAAATTTCTCAACTTCTCTTAGCCTCCCTTTATCTTTCTATAAAGTGGAGATGAAAACGGTACCTGCTAGATAGTTCTTGTAAGAATGTATGTAAAAACTTAGCCCAGAGCCTGACTCATGTGAGACACTCAATAAATACTAGCACTTTTATTTACAGTAGTGGAAAAGAGGAGAAAAGATACCTAAGTATCTAAGAGCAGGAAAATGGTGAATTTTGAAAATAAATATTGTGCCACCATTAAAAATGATGTTTTAGGTGATTATCTTCATGACTTTGTTGTAGACAAAGATTTTTTTAAATAAGACACAAAAACTTAAACCGGCTGAGAAAAGACGGATATATTGAACTTCATTAAAACTGAGAACTCTTATTCAGTGAAAGACACCATTAAGAGAGTGAAAAGGCAAACCACAGAGTGGGAGTCTTATATCAAGGATATAATATGTAAAGAACTCCTATAAATCAATAAAAAGAGCAGACAACCAAATGGAAAAATAGTCGAAAGATTTGAATAGGCACTTCACAAAAAGGATGTCCAAGTGAAAAGTGCTCAACATTGTTAGTCACCAGGGAAATGCAAATTAAAAGCACAATGAGAAACCATTACATACCCAGAAAAATAACCAAAATTAAAAAGATTGACAATACCAGGCGTTGGTGAGAATGGGAATAGCTAGAACTCTCACATGATGCTGGTAGGAGAGGAAATTGGTATAACACTTTGCAAAATGGTTTGGCGGTATCTACCAAAGCTAAATGGGCATTTATGACATGATCTATCAATTCTACTCCTGGATATATATTCAAGAGAGATGTATGTGCTTCTGTCCAAAAAGAGACAGGTATGAGAATGTTTGTAGCAGCTTTAGTCATAATAGCCCCAAATTGGGAAGAACCCAGATGTCCATGCATAGTAAAGTAAATAAATAAGTGCTGATATCTTTATACCATGGGGTATTGTACAGTAATAAAAAAAGAATAAATTACTGGGACATGCAAAAACATAGATAAATCGCACAGGGCTAGTACTTAATAAAAGAAGTCAGTTATGAAAGAGTACTTGTCATAAGGCTTCATTAAATCAAGCTCAAGTATAGGCAAACTTGAAGCGAGCAAAAGGTGGCCTTCTGAGTGCCGGAAATATTTTTTATATAGATCTGGATGGTGGTTACATGGGTGTGTACCTATGTCATAGATAATCAGTCTCTACACCTAAAGTTTGTGTACTTACTGAACATTAGAAATACCTCAATAAAGAAGTAAAAGAAAAGAAAAAAATGATGTTTACAAGGAATCCTAAAGGTATGGGGGAAGATGTTGTATGATACGAAGTAGGAATGAGTCAAACACTATATGGAGAATAATCACAATATTACTGTAAATATTTAAATGAATGCCAGGGAGAAAAAACTCTAGTGTTAACAATTGGTTTCTCAGAGGGTGGAATCAAATGTTTTCTTCATGCTTTTTCTGTTTCTTCAAAATTTCCTTCAATGAATATATGTTACTTTCATAATTAAGAGAAATTATTTTAAAAATTAAAGTGCTTTAAGATTTACAAGTCAGAAATTAAAAGGAAAGAAAAGAAATAGCACAACTAAATAGCATTCATCCCAAATGCTTTAATATTGCTGTAATTGCCTCATTTTGAGGCTTTAAACATAATTTAAAAATAGATTATACTGTATATTCAATAGCTTTGAACTGGTTAATTTTCTCTTATTCTTTTATTAATACATTATAGGCAAAAATCAAAGGAATAAATGGATCTATATTAAGTAGTTAAATGTATTGGGTATGGAAAGGATTTTATTTTGCATTTTTGATTACAGATAAGTTCTTGTTTCTTT
Organism: Lemur catta; assembly: GCF_020740605.2. Classification (NCBI taxonomy): domain Eukaryota; kingdom Metazoa; phylum Chordata; class Mammalia; order Primates; family Lemuridae; genus Lemur; species Lemur catta. The sequence goes on along the minus strand of NC_059143.1, from coordinate 25,955,870 downwards.
TGGTTATTAATGTGTAAAGTGGTCTTAAACAGGCTTTATTGGCTTTCAAACATTTCAATAGAGCCCCTGCCTGTTAATGACAACTCCTGTCTCCCCTCACCTTGGAGGGGGTGGGTTCTGAGTACTCATTAGTTTGAGGTTAAATGGTCATGGTGGCTGGGGGAAAGCACAAAGTCTGGGGAATGTGGGAGCTTGTCAGGCCCCCTTGGACCCTGCCGGGGCAATGTACCCAGTCTTGTCTGATTATCTTGCTTCTTATTAAAACCATGTTCCCAGTTAATCAGAGCATATGAAAGAGGCTGTCAGCCTTGTGGCAGCCATAAAACCTAACCCTCTGCTAGTTGGCCCTGCATTGCTTTCCTGCTAACCAACCCCTTCCTACCACAAACTCAGGCCCATGGTCTAGAGGGGAAGGGCCCCCATCCTTAAAACTACAGCAGGGAGAAGACAGTCAGGAGAGGGGAGGGTTCAGGACCTTGCTTTAAAATAATAATAATAATAATAATGGACATTTTCAAACATACATAAAAGTAGAGAGAATAGTATAATGAACCCCAAATTACACATGATTACACATGACCCAGCTTCACCAACTATCAATACGTAGCCAATCTTGTTCCTTCTGTACTTCCCCATTCCCTTTGGATCTTTTCCTATTATTTTAAAGCAAATCCTAATTATCATATCATTTCCATCTGCGGATATTTGCAAATGTACAGCTAAGAGATAAGACCTCTATTTTTGAAAGAAACCCATAATACCACTATTATACCTTTAAAAACTAAGAATAATTCATTAATATCATTTAATATCTAGCTAATGTTCAAATATCCCTATTGTCTGGCTGAGTGAGATGGCTCATGCCCCTGTAATTCCAGCACTGTGGAAAGCTGAGGCAAGAAGATCTCTTGAGGTCAGGAGTTCAAGACCAATCTGAGCAACATAGGGAGGTCCTGTCTCTATAAAAAGTTAAAAAGTTAGATGGGCGTGGTGGCACGTGCATATAATCCCAACTATTTGGGAGGCTGCGGTGGGAGGATCACTTGAGCCCAGGAGTTTGAGGTTGCAGTGAGCTATAATTGGCCACTGCACTCCAGTATGAGTGACAGAGTGAGACCCTGTCAGGAAAAAAACAAAACAAAATGAATATCTGTATTGTCTATAAATAGCTTTGTTTTTCCAGTTGTTATGTTTGAATCAGAATCCAAACAAGGCCTATATACACCAATTTATTGATAGTTGATAAGTCTTTTAAGTCTCTTAATTTCTAAATTTCCCCTTACTCCTTTTTTTCTTGCTACTTCTTTGTTGTAGAAACCAAGTTATTTATTTTGTAGAATTTCCCAGATTCTGGATTTGGTTGACTGCAGCCCTGTGGCATCATTTAACATGTCTTCTATTCCTTATGCCTTTTAAACTGATAGTTGGTCTAGAGGCTTGATTAGATTCGGGTTGATTATTTGGCAAGAATACTTCAAAGTTGGCCAGTAAATTCCCTATTATATTATATCACAACACATATAATGTCTGGTTATCTGGCTTTTTGGTGATGTAAGACTGGTCAGTGGGTTTAAGTTATTTTATCTCAACCCATTTATTATAAAATTCTTATGAGACTGTAGACAAAATATGTTTCTGCATAATTAGGGCTTTTTGAATAAATTTTACTGAAATTTGTTTCCTGGCCTGAGTGCAAGCTTAGCAGGCAATTCATGACTGATCAGATAGTGGGCGCATTCCAAAGGGATTGACTAACTCTGGCAGTAAGAGGCTCAGGGCCTTGGAGACATCTCTGAGTTGTAAAACTGAAGACACTGGGCTTATCTATCCCACGGTGGTTTACTTTCATACCAAAGATTTAGGGTAAGGATCCTTCCGTCCAATCTCCAAGGACACTGAGAAAGTAAGGGGGGAAAGTGGTGTCTTTGCCCTTTATACACAAAAGAAATCCATATTTCTCTGTATCTCACTTAGAGAGTGAATCCACCACTTGTGGAGGGTATTTTTTCAAATCTGGCTCTCACATGGCACTCTGTGGGGCTGCCGGGCATGGGAAACCAATGCTGCAATGTTACTCTGGCTGTTAATCTTTTTGTGAGTATAAAAAGAAATCTGTCTCTGATCCAAAATCTTAGTATGTACATTCAGAAAAAAATGAATAAAGATGAATATTAAAGGCCTAACATCAGCAAAGGAAACAATCAACAGAATGAAAAGCCAACCTACAGAATGAGAGAAAATATTTGCAAATAATCTATCTGATAAGGGGTTAATATCCAAAATATATAAGGAACTCCAAACAACTCAATAGCAAAAAAACAAATAACTCAATTAAAAATTGGCTAAAGACCTAAATAGACATCTTTTATAAGAGGGCATACGAAGGGCCGGGTGCAGTAGCTCACACCTGTTATCCCAGTGTTTTGGGAGGCCCAGGCAAGAGAACTGCTAGAGCCCAAGAGATGGAGACCAGCTTGGGCCATAGTGAGACCCTCCTCTCTATCAAAAAAAAATTTAAAAATTAGCCAGGGCATGATAGTGCATGCCTGTAGTCGGAGCTACTTGGGAGGCTGAGGCAGGAGGATTGCTTGAGCCCAGGAGCTTGAGGTTATAGTGAGCTATGATTGGCTACTGCACTCCAGTCTGGTTGACAGAATGAGACCCTATCTCTAAAACAAAATAAATAACACATAAATAAATAAGAACAAGACATACAAATGACCAACAGGTATATGGAAAACATTACTAATCATCAGGAAAATGCAAATAAAAACTGTGAGATACCACCTCACACCTGTTAAAACGGCTATTACCAAAAAGACAAAAGGTAACAAAGTGTTGGCAAGGATGTAGGACAAGGGAACCCTTATGCTGTTGGTGAAACTGTAAATTGGTAAAGTCGTTATGGAAAACAGTATGGAGTTTCCTCAAAAAATTAAAAACAGCACTATCATATGATCCAGCAATCCTACGTCTGGGTATATATCCAAAGGAAATGAAATCAGTATTTTAAAGAGATGTCTGCATTCCCATGTTAATTAGAGCATTGTTCACTATAGCCAAGATATGGAAATAACCTAAATGTCTGTCAACAGGTGAATAGATAAAGAAAATATGGTACACACACACACACACACACACACTTGAAAAATGGAGTGTTATTTAGCCGTAAAAAAGAAGGATATCCTGCCATTTGTGACAACATTGATGAACCCAGAGGACATTATGCTGAGTGAAATAAGCCAGTCACAAAAAGATAAATATTCTGTGATCTCATTTATACATGGAATCTAAAACAGTCAACTCATAGAAGCACAGAGTAGAATGGTGGGTGCCAGGGAGGCTGGGGGAAATGGGGAGGTGTTGATCAGAGAGTATAGCGTTTCAGTTGCACAAGATGAATAAATTCTGGAGATCTAATGTACAGCATAGTGACTATAGTTAGCAACACTGTATTATATACTTGAAATTTGCTAAGAGGGTAGATCTTAAGTGTTCTTACACACACAAAGTAACTATGTGAGCTGATGAATGTGTTAATTATATGGATTGTGGTGACCGTTTCACAATGTATACATATGTCAAAACATCAAGCTATACACTTTAATTATATACAATATTTATTTGTCAATTATACCCCAAATAAAGCTGAAAAGAAGCAAACAAACAAAAAAGCTTAACAGTCCCCCGTTGGCCTTTTACCTTGTGATTTTTAGCAGCAATTTGTGATCATTGCCTAGATCCATTATTTCATTAGGAGCTAAAAAACAGTAATATCCTAATTGAATCTTTTATTTTGCATTTAATAGCTTGAATTTCTTACAAAGAAGAAATTTCGCTCATTAACTATGTGGTTACCCTGATATACGTTTCATACAGGAAATGCAGGAATGATTCATTTCATTCATTTATCAATTTTTAGAATATGTTACTGTCCTAGTATCCTCCAAAGGTGATCAGTGAGGCTTTTAAAAAAGTATTACTATAAGCACATGGATTTTAATATTTTTGTATATTTCAATGTATTGCCAGCATAATTGTCCAATCTCTGGTCAATGAAACTCTTTAAGTTAGCTCCTGAATCCATAGGCATGACCCTAGGAGCCCTTGTTTTCTGGTATGAAAGAGGTTTCAGGTTCATCTTGTACATTTCATGTCCAGAAGAAATCAACCATTTCTTCTTCCAGCGAGAAATGGTCTTTAGAGACCCCAGTCTGAGTGTTAGAGGTGCTCATTGATATGGGGTTGCTCATTGTTTCTATACCTTTTGGTGAACAGAACTGGGAAACATTATTTTTAAGAGTAAAATGCCTCAAGAATTTCATATTGATATATCCAAATTTAAGATCATAAGACTTTTTCATGAGTTCATCTGGGTCAATAGGAAAAAAAAGGATTATAGGATTTTTACTGAACTTCTTTATTTTTGTATTTGTCTCTTTTGTGTGTGTGCTAAAAATCTCAATTCTTAACAATATTAACATATTTACTTATATGATTTATCTTACTTTGCAGATGAGATTAAGTCAAAAACTTTTAGATGAGGAGATTATCCTCAATTATCATCCAGTTGGACTCTAAATATAATCAAATGTATCTTTATAAGAGGGATGCAGAGGGAAATTTGATTTTTTTTAAAAAAAGAGACAGAGTCTCACTCCATCACCCAGGCTGGAGTGCAGTGGTGCAGTCATAGCTAGCTACAGCCTCAAACTCCTGAGCTCAAGTGATCCTCCTGCCTTGGCCTCCCAAGTTGCTGGGATTATAGGTGTGAGCCAGTGCACCTGGCTAGATTTGACTATGAAATAAGAGAAGGTGATGTGGTGATGGAAGCAGAGATTGGAGTGATGCACTTTGAAGATGAAGGAAAGGGTCATAAGCCAAGAAATATGGTGGTTTCTAAGAAGCTGAAAAAGGCAAGGAAGTGGATTTTCCCTTCAAAGCCTGCAGAAGAAACCAACCCTGCCAACACCTTAATTTAATCTCATAAGACTCATCTCAGCCTTCCAAACTCCAGAATTGAAAGAGAGTAAATTTATGTTGTTTTAAGCCACTGAGTTTGTGGCAATTCGTTACAGCAGCAATAAGAAACTAAGTGCGTGTTTTGTGTGTGTGTTGTGTGTGTAGCAAATATATATGGAGAAATAAAGGGATAGAAAGTGGACTTGACTGAAGGTGTCTTATGGTTTTGACTTTGGAATCATGTAAAATATATGCGTACATACACACTGTTCTTTTTTCTTTTTTTTTTGAGACAGAGTGTCACTTTGTTGCCCTGGCTAGAGTGAGTGCCGTGGCGTCAGCCTAGCTCACAGCAACCTCAAACTCCTGGGCTCAAGCAATCCTTCTGCCTCAGCCTCCTGGGACTACAGGCATACGCCACCATGCCTGGCTAATTCTTTTTTTATATATATATATATTTTAGTTGGCCAGCTAATTTGTTTCTATTTTTAGTAGAGACGGGGTCTCGCTCTTGCTCAGAGCTGATCTCGAACTCCTGACCTCGAGCGATCCAACTGCCTCGGCCTCCCAGAGTGCTAGGATTACAGGCGTGAGCCATCGCGCCTGGCCTACACACTGTTCTTAATTTTATTCACTTAACAATATATCGTGGTGATCACTCTATAACATTTTAAAAGATCTTCATAACAGATAAATGGATGAATTCAGCTCATGATAATTTCTAAGAAAGGAATGAATAGGTAACAGATTGAGAGTGTGGGGAGAGCTTTTTTAGCTGGAGAGGTCAAAGAAAGTCTTTTGGAGGAAGTGATCTTTTAAGACGAGATTTTAAAAGAAGCAGGTGTGTATAAGAGCATAAGAGTGAATGAGTCTGCAGGTAGACTTGTGAATGATCCAGGCAGGGAAAACATCATATGTCAAAGTCCTGCATTAAGGAGTTTGAAATGCTCAAGGAGTAAATAGAGAACCAGGCTGCATGTGGTGGCTCACACCTGTAATCCTAGCATTTTGGGAGGTTGAGGCAGAAGGATTGCTTGAGCTCAGGAGTTCAAGACCAACCTGAGAAAGAGCGAGACACTGAGGCAAGAAGATAGCTTGAGCCCAGAGTTTGAGGTTTCAGTGAGCTACGATGATGCCACTGCACTCTACCCAGAGAATAGAGTGAGACTCTGTCTCAAAAAAAAAAAGGGAACCAAATTGGCTAGTTTCAGCATAGGGTCACCCTGGGGGACAGTAAATGGAAGGAAAATAAGGGAAATTCTGGGGCTCTACTCATGTTCTTGTTTTTGGTTTTTCATTTGGGTGCTGGTTATATCGTGTGGGAATTTGTGAAAATTCATCAAGGTATGCACTTTAGATATATCCTTGTTCTGTACGTGTATTACCAGTCAGTAAAAATTTTACCAAAGCAAAAGGTGAAGGAGACAAAGGAGCGGGCACGAGAGCGACTACAGCCCACTGAATGATGGGGAGGGGGCAGAATGGAGATGGGAGCAGGGGGAAGGGAGCAGGAGATGCAGGGCTTCTGAAATCAGGATGAGTTTGGATTTTATTGCAAGTGGGAGGAAAGGTCATTGACAGGTTATAAACAATAGAATGGCATGTTGTTAAGAATACAGAACTGAAAAGTCAGGGCACCAATTCTACCTAAAGTTGCAGTTTGGGAAAGATAGTTTTTGGTCCCTGGTTGTGATTCTTGACCTCATTCCACCCACCATGACACCTGAATGAAATCATGAGAACGGGCTCTGGAACGTTTTATGAAAATGAACTTCTGTTCTGTATCTGCAGCCTTCCCTGTGCTGTGAAATCCCCTGAGTGTAGGCGAATGCCATTAAACCCCAGCTGAGAGGCACTAGTCCAGGGGCCCTCCACGTGCAAGGAGTTGAGAAACGGTAGAATTCATGAGTGAAACCATTTAATCCTGGAACTTTTTTCCAGAAGTTTAAAAAAATGTATACAATTTGTTTAATAGATAAAGAACAATTAAGTTTATAGTTTTTTTCCCTTGGGTGAGTTTTCTAGATTGTAGCTTTCAAGGAATTAGTTCATTTGATCTAAGTTATTGAATTTATGTGTATAGAGTTGTTGGTAGTATTCCTTTATTATCCTCTTAATGTCCATGGGGTCTGTATTAATGTTCCCTTTTTCATTCCTAATATTGGTATGTTATATCTTCCCTCTGTTTTACCTGCTCAGTCTGGCTAAAGATTAATCAATTTTATTTATGTTTTCAAAGATTTTATTTTCATTGATTTTCTTCCTTGTCTTTCTGTGTTTGATTTAATTAATGTCTTCTCAGTTTTATTCTTTCCTTCCTTCCTTTCTTCTTTGGGTTAATGATGTTCTTGTTTTTTCCTTCTTTCTTTTTTTTTTTTCTTTCTTAAGGTGAAACCTTAATTGTTGATTTGAAACTTTTCTTCTTTTCTAACATAAACATAATGTTGTAACTTTCTTTCTAAGCACTCCTATAGCTGCATCTCACACATTTTAATATGTAGTATTTTCATTTTCCTTCAATTCAAAATATTTTCTAATTTTGCTTGAGACTTCCTCTTTGATGCATGGATTATTTAGAAGCGTTTTGTTTAATTTCTTAGTATTTGGAAATTTTCCACTTATATTATTGTTGTTCATTTCCAGTTTAATTCCATTATGGACAGATACAAATCTTTATATGATATTAATTCTCTTGTATTTGTTAATGCTTGTTTATGACCCTGGATATGGTATATCTTGAATGCAGGCATATATCTTCTATGTATGCCTGGAAAAAATGCATAATCTGCTGTTGTGTGGAATGATGTTAAAATGTCAATTAGATCCAGTTGTTTCATGATGTTGTTAAGTTCTTCTATCTTTTTGCTGATTTTCTGTCTACTTGCTTTATCAATAACTGAGAAAGGAGTGTTAAAAACTCCAAGTATATTTCTGTATTTCTTTATTCTTTCAGTTCTGTCAGGTTTTGTTTCATGTATTTTGAAGTTCTGGTGCTTGGTGCATACATGTTTAGGATTAGTATGTCTTTTTGGAGAATTAATAATTTTATTATCATATAATGTTCCTCTTTATTCCTAGTAATTTTCCTTGCTCTGAAGTGTACTTTGTCTGCTACTAGTATAGCAGTTCCAGGTTTGTTTGATAAGTTATTACATGGCATATCTTTTTTATTCTTTTACTCTTGACCTACTTATGTCATTGTATGCAAAATGGGATTTGAGAATCATGTAGATAGCACGTACCTCTGTCTTGATTTTAATCTGTCCTTAGAATTACTGTCTTTTAATTGGTGTGTTGAGACCATTTATATTGAATGTACTTATTGATATGTTTGGATTTAGGTCTACCATAATATTACTAGTTTTCTCTTTTTTTCTTCTATTTCTTCCTCTGTTCTCCTTTCTTGCCTTATTTTAGAATCTTTGAACATGTTTTCACATTTCATATTAACTTATTAAATTTTTGACTATGTCTTTTTGTGCATACTTTCTTTTAAGTGGTTTCTCTACAGATTACAATACACATACTTAACTTTTCACTGTCTGTTTTGAATTAACATCCAATCACTTCAAGTGGACTATAAAAACTTACCACCATACAGTTTCCTTTACCCTCATCCTTGTGTTGTATTTTTTATTTTTTATTCATTTTTTTATTTTTTTGAGACAGCGTCTCACTCTGTTGCCTGGGCTAGAGTGCCGCCGTGGCATCAGCCTAGCTCACAGCAACCTCAGACTCCTGGGCTCAAGCAATTCTCCTGCCTCAGCCTCCCAAGTAGCTGGGCCTACAGGCATGAGCCACCATGCCTGGCTAATTTTTTCTATATATACTTTTAGTTGTCCATATAATTTCTTTCTATTTTTAGTAGAGACGGGGTCTCACTCTTGCTCAGGCTACTCTCGAACTCCTGAGCTCAAACGATCCACCCACCTCGGCCTCTCAGAGTGCTAGGATTACAGGAGTTAGCCACCACGCCAAGCCTGCGTTGTATTTTTTTTTTTTTTTTTTGAGACAGAGTCTCGCTCTGTTGCCGGGGTTGGAGTGAGTGCCGAGGCGTCAGCCTAGCTCACAGCAACCTCACACTCCTGGGCTTAAGCGATCCTACTGCCTCAGCCTCCCAAGTAGCTGGGACTACAGGCGTGCACCAACATGCCCGGCTAATTTTTTCTATATATATTTTTAGTTGGCCAGATCATTTCTTTCTATTTTTAGTAGAGACGGGGTCTTGCTCTTGCTGAGGCTGGTCTCGAACTCCTGACCTCAAGCGACCCACCCACCTCGGCCTCCCAGAGTGCTAGGATTACAGGCGTGAGCCACCGCGCCCAGCCTGTGTTGTATTTTTTAAATGTTTACACCTGTTGATATTGAAAATCCCATTAGACAGTGTTTTAATGTTTGTTTTCAACTATCACACATACTTTAAAGAAGTCACAAAGAAAAAACTAACTTATCATACTGAATTAGGTATTTGCCATGTCTGTTACTTTTCCTTCATTCCAGAAATTCCAAGTTTTCCTCTGGTGTCATTTGCCTTCTGTTTGAAGAATTTCTTTTAGGGCAGGTCTATTGGCAATAAATTTTCTTAGTTTTTCTTCATCCGAGAATGTCTTTATTTCCCCTGTATTCCTGAAGTATATTTTTGCTGGGTATATAATTCTGGGCTGCCGGTGCTTTTCTTCCAGCATGTCAAAATGTGGTTGCAATGCCTCCTGACCTCAATGGTTTCTGAGGAGAAATCCAGTCATTCAAGTCATTTTTTCTTCTGTATGTAATACGTTGTTTTTCTCTGGGTGCTCTTGGGATTTTTTTTCCCCCTTTTTCCTTAGTTTTCATCTGTTTATGTCTGGGTGTGAATTACTTTGGGTTCATCCTCTTTATGGTTTGCTGAACTTCTCGAGTCTATAAGTTTTACATAGTTCACTAAATTTTGAAAGTTTTCAGCCATTATTGCTTCAAATATTTTTCTAAAGGACACTCTTTCTCCTCTCCTTCTAGGACTCTGATGACTCAAATTTAGATTTTGTTGTTGTTTTTATTGTCCCACAGGTCCCTATAGCACTGCTTATGTTTTTAAATAATATTTTCTTTGTTGTTCAGATTTAATAATTTCTATCGATTTATTTTCAAGTTGAATGACTCCTCCTATTTTTATTCTACTATTGAGGTCCTCCAGTGAATTTTTATCTTGGTTATTGTATATTTCAGTTCTAAAAATTTGTATTTGGTTCTTTTTTTTTATATCATGTATCTCTTTGCTTTGACTTTGTATCTTTCTAGTTATTTCAAGACCATTCTTTCTTATTTATTGGAGCATTGTTATAATATCTGCTTAAAAAAGTTTTGTCTGGGTCAGGCATGGTGGCTCATGCCTATAATTCTAGTGTTCTGGAAGGCCGAGGTGGGAGGATTGCTTGAGGTCAGAAGTTTGAGGTTGTAGTGAGCTATGATAATGCTACTGCATTATAGTCTGAGTGACAGAGTGAAACCCTGTCTCAAAAAATATATATACATACTTTTTGTCTGATAATTCAAACTTATGTATCATTTTGAGGTTGATGTTTTTTAATTATGTTTATCCTTATGAGTTGCTGAGATTCTCTTGGTTCTTCACTTGGGACATTTTGAATATTGTTTTGAGACTATGGTCCTATTTGATTCTTATGGAGAAAGTTGATTTGTTTGTTTGTTTCAGCAGGCAGTGGACTTAGTTAGGTCACATGTTCTGATCCGTCCTCAGTGTGCTGTGGTTTTAGTGTCAGTTTTCCAAGTTTTCACAGTTCTATTCAGATATGTCCCATCTGTCTACTACCCAGTGGCTAGTCTGGGATCCAAGTGGTTGTCTAGTTAGTTTATAGTTCAGTTCTCAAAGCCTTTGGTATGCCATTGAGGGTCAGGTCCATGCATTTGTATTTCAGGAATAAACCAAGGTATTCATATACACCTTTATGGCTTTGCTTCCTTGAGTTTCCTCTTCACCATGATCTCTGCGACACTTTTTGGCCCCCAGGATTTCTTTTCCTAGTCTTCTGGCTAGAAAGCCGGAACGTTAGTTTCCCTACTGTGTATGCATGGCCTACCGACTCATGTTTCAGCTGCAATAGGCCAAGGAAAAGGGGAGAGGACCTTGAAAACAGTTAATATGTGGTTCTTTTGTGGGTCAGCTTCCTCCTCCACACGTTAGTACACTGTTCTTATAACAGAATCTAATGAGACTTGGTGCCTTAGCTTCTGATTATTGCTCGTATCCTGAAATTTGATGTGCTCAGAACATGATTTCTGATTTTGTTACCAGCTGTGTATTTGGCCTGATTATTTGGTAACCTTGGTATCTGATTCTTGTGGCCAAGCTCTGGCTTTGTACCTCAATGCTGCCTCAAAGGACTTTGCTCATGATGGCTGTAATGATGGCACTTACTTTTTACTGAATGTGTGCTGCGAGCTTCTTTGGGCACTTTTACATGTGTTAGCCTATCTACTTCTCCCAGGAACTCTGAAAGATAGACTAGTGAGGTTCAGAGAGGCTAAGGGACCTGCCCAAGCCCACACAGCATGGCTAGTTCAATGACAGAGTTGAACATAAAGTTCAGCTCTGCTTGATTCCAAAGAGGATGTTCTTTTCTTTGCACCAGACTTGTGACCTGCTTAGCAAGGGCTTAGGGGGGATTCTGAGTTCTGGGTGCCATAGCTGGAGTTTTCACAAGCTCATGCCTGACTCGTGTGGTCTCAACAATTTCTTCAGGACAGGTTTCTGGTCTTTTGATCTCTCCTTCCTTCTCTGTGAGGCACTAGTGGTCCTGCCTGAGCCACTTCCCGCCTCAGTATTCACTGTTCAGTTCCTGTCAATGCCTCTGCGTAAGTACAAATTCAACTTGCCCACCCCTCACTAAACAGGCCAGGTACACCCCGTGGAGAAAATTGTACTGATGCATTTGGAATTAACTCAGTTGGTGACGTTTAAAAACACTTAAAGACATTTGGGAATCTGGGCTGGAGTTTTGCTCAACCTGGCAGTGGCAAGTGGGGAAGGACAAGATGTAGAATGCAGATTTTTCTGTTAAGGCTATAGAGGAGAAATGACTTTGCTGAAAGCCTTAGTAGCAGCAGGTTGCCATGGTAACGCAGGAACACTGATCTGAATTAGGAGGGAATTACTAGAGGGTTGAACTACACCAGAGGGAACGAAGAGCTTGTATGTGGAGGGGGAGGGGACGGAAGGAGGGAGGGAAGTATTGGGCCGGGAAGGAGAGGAGAAAGAGGGAAGTGGCTCCAGATCAGGAAGAGGAAGGAAGAGGGGCAGGGCCTGGGGACCTATCTAGGTAGGGAGAGCTCTCTCCAGGGTTTTGTTCTCTTCCTTTTCAAAAATTTCTATAACAAAAAGTAGAAAGAGGGCCCCTTTCTCATGGATTCGTTAACTCACTCACTCAGCCCACAGTGACTGCTATGGTGCGCCCGGCCTGTCTCAGATTCTCCCCCAAGTCACTTGTCGCTGGAGCTGGGCCGGTGTCAGCTGCGGAAGTGCTGGGGACAGCTCTGCAGAGGCTCTCATTCAGAAGCTGCCTGGAGGGAGAAGTCAGGCTCTTATTTGTTTTGAGCTTTAGAAAAGATAAAGCAAACAAGAAGTAAAGAGATGTGTAAAAAGCATTTCTAATCCTCTAAGAGCTAAAAATAGCATAAGGCCACTTACCACCCAAACGACTGCTGGGGCTGCGAGGGACGCTGGAGTTCTGGACTGAGTAGGAGGAAAGGAACAGAGGCAGAACAGTCTCCCAACAAACAAGTGCTGCTCACAGACAAGGTCTAAAGCCATGCGAGCTTTAGAAAAAACAAAAACAAAACATTTGGCTCCAAGCCCCAGGGCTGCTACTTACTAGCTATGTGACCTTGGGAACTTTACATACAGCTTCAGTTTCCTCATCGGTAAAAAAGAAATAATTGTCCCTATCTTGCGGGGTTGCTGAGAGGACTAAAAAGGATAGAGTTTAACACTATTAGCATCTGGTAAGCTTTCAGTCCCTAATAACTATCACTATTATGACTCAACAGGGGACCACGATCAGGCCCTTGAGGATTAGGCACGATGTCACTGAGGCTGTGGGGACACCAGGTGCCACTGCCTTTTGTTCTCTGACTGCACAGTTCGAGGTGTTGACATTGTCAGAGATGTGGGACTCAGGACCCAGCTTCACAGACAGTGTTGTTACCTCTGAAGGAGTCAGGTGATCATACCATTAAGGACTATTTATTTTTACTTTTTTTCTTAATAGGAAGTTGAATCTAGTTAAGAAAATATGAATTTATAGCTTTGGGGAAATATCCATGAATTTTCACCAGTGAAACAGGTCAAAGAGTAACGTGATCAATTTGTCCAGGAAAATGAGCCCTAGAACATGTGTCTTGGCACTGAGGAGCCCAATAGCTCACCTGTCTTCTTGTGGAATTTAAGCCAGGGATGGTCAGGTGGCTTGTCTCCCCTCTGGAACAAGAGCCCCTGAGGACCAGGATCAGGGCTGGTTCATTCCCTTACTCCTGGTCCCCAGCACGACTCCAGGCACATGGTAGGTGCTCAATAAACATCTGATGAATGGATGAAGGAACGATAAAATGTGTGAGAGCTCATTGCCATAGGCCGCATCTCTCTTCCCAAGGGTAACCCCTTCCTGCCACTCCATCAGCTGAACCCGGCATGGGCTGGTTAAGTTAGTACACAGCTAAGTTGCTGTATAACATAAGGGAATTTATGAAGGAAACCCACAGAGTTAATGTAGGTTAACATGTACTCAAATATCACCTAGTTGGCTCTGTCCACATTTTAAACAGGAGAGAGCTCCTCCCAGGTACTCCCAGATCACTCTTCTCTTTGAACGATAGGCCTGTCCTCCTTCACACCCCAGCTCTCACCATTCTGTATTCCAGCTGTTATCATCAAAAGCAGACATTTATTGGAAACCTGATCCCATATGCAAGGCTGGACTCTGAGGATTCAGGTAAGGTGGGTTGTAGCTCAGCACCTGAAGGAGTTTAGAATCTTTTGCTGCATAACCAACCATCCTAAAAGTACTGGCATATAAAAACAAACACTTGATGGCTGGACATGGTGGCTCATTCCTATAATCCTAGTACTTTGGGAGGCCGAGGCGAGAGGATCGCTTGAGTCTAGGAGTTCAAGACCAGCCTCAGCAACATAGTGAGACCCTGTCTCTACAAAAAATTTAAAAATTAACTGGGTGTGATGGCACATGCCTGTAGTCTTAGCTACTCAGGAGGCTGAGGTGGGAAGATCATTTAAGCCCAGGAGTTCAAGGTTGCAATGAATCCTAGCCTGGGTGACAGAATGAGACCCTGTTTCTTAAAAAAAGAAAAGAAAAGAAAAGAGAAGAACCATTTATTATTTTGTGCACACTCCATTGTTTGGCTGGGATGGCTTTTCTGATCCAGGCCAGCTTAGCCGGGACTAGATGATTTGGGATGGCTTCACTCCCACGTCTGGCAGCTGGCCAGCTGCTTGGACGAAGGCAGCTTGTCTTTAGTTGGTCAGCTGGAATGACCCATCTCTGCTCCTTGTGGCTTCTCATCCTTCCCTGACTAGCGCAGGCTCCTTACACAGTGGTCTCAGAGTTTTCTAACATTCCATTGGTCAAAACAAATCACATTCAGATTCAAACTCATATTCAAAGAGTGAAGACATAGATTGCCTCTTGAATGTAGAAATGGCAAAGGATATACACATAGGCATCAGAGAAATCACTGTGACCATTTGCAAACCATCTACCATAGGTCTCATTGGGACAACAAGGATAATGCATAAAAACATACACGACAATATGAAATGGCACAGGTATATGCCAGGAAAACATCACAGAGGAAGTGAGATGTGAGCAGGAGAGACGGACCGAGGTTAGTTGGAGGTAGGGGAATATTCCAGCTTGTGGGTGCACAAAGATGTGGAAATGTACTGGATGTGTTCAGGGGCAGTGACTGTCTGGCATTGACCATGGCAGAGAGCTCGCTCACTCAGGGGGAAAAGGAGAACTGAGGACAACAGCGTAGTCAAAAGCCAAACTGGGCAGGGTCTTGCTGCAAGGCATTTGGACTTAATTCTCTAGGCAATGGGGAGCAGCACAAGTTTTTGATCCAGGGTCAAGCAGTACTTTAAGAAGATTACTCTGCAAATAGTGTGAAGAATGGAAAGGGAGGTTCTCTGACTTTGCCACAGTGCAGATGCAACATTATGCTCTGCCTAATACACAAGTGACCAAGCACAAGACGATTTTCAGTGGAAGGCAGGCAGTTCTTTGTTATTTTTGCTGTGTTTGTTGTTGTTTATTCTGTGTGTACCTTGGTTACAGATATACCGGTACTTACCTTCTAGGGTTGTTGTAAGGATTGAATTGATGTATGTATAAATGTCTCAGCACAGCACTTGGTTTTTGGTAATACAGAGAAGAGAGATTTTAGAAAGAGAGTCATGATAAGCATGAGAAAAGCTTATGTGCACTGTGGCTACTCCCTCAGAAGATTCTAGAACCCCTGCAGCTGGCACAAGGGACACTCAGCCCATCTGGCCTCCCTGGTTATGCTTCCAGCTCCCCTCCAGGACAGAGGGGCTGGCCAGGGGGTGGAGGTAGGACAGGGGGAACCAGAGGAGTAGAAATGACTAAGAACATGGAGCAGAGGGATATAAACAGTCTTACAGAACACCAACCTCAGATGAGGTCACTTAGACAAAACAAGGCCACTTCATAATTTTATCCAAGCATAGACAAAAATAGTCACCTACAAAATTACACACATCCCTCCCTCCCCCAGCTAGTGTGAGTGATTACTGCTTCTTTCCCAATTATAGCTTTATTCCTGCTCTAGTAAGGCCTCCTTATAGATAAGTTTTATCAAGACACCCAGTCACAGAATTGTCCCCACTTTCTGACAGTGTGCACTCCAGGGCAAAGCTCTGCTTCTTCAGTCCTCCCCAATTACCCCCAAAGCCCAAATCCTAGAATAGGTTTTTTTCTAACATCCTCTTATTGAGATGCTCCATGGTTCCCCCGATGTGAGTTCTACCTCAATGTGATGAGTAAACCCGACCAGGTCAACTACACATGGTTTTTGGTGGCCTTTGATTGGAGGGCATTGACATCCTGTTCACTACGAGCACTTTCAACCCTAACTCTCTATATAGAGATATATATGAAATAAGGACTTGGCTCATGTAATTATTGAGGCTGAGTCCCAAGATCTGCAGTCAGCGAGCTGGAGACCCAGGATAACCGTTGGTGCAGTTGCAGTTTGAGTCTGAGGCCCGAGAACCAGTAGAGTCGATGGTGCAAGTTCTAGTCCATGAGCTGGGAGGCTTGACCCCCAGGAAGAGCCAATGTTTCAGTGAGAGTCCGAAGGCAGGAGAAGATTCACGTCCCAGCTCAAGGTAGTCAACCAGGAGGAGGTCTTTCCCTTACAAGAGAGTCAGTCTTTTGTTCTATTCAGGTATCTAGCTAATTGGATGAAGCCCACATGAAGAAGAGCAATCTGCTCTACTCAGTCCACCAATTCAGAGCTTAGTTTGATCCTAAAACACCCTCAGAGGCACACCCAGAATTATGTTTGACCAAATGTCTCACACCCCAGGGCCCAGTCAAGTTGACACATAAAATTAACCAGCACACTGGGATTTGGTGTTGGCTAAAGATCTAAAGACATACTCAAATGCAGCCATCATGCTGAAGATGTGGGCCAGGGAACAGGCAGGTGCTGAAATGAAAAGGAGCCAGGTGACTACTGCAGCCACAGGTCTGTTGCCTTGGCCCTGGAACACTGTGTTCCTATTTTTGAAAGTTTGTAAATAGGGGAAGTTTTGTCCAGGGCCACAGTGAAAGGTGGAAGGTAAGTGCTAGTTTGGAGCACTATCTGCTTATCCAGATAGACTTGGGGGCTTGGAGGCAAAGGGAGTCTCTGGGGCCAGGAACCACAGTTCCTGGGCAGAATCCCCACAGTGGAATGAGGCTAAAGGAAGTCATTTGAGAAATATGGACAAGAAATGACATTTCTTTTCCAAGGATTGGGACATGACCCAGGAGGGTCAAGGTTGTCCCCCAGGTTGGTGCTATATTCAGTGCTGGAACACAAGGGCCCATGCTGGATTTAACGCTCTGCTGTTGCTGTCTTGAAATTCTTAATATTTTTGAATAAAGGACCCTGAATTTTCATCTTGTAACTGGCACCCCAAAATTATGTAGCCAGTCCTGGCCAGGTAGTCTGTGGTGCAAAATAGGGAAACGCATGCTAGATGTCGAGAAAGACTGATTCTAGAAAGGACCCATGAGTCCCCTCAGTCCAGATGTGGTACCGTGAGAGCACACCTGGCTACTTCCGATCTGACTGGGCTACAAACCAGCAATTGAGCCCCTGAAATTTTCTTGCTTTGCAATTCAGTTTTGTTAGTAAACTTAAAAGTAGACAAAGGCAACCCTTTCTTCCCGTAACCCTTAACACCTTGAGTGTGGCTCTCATCCATCTGGAGTCGGGGGAGGAAGATGGGGAATGTATCAAGGGGGGGGGCCAGGAAGTGGTCAGTGCTCCGACAGAGATGGTGGAGGAGGCTGGAAGTGGCTCAGGGAAGTCCTAGAGGAGAAATGTGTGGGTGGTTCTGACTTGTCAGGAACTCCAGCACGATTGTCCCTATCCTCTCATGTCATACTTGCCTTATGCTCAGGATGAGCCTTCAAGAGGCAGGAAACAGCAACATTTAAGCATTAGGAGAGATGATTAAAGTACCTGGATTTAAGCTGGTGAATGTGCTATTACTTGGTCAGTTTTAATATGAAGCATCAATATATATATATTTTTTCTGTTTGACTTTTTTACCACATGATAGCAGCAATGTCTTCTACTAGTATGACTGCACACGTATCATGGATGAGTCTTAGTGTGGTTTTTATGCGAAACCGGATTCTGAGTGCCAACTAACCAACCTGCAAATTTACTTTTGGAACCCAACTTGTTTGTAAGCTGGGACTGTGCGTGTCTAAAATTAGTAGAACACTGGATTGCAAAAGCCCAAAGACAGTTACACAACAAGAATACCCTAAACATATCCTTAGGAGAATTATAGAGGTAACCAGTTTCCATAAGGACCTGAGTAATAGGCAATGGTGACAACTGGTGACATTTTGGGGACAAAGTGGCTTTATGCAGAGTTTTCAGAGTTTCTTTTGTGTTTAAGTCCATGAAGCCATATTTGACTCAATGCCACTTCTGCGAGGTAGCTGGAACCAGCTCTTGATATTGATGTTGACAGCTGGGAGACCGAAGGCCTCAGGAGGAGGTGACCTGGCTGGTCTAAAGATGGAGGTGATCATGAGCCAAAGAACCCAGCACACCCCTGTTCACGTGAGGATGGAGGGAGCCAGGAGCAG